>NC_064931.1:70433694-71129802 GCF_023897955.1 Schistocerca gregaria
TCGCACCACTGCTAGTTTACTGTAACCCTTGGACCTTCATATTGAAGATGAAACACAGAAATTGCATCAGGGATTAAATACAAAAGGCACAATGCCGACTTCTGTCCAGGGGGAGTAATGTTTCAAACAGTCTGTGTTGGAACAGTTCCTGGGAGACGAGTAGTAGATTTAGATGGACCGACGAATGTTTACTGTAACCCTTGGAACTTCAAATTGACGATGAAACACAGAAGTTGCATCGGGATTGAATACAAAAGGCACAATGGCGGCTAATGTCAAGGGGAGTAACGTTTCAAACAGTCTGTGTTGGAACATTTCCTGCGAGACCAGTAGTAGATTCCGACGCACCACTGCTGGTTTACTGTAACCGTTGGACCTTCATATTGAAGATGAAACACAGAAATTGCAGCAGGGATTAAATACAAAATGCACAATGCCGACTTCTGTCATGGGGGAGTAATGTTTCATACAGTCTGTGTTGGAACAGTTCCTGGAGACCTGTAGTATATTTAGATGGACCGACGAATGTTTACTGTAACCCTTGGAACTTTAAATTGACGCTGAAACACAGAAGTTGCATCGGGATTGAATACAAAACGCACAATGGTGGCTAATGTCCAGGGGGAGTAACGCTTCAAACAGTCTATGTTGGAACATTTCCTGCGAGACCAGTAGTAGATTCCGACGCACCACTGCTAGTTTACTGTAACCCTTGGACCTTCATATTGAAGATGAAACACAGAAATTGCATCAGGGATTAAATACAAAAGGCACAATGCCGACTTCTGTCCAGGGGGAGTAATGTTTTAAAAAGTCTGTGTTGGAACAGTTCCTGGGAGACGAGTAGTAGATTTAGATGGACCGACAAATATTTACTGTAACCCTTGGAACTTCAAATTGACAATGAAACACAGAAGTTGCATCGGGATTGAATACAAAAGGCACAATGGCGGCTAATGTCCAGGGGGAATAACGCTTCAAACAGTCTGTGTTGGAACATTTCCTGCGAGACCAGAAGTAGATTCCGACGCACCACTGCTAGTTTACTGTAACCCTTGGACCTTCATATTGAAGATGAAACACAGAAATTGCATCAGGGATTAAATACAAAAGGCACAATGCCGACTTCTGTCCAGGGGGAGTAATGTTTTAAAAAGTCTGTGTTGGAACAGTTCCTGGGAGACGAGTAGTAGATTTAGATGGACCGACGAAGGTTTACTGTAACCCTTGGAACTTCAAATTGACGATGAAACACAGAAGTTGCATCGGGATTGAATACAAAAGGCACAAGGGCGGCTAATGTCCAGGGGGAGTAACGTTTCAAACAGTCAGTGTTGGAACATTTCCTGCGAGACCAGTAGTAGATTCCGACGCACCACTGCTGGTTTACTGTAACCGTTGGACCTTCATATTGAAGATGAAACACAGAAATTGCATCAGGGATTAAATACAAAAGGCACAATGCCGACTTCTGTCCAGGGGGAGTAATGTTCCAAACAGTCTGTGTTGTAACAGTTCCTGGGAGACGAGTAGTAGATTTAGATGGACCGACGAATGTTTACTGTAACCGTTGGAACTTCAAATTGACGATGAAACACAGAAGTTGCATCGGGATTGAATACAAAAGGCACAATGGCGGCTAATGTCCAGGGGGAGTAACGCTTCAAACAGTCTGTGTTGGAACATTTCCCGCGAGACCAGTAGTAGATTCCGACGCACCACTGCTGGTTTACTGTAACCCTTGGACCTTCATATTGAAGATGAAACACCGAAATTGCATCAGGGATTAAATACAAAAAGCACAATGCCGACTTCTGTCCAGGGGGAGTAATGTTTCAAACAGTCTGTGATGGAACAGTTCCTGGGAGACGAGTTGTAGATTTAGATGGATCGACGAATGTTTACTGTAACCCTTGGAACTTCACATTGACGATGAAAAACAGAAGTTGCTTCGGGATTGAATACAAAAGGCACAATGGCGGCTAACGTCCAGGGGAGTCACACTTCTACAGTCTGTGTAGGAGCATTTCCTGCGAGATAAGTAGTAGATTCCGACGCACCACTGCGGGTTTACCGTAACCCTTGGACCTTCATATTGAAGATGAAACACAGAAATTGCATCAGGGATTAAATACAAAACGCACAATGCAGACCTCTGTCCAGGGGGAGTAATGTTTCAAACAGTCTGTCTTGGAACAGTTCCTGGGAGACGAGTAGTAGATTTAGATGGACCGACGAATGTTGACTGTAACCCTTGGAACTTCAAATTGACGATGAAACACAGAAGTTGCATCGGGATTGAATACAAAAGGCACAATGGCGGCTAATGTCCAGGGGGAGTAACGTTTCAAACAGTCTGATTTGGAACATTTCCTGCGAGACCAGTAGTAGATTCCGACGCACCACTGCTGGTTTACTGTAACCGTTGGACCATCATATTGAAGATGAAACGCAGAAATTGCATCAGGGATTAAATACAAAAGGCACAATGCCGACTTCTGTCCAGGGGGAGTAATGTTTCAAACAGTCTGTGTTGGAACAGTTCCTGGGAGACGTGTAGTAGATTTAGATGGACCGACGAATGTTTACTGTAACCCTTGGAACCTCAAATTGACGATGAAACACAGAAGTTGCATCGGGATTGAATACAAAAGGCACAATGGCCGCTAATGTTCAGGGGGAGTAACGCTTCAAACAGTCTGTGTTGGAACATTTCCTGCGAGACCAGTAGCAGATTCCGACGCACCACTGCTGGTTTACTGTAACCCTTGGACCTTCATATTGAAGATGAAACATAGAAATTGCATCAGGGATTAAATACAAAAGGCACAATGCCAACTTCTGTCCAGGGGGAGTAATGTTTCAAACAGTCTGTGTTGGAACAGTTCCTGGGAGACGAGTAGTAGATTTAGATGGACTGACGAATGTTTACTGTAACCCTTGGAACTCCAAATTGACGATGAAACACAGAAGTTGCATCGGGATTGAATACAAAAGGCACAATGGCGGCTAATGTCCAGGGGGAGTAACGTTTCAAACAGTCTGTATTGGAACATTTCCTGCGAGACCAGTAGTAGATTCCGACGCACCACTGCTGGTTTACTGTAACCGTTGGACCATCATATTGAAGATGAAACACAGAAATTGCAGCAGGGATTAAATACAAAAGGCACAATGCCGACTTCTGTCCAGGGGGAGTAATGTTTCAAACAGTCTGTGTTGGAACAGTTCCTGGGAGACGAGTAGTAGATTTAGATGGACTGACGAATGTTTACTGTAACCCTTGGAACTCCAAATTGACGATGAAACACAGAAGTTGCATCGGGATTGAATACAAAAGGCACAATGGCGGCTAATGTCCAGGGGTAGTAACGTTTCAAACAGTCTGTATTGGAACATTTCCTGCGAGACCAGTAGTAGATTCCGACGCACCACTGCTGGTTTACTGTAACCATTGGACCTTCATATTGAAGATGAAACACAGAAATTGCATCAGGGATTAAATACAAATGTCACAATGCCTACTTCTGTCCAGAGGGAGTAATGTTTCAAACAGTCTGTGTTCGAACAGTTCCTGGGAGACGAGTAGTAGATTTAGATGGACCGACGAATGTTTACTGTAACCCTTGGAACTTCAAATTGACGATGAAACACAGAAGTTGCATCGGGATTGAATACAAAAGGCACAATGGCGGCTAATGTCTAGGGGGAGTAACGTTTCAAACAGTCTGTATTGGAACATTTCCTGCGAGACCAGTAGTAGATTCCGACGCACCACTGCTGGTTTACTGTAACCGTTGGACCATCATATTGAAGATGAAACACAGAAATTGCATCAGGGATTAAATACAAAAGGCACAATGCCGACTTCTGTCCAGGGGGAGTAATGTTTCAAACAGTCTGTGTTGGAACAGTTCCTGGGAGACGAGTAGTAGATTTAGATGGACCGACGAATGTTTACTGTAACCCTTGGAACCTCAAATTGACGATGAAACACTGAAGTTGCATCGGGATTGAATACAAAAGGCACAATGGCCGCTAATGTTCAGGGGGAGTAACGCTTCAAACAGTCTGTATTGGAACATTTCCTGCGAGACCAGTAGATGATTCTGACGCACCACTGCTGGTTTACTGTAACCCTTGGACCTTCATATTGAAGATGAAACACAGAAATTGCATCAGGGATTAAATACAAAAGGCACAATGCCAACTTCTGTCCAGGGGGAGTAATGTTTCAAACAGTCTGTGTTAGAACAGTTCCTGGGAGACGAGTAGTAGATTTAGATGGACTGACGAATGTTTACTGTAACCCTTGGAACTCCAAATTGACGATGAAACACAGAAGTTGCAGCGGGATTGAATACAAAAGGCACAATGGCGGCTAATGTCCAGGGGGAGTAACGCTTCAAACAGTCTGTGTTGGAACATTGCCTGCGAGACCAGTAGTAGATTCCGACGCACCACTGCTGGTTTACTGTAACCCTTGGACCTTCATATTGAAGATGAAACACAGAAATTGCAATCAGGGATTAAATACAAAAGGCACAATGCCGACCTCTGTCCAGGGGGAGTAATGTTTCAAACAGTCTGTGTTGGAACAGTTCCTGGGAGACAAGTAGTAGATTTAGATGGACCGACGAATGTTTACTGTAACCGTTGCAACTTCAAATTGTCGATGAAACACAGAAGTTGCATCGGGATTGAATACAAAACGCACAATGGCGGCTAATGTCCAGGGGAGTAACGCTTCAAACAGTCTGTGTTGTAACATTTCCTGCGAGACCAGTAGTAGATTCCGACGCACCACTTTTGGTTTACTGTAACCCTTGGACCTTCATATTGAAGATGAAACACAGAAATTGCATCAGGGATTAAATACAAAAGGCACAATGCAGACCTCTGTCCAGGGGGAGTAATGTTTCAAACAGTCTGTGTTGGAACAGTTCCTGGGAGACGAGTAGTAGATTTAGATGGACCGATGAATGTTTACTGTAACCCTTGGAACTTCAAATTGACGATGAAACACAGAAGTTGCATCGGGATTGAATACAAAACGCACAATGGCGGCTAATGTCCAGGGGGAATAACGCTTCAAACAGTCTGTGTTGGAACATTTCCTGCGAGACCAGTAGTAGATTCCGACGCACCACTGCTGGTTTACTGTAACCGTTGGACCTTCATATTGAAGATGAAACACAGAAATTGCAGCAGGGATTAAATACAAAAGGCACAATGCCGACTTCTGTCATGGGGGAGTAATGTTTCATACAGTCTGTGTTGGAACAGTTCCTGGAGACCAGTAGTATATTTAGATGGACCGACGAGTGTTTACTGTAACCCTTGGAACTTTAAAAAAGACTATGAAACACAGAAGTTGCATCGGGATTGAATACAAAACGCACAATGGCGGCTAATGTCCAGGGGGAGTAACGCTTCAAACAGTCTGTGTTGGAACATTTCCTGCGAGACCAGTAGTACATTCCGACGCACCACTGCTGGTTTACTGTAACCGATGGACCTTCATATTGAAGATGAAACACAGAAATTGCAGCAGGGATTAAATACAAAAGGCACAATGCCGACTTCTGTCATGGGGGAGTAATGTTTCATACAGTCTGTGTTGGAACAGTTCCTGGAGACCAGTAGTATATTTAGATGGACCGACGAATGTTTACTGTAACCCTTGGAACTTTAAAAAAGACGATGAAACACAGAAGTTGCATCGGGATTGAATACAAAACGCACAATGGCGGCTAATGTCCAGGGGGAGTAACGCTTCAAACAGTCTGTGTTGGAACATTTCCTGCGAGACCAGTAGTAGATTCCGTCGCACCACTGCTAGTTTACTGTAACCCTTGGACCTTCATATTGAAGATGAAACATAAATTGCATCAGGGATTAAATACAGAAGGCACAATGCCGACTTCTGTCCAGGGGGAGTAATGTTTTAAAAAGTCTGTGTTGGAACAGTTCCTGGGAGACGAGTAGTAGATTTAGATGGACCGACGAAGGTTTACTGTAACCCTTGGAACTTCAAATTGACGATGAAACACAGAATTTGCATCGGGATTGAATACAAAAGGCACAATGGCGGCTAATGTCCAGGGGGAGTCACGTTCCAAACAGTCAGTGTTGGAACATTTCCTGCGAGACCAGTAGTAGATTCCGACGCACCACTGCTGGTTTACTGTAACCGTTGGACCTTCATATTGAAAATGAAACACAGAAATTGCATCAGGGATTAAATACAAAAGGCACAATGCCGACTTCTGTCCAGGGGGAGTAATGTTTCAAACAGTCTGTGTTAGAACAGTTCCTGGGAGACGAGTTGTATATTTAGATGGACCGACGAATGTTTACTGTAACCCTTGGAACTTCAAATTGACGATGAAACACAGAAGTTGCATCGGGATTGAATACAAAACGCACAATGGCGGCTAATGTCCAGGGGGAATAACGCTTCAAACAGTCTGTGTTGGAACATTTCCTGCGAGACCAGTAGTAGATTCCGTCGCACCACTGCTAGTTTACTGTAACCCTTGGACCTTCATATTGAAGATGAAACATAAATTGCATCAGGGATTAAATACAGAAGGCACAATGCCGACTTCTGTCCAGGGGGAGTAATGTTTCAAACAGTCTGTGTTGGAACACTTCCTGGGAGACGAGTAGTAGATTTAGATGGACCAATAAATGTTTACTGTAACCCTTGGAACTTCAAATTGACGATGAAACACAGAAGTTGCAACGGGATTGAACACAAAAGGCACAATGGCGGCTAATGTCCAGGGGGAGTAACGCTTGAAACAGTCTGTGTTGGAACATTTCCTGCAAGACCACTAGTAGATTCCGACGCACCACTGCTGGTTTACTGTAACCCTTGGACCTTCATATTGAAGATGAAACACAGAAATTGCATCAGGGATTAAATACAAAAGGCACAATGCCGACTTCTGAACAGGGGGAGTAATGTTTCAAACAGTCTGTGTTGGAACAGTTCCTGGGAGGCGAGTAGTAGATTTAAATGGACCGACGAATGTTTACTGTAATCATTGGAACTTCAAATTGACAATGAAACACAGAATTTGCATCGGGATTGAATACAAAAGGCACAATGGCGGCTAATGTCCAGGGGGAGTAACGCTTCAAACAGTCTGTGTTGGAACATTTCCTGCGAGACCAGTAGTAGATTCCGACGCACCACTGCTGGTTTACTGTAACCCTTGGACCTTCATATTGAAGATGAAACACAGAAATTGCATCAGGGATTAAATACAAAAGGCACAATGCCGACTTCTGAACAGGGGGAGTAATGTTTCAAACAGTCTGAGTTGGAACATTTCCTGCGAGACCAGTAGTAGATTCCGACGCACCACTGCTGGTTTACTGTAACCCTTGGACCTTCATATTGAAGATGAAACACAGAAATTGCATCAGGGATTAAATACAAAAGGCACAATGCCGACTTCTGAACAGGGGGAGTAATGTTTCAAACAGTCTGTGTTGGAACAGTTCCTGGGAGGCGAGTAGTAGATTTAAATGGACCGACGAATGTTTACTGTAATCATTGGAACTTCAAATTGACAATGAAACACAGAATTTGCATCGGGATTGAATACAAAAGGCACAACGGCTGCTAACGACCAGGGTTTGTTACGCTTCAGACAGTCTGTGTTGGAACATTTCCTGCGAGACCAGTAGTAGATTCCGATGCACCACTGCTGGTCTACTGTAACCCTTGGACCTTCATATTGAAGATGAAACACAGAAATATCATCAGGGATTAAATACAAAAACCACAATGTTTCAAACAGTCTGTGTTGGAACAGTTCTGGGAGACGAGTAGTAGATTTAGATGGACCGACGAATGTTTACTGTAACCCTTGGAACTTCAAATTGACGATGAAACAAAGAAGTTGCATCGGGATTGAATACAAATTCACAATGGCGGCTAATGTCCAGGGGGAATAACGCTTCAAACAGTCTGTGTTGGAACATTTCCTGCGAGACCAGTAGTAGATTCCGACGCACCACTGCTAGTTTACTGTAACCCTTGGACCTTCATATTGAAGATGAAACACAGAAATATCATCAGGGATTAAATACAAAAACCACAATGTTTCAAACAGTCTGTGTTGGAACAGTTCTGGGAGACGAGTAGTAGATTTAGATGGACCGACGAATGTTTACTGTAACCCTTGGAGCTTCAAATTGACGATGAAATACAGCAGTTGCATGGGGATTGAATACAAATTCACAATGGCGGCTAATGTCCAGGGGGAATAACGCTTCAAACAGTCTGTGTTGTAACATTTCCTGCGAGACCAGTAATAGATTCCGACGCACCACTGCTAGTTTACTGTAACCCTTGGATCTTCATATTGAGGATGAAACACAGAAATTGCATCAGGGATTAAATACAAAAGGCACAATGCCGACTTCTGTCCAGGGGGAGTAATGTTTCAAACAGTCTGTGTTGGAACAGTTCCTGGGAGACGAGTAGTACATTTAGATGGACCGACGAATGTTTACTGTAACACTTGGAACTTCAAATTGACGATGAAACACAGAAGTTGCATCGGGATTGAATACAAAAGGCACAATGGCGGCTAATGTCCAAGGGGAGTAACGCTTCAAACAGTCTGTGTTGGAACATTTCCTGCGAGACCAGTAGTAGATTCCGACGCACCACTTCTGGTTTACTGTAACCCTTGGACCTTCATATTGAAGATGAAACACAGAAATTGCATCAGGGATTAAATACAAATGTCACAATGCCGACTTCTGTCCAGGGGGAGTAATGTTTCAAACAGTCTGTGTTGGAACAGTTCCTTGGAGACGAGTAGTACATTTAGATGGACCGACGAATGTTTACTGTAACCCTTGGAACTTCAAATTGACGATGAAACACAGAATTTGCATGGGGATTGAATACAAAAGGCACAATGGCTGCTAATGTTCAGGGTTAGTAACGCTTCAAACAGTCTGTGTTGGAACAGTTCTGGGAGACGAGTAGTAGATTTAGATGGACCGACGAATGTTTACTGTAACCCTTCGAACTTCAAATTGACGATGAAACACAGAAGTTGCATCGGGATTGAATACAAATTCACAATGGCGGCTAATGTCCAGGGGGAATAACGCTTCAAACAGTCTGTTATGGAACATTTCCTGCGAGACCAGTAGTAGATTCCGACGCACCACTGCTAGTTTACTGTAACCCTTGGACCTTCATATTGAAGATGAAACACAGAAATTGCATCAGGGATTAAATACAAAAGGCACAATGCCGACTTCTGTCCAGGGGGAGTAATGTTTTAAAAAGTCTGTGTTGGAACAGTTCCTGGGAGACGAGTAGTAGATTTAGATGGACCGACGAATGTTTACTGTAACCCTTGTAACTTCAAATTGACGATGAAACAGAGAAGTTGCATCGGGATTGAATACAAAAGGCACAATGGCGGCTAATGTCTAGGGGAGTAACGCTTCAAACAGTCTGCGTTGTAACATTTCCTGCGAGACCAGTAATAGATTCCGACGCACCACTGCTGGTTTACTGTAACCCTTGGATCTTCATATTGAAGATGAAACACAGAAATTGCATCAGGGATTAAATACAAAAGGCACAATGCCGACTTCTGTCCAGGGGGAGTAATGTTTCAAACAGTCTGTGTTGGAACAGTTCCTGGGAGACGAGTAGTAGATTTAGATGGACCGACGAATGTTTACTGTAACACTTGGAACTTCAAATTGACGATGAAACACAGAAGTTGCATCGGGATTGAATACAAAAGGCACAATGGCGGCTAATGTCCAGGGGGAGTAACGCTTCAAACAGTCTGTGTTGGAACATTTCCTGCGAGTCCAGTAGTAGATTCCGACGCACCACTGCTGGTTTACTGTAACCCTTGGACCTTCATATTGAAGATGAAACACAGAAATTGCATCAGGGATTAAATACAAAAGGCACAATGCCGACTTCTGAACAGGGGGAGTAATGTTTCAAACAGTCTGAGTTGGAACATTTCCTGCGAGACCAGTAGTAGATTCCGACGCACCACTGCTGGTTTACTGTAACCCTTGGACCTTCATATTGAAGATGAAACACAGAAATTGCATCAGGGATTAAATACAAAAGGCACAATGCCGACTTCTGAACAGGGGGAGTAATGTTTCAAACAGTCTGTGTTGGAACAGTTCCTGGGAGGCGAGTAGTAGATTTAAATGGACCGACGAATGTTTACTGAGTTCATTGGAACTTCAAATTGACAATGAAACACAGAATTTGCATCGGGATTGAATACAAAAGGCACAACGGCTGCTAACGACCAGGGTTTGTTACGCTTCAGACAGTCTGTGTTGGAACATTTCCTGCGAGACCAGTAGTAGATTCCGATGCACCACTGCTGGTCTACTGTAACCCTTGGACCTTCATATTGAAGATGAAACACAGAAATATCATCAGGGATTAAATACAAAAACCACAATGTTTCAAACAGTCTGTGTTGGAACAGTTCTGGGAGACGAGTAGTAGATTTAGATGGACCGACGAATGTTTACTGTAACCCTTGGAACTTCAAATTGACGATGAAACACAGAAGTTGCATCGGGATTGAATACAAAACGCACAATGGCGGCTAATGTCCAGGGGGAATAACGCTTCAAACAGTCTGTGTTGGAACATTTCCTGCGAGACCAGTAGTAGATTCCGACGCACCACTGCTGGTTTACTGTAACCGTTGGACCTTCATATTGAAGATGAAACACAGAAATTGCAGCAGGGATTAAATACAAAAGGCACAATGCCGACTTCTGTCATGGGGGAGTAATGTTTCATACAGTCTGTGTTGGAACAGTTCCTGGAGACCAGTAGTATATTTAGATGGACCGACGAGTGTTTACTGTAACCCTTGGAACTTTAAAAAAGACTATGAAACACAGAAGTTGCATCGGGATTGAATACAAAACGCACAATGGCGGCTAATGTCCAGGGGGAGTAACGCTTCAAACAGTCTGTGTTGGAACATTTCCTGCGAGACCAGTAGTAGATTCCGACGCACCACTGCTGGTTTACTGTAACCGATGGACCTTCATATTGAAGATGAAACACAGAAATTGCAGCAGGGATTAAATACAAAAGGCACAATGCCGACTTCTGTCATGGGGGAGTAATGTTTCATACAGTCTGTGTTGGAACAGTTCCTGGAGACCAGTAGTATATTTAGATGGACCGACGAATGTTTACTGTAACCCTTGGAACTTTAAAAAAGACGATGAAACACAGAAGTTGCATCGGGATTGAATACAAAACGCACAATGGCGGCTAATGTCCAGGGGGAGTAACGCTTCAAACAGTCTGTGTTGGAACATTTCCTGCGAGACCAGTAGTAGATTCCGTCGCACCACTGCTAGTTTACTGTAACCCTTGGACCTTCATATTGAAGATGAAACATAAATTGCATCAGGGATTAAATACAGAAGGCACAATGCCGACTTCTGTCCAGGGGGAGTAATGTTTTAAAAAGTCTGTGTTGGAACAGTTCCTGGGAGACGAGTAGTAGATTTAGATGGACCGACGAAGGTTTACTGTAACCCTTGGAACTTCAAATTGACGATGAAACACAGAATTTGCATCGGGATTGAATACAAAAGGCACAATGGCGGCTAATGTCCAGGGGGAGTCACGTTCCAAACAGTCAGTGTTGGAACATTTCCTGCGAGACCAGTAGTAGATTCCGACGCACCACTGCTGGTTTACTGTAACCGTTGGACCTTCATATTGAAAATGAAACACAGAAATTGCATCAGGGATTAAATACAAAAGGCACAATGCCGACTTCTGTCCAGGGGGAGTAATGTTTCAAACAGTCTGTGTTAGAACAGTTCCTGGGAGACGAGTTGTATATTTAGATGGACCGACGAATGTTTACTGTAACCCTTGGAACTTCAAATTGACGATGAAACACAGAAGTTGCATCGGGATTGAATACAAAACGCACAATGGCGGCTAATGTCCAGGGGGAATAACGCTTCAAACAGTCTGTGTTGGAACATTTCCTGCGAGACCAGTAGTAGATTCCGTCGCACCACTGCTAGTTTACTGTAACCCTTGGACCTTCATATTGAAGATGAAACATAAATTGCATCAGGGATTAAATACAGAAGGCACAATGCCGACTTCTGTCCAGGGGGAGTAATGTTTCAAACAGTCTGTGTTGGAACACTTCCTGGGAGACGAGTAGTAGATTTAGATGGACCAATAAATGTTTACTGTAACCCTTGGAACTTCAAATTGACGATGAAACACAGAAGTTGCAACGGGATTGAACACAAAAGGCACAATGGCGGCTAATGTCCAGGGGGAGTAACGCTTCAAACAGTCTGTGTTGGAACATTTCCTGCAAGACCACTAGTAGATTCCGACGCACCACTGCTGGTTTACTGTAACCCTTGGACCTTCATATTGAAGATGAAACACAGAAATTGCATCAGGGATTAAATACAAAAGGCACAATGCCGACTTCTGAACAGGGGGAGTAATGTTTCAAACAGTCTGTGTTGGAACAGTTCCTGGGAGGCGAGTAGTAGATTTAAATGGACCGACGAATGTTTACTGTAATCATTGGAACTTCAAATTGACAATGAAACACAGAATTTGCATCGGGATTGAATACAAAAGGCACAATGGCGGCTAATGTCCAGGGGGAGTAACGCTTCAAACAGTCTGTGTTGGAACATTTCCTGCGAGACCAGTAGTAGATTCCGACGCACCACTGCTGGTTTACTGTAACCCTTGGACCTTCATATTGAAGATGAAACACAGAAATTGCATCAGGGATTAAATACAAAAGGCACAATGCCGACTTCTGAACAGGGGGAGTAATGTTTCAAACAGTCTGAGTTGGAACATTTCCTGCGAGACCAGTAGTAGATTCCGACGCACCACTGCTGGTTTACTGTAACCCTTGGACCTTCATATTGAAGATGAAACACAGAAATTGCATCAGGGATTAAATACAAAAGGCACAATGCCGACTTCTGAACAGGGGGAGTAATGTTTCAAACAGTCTGTGTTGGAACAGTTCCTGGGAGGCGAGTAGTAGATTTAAATGGACCGACGAATGTTTACTGTAATCATTGGAACTTCAAATTGACAATGAAACACAGAATTTGCATCGGGATTGAATACAAAAGGCACAACGGCTGCTAACGACCAGGGTTTGTTACGCTTCAGACAGTCTGTGTTGGAACATTTCCTGCGAGACCAGTAGTAGATTCCGATGCACCACTGCTGGTCTACTGTAACCCTTGGACCTTCATATTGAAGATGAAACACAGAAATATCATCAGGGATTAAATACAAAAACCACAATGTTTCAAACAGTCTGTGTTGGAACAGTTCTGGGAGACGAGTAGTAGATTTAGATGGACCGACGAATGTTTACTGTAACCCTTGGAACTTCAAATTGACGATGAAACACAGAAGTTGCATCGGGATTGAATACAAATTCACAATGGCGGCTAATGTCCAGGGGGAATAACGCTTCAAACAGTCTGTGTTGGAACATTTCCTGCGAGACCAGTAGTAGATTCCGACGCACCACTGCTAGTTTACTGTAACCCTTGGACCTTCATATTGAAGATGAAACACAGAAATATCATCAGGGATTAAATACAAAAACCACAATGTTTCAAACAGTCTGTGTTGGAACAGTTCTGGGAGACGAGTAGTAGATTTAGATGGACCGACGAATGTTTACTGTAACCCTTGGAGCTTCAAATTGACGATGAAATACAGCAGTTGCATGGGGATTGAATACAAATTCACAATGGCGGCTAATGTCCAGGGGGAATAACGCTTCAAACACTCTGTGTTGTAACATTTCCTGCGAGACCAGTAATAGATTCCGACGCACCACTGCTAGTTTACTGTAACCCTTGGATCTTCATATTGAGGATGAAACACAGAAATTGCATCAGGGATTAAATACAAAAGGCACAATGCCGACTTCTGTCCAGGGGGAGTAATGTTTTAAAAAGTCTGTGTTGGAACAGTTCCTGGGAGACGAGTAGTAGATTTAGATGGACCGACGAATGTTTACTGTAACCCTTGTACCTTCAAATTGACGATGAAACAGAGAAGTTGCATCGGGATTGAATACAAAAGGCACAATGGCGGCTAATGTCTAGGGGAGTAACGCTTCAAACAGTCTGCGTTGTAACATTTCCTGCGAGACCAGTAATAGATTCCGACGCACCACTGCTGGTTTACTGTAACCCTTGGATCTTCATATTGAAGATGAAACACAGAAATTGCATCAGGGATTAAATACAAATGTCACAATGCCGACTTCTGTCCAGGGGGAGTAATGTTTCAAACAGTCTGTGTTGGAACAGTTCCTTGGAGACGAGTAGTACATTTAGATGGACCGACGAATGTTTACTGTAACCCTTGGAACTTCAAATTGACGATGAAACACAGAATTTGCATGGGGATTGAATACAAAAGGCACAATGGCGGCTAATGTTCAGGGTTAGTAACGCTTCAAACAGTCTGTGTTGGAACAGTTCCTGGGAGACAAGTAGTAGATTCCGACGCACCACTGCTGGTTTACTGTAACCCTTGGACCTTCATATTGAAGATGAAACACAGAAATATCATCAGGAATTAAATACAAAAACCACAATGTTTCAAACAGTCTGTGTTGGAACAGTTCTGGGAGACGAGTAGTAGATTTAGATGGACCGACGAATGTTTACTGTAACCCTTGGAACTTCAAATTGACGATGAAACACAGAAGTTGCATCGGGATTGAATACAAATTCACAATGGCGGCTAATGTCCAGGGGGAATAACGCTTCAAACAGTCTGTTATGGAACATTTCCTGCGAGACCAGTAGTAGATTCCGACGCACCACTGCTAGTTTACTGTAACCCTTGGACCTTCATATTGAAGATGAAACACAGAAATTGCATCAGGGATTAAATACAAAAGGCACAATGCCGACTTCTGTCCAGGGGGAGTAATGTTTTAAAAAGTCTGTGTTGGAACAGTTCCTGGGAGACGAGTAGTAGATTTAGATGGACCGACGAATGTTTACTGTAACCCTTGTAACTTCAAATTGACGATGAAACAGAGAAGTTGCATCGGGATTGAATACAAAAGGCACAATGGCGGCTAATGTCTAGGGGAGTAACGCTTCAAACAGTCTGCGTTGTAACATTTCCTGCGAGACCAGTAATAGATTCCGACGCACCACTGCTGGTTTACTGTAACCCTTGGATCTTCATATTGAAGATGAAACACAGAAATTGCATCAGGGATTAAATACAAAAGGCACAATGCCGACTTCTGTCCAGGGGGAGTAATGTTTCAAACAGTCTGTGTTGGAACAGTTCCTGGGAGACGAGTAGTAGATTTAGATGGACCGACGAATGTTTACTGTAACACTTGAAACTTCAAATTGACGATGAAACACAGAAGTTGCATCGGGATTGAATACAAAAGGCACAATGGCGGCTAATGTCCAGGGGGAGTAACGCTTCAAACAGTCTGTGTTGGAACATTTCCTGCGAGACCAGTAGTAGATTCCGACGCACCACTGCTGGTTTACTGTAACCCTTGGACCTTCATATTGAAGATGAAACACAGAAATTGCATCAGGGATTAAATACAAAAGGCACAATGCCGACTTCTGAACAGGGGGAGTAATGTTTCAAACAGTCTGAGTTGGAACATTTCCTGCGAGACCAGTAGTAGATTCCGACGCACCACTGCTGGTTTACTGTAACCCTTGGACCTTCATATTGAAGATGAAACACAGAAATTGCATCAGGGATTAAATACAAAAGGCACAATGCCGACTTCTGAACAGGGGGAGTAATGTTTCAAACAGTCTGTGTTGGAACAGTTCCTGGGAGGCGAGTAGTAGATTTAAATGGACCGACGAATGTTTACTGAGTTCATTGGAACTTCAAATTGACAATGAAACACAGAATTTGCATCGGGATTGAATACAAAAGGCACAACGGCTGCTAACGACCAGGGTTTGTTACGCTTCAGACAGTCTGTGTTGGAACATTTCCTGCGAGACCAGTAGTAGATTCCGATGCACCACTGCTGGTCTACTGTAACCCTTGGACCTTCATATTGAAGATGAAACACAGAAATATCATCAGGGATTAAATACAAAAACCACAATGTTTCAAACAGTCTGTGTTGGAACAGTTCTGGGAGACGAGTAGTAGATTTAGATGGACCGACGAATGTTTACTGTAACCCTTGGAACTTCAAATTGACGATGAAACACAGAAGTTGCATCGGGATTGAATATAAATTCACAATGGCGGCTAATGTCCAGGGGGAATAACGCTTCAAACAGTCTGTGTTGGAACATTTCCTGCGAGACCAGTAGTAGATTCCGACGCACCACTGCTAGTTTACTGTAACCCTTGGACCTTCATATTGAAGATGAAACACAGAAATATCATCAGGGATTAAATACAAAAACCACAATGTTTCAAACAGTCTGTGTTGGAACAGTTCTGGGAGACGAGTAGTAGATTTAGATGGACCGACGAATGTTCACTGTAACCATTGGAGCTTCAAATTGACGATGAAATACAGCAGTTGCATGGGGATTGAATAAAATTCACAATGGCGGCTAATGTCCAGGGGGAATAACGCTTCAAACAGTCTGTGTTGTAACATTTCCTGCGAGACCAGTAATAGATTCCGACGCACCACTGCTAGTTTACTGTAACCCTTGGATCTTCATATTGAAGATGAAACACAGAAATTGCATCAGGGATTAAATACAAAAGGCACAATGCCGACTTCTGTCCAGGGGGAGTAATGTTTCAAACAGTCTGTGTTGGAACAGTTCCTGGGAGACGAGTAGTACATTTAGATGGACCGACGAATGTTTACTGTAACACTTGGAACTTCAAATTGACGATGAAACACAGAAGTTGCATCGGGATTGAATACAAAAGGCACAATGGCGGCTAATGTCCAAGGGGAGTAACGCTTCAAACAGTCTGTGTTGGAACATTTCCTGCGAGACCAGTAGTAGATTCCGACGCACCACTTCTGGTTTACTGTAACCCTTGGACCTTCATATTGAAGATGAAACACAGAAATTGCATCAGGGATTAAATACAAAAGTCACAATGCCGACTTCTGTCCAGGGGGAGTAATGTTTCAAACAGTCTGTGTTGGAACAGTTCCTTGGAGACGAGTAGTACATTTAGATGGACCGACGAATGTTTACTGTAACCCTTGGAACTTCAAATTGACGATGAAACACAGAATTTGCATGGGGATTGAATACAAAAGGCACAATGGCGGCTAATGTCCAGGGGGAGTAACGTTTCAAACAGTCTGTATTGGAATATTTCCTGCGAGACCAGTAGTAGATTCCGACGCACCACTGCTGGTTTACTGTAACCCTTGGGCCTTCATATTGAAGATGAAACACAGAAATATCATCAGGAATTAAATACAAAAACCACAATGTTTCAAACAGTCTGTGTTGGAACAGTTCTGGGAGACGAGTAGTAGATTTAGATGGACCGACGAATGTTTACTGTAACCCTTGGAGCTTCAAATTGACGATGAAATACAGCAGTTGCATGGGGATTGAATAAAATTCACAATGGCGGCTAATGTCCAGGGGGAATAACGCATCAAACAGTCTGTGTTGTAACATTTCCAGCGAGACCAGTAATAGATTCCGACGCACCACTGCTAGTTTACTGTAACCCTTGGATCTTCATATTGAAGATGAAACACAGAAATTGCATCAGGGATTAAATACAAAAGGCACAATGCCGACTTCTGTCCAGGGGGAGTAATGTTTCAAACAGTCTGTGTTGGAACAGTTCCTGGGAGACGAGTAGTACATTTAGATGGACCGACGAATGTTTACTGTAACACTTGGAACTTCAAATTGACGATGAAACACAGAAGTTGCATCGGGATTGAATACAAAAGGCACAATGGCGGCTAATGTCCAAGGGGAGTAACGCTTCAAACAGTCTGTGTTGGAACATTTCCTGCGAGACCAGTAGTAGATTCCGACGCACCACTTCTGGTTTACTGTAACCCTTGGACCTTCATATTGAAGATGAAACACAGAAATTGCATCAGGGATTAAATACAAATGTCACAATGCCGACTTCTGTCCAGGGGGAGTAATGTTTCAAACAGTCTGTGTTGGAACAGTTCCTTGGAGACGAGTAGTACATTTAGATGGACCGACGAATGTTTACTGTAACCCTTGGAACTTCAAATTGACGATGAAACACAGAATTTGCATGGGGATTGAATACAAAAGGCACAATGGCTGCTAATGTCCAGGGTTAGTAACGCTTCAAACAGTCTGTGTTGGAACATTTCCTGCGAGACCAGTAGTTGATTCCGACGCACCACTGCTGGTTTACTGTAACCCTTGGACCTTCATATTGAAGATGAAACACAGAAATATCATCAGGAATTAAATACAAAAACCACAATGTTTCAAACAGTCTGTGTTGGAACAGTTCTGGGAGACGAGTAGTAGATTTAGATGGACCGACGAATGTTTACTGTAACCCTTGGAACTTCAAATTGACGATGAAACACAGAAGTTGCATCGGGATTGAATACAAATTCACAATGGCGGCTAATGTCCAGGGGGAATAACGCTTCAAACAGTCTGTGTTGGAACATTTCCTGCGAGACCAGTAGTAGATTCCGACGCACCACTGCTAGTTTACTGTAACCCTTGGACCTTCATATTGAGGATGAAACACAGAAATTGCATCAGGGATTAAATACAAAAGGCACAATGCCGACTTCTGTCCAGGGGGAGTAATGTTTTAAAAAGTCTGTGTTGGAACAGTTCCTGGGAGACGAGTAGTAGATTTAGATGGACCGACGAATGTTTACTGTAACCCTTGTAACTTCAAATTGACGATGAAACAGAGAAGTTGCATCGGGATTGAATACAAAAGGCACAATGGCGGCTAATGTCTAGGGGAGTAACGCTTCAAACAGTCTGTGTTGTAACATTTCCTGCGAGACCAGTAATAGATTCCGACGCACCACTGCTGGTTTACTGTAACCCTTGGATCTTCATATTGAAGATGAAACACAGAAATTGCATCAGGGATTAAATACAAAAGGCACAATGCCGACTTCTGTCCAGGGGGAGTAATGTTTCAAACAGTCTGTGTTGGAACAGTTCCTGGGAGACGAGTAGTAGATTTAGATGGACCGACGAATGTTTACTGTAACACTTGGAACTTCAAATTGACGATGAAACACAGAAGTTGCATCGGGATTGAATACAAAAGGCACAATGGCGGCTAATGTCCAAGGGGAGTAACGCTTCAAACAGTCTGTGTTGGAACATTTCCTGCGAGACCAGTAGTAGATTCCGACGCACCACTTCTGGTTTACTGTAACCCTTGGACCTTCATATTGAAGATGAAACACAGAAATTGCATCAGGGATTAAATACAAATGTCACAATTTCGACTTCTGTCCAGGGGGAGTAATGTTTCAAACAGTCTGTGTTGGAACAGTTCCTTGGAGACGAGTAGTACATTTAGATGGACCGACGAATGTTTACTGTAACCCTTGGAACTTCAAATTGACGATGAAACACAGAAGTTGCATCGGGATTGAATACAAAAGGCACAATGGCGGCTAATGTCCAGGGGGAGTAACGCTTCAAACAGTCTGTGTTGGAACATTTCCTGCGAGACCAGTAGTAAATTCCGACGCACCACTGCTGGTTTACTGTAACCGTTGGACCTTCATATTGAAGATGAAACACAGAAATATCATCAGGGATTAAATACAAAAACCACAATGTTTCAAACAGTCTGTGTTGGAACAGTTCCTGGGAGACGAGTAGTAGATTTAGATGGACCGACGAATGTTTACTGTAACTCTTGGAACATCAAATTGACGATGAAACACAGAAGTTGCATCGGGATTGAATACAAAAGGCACAATGGCGGCTAATGTCCAGGGGAGTAACACTTCAAACAGTCTGTGTTGGAACATTTCCTGCGAGACCAGTAGTATATTCCGACGCACCACTGCTGGTTTACTGTAACCCTTGCACCTTCATATTGATGATGAAACACAGAAATTGCATCAGGGATTAAATACAAAAGGCACAATGCCGTTCTCTGTCATGGGGGAGTAATGTTTCATACAGTCTGTGTTGGAACAGTTCCTGGAGACCAGTAGTATATTTAGATGGACCGACGAATGTTTACTGTAACCCTTGGAACTTCAAATTGACGATGAAACACAGAAGTTGCAGCGGGATTGAATACAAAAGGCACAATGGCGGCTAATGTCCAGGGGGAGTAACGCTTCAAACAGTCTGTGTTGGAACATTTCCTGCGAGACCAGTAGTAGATTCCGACGCACCACTGCTGGTTTACTGTTACCCTTGGACCTTCATATTGAAGATGAAACACAGAAATTGCATCAGGGATTAAATACAAAAGGCACAATGCAGACCTCTGTCCAGGGGGAGTAATGTTTCAAACAGTCTGTGTTGGAACAGTTCCTGGGAGACAAGTAGTAGATTTAGATGGACCGACGAATGTTTACTGTAACCGTTGGAACTTCAAATTGACGATGTAACACACAAGTTGCATCGGGATTGAATACAAAACGCACAATAGCGGCTAATGTCCAGGGGAGTAACGCTTCAAACAGTCTGTGTTGTAACATTTCCTGCGAGACCAGTAGTAGATTCCGATGCACCACTGCTGGTTTACTGTAACCCTTGGATCTTCATATTGAAGATGAAACACAGAAATTGCATCAGGGATTGAATACAAAAGGCACAATGCCGACTTCTGTCCAGGGGGAGTAATGTTTCAAACAGTCTGTGTTGGAACAGTTCCTGGGAGACGAGTAGTACATTTAGATGGACCGACGAATGTTTACTGTAACCCTTGGAACTTCAAATTGACGATGAAACACAGAAGTTGCATCGGGATTGAATACAAAAGGCACAATGGCGGCTAATGTCCAGGGGGAGTAACGCTTTAAACAGTCTGTCTTGGAACATTTCCTGCGAGACCAGTAGTAGATTCCGACGCACCACTGCTGGTTTACTGTAACCCTTGGACCTTCATATTGAAGATGAAACACAGAAATTGCATCAGGGATTAAATACAAAATGCACAATGCCGACTTCTGTCCAGGGGGAGTAATGTTTCAAACAGTCTGTGTTGGAACAGTTCTGGGAGACGAGTAGTAGATTTAGATGGACCGACGAATGTTTACTGTAACCCTTGTAACTTCAAATTGACGATGAAACAGAGAAGTTGCATCGGGATTGAATACAAAAGGCACAATGGCGGCTAATGTCCATGGGGAGTAACGCTTCAAACAGTCTGTGTTGGAACATTTCCTGCGAGACCAGTAGTAGATTCCGACGCACCACTGCTAGTTTACTGTAACCCCTGGACCTTCATACTGAAGATGAAACACAGAAATTGCAGCAGGGATTGAATACAAAAGGCACAATGCCAACTTCTGTCCAGGTGGAGTAATGTTTCAAAAAGTCTGTGTTGGAACAGTTTCTGGGAGACGAGTAGTAGATTTAGATGGACCGACGAATGTTTACTGTAACCCTTGTAACTTCAAATTGACGATGAAACAGAGAAGTTGCATCGGGATTGAATACAAAAGGCACATTGGCGGCTAATGTCCAGGGGGAGTAACGCTTCAAACAGTCTGTGTTGTAACATTTCCTGCGAGACCAGTAATAGATTCCGACGCACCACTGCTGGTTTACTGTAACCCTTGGATCTTCATATTGAAGATGAAACACAGAAATTGCATCAGGGATTAAATACAAAAGGCACAATGCCGACTTCTGTCCAGGGGGGTAATGTTTCAAACAGTCTGTGTTGGAACAGTTCCTGGGAGACGAGTAGTAGATTTAGATGGACCGACGAATGTTTACTGTAACCCTTGGAACTTCAAATTGACGATGAAACACAGAAGTTGCATCGGGATTGAATACAAAAGGCACAATGGCGGCTAATGTCCAGGGGGAGTAACGCTTCAAACGGTCTGTGTTGGAACATTTCCTGCGAGACCAGTAGTAGATTCCGACGCACCACTTCTGGTTTACTGTAACCCTTGGACCTTCATATTGAAGATGAAACACAGAAATTGCATCAGGGATTAAATACAAAATGCACAATGCCGACTTCTGTCCAGGGGGAGTAATGTTTCAAAGAGTCTGTGTTGGAACAGTTCCTGGGAGACGAGTAGTAGATTTAGATGGACCAATGAATGTTTACTGTAACCCTTGGAACTTCAAATTGACGATGAAACACAGAAGTTGCATCGGGATTGAATAAAAAACGCTCAATGGCGGCTAATGTCCAGGGGGAATAACGCTTCAAACAGTCTGTGTTGGAACATTTCCTGCGAGACCATTAGTAGATTCCGACGCACCACTGCTAGTTTACTGTAACCCTTGGACCTTCATATTGAAGATGAAACACAGAAATTGCATCAGGGATTAAATACAAAAGGCACAATGCCGACTTCTGTCCAGGGGGAGTAATGTTTTAAAAAGTCTGTGTTGGAACAGTTTCTGGGAGACGAGTAGTAGATTTAGATGGACCGACGAATGTTTACTGTAACCCTTGTAACTTCAAATTGACGATGAAACAGAGAAGTTGCATCGGGATTGAATACAAAAGGCACAATGGCGGCTAATGTCCATGGGGAGTAACGCTTCAAACAGTCTGTGTTGGAACATTTCCTGCGAGACCAGTAGTAGATTCCGACGCACCACTGCTAGTTTACTGTAACCCCTGGACCTTCATACTGAAGATGAAACACAGAAATTGCAGCAGGGATTGAATACAAAAGGCACAATGACAACTTCTGTCCAGGTGGAGTAATGTTTCAAAAAGTCTGTGTTGGAACAGTTCCTGGGAGACGAGTAGTAGATTTAGATGGACCGACGAATGTTTACTGTAACCCTTGGAACATCAAATTGACGATGAAACACAGAAGTTGCATCGGGATTGAATACAAAAGGCACAATGGCGGCTAATGTCCAGGGGAGTAACACTTCAAACAGTCTGTGTTGGAACATTTCCTGCGAGACCAGTAGTATATTCCGACGCACCACTGCTGGTTTACTGTAACCCTTGCACCTTCATATTGTTCATATTGATGATGAAACACAGAAATTGCATCAGGGATTAAATACAAAAGGCACAATGCCGTCTTCTGTCATGGGGGAGTAATATTTCATACAGTCTGTGTTGGAACAGTTCCTGGGATACGAGTAGTAGATTTAGATGGACCGATGAATGTTTACTGTAACCCTTGGAACTTCAAATTGGCGATGAAACACAGAAGTTGCATCGGGATTGAATACAAAAGGCACAATGGCTGCTAATGACCAGGGTTAGTAACGCTTCAAACAGTCTGTGTTGGAACATTTCATGCGAGACCAGTAGTAGATTCCGATGCACCACTTCTGGTTTACTGTAACCCTTGGACCTTCATATTGAAGATGAAACACAGAAATTGCATCAGGGATTAAATACAAAAGGCACAATGCCGACTTCTGTCCCGGGGGAGTAATGTTTCAAACAGTCTGTGTTGGAACAGTTCCTGGGAGACGAGTAGTAGATTTAGATGGACCGACGAATGTTTACTGTAACCCTTGGAACTTCAAATTGACGATGAAACACAGTAGTTGCATCGGGATTGAATACAAAAGGCACAATGGCGGCTAATGTCCAGGGGAAGTAACGCTTCAAACAGTCTGTGTTGGAACATTTCCTGCGAGACCAGTAGTAGATTCCGATGCACCACTGCTGGTTTACTGTAACCCTTGGACCTTCATATTGAAGATGAAACACAGAAATTGCATCAGGGGTTAAATACAAAAGGCACAATGCAGACCTCTGTCAAGTGGGAGTAATGTTTCAAACAGTCTGTGTTGGAACAGTTCCTGGGAGACAAGTAGTAGATTTAGATGGACTTACGAATTTTTACTGTAACCCTTGGAACTTCAAATTGACGATGAAACACAGAAGTTGCATCGGGATTGAATACAAAAGGCACAATGGCGGCTAATGTCCAGGGGGAATAACGCTTCAAACAGTCTGTGTTGGAACATTTCCTACGAGACCAGTAGTAGATTCCGACGCACCACTTCTGGTTTACTGTAACCCTTGGAACTTCATATTGAAGATGAAACACAGAAATTGCATCAGGGATTAAATACAAAAGGCACAATGCCGACTTCTGTCCAGGGGGAGTAATGTTTCAAACAGTCTGTGTTGGAACAGTTCCTGGGATACGAGTAGTAGATTTAGATGGACCGATGAATGTTTACTGTAACCCTTGGAACTTCAAATTGACGATGAAACACAGAAGTTGCATCAGGATTGAATACAAAAGGCACAATGGCGGCTAATGTCCAGGGGAGTAACACTTCAAACAGTCTGTGATGGAACATTTCCTGCGAGACCAGTAGTAGATTCCGACGCACCACTGCTGGTTTACTGTAACCCTTGCACCTTCATATTGAAGATGAAACACAGAAATTGCATCAGGGATTAAATACAAAAGGAACAATACCGACTTCTGTCCAGGGGTAGTAATGTTTCAAACAGTCTGTGTTGGAACAGTTCCTGGGAGGCGAGTAGTAGATTTAAATGGACCGACGAATGTTTACTGTAATCCTTGGAACTTCAAATTGACGATGAAACACAGAAGTTGCATCGGGATTGAATACAAAAGGCACAATGGCGGCTAATGTCCAGGGGAAGTAACGCTTCAAACAGTCTGTGTTGGAACATTTCCTGCGAGACCAGTAGTAGATTCCGACGCACCACTGCTGGTTTACTGTAACCCTTGGACCTTCATATTGAAGATGAAACACAGAAATTGCATCAGGGATTAAATACAAAAGGCACAATGCAGACCTCTGTCAAGTGGGAGTAATGTTTCAAACAGTCTGTGTTGGAACAGTTCCTGGGAGACAAGTAGTAGATTTAGATGGACTTACGAATTTTTACTGTAACCCTTGGAACTTCAAATTGACGATGAAACACAGAAGTTGCATCGGGATTGAATACAAAAGGCACAATGGCGGCTAATGTCCAGGGGGAATAACGCTTCAAACAGTCTGTGTTGGAACATTTCCTACGAGACCAGTAGTAGATTCCGACGCACCACTTCTGGTTTACTGTAACCCTTGGAACTTCATATTGAAGATGAAACACAGAAATTGCATCAGGGATTAAATCCAAAAGGCACAATGCCGACTTCTGTCCAGGGGGAGTAATGTTTCAAACAGTCTGTGTTGGAACAGTTCCTGGGATACGAGTAGTAGATTTAGATGGACCGATGAATGTTTACTGTAACCCTTGGAACTTCAAATTGACGATGAAACACAGAAGTTGCATCGGGATTGAATACAAAAGGCACAATGGCGACTAATGTCCAGAGGGAATAACGCTTCAAACAGTCTGTGTTGGAAAATTTCCTGCGAGACCAGTAGTAGATTCCGACGCACCACTGCTAGATTACTGTAACCCTTGGACCTTCATATTGAAGATGAAACACAGAAATTGCATCAGGGATTAAATACAAAAGGCACAATGCCGACTTCTGTCCAGGGGGAGTAATGTTTCAAACAGTCTGTGTTGGAACAGTTCCTGGGAGACGAGTAGTAGATTTAGATGGACCGATGAATGTTTACTGTAACAGTTGGAACTTCAAATTGACGATGAAACACAGAAGTTGCATCGGGATTGAATACAAAAGGCACAATGGCGGCTAATGTCCAGGGGGAGTAACGCTTCAAACAGTCTGTGTTGGAACATTTCCTGCGAGACCAGTAGTAGATTCCGACGCACCACTGCTAGTTTACTGTAACCCTTGGACCTTCATATTAAAGATGAAACACAGATATTGCATCAGGGATTAAATACAAAATTCACAATGCCGTCTTCTGTCCAGGGGGAGTAATGTTTCAAACAGTCTGTGTTGGAACAGTTCCTGGGAGACGAGTAGTAGATTTAGATGGACCGACGAATGTTTACTGTAACCCTTGGAACTTCAAATTGACGATGAAACACAGAAGTTGCATCGGGATTGAATACAAAAGGCACAATGGCGGATAATGTCCAGGGGGAATAACGCTTCAAACAGTCTGTGTTGAAACATTTCCTGCGAGACCAGTAATAGATTTCGACGCACCACTGCTGGTTTACTGTAACACTTGGACCTTCATATTGAATATGAAACACAGAAATTCATCAGTGATTAAATACAAAAGGCACAATGCCGACTTCTCTCCAGGGGGAGTAATGTTTCAAACAGTCTGTGTTGGAACAGTTCCTGGGAGACGAGAAGTAGATTTAGATGGACGACTAATGTTTACTGTAACCCTTGGAACTACAAATTGACGATGAAACACAGAAGTGTCATCGGGATTGAATACAAAAGGCAAATGGCGGCTAATGTCCAGGGGGAGTAACGCTTCAAACAGTCTGTGTTGGAACATTTCCTGCGAGACCAGTAGTAGATTCCGACGCACCACTGCTGGTTTACTGTAACCCTTGCACCTTCATATTGAAGATGAAACACAGAAATTGCATCAGGGATTAAATACAAAAGGAACAATGCCGACTTCTGTCATGGGGGAGTAATGTTTCATACAGTCTGTGTTGGAACAGTTCCTGGGAGACGAGTAGTAGATTTAGATGGACCGATGAATGTTTACTGTAACCCTTGGAACTTCAAATTGACGATGAAACACAGAAGTTGCATCGGGATTGAATACAAAAGGCACAATGGCGACTAATGTCCAGAGGGAATAACGCTTCAAACAGTCTGTGTTGGAACATTTCCTGCGAGACCAGTAGTAGATTTCGACACACCACTGCTGGTTTACTGTAACCCTTGGACCTTCATATTCAAGATGAAACACAGAAATTGCATCAGGGATTAAATACAAAAGGCACAATGCAGACCTCTGTCCAGGGGGAGTAATGTTTCAAACAGTCTGTGTTGGAACAGTTCCTGGGAGACGAGTAGTAGATTTAGATGGACCGATGAATGTTTACTGTAACCCTTGGAACTTCAAATTGACGATGAAACACAGAAGTTGTATCGGGATTGAATACAAAAGGCACAATGGCGGCTAATGTCCAGGGGGAATAACGATTCAAACAGTCTGTGTTGGAACATTTCCTGCGAGTCCAGTAGTAGATTCCGACGCACCACTGCTGGTTTACTGTAACCCTTGGACCTTCATATTGAAGATGAAACACAGAAATTGCATCAGGGATTAAATACAAAAGGCACAATGCCGACTTCTGTCCAGGGGGAGTAATGTTTCAAACAGTCTGTGTTGAAACAGTTCCTGGGAGACGAGTTGTAGATTTAGATGGACCGACGAATGTTTACTGTATCCCTTGGAACTTCACATTGACGATGAAACACAGAAGTTGCTTCGGGATTGAATACAAAAGGCACAATGGCGGCTAATGTCCAGGGGAGTCACACTTCTACAGTCTGTGTTGGAGCATTTCCTGCGAGACCAGTAGTAGATTCCGACGCACCACTGCTGGTTTACTGTAACCCTTGGACCTTCATATTGAAGATGAAACACAGAAATTGCATCAGGGATTAAATACAAAATTCACAATGCCTACTTCTGTCCAGGGGGAGTAATGTTTCAAACAGTCTGTGTTTTAACAGTTCCTGGGAGACGAGTAGTAGATTTAGATTGACCGACGAATGTTTACTGTAACCCTTGGAACTTCAAATTGACGATGAAACACAGAAGTTGCATCGGGATTGAATACAAAAGGCACAATGGCGGCTAATGTCCAGGGGGAGTAACGCTTCAAACAATCTGTGTTGGAACATTTCCTGCTAGACCAGTAGTAGATTCCGACGCACCACTGCTGGTTTACTGTAACCCTTGGACCTTCATATTGAACATGAAACACAGAAATTGCATCAGGGATTAAATACAAAAGGCACAATGCAGACCTCTGTCCAGGGGGAGTAATGTTTCAAACAGTCTGTGTTGGAACAGTTCCTGGGAGACGAGTAGTACATTTAGATGGACCGACGAATCTTTACTGTATCCCTTGGAACTTCAAATTGACGATGAAACACAGAAGTTGCATCGGGATTGAATACAAAAGGCACAATGGCGGCTAATGTCCAGAGGGAATAACGCTTCAAACAGTCTATGTTGGAACATTTCCTGCGAGACCAGTAGTAGATTCCGACGCACCACTGCTGGTTTACTGTAAACCTTGGACCTTCATATTGAAGATGAAACACAGAAATTGCATCAGGGATTAAATACAAAAGGCACAATGCAGACCTCTGTAAAGTGGGAGTAACGTTTCAAACAGTCTGTGTTTTAACAGTTCCTGGGAGACGAGTAGTAGATTTAGATTGACCGACGAATGTTTACTGTAACCCTTGGAACTTCAAATTGACGATGAAACACAGAAGTTGCATCGGGATTGAATACAAAAGGCACAATGGCGGATAATGTCCAGGGGGAATAACGCTTCAAACAGTCTGTGTTGGAACATTTCCTGCAAGACCAGTAGTAGATTCCGACGCACCACTGCTGGTTTACTGTAACCCTTGCACCTTCATATTGAAGGTGAAACACAGAAATTGCATCAGGGATTAAATACAAAAGGAACAATGCCGACTTCTCTCATGGGGGAGTAATGTTTCATACAGTCTGTGTTGGAACAGTTCCTGGGAGACGAGTAGTAGATTTAGATGGACCGATGAATGTTTACTGTAACCCTTGGAACTTCAAATTGACGATGAAACACAGAAGTTGCATCGGGATTGAATACAAAAGGCACAATGGCGACTAATGTCCAGAGGGAACAACGCTTCAAACAGTCTGTGTTGGAACATTTCCTGCGAGACCAGTAGTAGATTTCGACGCACCACTGCTGGTTTACTGTAACCTTTGGACCTTCATATTGAAGATGAAACACAGAAATTGCATCAGGGATTAAATACAAAAGGCACAATGCAGACCTCTGTCCAGGGGGAGTAATGTTTCAAACAGTCTGTGTTGGAACAGTTCCTGGGAGACGAGTAGTAGATTTAGATGGACCGATGAATGTTTACTGTAACCCTTGGAACTTCAAATTGACGATGAAACACAGAAGTTGCATCGGGATTGAATACAAAAGGCACAATGGCGGCTAATGTCCAGGGGGAATAACGCTTCAAACAGTCTGTGTTGGAACATTTCCTGCGAGACCAGTAAAAGATTCCGACGCACCACTGCTGGTCTACTGTAACCCTTGGACCTTCATATTGAAGATAAAACACAGAAATTGCATCAGGGATTAAATACAAAAGGCACAATGCCGACTTCCGTCCAGGGGGAGTAATGTTTCAAACAGTCTGTGTTGGAACAGTTCCTGGGAGACGAGTAGTAGATTTAGATGGACCGACGAATGTTTACTGTAACCCTTGGAACTTCAAATTGACGATGAAACACAGAAGTTGCATCGGGATTGAATACAAAAGGCACAATGGCGGCTAATGTCCAGCGGAGTAACGCTTCAAACAGTCTGTGTTGGCACATTTCCTGCGTAACCAGTAGTAGATTCCGACGCACCACTGCTGGTTTACTGTATCCCTTGGACCTTCATATTGAAGATGAAACACAGGAATTGCATCAGAGATTAAATACAAAAGGCACAATGCCGACTTCTGTCCAGGGGGAGTAATGCTTCAAACAGTCTGTGTCGGAACAGTTCCTGGGAGACGAGTAGTAGATTTAGGTGGACCGACGAATGTTTACTGTAACCCTTGCAACTTCAAATTGACGATGAAACACAGAAGTTGCATCGGGATTGAATACAAAAGGCACAATGGCGGCTAATGTCCAGAGGGAATAACGCTTCAAACAGTCTATGTTGGAACATTTCCTGCGAGACCAGTAGTAGATTCCGACGCACCACTGCTGGTTTACTGTAAACCTTGGACCTTCATATTGAAGATGAAACACAGAAATTGCATCAGGGATTAAATACAAAAGGCACAATGCCGACTTCCGTCCAGGGGGAGTAATGTTTCAAACAGTCTGTGTTGGAACAGTTCCTGGGAGACGAGTAGTAGATTTAGATGGACCGACGAATGTTTACTGTAACCCTTGGAACTTCAAATTGACGATGAAACACAGAAGTTGCATCGGGATTGAATACAAAAGGCACAATGGCGGCTAATGTCCAGCGGAGTAACGCTTCAAACAGTCTGTGTTGGCACATTTCCTGCGTAACCAGTAGTAGATTCCGACGCACCACTGCTGGTTTACTGTATCCCTTGGACCTTCATATTGAAGATGAAACACAGGAATTGCATCAGAGATTAAATACAAAAGGCACAATGCCGACTTCTGTCCAGGGGGAGTAATGTTTCAAACAGTCTGTGTTTTAACAGTTCCTGGGAGACGAGTAGTAGATTTAGATTGACCGACGAATGTTTACTGTAACCCTTGGAACTTCAAATTGACGATGAAACACAGAAGTTGCATCGGGATTGAATACAAAAGGCACAATGGCGGCTAATGTCCAGGGGGAGTAACGCTTCAAACAATCTGTGTTGGAACATTTCCTGCTAGACCAGTAGTAGATTCCGACGCACCACTGCTGGTTTACTGTAACCCTTGGACCTTCATATTGAACATGAAACACAGAAATTGCATCAGGGATTAAATACAAAAGGCACAATGCAGACCTCTGTCCAGGGGGAGTAATGTTTCAAACAGTCTGTGTTGGAACAGTTCCTGGGAGACGAGTAGTACATTTAGATGGACCGACGAATCTTTACTGTATCCCTTGGAACTTCAAATTGACGATGAAACACAGAAGTTGCATCGGGATTGAATACAAAAGGCACAATGGCGACTAATGTCCAGAGGGAATAACGCTTCAAACAGTCTATGTTGGAACATTTCCTGCGAGACCAGTAGTAGATTCCGACGCACCACTGCTGGTTTACTGTAAACCTTGGACCTTCATATTGAAGATGAAACACAGAAATTGCATCAGGGATTAAATACAAAAGGCACAATGCAGACCTCTGTAAAGTGGGAGTAATGTTTCAAACAGTCTGTGTTTTAACAGTTCCTGGGAGACGAGTAGTAGATTTAGATTGACCGACGAATGTTTACTGTAACCCTTGGAACTTCAAATTGACGATGAAACACAGAAGTTACATCGGGATTGAATACAAAAGGCACAATGGCGGATAATGTCCAGGGGGAATAACGCTTCAAACAGTCTGTGTTGGAACATTTCCTGCAAGACCAGTAGTAGATTCCGACGCACCACTGCTGGTTTACTGTAACCCTTGCACCTTCATATTGAAGGTGAAACACAGAAATTGCATCAGGGATTAAATACAAAAGGAACAATGCCGACTTCTCTCATGGGGGAGTAATGTTTCATACAGTCTGTGTTGGAACAGTTCCTGGGAGACGAGTAGTAGATTTAGATGGACCGATGAATGTTTACTGTAACCCTTGGAACTTCAAATTGACGATGAAACACAGAAGTTGCATCGGGATTGAATACAAAAGGCACAATGGCGACTAATGTCCAGAGGGAACAACGCTTCAAACAGTCTGTGTTGGAACATTTCCTGCGAGACCAGTAGTAGATTTCGACGCACCACTGCTGGTTTACTGTAACCTTTGGACCTTCATATTGAAGATGAAACACAGAAATTGCATCAGGGATTAAATACAAAAGGCACAATGCAGACCTCTGTCCAGGGGGAGTAATGTTTCAAACAGTCTGTGTTGGAACAGTTCCTGGGAGACGAGTAGTAGATTTAGATGGACCGATGAATGTTTACTGTAACCCTTGGAACTTCAAATTGACGATGAAACACAGAAGTTGCATCGGGATTGAATACAAAAGGCACAATGGCGGCTAATGTCCAGGGGGAATAACGCTTCAAACAGTCTGTGTTGGAACATTTCCTGCGAGACCAGTAGAAGATTCCGACGCACCACTGCTGGTCTACTGTAACCCTTGGACCTTCATATTGAAGATAAAACACAGAAATTGCATCAGGGATTAAATACAAAAGGCACAATGCCGACTTCCGTCCAGGGGGAGTAATGTTTCAAACAGTCTGTGTTGGAACAGTTCCTGGGAGACGAGTAGTAGATTTAGATGGACCGACGAATGTTTACTGTAACCCTTGGAACTTCAAATTGACGATGAAACACAGAAGTTGCATCGGGATTGAATACAAAAGGCACAATGGCGGCTAATGTCCAGCGGAGTAACGCTTCAAACAGTCTGTGTTGGCACATTTCCTGCGTAACCAGTAGTAGATTCCGACGCACCACTGCTGGTTTACTGTATCCCTTGGACCTTCATATTGAAGATGAAACACAGGAATTGCATCAGAGATTAAATACAAAAGGCACAATGCCGACTTCTGTCCAGGGGGAGTAATGCTTCAAACAGTCTGTGTCGGAACAGTTCCTGGGAGACGAGTAGTAGATTTAGGTGGACCGACGAATGTTTACTGTAACCCTTGCAACTTCAAATTGACGATGAAACACAGAAGTTGCATCGGGATTGAATACAAAAGGCACAATGGCGGCTAATGTCCAGGGGGAGTAACGCTTCAAACAGTCTGTGTTGGAACATTTCCTGCGAGACCAGTAGTAGATTCCGACGCACCACTGCTGGTTTACTGTAACCCTTGGACCTTCATATTGAAGATGAAACATAGAAATTGCATCAGGGATTAAATACAAAAGGCACAATGCCGACTTCTCTCCAGGGGGAGTAATGTTTCAAACAGTCTGTGTTGGAACAGTTCCTGGGAGACGAGTAGTAGATTTAGATGGACCGACGAATGTTTACTGTAACCCTGGGAACTTCAAATTGTCGATGAAACACAGAAGTTGCATCGGGATTGAATACAAAAGGCACAATGGCGGCTAATGTCCAGGGGGAGTAACGCTTCAAACAGTCTGTGTTGGAACATTTCCTGCGAGACCAGTAGTAGATTCCGACGCACCACTGCTGGTTTACTGTAAACCTTGGACCTTCATATTGAAGATGAAACACAGAAATTGCATCAGGGATTAAATACAAAAGGCACAATGCAGACCTCTGTCCAGTGGGAGTAATGTTTCAAACAGTCTGTGTTGGAACAGTTCCTGGAAGACGAGTAGTAGATTTAGGTGGACCGACGAATGTTTACTGTAACCCTTGGAACTTCAAATTGACGATGAAACACAGAAGTTGCATCGGGATTGAATACAAAAGGCACAATGGCGGCTAATGTCCAGGGGGAGTAACGCTTCAAACAGTCTGTGTTGGAACATTTCCTGCGAGACCAGTAGTAGATTCCGACGCACCACTGCTGGTTTACTGTAACCCTTGGACCTTCATATTGAAGATGAAACACAGAAATTGCATCAGGGATTAAATACAAAAGGCACAATGCCGACTTCTGTCCAGGGGGAGTAATGTTTCAAAAAGTCTGAGTTGGAACAGTTCCTGGGAGACGAGTAGTAGATTTAGATGGACCGACGAATGTTTACTGTAACCCTTGGAACTTCAAATTGACGATGAAACACAGAAGTTGCATCGGGATTGAATACAAAAGGCACAATAGCGGCTAATGTCCAGGGGGAATAACGCTTCAAACAGTCTGTGTTGGAACATTTCCTGCGAGACCAGTAATAGATTTCGACGCACCACTGCTGGTTTACTGTAACCCTTGGACCTTCATATTGAAGATGAAACACAGAAATTCATCAGAGATTAAATACAAAAGGCACAATGCCGACTTCTCTCCAGGGGGAGTAATGTTTCAAACAGTCTGTGTTGGAACAGTTCCTGGGAGACGAGTAGTAGATTTAGATGGACCGATGAATGTTTACTGTAACCCTTGGAACTTCAAATTGACGATGAAACACAGAAGTGTCGTCGGGATTGAATACAAAAGGCACAATGGCGGCTAATGTCAAGGGGAGTAACGCTTCAAACAGTCTGTGTTGGAACATTTCCTGCGAGACCAGTAGAAGATTCCGACGCACCACTGCTGGTTTACTGTAACCCTTGGACCTCCATATTGAAGATGAAACACAGAAATTGCATCAGGGATTAAATACAAAAGGCACAATGTCGACTTCTGTCCAGGGGGAGTAATGTTTCAAACAGTCTGTGTTGGAACAGTTCCTGGGAGACGAGTAGTAGATTTAGATGGACCGACGAATGTTTACTGTAACCCTTGGAACTTCAAATTGACGATGAAACACAGAAGTTGCATCGGGATTGAATACAAAAGGCACAATGGCGGCTAATGTCCAGGGGGAGTAACGCTTCAAACAGTCTGTGTTGGAACATTTCCTGCGAGACCAGTAGTAGATTCCGACGCACCACTGCTGGTTTACTGTAACCCTTGGACCTTCATATTGAAGATGAAACACAGAAATTGCATCAGGGATTAAATACAAAAGGCACAATGCAGACCTCTGTCCAGGGGGAGTAATGTTTCAAACAGTCTGTGTTGGAACAGTTCCTGGGAGACGAGTAGTAGATTTAGATGGACCGACGAATGTTTACTGTAACCCTTGGAACTTCAAATTGACGATGAGACACAGAAGTTGCATCGGGATTGAATACAAAAGGCACAATGGCAGCTAATGTCCAGGGGGAATAACGCTTCAAACAGTCTGTGTTGGAACATTTCCTGCGAGACCAGTAGTAGATACCGACGCACCACTGCTAGTTTACTGTAACCCTTGGACCTTCATATTGAAGATGAAACACAGAAATTGCGTCAGGGATTAAATACAAAAGGCACAATGCCGACTTCTGTCCAGGCTGAGTAATGTTTCAAACAGTTTGTGTTGGAACAGTTCCTGGGAGACGAGTAGTAGATTTAGATGGACCGACGAATGTTTACTGTAACCATTGGAACTTCAAATTGACGATGAAACACAGAAGTTCCATCGGGATTGAATAAAAAAGGCACAATGGCGGCTAATGTCCAGGGGGAGTAACGCTTCAAACAGTCTGTGTTGGAACATTTCCTGCAAGACCAGTAGTAGATTCCGACGCACCACTGCTGGTTTACTGTAACCCTTGGACCTTCATATTGAAGATGAAACACAGAAATTACATCAGGGATTAAATACAAAGGGCACAATGCCGACTTCTGTCCAGGGTGAGTAATGTTTCGAACAGTCTGTGTTGGAACAGTTCCTGGGAGACGAGTAGTAGATTTAGATGGACCGACGAATGTTTACTGTAACCCTTGGAACTTCAAATTGACGATGAAACACAGAAGTTGCATCGGGATTGAATACAAAACGCACAATGGCGGTTAATGTCCAGGGGGAATAACGCTTCAAACAGTCTGTGTTGGAACACTTCCTGCGAGACCAGTAGTAGATTTCGACGCACCACTGCTGGTTTACTGTAACCCTTGGACCTTCATATTGAATATGAAACACCGAAATTGCATCAGAGAATAAATACAATAGGAACAATGCCGTATTCTCTCCAGGGGGAGTAATGTTTCAAACCGTCTGTGTCGGAACAGTTCCTGGGAGACGAGTAGTAGATTTAGATGGACCGACGAATGTTTACTGTAACCCTTGGAACTTCAAATTGACGATGAAACACAGAAGTTGCATCGGGATTGAATACAAAAGGCACAATGGCGGCTAATGTCCAGGTGTGAGTAACGCTTCAAACAGTCTGTGTTGGAACATTTCCTGGGTAACCAGTAGTAGATTCCGACGCACCACTGCTGGTTTACTGTAACCCTTGGACCTTCATATTGAAGATGAAACACAGAAATTACATCAGACATTAAATACAAAAGGCACAATGCCAACTTCTGTCCAGGGGGAGTAATGTTTCAAACAGTCTGTGTTGGAACAGTTCCTGGGAGACGAGTAGTAGATTTAGATGGACCGACGAATGTTTACTGTAACCCTTGGAACTTCAAATTGACGATGAAACACAGAAGTTGCATCGGGATTGAATAAAAAAGGCACAATGGCGGCTAATGTCCAGGGGGAGTAACGCTTCAAACAGTGTGTGTTGGAACATTTCCTGCGAGTCCAGTAGAAGATTCCGACGCATCACTGCTGGTCTACTGTAACCCTTGGACCTTCATATTGAAGCTGAAACACAGAAATTGCATCAGGGATTAAATACAAAGGGCACAATGCCGACTTCTGTCCAGGGGGAGTAATGTTTCGAACAGTCTGTGTTGGAACAGTTCCTGGGAGACGAGTAGTAGATTTAGATGGACCGACGAATGTTTACTGTAACCCTTGGAACTTCAAATTGACGATGAAACACAGAAGTTGCATCGGGATTGAATACAAAAGGCACAATAGCGGCTAATGTCCAGGGGGAATAACGCTTCAAACAGTCTGTGTTGGAACATTTCCTGCGAGACCAGTAATAGATTTCGACGCACCACTGCTGGTTTACTGTAACCCTTGGACCTTCATATTGAATATGAAACACAGAAATTCATCAGAGATTAAATACAAAAGGCACAATGCCGACTTCTCTCCAGGGGGAGTAATGTTTCAAACAGTCTGTGTTGGAACAGTTCCTGGGAGACGAGTAGTAGATTTAGATGGACCGATGAATGTTTACTGTAACCCTTGGAACTTCAAATTGACGATGAAACACAGAAGTGTCGTCGGGATTGAATACAAAAGGCACAATGGCGGCTAATGTCAAGGGGAGTAACGCTTCAAACAGTCTGTGTTGGAACATTTCCTGCGAGACCAGTAGAAGATTCCGACGCACAACTGCTGGTTTACTGTAACCCTTGGACCTCCATATTGAAGATGAAACACAGAAATTGCATCAGGGATTAAATACAAAAGGCACAATGTCGACTTCTGTCCAGGGGGAGTAATGTTTCAAACAGTCTGTGTTGGAACAGTTCCTGGGAGACGAGTAGTAGATTTAGATGGACCGACGAATGTTTACTGTAACCCTTGGAACTTCAAATTGACGATGAAACACAGAAGTTGCATCGGGATTGAATACAAAAGGCACAATGGCGGCTAATGTCCAGGGGGAGTAACGCTTCAAACAGTCTGTGTTGGAACATTTCCTGCGAGACCAGTAGTAGATTCCGACGCACCACTGCTGGTTTACTGTAACCCTTGGACCTTCATATTGAAGATGAAACACAGAAATTGCATCAGGGATTAAATACAAAAGGCACAATGCAGACCTCTGTCCAGGGGGAGTAATGTTTCAAACAGTCTGTGTTGGAACAGTTCCTGGGAGACGAGTAGTAGATTTAGATGGACCGACGAATGTTTACTGTAACCCTTGGAACTTCAAATTGACGATGAGACACAGAAGTTGCATCGGGATTGAATACAAAAGGCACAATGGCAGCTAATGTCCAGGGGGAATAACGCTTCAAACAGTCTGTGTTGGAACATTTCCTGCGAGACCAGTAGTAGATACCGACGCACCACTGCTAGTTTACTGTAACCCTTGGACCTTCATATTGAAGATGAAACACAGAAATTGCATCAGGGATTAAATACAGAAGGCACAATGCCGACTTCTGTCCAGGCTGAGTAATGTTTCAAACAGTTTGTGTTGGAACAGTTCCTGGGAGACGAGTAGTAGATTTAGATGGACCGACGAATGTTTACTGTAACCATTGGAACTTCAAATTGACGATGAAACACAGAAGTTCCATCGGGATTGAATACAAAAGGCACAATGGCGGCTAATGTCCAGGGGGAGTAACGCTTCAAACAGTCTGTGTTGGAACATTTCCTGCAAGACCAGTAGTAGATTCCGACGCACCACTGCTGGTTTACTGTAACCCTTGGACCTTCATATTGAAGATGAAACACAGAAATTACATCAGGGATTAAATACAAAGGGCACAATGCCGACTTCTGTCCAGGGTGAGTAATGTTTCGAACAGTCTGTGTTGGAACAGTTCCTGGGAGACGAGTAGTAGATTTAGATGGACCGACGAATGTTTACTGTAACCCTTGGAACTTCAAATTGACGATGAAACACAGAAGTTGCATCGGGATTGAATACAAAACGCACAATGGCGGTTAATGTCCAGGGGGAATAACGCTTCAAACAGTCTGTGTTGGAACACTTCCTGCGAGACCAGTAGTAGATTTCGACGCACCACTGCTGGTTTACTGTAACCCTTGGACCTTCATATTGAATATGAAACACCGAAATTGCATCAGAGAATAAATACAATAGGAACAATGCCGTATTCTCTCCAGGGGGAGTAATGTTTCAAACCGTCTGTGTCGGAACAGTTCCTGGGAGACGAGTAGTAGATTTAGATGGACCGACGAATGTTTACTGTAACCCTTGGAACTTCAAATTGACGATGAAACACAGAAGTTGCATCGGGATTGAATACAAAAGGCACAATGGCGGCTAATGTCCAGGTGTGAGTAACGCTTCAAACAGTCTGTGTTGGAACATTTCCTGGGTAACCAGTAGTAGATTCCGACGCACCACTGCTGGTTTACTGTAACCCTTGGACCTTCATATTGAAGATGAAACACAGAAATTACATCAGACATTAAATACAAAAGGCACAATGCCAACTTCTGTCCAGGGGGAGTAATGTTTCAAACAGTCTGTGTTGGAACAGTTCCTGGGAGACGAGTAGTAGATTTAGATGGACCGACGAATGTTTACTGTAACCCTTGAAACTTCAAATTGACGATGAAACACAGAAGTTGCATCGGGATTGAATAAAAAAGGCACAATGGCGGCTAATGTCCAGGGGGAGTAACGCTTCAAACAGTGTGTGTTGGAACATTTCCTGCGAGTCCAGTAGAAGATTCCGACGCATCACTGCTGGTCTACTGTAACCCTTGGACCTTCATATTGAAGATGAAACACAGAAATTGCATCAGGGATTAAATACAAAGGGCACAATGCCGACTTCTGTCCAGGGGGAGTAATGTTTCGAACAGTCTGTGTTGGAACAGTTCCTGGGAGACGAGTAGTAGATTTAGATGGACCGACGAATGTTTACTGTAACCCTTGGAACTTCAAATTGACGATGAAACACAGAAGTTGCATCGGGATTGAATACAAAACGCACAATGGCGGCTAATGTCCAGGTGTGAGTAACGCTTCAAACAGTCTGTGTTGGAACATTTCCTGCGAGACCAGTAGTAGATTCCGACGCACCACTGCTGGTTTACTGTAACCCTTGGACCTTCATATTGAAGATGAAACACAGAAATTACATCAGGGATTAAATACAAAAGGCACAATGCCGACTTCTGTCCAGGGGGAGTAATGTTTCAAACAGTCTGTGTTGGAACAGTTCCTGGGAGACGAGTAGTAGATTTAGATGGACCGACGAATGTTTACTGTAACCCTTGGAACTTCAAATTGACGATGAAACACAGAAGTTGCACTGGGATTGAATACAAAAGGCACAATGGCGGCTAATGTCCAGGGGGAGTAACGCTTCAAACAGTCTGTGTTGGCACATTTCCTGCGTAACCAGTAGTAGATTCCGACGCACCACTGCTGGTTTACTGTAACCCTTGGACTTTCATATTGAAGATGAAACACAGGAATTGCATCAGGGATTAAATACAAAAGGCACAATGCCGACTTCTTTCCAGTGAGAGTAATGTTTCAAACAGTCTGTGTTGGAAGAGTTCCTGGGTGACGAGTAGTAGATTTAGATGGACCGACGAATGTTTACTGTAACCCTTGGAACTTCAAAGTGACCACGAAACACAGAAGTTGCATCGGGATTGAATACAAAAGGCACAATGCAGACTTCTTTCCAGTGAGAGTAATGTTTCAAACAGTCTGTGTTGGAACAGTTCCTGGGAGACGAGTAGTAGATTTAGATGGACCGACAAATGTTTACTGTAACCCTTGGAACTTCAAATTGACGATGAAACACAGAAGTTGCATCGGGATTGAATACAAAAGGCACAATGGTGGCTAATGTCCAGGGGGAGTAACGCTTCAAACAGTCTGTGTTGGAACATTTACTGCGAGACCAGTAGTAGATTCCGACGCACCATTGCTGGTTTACTGTAACCCTTGGACCTTCATATTGAAGATGAAACACAGAAATTGCATCAGGGATTAAATACAAAAGGCACAATGCCGACTTCTTTCCAGTGAGAGTAATGTTTCAAACAGTCTGTGTTGGAAGAGTTCCTGGGTGACGAGTAGTAGATTTAGATGGACCGACAAATGTTTACTGTAACCCTTGGCACTTCAAATTGACGATGAAACACAGAAATTGCATCAGGGATTAAATTCAAAAGGCACAATGCCGCCTTCTGTCCACGGGTAGTAACATTATAAACAGACTGAGATTTGATTCATTCCTGAGAAACCAGTAATAAATTCCGATGCACCACTGCAAGTTTACTGTAACACGTTGTCCTTCATATTCACGATGAAACACAGAACTTGCATTGGGATTAAATACAACAGGCACAATTGCTACTTCTGTCCAGGGGAAGTAACGCTTCAAACAGTCTGTGTTGGAACATTTCCAGGGAGGCGAGTAGTAGATTAAGATGACCAACGAATGTTTACTGTAACCCTTGGACCTTCACATTGACGATGCAACATAGAAATTGGATCGGGGTTAAATACAAAAGGCACAATGCCCCTTTCTGTCCAGGGGTTGTAACGCTTGAAAAGACGTGAGATTTACCCATTTGTGGGACACCAGTAACAAATACCGATGCACCACTGCAGGTTTTCTGTAACACTTGGTACTTCATATTGACGATGAAACACAGAACTTGCATTGGGATTGAATACAACAATCACAATGGCTACTTCTGTCCAGGGGAAGTAACGCTTCAAACAGTCTGTTTAAGAACATTTCCTGGGAGACACGTAGTAGATTAAGATGCATCAAGGAAGGTTTACTGTAACCCTTGGAACTTCAAATTGACGATGAAACACAGAAGTTGCATCGGGATTGAATACAAAAGGCACAATGGCGGCTAATGTCCAGGGGGAGTAACGCTTCAAACAGTCTGTGTTGGAACATTTCCTGCGAGACCAGTAGTAGATTCCGACGCACCACTGCTGGTTTACTGTAACCCTTGGACCTTCATATTGAAGATGAAACATAGAAATTGCATCAGGGATTAAATACAAAAGGCACAATGCCGACTTCTGTCCAGGGGGAGTAATGTTCCAAACAGTCTGTGTTGGAACAGTTCCTGGGAGACGAGTAGTAGATTTAGATGGACCGACGAATGTTTACTGTAACCCTTGGAACTTCAAATTGACGATGAAACACAGAAGTTGCATCGGGATTGAATACAAAAGGCACAATGGCGGCTAATGTCCAGGGGGAGAATCGCTTCAAACAGTCTGTGTTGGAACATTTCCTGCGAGACCAGTAGTAGATTCCGACGCACCACTGCTGGTTTACTGTAACCCTTGGACCTTCATATTGAAGATGAAACACAGAAATTGCATCAGGGATTAAATACAAAAGGCACAATGCAGACCTCTGTCCAGGGGGAGTAATGTTTCAAACAGTCTGTGTTGGAACAGTTCCTGGGAGACGAGAAGTAGATTTAGATGGACCGACGAATGTTTACTGTAACCCTTGGAACTTCAAATTGACGATGAAACACAGAAGTTGCATCGGGATAGAATACAAAAGGCACAATGGCGGCTAAAGTCCAGGAGGAGTAACGCTTCAAACAGTCTGTGTTGGCACATTTCCTGCGTAACCAGTAGAAGATTCCGACGCACCACTGCTGGTTTACTGTAACCCTTGGACTTTCATATTGAAGATGAAACACAGAAATTGCATCAGGGATTAAATACAAAAGGCACAATGCCGACTTCTTTCCAGTGAGAGTAATGTTTCAAGCAGTCTGTGTTGGAACAGTTCCTGGGAGACGAGTAGTAGATTTAGATGGACCGACAAATGTTTACTGTAACCCTTGGAACTTCAAATTGACGATGAAACACAGAAGTTGCATCGGGATTGAATACAAAAGGCACAATGGTGGCTAATGTCCAGGGGGAGTAACGCTTCAAACAGTCTGTGTTGGAACATTTCCTGCGAGACCAGTAGTAGATTCCGACGCACCATTGCTGGTTTACTGTAACCCTTGGACCTTCATATTGAAGATGAAACACAGAAATTGCATCAGGGATTAAATACAAAAGGCACAATGCCGACTTCTTTCCAGTGAGAGTAATGTTTCAAACAGTCTGTGTTGGAAGAGTTCCTGGGTGACGAGTAGTAGATTTAGATGGACCGACGAATGTTTACTGTAACCCTTGGAACTTCAAATTGACCACGAAACACATAAGTTGCATCGTGATTGAATACAAAAGGCACAATGCCGACTTCTTTCCAGTGAGAGTAATGTTTCAAACAGTCTGTGTTGGAACAGTTCCTGGGAGACGAGTAGTAGATTTAGATGGACCGACAAATGTTTACTGTAACCCTTGGAACTTCAAATTGACGATGAAACACAGAAATTGCATCAGGGATTAAATTCAAAAGGCACAATGCCGCCTTCTGTCCACGGGTAGTAACACTATAAAAAGACTGAGATTTGATCCATTCCTGAGAAACCAGTAACAAATTCCGATGCACCACTGCAAGTTTACTGTAACACGTTGTCCTTCATGTTCACGATGAAACACAGAACTTGCATTGGGATTAAATACAACAGGCACAATGGCTACTTCTGTCCAGGGGAAGTAACGCTTCAAACAGTCTGTGTTGGAACATTTCCTGCGAGACCAGTAGGAGATTCTGACGCACCACTGCTGGTTTACTGTAACTCTCGGACCTTCATATTGAAGATGAAACACAGAAATTGCATCAGGGATTAAATACAAAAGGCACAATGCCGACTTCTGTCCAGGGGGAGTAATGTTTCAAACAGTCTGTGTTGGAACAGTTCCTGGGAGACGAGTAGTAGATTTAGATGGACCGACAAATGTTTACTGTAACCCTTGGAACTTCAAATTGACGATGAAAGACAGAAATTGCATCAGGGATTAAATTCAAAAGGCACAATGCCGCCTTCTGTCCAGGGGTATCAATGCTATAAACAGACTGAGATTTGATCCATTCCTGAGACACCAGTAATAAATTCCGATGCACCAATGCAGGTTTACTGTAACACGTTGTCCTTCATATTCACGATGAAACACAGAACTTGCATTGGGATTAAATACAACAGGCAGAATGGCTACTTCTGTCCAGGGGAAGTAACGCTTCAAACAGTCTTTGTTGGAACATTTCCAGGGAGACGAGTATTAGATTAAGATGCACCAACGAATGTTAACTGTAACCCTTGGACCTTCACATTGACGATGCAACATAGAAATTGCAGCGGGATTGAATACAAAAGGCACAATGGCGGCTAATGTCCAGGGGGAGTAACGCTTCAAACAGTCTGTGTTGGAACATTTCCTGCGAGACCAGTAGTAGATTGCGACGCACCACTGCAGTGTTACTGTATCCCTTGGACCTTCATATTGAAGATGAAACACAGAAATTGCATCGGGAATGAATACAAAAGGCACAATCCGGACTTCTGTCCAGGGCAAACAACTCTTCAAACACACTGAGATTTGATCCATTCCTGGGAGACCAGTAAAAAATTCCGATGCACCACGGCAGGTTTACTGTAACCCTTGGATCTTCACATGGACGATGAAACATTGAAATTGTATCGGGAATGAATACAAAGGCACAGTGACGACTTCTATTCAATGGGAGTAGCGCGTCCAACGATGTACGCTTTGAATCTTTTCTGGAAGAGCAGTAGAAGATTTCGATCGACCACTCCAGGTTTACTTTAACCCTTTGACCTTAACATGGACGACGAAACACAGAAATCGCATCGGGAGCGAATACAAAAGTCTGAATGCTGACTTCTGTCCAGGGGAATAACGCTTCAAACTGCGTTGGAAACTGTCCTGGGACATCAAAAACAAGATTCCCGTTCCCCTAGGCAGGTTTACTATTATACTCGGATTTCACTTTCACGATAAAAGACAGACTTTGCAACTGGTTAATACAAAAGGAAAAATGCCGACTACTGTCCGGGAGAAGTTATGCTTAAAACGGTTTGTGCCTAGAACCTCTATTGGGTTTCCAGTAGTAGATACCGATGCACCAAGGCAGGTTTACTGTAACCGTTGGACCTTCATATTGTCGATGAAACACAGAAATTGCATCGAAATTGAATACAAAAGGCGCAGTGAGGGCTTCTGTCCAGGGGGAGTAACACTTCAAACAGTTCGTGTTGGAACATTTCCTGCGAGACGAATAGTAGATTAAGATAAACCAACGAATGTTTACTGTAACCCTTTTACCTTCACATTGACGATGAAGTACAGAAATTGCATCGGGATTGAACACAAAAGGCACAATGGCGACTTTTGTCCAGGCAGAGTAACGCTTAAAACAGTCTGTGTTGGAACAGTTCCTAGGAGACGAGTAGTAGATTAAGATGGACCGACGAATGTTTACTGTAACCGTTGGACCTTCAAATTGACGATGAAACACAGAAGTTGCGTCGGGATTGAATACAAAAGGCATAATGTCGACTTTTGTCCAGGGGTGTGATGATTCAAACAGTCTGTGTTGGAACATTTTCCGTTAGACGAGTTGTAGATTCCGACGCACCACTGCAGTGTTACTGTAACCCTTGGACCTTCATATTGAAGATGAAACACAGAAATTGCATCAGGAATGAAATTAAAAAGGCACAATGCCGACTTCTGTCCAGGGGTAGTAACGCTACAAACAGCCTGTGTTGGAACATTTCCTGGGAGACGAGTACTAGATTAAGATGCACCAACGAATGTTTACTGTAACCCTTGGACCTTTACATTGACGATGAAGCACAAAAATTGCAACGGTATTGAATACAAAAGCCACAATGGCGACTTATGTCCAGGAGGAGTAATGCTTCAAACAGTTAGTGTTGGACACTATCCTGGGAGACTAGTTGTAATTTCCCATGCACCAATGCATTTACTGTAACCCTTGGACCTTTAGGGTAAAGTTCAAACACAGAAATTGCATCAGGGATTAAATACAAAAGGCACAATGCCGACTTCTGTCCAGGGGTAGTCATGCTTCACGCAGACTGAGATTTGATCCATTCCTGGGACACCAGTAATAAATTCCGATGCACCACGGCAGTTTTACTGTAACATTGTGCCTTCAAATGGACGATGAAACATAGAAATGGCAACGGGACTGAATAAAAGAGGCACAATGCTGACTTCTGTCTAGGGGGAGTAACACCTCAAACTTTTCTGGGAGTTAAGCAGAAAATTCCGATGCATCACTGCTGTTTTACTGTAACCCTTGGACCTTCACGTTGACGACGAAACACAGAAATTGGATAGGGATTAAATACAAAAGGCACATTGGCGACGTCTGTCCAGGGGAAGTAACGCTTCAAACAGTCTGTGTAGGAACATTTCCTGCGAGACGAGTAGTAGATTAAGATGCACCAAGGTAGGTGTAGTGTAACCGTTGGACCTTCACATTGACGATGAAACACAGGCACTGCGGAAATCTGCGACGGTTTTACCTGCTCCGAAGTGTTCGGTCCCTTGTCTCGCCCCCCCCCCCCCCCCCCCCTCCCACTTCCTCATCTTTCTCCTCCTCCTCCTCCGCCTCACCCGTCCGCCCTGATTGCTTTCGAAGTTCCTAACGTGACCATCAGTATGGAAGTTACTACAACGAACAAGGGCGGGCCTCCTGATCATTAGAAGAGTTACGTTTATCTTAAACAGAGGGAGTCTAAAGAAGGTGTGTTAAATGGATGTGCTTACGCCGAAAAGCGGATCATTGTAAGGGAAAGCTGCTTTCGAGGAACGGAGAAGTGTCGTGCGTGTTAGAACATCTCTGTGTATCACCTGACGATGCAGCTCTGAAAGTGAGAAAGCAAGTGGAAAGAGCGAAGAGAAGGTCTCGAGAAGAAACTACACAGTTATCGGAGATATACGCGGATGAAATGTGAAATCTACATAATAATGTTTATGTTTTTGTTACAGTGACGCCTAATTCAGAATCTATGAAGAGAACCGTGCGTCGTCGATGGAGTCAAGAGTGGGAGAACCTACAAGAGCCTAAGAACTCTTATGAAATTGAAGATCTATTAAAAATGGGAGATGGCAGTAGTTTTCTTCTGGAAGACGATAGATTAGAGGTGAGAATAATGATTTTTAGTGGAATCAAAGGAAAAGAAAGTTTAAAAACATGTTCCCATTTTTTTATGGATGGAACATTTAAGAGATGCAGCAAACAGTTTGCACAGATCTACACCATACACGTAGGCGTAGGAGGCCCGATTAAAGAAACAGACTTTCTTCCTACTGTATTTGCACTGCTCCCTAATAAGAAGAAAGACACATATGTTCGTCTGTTTCGTCTGATAAAACAAGCAGCCTCTGAGTGGTGGCCTAAGCAAGTAAAGGTGGACTTTGAGGCAGCTGCGATGTCGGCCATTCGTCAAGATTTTCCCATAATAGAAATAAGTGGATTCTATTTCCATGTGAAGAAGAGTTTATGGAGAAGAACTCGAGTTCTAGGTCTAACTGAGGAGTACCGCTAGAACGAGGATTTAACACTTAACGTCAGCATGTGTGCAGCGCTGGCAGTTGTAAAACCGGAGGACGTAAGCAATGGATGGATTGAGATTCATGCAGAAGCTCCTTATAACGGAAGATTCTCTCAATTTTTCGACTACTTTGTGGATAACTGGCTAGAGAATGAGGATATCGCAATTGAAATGTGGGACTGTTACGGAAAAAGGCACCAAACGACGAATGATGTTGAAGGGTAGCACAACAAAATAAATAGTATTATTGGAAACTTTCACCCTAAAATCAACTATTTGGTGGAGTGCTTGAAAAAGGAAGCAGAGCTCAAAAACTGCATGTACATGAAATTGGAAATGATTCTTGAAGGTAAGAAGAGGAAGAAGAAGTACTTGAAGCTGGACGACAGGATAGAGAGAATCGTAAAGAATTATGAAGAGACTGGCAACATTAGGCCTTGCTTGCCCATATTCAGAAACTGGACTAAAATACGTTAAAAATAATGTATTAAAAACTATGAAGACCACTGAGTCCTCGCAGGTTACTGAGATAAAATTATTAAAACATTGAAGCAGCATTATCGGAGCTAGTATTAAGTTGTAATTGTAAATAGAGTGTACATTAGTTTAGCGTGTTTAGGCTGATTTTACACACGCCAGAATTGTAGATGGTCATTTATCATTTTCACGGCCCAAAGCCTGTGCAAAGTGTGATGCGAATCCTCCTTCAATGTAAAAATTAAAAAAAGTGTTTCAAGCCTCACAAAAGTATCCTTATTGTTGTCACGTTAAGATAACTTTTTTCTACCTTCCGGTATTATGGCCATACTATTAAATAATTCTGAGTTCTGAAATAATTTTCTGAAGCTTCAGAATCGTAGCTATCACCTAAAATATCATGGTTTGTTAAACTGATTGTATACGCTTTCGTAAAAGAAAATGGGAACTGTACCTTTGAATTGCACCTAAAATTGACATCCCAAAACTGATCTGATGCTAAGGTAGACAATTTTGGCACCTCAGATATTTTTTATTTAAGTTTAGGTGCAAACATTTACAGTATATGTAAATCTACTTAAGTAAATTTAGATATAGTCCTTTAAAAATTAAAATTTCTTACTAAATTGTTGATTATCTTTAAACAGGTCAGTAAAAGCAAGGAGCTTACTACTGAAAATTAACTGTTACTAAAGAACATCAGAAACAAATGTATTAGACCTACTTTTCTTATACATTAGAGACTTTTTGAAAAGATATTTGACGATTTCCTCTGACACTGACAGTGTAATTTCAGTTGCTTTGCAACACCAGGGATATCTACTTCAAAATTATGTTAGCAGCTGTTCTCATTTAGAATTCTGGAATATTTGCTTCGTCTTCTTTGGTGGAGGAATTTCGGAAAATGCATTTTCTTACTCCACTTTAGTGGCACTGTCATCAGAAACTTTACGGTCGCTATTGAGCAGTAAAGGTACTTACTGAGTCTTTCCGCTGGTTTACTTAACATTGGACCAGTATCTCTTTGGATTTTCCGCCACATTTCTAGAGCGAGTTTCGTTGTGGAAACTCTTAAAAGCATCTCGCATTGAAATCCTCACCAAATTTCGAACCTCAGTAAAACTTCACCAATCTTGGAGATTTTGCATTCGTCTAAATTATACGTGCCTTTTGCGGTGCTCCTGCAACAGCTTTCTGTCGTGTTTTGTGGACCATGGGGGATCAGTTCTGCCTCTTATTAATTTATTTGGAATGAATATCTCGAGTGCTGTTGATACTATTTCTTTGTACTTAAGCCACGTATGGTCTTCATTTACATAGTTTGGAAGGATTGGAGACTATCTCTTAGAAAGACGTCACTCGAATTTTTAGCTGCTTTTATAAACATATATATTTCGAGTTTAGTTTTGGTGAATTTCTTTGTTACGGAAGTGAGCCTCTCTACGACTGCGTGTTCACTAATCCCTGTATCCGTCGTGATGCTCAGGAATATTTGTGGCTAAGAGGTGAAGTGTGTTTTCGTAACCATTTACAATTTGAATGGCCTCGTCAACTAATTGTTAAAAAATTATTTTTAAAAAAGCATTTAGAACAATTACGGAAGTTGTTTTCTATTTACAATAGGGTCTGAAAATGTATTTTTGTCAACATGTGGAAAGTAGATTGATGTAACTGCCAACTATAATTGTATGAGTAGGGTACCTATTTGTGATCAGACTGAAGTTTTCTTTTCTTTGAACTGTTCAGCAACTGTTTCATCTGAGACAGGGGGTTGGTAAAAGGAGATAGTTATTAATTTATTCCGGTTGTTCAATATAACCTGTGCCCATACTAAGTCACAGGAACTATCTGCTTCAAAGTCGATTGTGAGCTTACATTATTTTTCCTTAAGTTGTCCTTCTTGTTTCTGTTGTAGTGCAGATAATTGCAATTACGTCTTTTCGCTCCAGAACCTAAGATGCTTTCTCTATGACCCTGTAAATACCAGAGCTAAACAATGTAGAACAACAACGTACGTTACAAGCATAGTATTCTGTATTACTTCATTTCCTTATTTCTAACATTTTAAAATTGTAAGTAGACTTTATATGACATGTCAATCATAGATGTTCTTATCTCTATTTAGTGAACGTGTTTCAGTTATGTTTTGAACATTGTCCCGCTACAATTTATTAACTAATGTTTTTAGAGAGTATGACGTTCTTCTTTTCAAAAATTCACATACCCATTTATTCTTTCCCTATTGTCTTTTGGGTATGCAGTTGTACTAATTAAAGTAGCTACAAATGCAGTGATAAAAAAGAAAAGATTAGCGTACATTTGCATTCTCGTTTCATTGTTCCTTTCTTGTTGCTCCCATGCCGATGGACTGTTTCTATCGCAATCAGTAAGCGTGAAAGGAAGCAACCGTACAGATAGAGGAATCTATATTTATACTTGACAGAACTAATTACATACTGACATAATCGTCGGTATTGCTTTCGTTTCCCAAAAGTTATAAATATTTCAATTTCGGAAAAGAAGCTCTGTATTTCGCCAAGATGTCGAAGCAGAAGGTCCCTTACGTACTCATTGTATCGAGTAAGATGTGGGTGGAGACGGCGGTTTTAAAGCGGCCAGAAGTAGTACGAGGAAGGACGTCCCCTACCTGAGGGATCGCTACTCAAGCTACCTGGTGAAGGGGCAAGTAAGGCGTGGCAAATATCCGGCATTCGGATTGAATACAAAAGGCACATTGAGGACTTCTGTCCACGAAAAGTAACGCTTCACAGTCTGTGTTGGAATATTTCCTGGGAGACGAGTAGTAGATTAAGATGCACCAGGGAACGTTTACTGTAACCCCTGGACCTTCACATTGACGATGAAACATAGAACTTGCATCGGGATTGAATACAAAGGCACAGTGACGACTTCTGTCCAGAGGCAGTAACGCCTCAAACGGTGTACGTGAAACCCCTGGACCTTCACATTGACGATGAAACATAGAACTTGCATCGGGATTGAATACAAAAGGCACAGTGACGACTTCTGTCAAGGGGAAGTAACGCTTCAAACAGCCCGTGTTGGAACATTTCCTGGAACAGGAGTAGTAAATTCCGATGCACCACCGCAGGTTTACTGTACGCCTTGGACCTTCAAATTGAAGATCAAACAAAGAAATTGCATCAAGGATTAAATACAAAAGGCACAATGCCGACTTCTTACAAGGGAGACTAACGCTTCAAACATACTGAGATTTGAACCTTTCCTGGGAGACCAGCATTAAATTCCGATGCACCAGGGCAGGTTTATCGTACCACTTGGACCTTCAGATAGACGAGGAAACTTAAAAATTGCATCGGGATTGAATACAAAAGGCACAGTGACGACTTCTCTACAGGGGAAGTAGCGCATCAAACAGTATGTGTTGGAACATTTCCTGGGAGAGGAGTAGTAAATTCCGATGCACCACTGCACCTCTACTGTACGCCTTGGACCTTCAAATTGAAGATCAAACATAAAAATTGCATCAGGGATTAAATTAAAAAGGCAAAACGCCGACTTCTGTCCAGGGGGAGTAACGCCTCAAAAAGTGTACGCTTTGAATCTTTTCTGGAAGTCCAGTAGAAGATTCCGATCGACCACTGCAGGTTTACTGTAACCCTTTGACCTCAACATGGACGATTAAACACAGAAATTGCATTGGGATTGAATACAAAAGGCACAATGGCGACTTGTGTCCTGGGTGTGTGTAACGCTTCAAAAGTCTGTGTTGGAACATTACCTGGGAGACGAGTAGCAGATTCCGATCCACCACTGCAGGTATACTCTCCTGTGCGACCAGTATTAGAGTCCGGTGCACCAAGGCAGGAAAACTCTAACCCTTGGACCTTACCATTCACGATGAATCACAGAAATTGCATCGGGATTGAATACAAGAGGCACAATACCGACTTCTGTCCAGGGGAAGTAACGTTTCAAAAAGACTGAGCCTAGAGCCTTTCCTGGGAGGCCAGTATTAAATTCAGAAGAGCCACAGCAGGTTTACATTGACGATGAAACACAGAAATGGCTTCTGGATAGTATACAAAAGTCACAGTATTGACCTCTATCCAGGGGGTGTACCCCTTAAAAGGACTGTGTTGGAACTTTTCCTGCGACTTCAGTAGTACATTCCGATGCAGAACTGCAGGTTTACTGTAATCATTGACCTTCACATTGACGATGAAGCACAGATATTGCATCGGGATTGAATACAAAAACACAATGCCGACTTCTGTCCAAGTGTAGTAACCCTTCAAACAATCACAGGTTTGAACCTTTCCTGCGAGATCAGTAGTAGATTCCATTGCAGCACTGCAGGTTTACTGTAACTATTGGACCTTTACATTGACGATGAAAGACAGAAATTCCATATGAACTGATACAAAGGCACAATGCCGACTTAGGTCCAGGAGGAGTAACGGTTCAAACACACAGCGTTGGATAATTTCCTGGGAGACCAGTACTAGATTGAAATGCACCAAGGAAGGATCACTGCAACGCTTGACTTTCACAATGACGATGAATCAGAGAAATTGCATCGGGTTGAATAAAAAACGCAAAATGCCGATTTCCGTCCAGGGAGAATAACGTATTAAACGGCCTGTGCTTAGAAACTCTCTTGGGAGTCCAGTATTAGATTCCGATTCACTAAGAAAGGTTTACTGTAGCGATTGGACCTTCACTTTGAGGTTGAAATACAGAAATTGCATCTGGACTGAATACAAAAGGCAGAAGCCCAACTACTGTCCAGGAGGAGTAACGCTTAAAAACAACATCTGTTGGAACCTTTCCTGCGAGCTCAGTAGTAGATTCCGATGCACCACTGCAGGTTTACTGTCACCCATGGACGTTCAGATGAACGATGAAACATACAAATCGCATCGCAATTGAATACAAAAGGCACAATGCCGACTTCTGTCCAGGGGGAGTAGCTATTCAAACAGTCGATGCTTTTAACCTTTCCTCGGAGTCCAGTAGTAGATTTCGATGCACTGCTGCAGGTCTAGTGTAACCCTTCGAACTTCACATTGACGACGAAACACAGAAATTGCACCTGTATTGAATACAAACCGCTCAATCCCGACCTCTGTCCATGGGGAGTAACTCTTTAAACCGTCTGTGTTCGAGTCATTCCTGCGAGTTCAGTAGCAGTTTCCAATACACCACTGAAGGTTTAATGTAACACTTGGACCCTAATGTCGACGACGAAACACAGAAATTGCGTCGGGATAGAATACAAATGTCACAATGTCGACGTCTGTCCATTGGAAGTACCGCCTCAAACAGCTTATGAGTTAAACCTTTCCTGGGAGTCCAGCCGTAGATTCCGCCACTCTACTGCAGGTTAACTGTAACCCTTTTACCTTCACATGGACAATGAGACACAGAAATTGATCGGGATTTAATACAAAAGACACAATGCCGATTTCCATCCATGGGGAGTAACCCCTGAAACAGTGTATGTATTGAACGTTTTCCTGCGAGTCAAGTAGAAGATTCCGATGCGTCACTGCAGGTTTACTGTAGCCCTTGGACCTTCACATAAACTATGAAACGTCCCCTTAGAACAATTAAACAAGATTGTGCTTAAACTGACACACAATATTTTTAGTGCAACGCAATCTGACTTTCAAAAATCCCTACAAAAAAATGGCCCTGACTAACATTAACGTATACGTTTCACAAATCGCTTACCTCACAGAAATCTTGGTTACTCGAACTACTGCAACACAGCGAGCGCCACTACTGCCAACTAAATGAAAGATTCAAACTACTGAAGGCACTAACTACTGATGGCATAGTTAGCCAATGAAAGATTTGAATAGAGAAGAAACAATGTATTTATCTTAATAGTCATAATATATATAGCAGTTCATGACATCCAGTCTTACAAATTACAGAACACCGCCATCTCTCTCCACACGTCCACCACTGCTGGCGGCTCACCTCCAACTGCGCAACGCTACGCGCTGTTAACATCCAGCCGCCCAACACTACAATGGTGAGTATTACAACAATGCCAACCAGCCACTGACTGGACACAGCACAGCCAGTGATTTTTCATACAGAGCGCTATGTGGCGTTACAAATAAAAAAACCTAAACAGCCTACTTACATAGCCCCCATGCTCCCCAGAAAAAATTTTACAAATTGTTTTGGGCAGTGGCCAATACAGATTCGAAAAAAATTTTCATAATTATAATAGCAAAGAAATGAAATGCACACACTTATCGATGCAATGTTGGTCAAAAGCTAAAATTTTCTCACAGTCCATAAAGACAGTCCTGATCGTTCATCACAGTAAAATAGCAGTGTTTTTGGTCAATGTCTGAGCAGTAAAAGAAAATGCACACGGAAGTAGTGGATTTCCATGCAGTCTTGAAGAAGTAGTGTTGTCCTTCCAACGGAAAGACAGTGCTGACTCTTGACATGCTGACAGGTAATGGGCAACAACAGAGCGAACCCATCGCAGAGTCAGTCGAAGTTTTGAAGAATATTGGTAGGTTGGTCATCACAGAGCAGACCCATTGTAGTCCTAGTAGAGATTATGGTATTGGTGGGCCACCAGAGGTGCAGACCCACTGCAGTCCTTGTAGAAATAATGGTATTGTTGAGTCATCAAAGGTGTAGACCCACTGTAGTCCTTGTAGAGATGGCTAGCAGCCAACTGTTGCTACTGTGCAGGTGCACAATCACCATCGAAGAGTCTTGTGGACAATATAGGAAGTCCATAAACCACCACTTGTCCACTCACAAAGAATTTGTCTGAAATGTCCTTAAAACCAGCAATGCTGTTATCCAGTCCCTTGCTGAATTATTAACACATGTGCAAACACTATCAGTCTCTACTTATCACATATTGTCCATATACTATGACCAACAGAAACATATGCAGTGAAATGTAATTCACAAGTTACTTAATTTGATGAACTGGTGTCAAGTAGAATTTTATAACATAAGAATACAATAACAAAGGTACAAAATATATCATTAAAGAACATAATAGTACAGATAACATTTGCAGTAATACAGGCTTTACAAAAGAATCGAAATAACATACACATCAGTGTTACAGGAATTTTGACATAAGTACATACATAAAAGATCAGAGTAACTTTTGAAACATCAACTTCACACATGAGCATTAGAACAAAACAGAATAAATAATGTGTAAACATCTTTACGAAGTAAATAACATGTTATTAACGCAAATTATATTTGAGGATAACAGTATTCCTCATCATAGTGAATGTATTTTAGTATTAGAAGAAAAAAATTCTATGAAACAGTACACAGACACAGGAAGAAAACAAATACACAAGGGTACACAAACACATGGTGGGATAACACAAAAGAAAAGGACAGGGTTTATTTTTCAGGGTAACATTTGGTAATGCAGTCCAACCCAAAACTTCATTGCATAGATCGTCCCTCTTATTTCAACATTTGCTCCAGCCAAAACAAAATCCCATCCAAGCATGCTTTCTATATTCTGTTCACATCCTCTTTCAAAAATAGTTTTTCTCCACTGTACACTACTTTTTTTGGCCAAACCATTTTCTTATAGCTTCTCAATGCTTTTCTTCCAATTCATCATAGTTAGTTTCTTATATAGTCTACCCCCTCTTAGGCTAACTTAAACCTACTGAGCTCAGATGCTAAACTAAGGGACGAGACAATGCAGCAGCACAAAACAATTAACACAAACAGCAATGACAAAAAAATGCAAATTGGCAAAAAAAGGCAGCAATATAGGACTTAGCAAAGCATATGCAACATTACAACTAATATAAAGCAATGAATAGCAACAAGAAAAATAAATCAGTAGTAAAACTGGCTTAACAGAGTAATACAAAGTGAAATTCAGTAACACTATGCCTGGCAAACAGCAGCAGCAAACGCAATAATTTATATCTAAACATGACAAAGCTCAAGCAGAAAAAATATTACAGTAAAGACAACAATGCAGAAAAGGGAAATGACTATTCACATATTAATATCTATGTCATTAAAGTGGTGCACTACAAAACTAATTCTACAAAAGATATTACAAAGTAGTTGAAAAGAAAATTAAGTATGCAGTAACTGTTATTAATCCCTTCTCATTGTTCTTTCCTTTCCGAGTGCTCCTTTTTCGAAGAACGTGGATCATAAAGTGATTATTTAATAGATCTGTTGACAGAAAGTGTTCACATTAGCAAATGCATTTAATTTTATTTTATAAAACCAATGTTGCATCACAGCTGGAAACCGGATATCAAATGAAATAAGCAACTATGAAAGGCAAAGCATAAAAATATCATTCAATAGTCATGTGACATTTCATAAGTTAGTACAAATTCTCTCAACTCTCGTGGAAAGACGTTTGTCATTATCAGATGTGCAGATGTAAGAAAGTATCTTTCCAAGTTATGAGCGTGCCGTTTTTGCGATGCTTTCTGCAAAGGAATGTCAATAGCGAGGATAATGGCCTCTTTTTTTTCACCTAATGGCTTTCTTTTGTCAGATGGCTGTCGCGCAGCTGGGTGCCCACGACGCATTACGTGCAGGTGGTCACTTAACTGTCTTACCGAAATATTTACGACACCAGTTTCCGCTACAGTGGCAGTCTCATATCAAAAATTTCACAGGTCAAGAATTTGCGTTACACATCTGTAGAAACAAAATCCTATTGATATAACAGTGTCCAAAAAATTTTGGTCGGCATTGTAATACATTCACGCATTTACATACATTTCATAACTCTTAAAGTACGATTCTTGGTTTCCAACAACCTTTTTCACAAACCAGAGTCCCTAACCACTACTCATTATTCCTTAGCTTATTCGTCGACACTTCTTCAATATTTCATCATAACAGATACATTGTTGTTGTTGTTGTTGTTGTGGTCTTCAGTCCTGAGACTGGTTTGATGCAGCTCTCCATGCTACTCTATCCTGTGCAAGCTGCTTCATCTCCCAGAACCTACTGCAACCTACATCCTTCTGAATCTGCTTAGTGTATTCACCTCTTGGTCTCCCTCTACGATTTTTACCCTCTACGATTTTTACCCTCTACGATTTTTACCCTCCACGCTGCCCTCCAATACTAAATTGGTAATCCCTTGATGCCTTAGAACATGTCCTACCAAGCGAACCCTTCTTCTCGTCGAGTTGTGCCACAAACTTCTCTTCTCCCCAATCCTATTCAATATTTGCTCATTAGTTATGTGATCTACCCATTTGATCTTCAGCATTCTTCTGTAGCACCACATTTCGAAATCTTCTATTCTCTTCTTGTCCAAACCATTTATCGTCCATGTTTCACTTCCATACGTGGCTACACTCCATACAAATACTTTCAGAAATGACTTCCTGACACTGAAATCTATACTCGATGTTAACAAATTTCTCTTCTTCAGAAACGCTTTCCTTGCCATTGACAGTCTACATGTCATATCCTTTCTACTTCGACCATCATCAGTTATTTTGCTCCCCAAATAGCAAAACTCCTTTACTACTATAAGTGTTTCATTTCCTGATATAATTCCTTCAGCATCACCCGACTTAATTCGACTACATTCCATTATTCTCGTTTTGCTTTTGTTGATGTTCATTTTATATCCTCCTTTCAAGACACTATCCATTCCGTTCAACTGCTCTTCCAAGTCCTTTGCTGTCTGTGACAGAATTACGATGTCATCGGCGAACCTCAAAGTTTTTATTTCTTCTCCATGGATTTTAATACCTACTCCAAATTTCTCTTTTGTTTCCCACTACTGCTTGCTCAATATACAGATTGAATAACATCGGGGAGAGACTACAACACTGTCTCACTCCCTTCCCAACCACTGCTTCCCTTTCATGTCCCTCGACTCTTATAACTGCCATCTGGTTTCTGTACAAATTGTAAATAGCCTTTCGCTCCCTGTATTTTACCCCTGCCACCTTCAGAATTTGAAAGAGAGTATTCCAGTCAACATTGTCAAAAGCTTTCTCTAAGTCTACAAATGCTAGAATTGTAGGTTTGCCCTTCCTTAATCTAGCTTCTAATATAAGTCGTAGGGTCAGTATTGCCTCACGTGTTCCAACATTTCCACGGAACCCAAACTGATCTTACCTGAGGTCGGCTTCTACTAGTTTTTCCATTCGTCTGTAAGGAATTCGTGTTAGTATTTTGCAGCTGTGACTTATTAAACTGATAGTTTGGTAATTTTCACATCTGTCAACACCTGCTTTCTTTGGGATTGGAATTATTATATTCTTCTTGAAGTCTGAGGGTATTTCGCCTGTCTTATACATCTTGCTCACCGGGTGGTAGAGTTTTGTCAGGACTGGCTCTCCTGAGGCTGTCAGTAGTTCCAATGGAATGTTGTCTACTCTGGGGGCCTTGTTTCGCTCAGGTCTTTCAGTGCTCTGTCAAACTATGTCAGTAGTTCCAATGGAATGTTGTCTACTCTGGGGGCCTTGTTTCGCTCAGGTCTTTCAGTGCTCTGTCAAACTATACACGCAGCATCGTATCTCCCATTTCATCTTCATCTACATCCTCTTCCAATTCCATAATATTGTCCTCAAGTACATCGCCCTTGTATAGACCCTCTATATACTCCTTCCACCTTTCTGCTTTCTCTTCTTTGCTTAGATCTGGGTTTCCATCTGAGCTCTTGATGTTCATACAAGTGGTTCTCTTATCTCCAAAGGTCTCTTTAATTTTCCTGTAGGCAGTATCTATCTTACCCCTAGTGAGATAAGCCTCTACATCCTTACATTTGTCCTCTAACCATCCCTGCTTAGCCTTTTTGCACTTCCTGTCGATCTCATGTTTGAGACGTTTGTATTCCTTTTTGCCTCTTCCATTTTCCGCATTTTTATTTTCTCCTTTCATAAATTAAATTAAATATTTCTTCTGTTACCCAAGGATTTCTACTAGCCCTTGTCTTTTTACCTACTTGATCCTCTGCTGCCTTCACTACTTCATCTCTCAAAGCTACCCATTCTTCTTCTAATGTATTTCTTTCCCCCATTCCTGTCAATTGCTCCTTTATGCTCTCCCTGAAACTCTGTACAACCTCTGGTTCTTGTAGTTTATCCAGGTCCCATCTCCTTAAATTTCCACAGTTTTAATCTACATTTCATAACCAATAGATTGTGGTCAGAGTCCACATCTGCCCCTGGAAATGTCTTACAATTTAAAACCTGGTTCCTAAATCTCTGTCTTACCATTATATAATCTACCTGATACCTTTTAGTATCTCCAGGCTTCTTCCATGTATACAGCCTTCTTTTATGATTCTTGAACCAAGTATTACCAATGATTAAGTTGTGCTCTATGCAAAATTCTACCAGGCGGCTTCCTCTTTCATTTCTTTGCCCCAGTCCATATTCACCTACTACGTTTCCTTCTCTCCCTTTTCCTACTACCGAATTCCAGTCACCCATGACTATTAAATTTTCATCTCCCTTCACTATCTGAATAATTTCTTTTATTTGATCATACATTTCTTCAATTTCTTCGTCATCTGCAGAGCTAGTTGCCATATAAACTTGTACTACTGTAGTAGGTGTGGGCTTCGTATCTATCGTGGCCACAATAATGCATTCACTATGCTGTTTGTAGTAGCTTACCCGCATTCCTATTTTCCTATTCATTATTAAACCTACTCCTGCATTACCCCTATTTGACTTTGTGTTTATAACCCTGACCAGAAGTCTTGTTCCTCCTGCCACCGAACTTCACTAATTCCCACTATATCTAACTTTAACCTATCCATTTCCCTTTTTAAATTTTCTAACCTACCTGCCCGATTAAGGGATTTGACATTCCACGCTCCGATCAGTAGAACGCCAGTTTTCTTTCCCCTGATAACAACATCCTCTTGAGTAGTCCCCGCCCGGAGATCCGAATGGGGGACTATTTTACCTCCGGAATATTTTACCCAAGAGGACGCCATCATCATTTAATCATACAGTAAAGCTGCATGCCCTCGGGGAAAATTACGGCTGTAGTTTCCCCTTGCTTTCAGCCGTTTGCAGTACCAGTACAGCAAGGCCGTTTTGGTTATTGTTACAAGGGCAGATCAGTCAATCATCCAGACTGTTGCCTCTGCAACTGCTGAAAAGGCTGCTGCCCCTCTTCAGGAACCACACGTTTGTCTGGCCTCTCAACAGATACCCCTCCATTGTGGTTGCGCCTACGGTACGGCTATCTGCATCGCTGAGGCACGCAAGCCTCCCCACCAACGGCAAGGTCCATGGTTCATGGGGGAAGAACAGATACGTAGCATAACCAAATAACTCATATATCATCAGCTTATTGATCATAAACATACCGCAACAGCGTAATACATATCGTCATCATAACATCATAAAACCTCAGCAAAATCTCAAAATCATTGTAGCTTTCTGCAATAACTTCAAAACCTAAAAAATATTCTCTGCTCATTTCAATAGTGTCATCTACCTCAAACGTACTTTAAAAATCATCATCCCATACCAAATACATCATTAAAAGCTTTCATAGTATCACAACGGTTCCGAAAAAATATGAACATGTCACAAAGTGCAGACCAAATACAATTTCATAAGTGTGAAGTTATCCAACTGTGTAATTACGTAAAGATGTGTCACTGACGTAGTAAAAAAAAAAGTTTGTTTTTCTGTTAAATAATCAGATCGCTGCGTAATTTATGTGTTGGAGAAATATGGTACCGATGTATACAGTTGTATAAGCAAATACCATATTAGCTAGAGCTACTTGTGCTTGCCAAACACATGGTACACAAAGTAAGCGTGTACACCCCTGAGAATTAATGTAATTATATCCTCAGGTGCTACAGATTACAGCAATGGAATGAAATGTGCCACGGAAAACCTTTGTATCATTGTACTTCAAATATCTTTAAAAATAAATGTTTTAAGTACAAAATTAATCACTCAAATGCGTGTACTGTAGCGCTAAACTGTGCGTCTTGTTGTAAGATAATCTCTGTGGAAGTGTCTAGTTATCGTCCTCCGAAAGCTAAGATCTGCAAAAGTCAATGTACTTACCTCATGATACACAAAAGTGAAATGCTTTGCGTATGAATATCTTAGTTATTACGCTTATTGAAATGATGTAGAAAGTACTGTGCTGTAACGTATTGTTGTGCTATGGCAAAGGCTGTCTCATTGTAGCTATACCACAAAAGTTACTACTAAAACATGTTTTACTTTCCAGAATAATTCAGAAAAACTGTGCAGATATAAAACAGATACACTGCAAAAGCAACATTGTAAATTGTCACTCATTAGTAGCGTCGTGATATAATCGTGTAGCTGTCACATATACTAACCACTGTGTCATCTGGTATCTCACAGAAAGTAGTTTAAATCCGTAATATCTTTTCAACTAAACCAAAATGTTGCATTAAAATCTCATTAACAGTATATGTTCTAAGTATGTAAGCCTTATAGTCGTTAGTAATCGTGCAACTATCAAGCAATAATGTACAAATAACAACACTGTGTCTTCTCTTCACTATAACAATGCATTCGTAATCACTGTTTAAAAATGTTCCCTAGGTTCTAGACTGGATAGTTAACTTCAAAACATTGTTGCATGTTAACAGTTTCTCAGTGTGACAAAGCAGTAACGTGAAGTGAAAAATTTTATGGCAGAGACTAAGTTAAAAAGCAGATTATCTTTCAATAAAAGGTTTTACATGTGAAATGTGGTGTAAACCTTTACTCTTCCTAGTACGCAGAGTTTCAACTTCAACGCAATTATCATGTTGTATACGTCGGTAAGGAATGCTAAAATTTTTCTCAAGGTTAGCGTCTATGTTATTTTTCTCTGAGCCAGCCGGCGCACGTGGCTGCCTGCGGTGTGAGTCATTGTCTATTGTCTCTTTGTTCGCGCGCGTCGTTATTGGGATTTGGAGACCTAACTTCTACAAATTCACCTTGTCGAGAAGGCCCTGCCCCTTTTGAAGCTCGCCAGTTCTGATGCAATTCAGGTCTGTCGTTACGATCATATCGTCTGTCGTCAAGTCGGTAATTTCTGTAATTAATTTCTTGTCGGTCACATGGTGGAGAATTTCTCCCTGTATTATCACTGCACGGTGGGCCGTTGCGTCTGAAGTTATTCTGTCTCCTGTAATAATAATTGTTTTGGTTCCCATATTGTCTGTTTCTATGGTAGTCTCTGTGATAGTTATTACCGCGGAGAGGTGATCTTTTCCTGTAATTATTATTACTCTGCCAACGGTTGTCATACGGGTGGTGTCTGTTTTGGTCACGATTTACGTTGTACGAATAGCCTTGTCGTGTGTTATTTCTGTCGTCGCGGAATTGTGACAGGTGAGACCTGTAATTGTTGTGCTCCTGTTTTCGCGTTCCGCGATTGTCAGTGTCAATTTCCGGTTCTTGTAACAGTCCCTGAAAAGCTTCAATGTCGTCTTTGCGTCGTCCTGCTAAAATAATCTGTCGTAAATGTTCAGGTAATTTGATTAAGCAAATGCAGATGAGTTCTGAGGGGCTGTATGGGTTTGAAAGATACTGATTCTTATGTAACATGTCTTTGAAATATTTGACAAGACTGGAAAATTCAGATTGTTCGAAAAATGTTTCATCATTATGATGCTATGTTTTACTCGGTCTTGTGTAGCTTCAGACCAATATGCTGAGAGGAAGGCATGGTAAAATTCTCCTTCACTGTGACAATCGTGAATGACCGATAGCATTCTTACAGCTGGTTCATTCTCCAAGTAGCCACACATAAATTCTAATCTGTGCTCTAATGACCAGTTAGGAGGAAAACAATGAGAGAATTGATGGAGCCACGCTTGTGGATGAATGTCGTTGCCAGAATTCTTAAATGTTTTGAATTTACGTGTAGTAATGAACAGCTTACAGTCAAAATCATCGTGTCGGCGAGTTGCATATCGCACATTGTTACGTCATGTCGGCGGTTCCATCTCAAATTTCGGAGTACCTTGCCATTTCTTTCATAATTTCCGAAGTGGCCTGTGTTATTATTTAGTGGGTGTTCCGTATTTCTATGTCCCTCTTCCCGTACTGGAGCGCGAGTGTCCTCTGAAATACGTAATTCTTGTATTACCTGTTTCAGCTGATCTTGTACTTCCCGAATTTCTCTTTGGTGTTGCGTATTAATTTGATTCTGATTTTGTTTGAATTTCCTAATTTGTTCGAACTCTTCTGTGTCATTAAAGATTACCGGTTTTCTGTCATTCAGATTATCGTCTACCTTCGTAGATAAATTATTTAGCTGATCCGAAAGTTCAACTACTTTCTCTGATAATGAACTGATTTCCTCCATGTGTCTTTCTGAACCAATTTTCAGAGTATCTACTGTGTCCTTTAAGTTTTCCTGAGTTTTTGCAAGTTGCGTAACCAAATCGGTAGATGCAACTGAGTAAATTTTAGCTTGCAAGGTCTCATGATTTTCATGAACAACAGTTTGCAGTTCTTTTATGGCTGATTCGTGATTCTGTAATGCATTTTCATGCCGCGAAAAAACAGGTTGAAAATGCTCACAAATTTGTGTTTTTACGTCATTACAGACTTTTTGACGTTTCGATTCGATTTTATGTAACTCAGTAGTTAAATCTTCATGTGTTTGTTCAAGCGTATGTTCCACTGAGTCTAACTTTTGAAGCTTTTGTTCCAAGGTGTCTAACTTTTGAAGATTTTGTCCCATTTGTTTCTGATTCTGTTCCATTTGTTGCATTAATTGCAATAATAATATATTAGTGTCTGGAATCTGTTTCTCTATGCTTTTTGGCAGTGCATTTTCACCGGCAACATTCACATTTTGACAGGCAGAAAATGTGTCTTGACTCATTTGAGAAAACGGTGTGGACCCAAAACCTAAGTCTACAGTATTTGCAATATTGTGTTCTGTCATTTCGGATTCCTGAGGAGAGCTGTTGCCGACCGATCGATCGATAATTGCTCCCTGTTCACTACTTGTTTCATTGTCTACACCATTATTTGCCGCCCGCCCCATTTCCATATTCACAATTACCAAATTACTACTTCGAATGTCTGTTAATTCACTACACAGTGGTGCTGATAAGCTACGCTCGTCGTCACTATTATTTCTCAGTTTACTATGGAGCCTAGTGTTACGTTTTTCACACGCCATTACTGTCACAATATTTCACAAGATAACACATGAAAGCACAATTTGAAGAGCAAAAATAAGAGAACACATTAACATCGCTCTGAAAATTATATCTAGTTATTTGCAAGCGAAGCTGCGAAATACTTGGTGCAAATCTACATGCATGCCACAACTATTTTACTGGACAACAATGAAAGACTGCAGCTACAAAGGAGATTCTCTCTACAATTATGCGCTAGCAATAAACGATAGCTACACTAATTACACAAACTACAAGAAAAAAATGAGAAGATTACAGTGAGGTATCCTCAGCTAAGGGTCGACATATGAAACGTCCCCTTAGAAAAATTGTACAAGATTGTGCTTAAACTGACACACAATATTTTTTGGGCAACGCAATCTGACTTTCAAAAATCCCTACAAAAAAAATGGCCCTGAATAACATTAACCTACACGTTTCTTACCTCACAAAAATCTTGGTTACTCGAACTACTGCAATACAGCGAGCGCCACTACTGCCAGCTAAATAAAAGATTCAAACTACTGGAGGCACTAACTACTGATGTCATGGTTAGCCAATGAAAGATTTTAATAGAGAACAAACAATGTATTTACCTTAATAGTCATAATATATATAGCAGTTCATGGCATCCAGTCTTACAAATTACAAAACTCCGCCATCTCTCTCCACACGTCCACCACTACTGGCGGCTCACCTCCAACTGCGCAACGCTACGCGCTGTTAACATCCAGCCGCCCAACACTACAATGGCGAGTATTACAACAATGCCAACCAGCCAGTGACTGCACACAGCACAGCCAGTGATTTTTCATACAGAGCGCTATGTGGCGTTACCAATTAAGAAACCTAAACAGCCTACTTACAACGATGACACACAGAAATTACATCGGGATTGAATATAAGAGGCACAATGCCGACTTCTGTTCACGGGAAGTAACGCTTCAAAAAGACTGAGACTCTAACCTTAACTGGGAGACCAGTATTAAATTCCGATGCACCACGGCAAAGATTCTGTAACTCTTGGACCTTCCCTTCGACGATGAGTCGCAGAAATTGCATCAGGAGTGAATGGGAAAGGCATAATGCCAACTTCTGTCCAGGGGGAGTATCGCATCAAACATACTGTGCTTTGAACCTTTCCAGGGAGTCCAGTAGTAGATTTAAATGCTCTGCTGCAGGTTTTCTGTAACCCCGTGGACCTTCACATTGACGACGAAACATAGAAAATGCGTCGAGATTGAATAAAGAGGCGCAATACCAACTTTTGTCCAGGGGGAGTAACTCTTCAAACAGCCTCAGCTTTAAACCTTTCCTGCGAGTTTAGTAGTAGATTCCGATGAAGCACTGCAGGTTTACTGTAACCCTTGGACCTTTACATTGACGATGAAACACATAAATTCCATAGGGATTGATACAAAGACACAATGCCGACTTCGGTCCAGGGGGAGTAACGGTTCAAACACTCAGTGTTGGATACTTTCCTAGGAGACCAGTACGATATTCCGATGCACCAAGGAAGGATCAGTGTATCCCTTGGACTTTCAAATTGATGTTCAATCAGAGAAATTGCATTTGGGTTGATTAAAAAACGCAAAAAGCCGATTTCTGTCCAGGGAGGGTAACGATTTAAACGGTCTGTGCTTGGAACCTCTCTTGGGAGTCCAGTCGTAGATTCCGATGCACTACTGCAGGTTTACTGTAACCCTTTAACCTTCACATGGACGATGAAACACAGAAATTGGTTCGGGATTTAATACAAAAGGCACAATGCCGATTTCTATCCAGGGGCAGTAACCCCTCAAACAGTGTATGTCTTGAACGTTTTCATGCGAGTCGAGTAGAAGATTCCGATGCGCCACTGCAGGTTTGCGGTATCCCTTGGACCTTCACATTGACTATGAATCACACAAATGACATGAAGATTTAATACAAAAGGCAGAATCCGGACTACTGTCCAGGAGGAGTAACTCTTAAAAAACGGCGTGTGTTGGAACCTTTCCTGCGACCTCGGTAGTAGATTCCGATGCACTGCTGCAGGTTTAGTGAGACCCAAAGACCTTCACATGGACAATGCAGCACAGAAATTGTATCGGGAGTGAATATAAATTGCACAGTGGTGACATCTGCAAAAGGGGAGTAACGATTCAAACAGTCTGTGTCCAAAACTCTCCTGGGAGGCTAGTATTAGATTCTGGTGCACCAAGGCAGGATTACCGTAACCCCTGGACAATCGCATTGATGATGAAACACAGAAATCGCATCGGGTTTGACTATAAAAGGCACAATGCCGACTAATGTCCAAGGGGAGTAACGCCTCAAACGGTCTGTGTTGGAACCTTTCCCGCGAGTGCAGTAGTAGTTTCCGATGCACCACTGTAGGTTTACTGCAACCGTTGGACCATCACATTAACGATGAAGCACAGTTATTGCGTCGCATTGAATACAAAAGGCGCAATGCCGACTTCCGTCCAGGGGGAGTAACTCTTCAAACAGTCTGTGTTTGAACCTTTCCTGCGAGTTAAGTATTATTTTCCGATGCACCACTGCAGGTCTTCTCTAGCCCTTGGACCTTCAAATTGACGACGAAACACAGGAACAGCATCGGGATTATTTTCAAAAGGAACATTGCCGACCTCTGTAAAGGGGTAGTAACGCTTCAAAAAGACTGAGACTTGAATCTTACCTGGGAGACCAGTATTAAATTCCGATGCACAACTGTATCCCGTGGACCATCACATTGATGATGAAACGCAGAAATTACTTAGGGATTGAATACAATAGTCACAATGCAGACGTTTGTCCAGGGGGAACAACACCTAAAACAGTCTATGATTTGAACCTTTCGTGGGAGTCCAGTCCTAGATTCACATGCACCACTGCAGGTTTACTGTAATCCTTGGAACTTCACATGGACGATGATACACAGAAATTGGATAGGTTTTTTTACAGTAGGCCCAATGCCGACTTCTGTCCAGGGGGAGTAGCCCCTAAAACAGTGTATGTCTTGAACGTTTTCCTGTGAGTCCAGTAGAAGATTCCGATGCGCCACTGCAGCTTAACTGTAATTCGTGGACCTTCACGATGAAACAGAGAAATTGCATAGGGAGTGAGTACAAGAGGCACAATGGCGACTTCTGTCCAGGGGGAGAAACGATTCAAACAGTCTGTGTGCTAAAATCTCCTGGGAGAGCAGTATTAGATTCTGGTTCACGAATGCAGGTTTACTGTAACCCTTGGACCTTCACATTGAGGATTAATCATAGAAATTGCATCAATTTGAATACAAAAGGATCAATTCTGACTACTGTCCAGGGGAGTAAGGCTTTAAACGGTATATGCTTATAACCCTACTTGGGAATCCAGTAGTATATTCCGATACGCCACATCAGATATGCTGAAACCTTGGACCATCACATTGACGATGAAACACAGATATTGCGTCGAAATTGAAACAAAAGACTTCGTGCGGCTTCTGTCCAGCGGGAGTAACGCTGCAAACAGTCTGCGTTGGAACATTTCCTGGGAGACGAGTAGTAGATTCCGATTCACCACGGCAGATTTACTGTAACCCTAGGACCTTCACATTGAGGATGAAACACAGAAATTTCATCGGTATGTAATACAAAAGACACAATGCCGACTTCTGTGCAGGGGGAAGTACCGCATCAAACAGTCTGTGCAATGAACCTTTTCTGGGGGTCCAGCAGTAGATTTCGATGCACAGCTGCAGGTTACTGTAACCCCGTGGACATTCAAATTGAAGAAGAAACAAATAAATTGCGTCGGGATTGAATACAAGAGGCACAATACCGACTTCTGTGCAGGGGGAGTAACTCTCTAAACAGTCTGTTCTTCGAACCTTTCCTGGGAGTCCATAGTAGACTTCGATGCACAGCTAGAGGTTTACTGTAACCCCATGGACCTTCAAATTGACGACAAAACACAGAAATAGCGTGGGGATTGAATACAAAAGGCACAAAACCGGATTCTGCCCAGGGGGAGTAACGATTCAAAGAGTCAGTGTTGAGATAATTTCCTGGGAGACCAGTAACAGTTTCCGATGCACCAAGGAAGGTTTACTGTAACCCTTGGACTTTCACATTGACGAAAAAACAAAGAAATTAATTTGGGGTTGAATACAAAAGGCACGACGCCGACTAATGTCCAAGGGGAGTATCACCTTAAACGTAGTGCGTTGGAACCTTGCGAACACAGAAACTGCATCGGGATTGAATACAAAAGTCACAATTCCGACTTCTGCCCAGGAGGAGTAACTCTTTAAACAGTCTGCCTTGGAACCATTCCTGCGAGTTTAGTACTAGTTTACGATGCACCATGCAGTTTTACTCTAACCCTTGGACCTTCACATTGACGACGAAACATAGAAATTGCATCGGGTATGATTACAAAATGAAAAATTCCGACTTCTGTAAAGGGGAAGTAACGCTTCATAAATACTGAGCCTTGAACCTTTCCTGGGAGACCAGTTTTAAATTCCGATGTACACGGCAGGTTTACTGTAACCCTTGGACCTTCACATTGATGATGAAACACAGAAATTGCATCGGGATTCAACACAAACGCCACAATGCCGACTTCTTTCCATGGGAGTAACTCTTTAAACAGACTGTGTTGGAACCTTTCCTGCGAGTTCAGTGGTAGTTACCGATGCACCATGCATGTTTACTGTAACCCTTGGACCTTCACATTGACGATGAAACACAGAAATTGCATGGGCATTGAATACAAAAGGCACAATGGCGACTTCTGTCTAGTGGGAGCAACGCTTCAAACAGTCTGTGTTGGATAATTTCCTGGGAGACCAGTAATAGATTCCGATGCGCCAATGAAGCACGTATGGGACATAATCGAGTGACAGCTCCAGTGTCATTCACAAACAGCATTAACGGTCCATGTTTTGACCCACCATGTGCAATCGGCATGGAACTCCATCCCACAAGCAGACATCCGACACTTGTACAACACTTTGCATGCACGTTTGCATGCTTGCATTTACCATTCTGGTGGTTACACCCTTTATTAATGTACCACCATTTCACATTTCCAATCGCTTACTCTGCGCTTACATTAATCTGTGATCTTGCAATCTTAATCACTTAAAAATGTTACGTTGACAAATGTGTTCCCAAAAATCCTTTTTTTGTGTTGTGAGTTTTCTTCTACCAGCGTATTTCGTTCCTGAGTCATTTATATTGCTGTATTCCTATCTTTCCCAGAATATTTTTGTATTTTATTCTTTCGTTTATCAATTAAAGTAGTTCATCTACTACCCAGTGTCTCTTCGCACTTACGTTCCTAGTCTTTCAATTCTGTGTGACTGGTTTTTTTTTGTTTTTTTTTTTTTTGAGATACTCACTCTTCAAATGATCTTATTACGTTGACATTCCTTACCGTAGGATCTACACCTTTATCGAACGTCCAACGTGTCTCACCATTCCTCTGTACTTTAGTATCGCACTTCCTTCCCCACTGATTCTTCCATACGATTCTCTTAAACTTCAGTCTACTCTCCGTCATTACTAAATTGTCATCTGAGTCTGCATCTGCTCTTGGGCATGCATCGCAATCCAATACCTAATTTAAGAATTTCTGCTGACCATGATGCAATCCAGTTGGAATCGTCCTGTATCTCCAGGCCTTTTCCAAGTATATCTCGTCCTCTTGTGTTTTTTAAGTAGTGTATTTGCTATTACTAACGAAAATGTGTTGCAAAACTACCCATATTATTGTACCGTTTCCATTTAAGCGAGTGCCACTTCAGTGCCATGACTCGGATCAGCGCTGGTCGGTGACATGACCCATGGTATCAGTTATTCGAAGCCACTAGTGTGCTCTTCTGAGGCGGTGGCCTTATTTCTCTGTTTATTGTATACTAGGTTACACAGCAACTATTCAGGATCGTGCTCTGAGTAGCGTACTTGGTACAGAGCGGCGGAATCTACTACACTAATGCGATGCCTATTTTGAAAGTGGTGGGATACAATCAATTTGGATAGCTAAACATTCGAGGACCAGTTGTAATGTATCACGCCTGGTCACCAATGTGCATGGCTACGACTTCTCCAAATATTAGAGTAGCGCGTAAGTTCGTGGTGTTTTTTTATGTTGGTATTCCGGCACTATGAGTTAATTTATCGATCGTCAGTTTTTTTGTAGTTCACTGTTGCCGTTTGAGTTTACATATTGTCATTTTGTATTCTGGAATTGTGAACGCTACAACATGGAGTGCCAGATCGAGAAATTGGAGCATTTCCGACATATTCATCTGTTTCAGTTCAGTAGAGGTGTGATAGCAAAAGAGGCAGGCAGAAACATTTGTGCCGTGTATAAGGATGATTACATTCGACAGCACACTGCGAGAAAATGGTTTTCTCGTCTTAAGCAGGATCGCTTTAGCAATAGTGACTATCCATAGTCAGGAAGACCTTTGGGGTTTGACGAAGATCGGTTAAACACATTAATCCACACTGATCCACGTCAGTGTACTCTAGAACTAGCAAATGAGATGAATTGTAATCACTACACGATCGTGCGACATTTTAGTGCAATGGGGAACTTTCAAAAACTAGGTGTTTTGGTACCGAATGCTCTAAGCCAAAATCAGAAAAATCAGCGGGTAGCCATAGGTGCTCGTCATCAGTTGGCACGTGAACAACACCAACCACTTCTATCCTGTATCGTTTCCGGTGAAAAGTTATGCTAACACAACGGAAAGAAAGGAATGGTTGAGCCCAAAGAAAGCAGCAGCTTCCCGTTCAAAGGCCTGTGCGCATGTACACAAGATGATGTTATTGAACAGCGACAATGTTGTGCACTACGAATTTATTGCTTCCCCGATGTGTAACCATCACTGCTGACATTGTCAGCAACCGAGACGTCTTGTAGAATCACTGCAGGAACAGCGACCAGGAAGACTGCGGGAAGTGATGCCACTCCACGATAACGTTCGCCCATGTTCATCTAGACTGACAAAAAATGCTATACAGGGTTTGGATTGGGAAGTCATTCCGCACCCACCTCATTCACCTGATCTTGCGCCCTAAGAAGTTCACCCTTTTCGGCGCTCTATCGAGCAGCCTACAATGAAATTCTTTTCCGGATGAAAATGCACTCCGAAAATGGTTAGACGAATTCTTGGCCTCAGAACCACGTGATTTCTGGAGTCATGTAATTGGAAAGTTATCCCAATGTTTGCAAACTGTTGTAAATTGTGAAGAAGAATACGTTATTGATGACTGAAGTCTCTGTTATGTGTATCTGTTGTAATTGTCCGCAGCTCGTGGTCGTGCGGTAGCGTTCTCGCTTTCCGCGCCCGGGTTCCCGGGTTCGATTCCTGGCGGGGTCAGGGATTTTCTCTGCCTCGTGATGACTGGGTGTTGTGTGATGTCCTTAGGTTAGTTATGTTTAAGTAGTTCTAAGTTCTAGGGGAGTGATGACCAGAGATGTTAAGTCCCATAGTGCCCAGAGCCATTTGAACCATTTTTTGTTGTTGTTGTTGTACTTATTAAAGTTATAGGAAGACGCTAAGAACTTAAGTATCAACCCAGTCGATGGATATAAACTGATAAAAACATTTGCTAATTCTGCCAATATTTGGTGGTGTAAATGTATTTTCGGTATTGTAATAAGATATTTGTACAGTTACAACCAGAAACTCCTATTAAATATTTTTTATCATAATGCATATAATTGCTTTGAGATTATGCTGAGAAAATATTCCTACATTCTCGAATATTAATAAATTTATGTTAGCGTCCATCTCCTGTAAGCACACATGACAGCGCAGTTTACGAATAGAGCGCTTTACCTCTTGAGAAGCCTAGAGAACTAGTACTGGTCTTAATGTGAAGTGTAGGTTTGAGGCACTCAATAACGATTTTATCAGCCGTATATTTCGAGCTGACAAACTCTTGTTAAACGCATATTTCAACGCATGAGACCGCATTTTTTAATTGCTAACGTAATGATTAGTATCTTAGCGCAATGTGGAAAAGTACGCTATTAACTTTTGTGAAAATTGCAACACCAAAAAAGCGGTGTGTTACGAATATGAACTTTACACCACTGGTTATGTATGTTATGATACACAGATGATTCTAAGCACAGAACTGTACATGCTCTCGTACTATAAATATTCAGTATTCGGGGAAAACGATATTTTGTCTGTGAATTGGTTGACTATTACAGACTACTTTTACTTTCGACGCTGTCACATATAAGGGACAGTCATATGAAAACGAGACAGATAGGAAAAAGTAAGTAAACTGTTTATCTAAGAAATAATAGCTAGAATTGTTAATACATTTATCCCACTGTGAGACAAGACACCCAATGCCTCCATAGAAAAATGTTTTAGTATGCCAACGGTACTGTGATTGCAGACAGGCGTGTATCTCTTCGTCAAAAGCAAATGTACGGACACAAATGTCTCTCTTCAGGGTTCCTAAACATATGGAAATCGCATGGGGGAAAACCGTAAACAAAAATGGCTCAAATGGCTCTGAGCACTATGGGGCTTAACTTCTGAGGTCATCAGTCCCCTAGAACTGAGAACTACTAACTAACCAAAGGACATCACACACATCCATGCCCGAGGCAGGATTCGAACCTGCGACCGTAGCGGTCGCACGGGCGCAGACTGTAGTGCCTAGAACCGCTCGGCCACACCGGCCGGCAATCCTTAAATATCCACCATACGCAGCTCCGCGAAACGGCATCAAGAAGGGAGGCGCGCGCCAATGGAAATAGCGGGCAGCGCCACACCTCCAGGGTGCCACTGTCAACCTCATGACTTGACCAGCTGCCCATCGCTGGTCGGCCCAGTTAGGTAGCGAACTTCGAGAGCATCGGTACTGAGTAATAGGAAGACGATACGTAGCCTGTGTTCTGCTAGTAGTAACAGTGTGTAAAGTAATTGTATATAGGAAGCACAGGAATTACATCAAGTCACTTCCTAAGCAGAAGTTAAGTTATATTTCTTTTTAGAAATAATTGTTATATTAATATGGAAGTGTTATGTACTCACGATTTAGGATTCCTGCCACCGGCCATCGCAATTTGTGTCCTTCCTTGTTTGTGTCGGTGCTGACTTCCGCAGTAGTCGACATAACAGATACAATCATCGATCCGTAGTCACATGTAAAAAAAAAATTCCTGAAAGCACTGACCGTCTTGTCTCACAGTAGCACCAACAGATTAACAGTTGTGGCGATTACTTATTAGATGATAAACAGTTTACTTGTATCGTTTTTTCAATCCGTCTCATTTACATTTGACTGCCCCTGCTAGTATGATGACAATAACAACCGATTTCGGCCATACATAGCCGTCTTCCGATCCTGCAATATAAAAAGAAAAAAAGTCTACATAAAGATCTTAAAATCAGTAAATATTTGGCAGTTCGGTTTGTAATTAATGTGTTAGATTTATTATTGGAACGCATGTTGTGAGTTTTGTGTTAGCAGAAGAGCCAACACCGTGTTACGAATGGAGGTCGAAATGCACGCGTTTTAGCTCACGCAGGCTGACGTGAGGAGGGAAGAACTATACTGACGTGAGATCTGGAACATGACAAGGAATGAGAATTCAGAAAGCGGACGTAATTAGTTTGATACTTAACTTTAATCCATTAATGATGAACGCGCTCTTGACGGTACATGATTCACAATACTATCTGTTTAGAATACATTCTTGAAGATAGTAATTATAGTAATTGAATATGGCGCCTTGCTAGGTCGTAGCAAATGACGTAGCTGAAGGCTATGTTAAACTGTCGTCTCTGCAAATGAGAGCGTACGTAGACAGTGAACTATCGCTAGAAAAGTCGGCTGTACAACTGGGGCGAGAGCTAGGGAGTCTCTCTAGACTAGAGCTGCCGTGTGGCGGCGCTCGGTCTGAAATCACTGATAGTGGCGACACGACGTATACTAACGGACCGCGGCCGATTTAAAGGCTACCACCTAGCAAGCGTGGTGTCTGGCGGTGACACCACAGTAAGGATTTTATTTGTCAAACGCATATGTCATTCAGGTATGAGCTGCATGTATTTTTATTTTTTATTTTAACTCTTGGTTTCTGACAAACATTAACTTCAGCGTTACAAACACAAAGTAAAACAATAATATAGATTTCTCTCTTTTCCTGTCGTAGAATCTGAAGATGTTATGAATGTTATTGTCCTACGTGAATGTGTCTAAAATAAAGAGGAATGTAGAACTGAACAGTGACTTATTTAAGGGGGGCAAGCTGCCAGGCTTAAGCATCGCCCCCCTTACACACGATATCGTAATTCTACGGGTAGAAAGCATAGGTTAACGACACCTCTGCTTCCATATGAGGAAAAACGGGTTGTGTGCTGCTACAATACGCCAATGACACACTGTTTCCGAACGAATCTCCATGCAAACGAGAATAGCCGTTAACTGGCGTGGTTCTCGTACATTGTGATTTGTCACTAGTATACAGGATGGTCCATTGATAGTGACCCGGCCTTATATCTCACGAAATAAGCATCAAACGAAAAAACTACAAAGAACGAAACTCGTCTAGCTTGAAGGGGGAAACCAGATGGCCCGTTAGATGGCGCTGCCATAGGTCAAACGGATATCAGCTGCGTTTTTTAAATAGGAACCCCCATTTTTATTACATATTCGTGCAGTACGTAAAGAAATATGAATGTTTTAGTTGGACCACTTTTTTCGCTTTGTGATAGATGGCGCTGTAATAGTCACAAACGTGTAAGTACGTGGTATCACGTAACATTCCGCCAGTGCGGACGGTATCTGCTTCGTGATACATTACCCGTGTTAAAATGGACCGTTTACCAATTGCGGAAAAGTTCGATGTCGTGTTGATATATGGCTATTGATGCTTATTTCGTGAGATATATGGCCGGGTCACTCTGTACGCTGCTCGGTATCCTGGACTACATAATCCAAGTGTCGGAACCGTACGACGGATAATTACGTTATTTAAGGAAACAGGAAGTGTTCAGCCACCTGTGAAACGTCAACCACGACCTGCAACAAATGATGATGCCCAAGTAGGTGTTTTAGCTGCTGTCGCGGCAAATCCTCACATGAGTAGCAGACAAATTGCGCGAGAATTGCGAATCTCAAAAGCATCAGTGTCGAGAATGCTACATCAACATCGATTGCACCAGTACCATATTTCTATGCAACAGGATTTGCATGGCGACGACTTTGAACGTCGTGTACAGTTCCACCACTGAGCACAAGAGAAATTACGGGACGATGGCAGATTTTTTGCAAGCGTTCTATTTAGCGACGAAGCGTCATTCACCAACAGCGGTAACGTAAACCGGCATAATATGCACTATTGGGCAACGAAAAATCCACGATGGCTGCGACAAGTGGAACATCAGCGACCTTGGCGGGTTAATGTATGATGCGGCATTATGGGAGGAAGGATAATTGGCCCCCATTTTATCGATGGCATTCTAAATGGTGCAATGTATGCTGTTTTCCTACGTAACCTTCTACCGATGTTACTACAAGATGTTTCACTGCATGACAGAATGCCGATGTATTTCCAACATGATGGATGTCCGGCACATAGCTCGCGTGCGGTTGAAGCGGTATTAAATAGCATATTTCATGATAGTTGGATTGGTCGTCGAAGCACTATACCATGGCCCGCACGTTCACCGGATGTGACGTCTCCGGATTTCTTTATGTGGGGAAAGTGATCCACCGGCAACGCCTGTCAACATGCGTCAGCGCACTGTTAATGCATGTGCGAACATTACGGAAGGCTGTTGAGAGGAATGTCGTTACACGTATTGCCAAATGCATTGAGGTTGACGGACATCATTTTGAGCATTTATTGCATTAATGTGGTATTTACAGGTAATCACGCATGCGTTCTCAGAAATGATAAGTTCACAAAGGTACATGTATCATATTGGAATAACCGAAATAAAATGTTCAAACTGTAAGGGATCCGTGATCCCAAGAACATAGATGCTAGTATCCGACTCCCAGGTCGATAGCAGACAGGAATCGATTGTCGAGCGCTGCAGGAGGCAGTGAGACGAGTGTCGAGTGCGGAGTACTCGACAGTGACAAGCGGTGCTGGAGAGAGAGGCAAGAATGGTGGTCGAGTGAGTTGTAAACGGAAAAATTCACTGGAGCATGACGAGTGGGCACGTCCTCCTGATCGTCGTGGGGTTCGCCCGCACTAATACCGATTCGGGAGTGATATGAAACCAGAAAGTGACAAGTGCCGAATTACGTGTTTCGCAACAACCATGGATTGCAGTGAGGATTGTTGTGAATGTTAACCATCAGCATTGCGTGTGACGAAGTACTGAAAATCAGCAACCAATAAGAAGATATTACTGTAATTAGACGGGTAAGGCGAAGGTAGCAACTGCCTCCGAATTTGTGTGTTCGTAGAAAATACAATACAGTTTGTACATCGCAACCTTTGTGGTCCTTAATAATAGACAAACTTTCAATCATTCCACTATTCAGTCTCAGAACAGCCGCACTCGGTTGAATTACCTCCGAAACCACAGCAGAAAAACCGATAGTCTTTCATCCATTAAGCACATGGTCATATAATCATAATAATTAACTTTTTGGCGGCTTCGATATATTACATAAAACCCAATGATGGAACCTAAACGGGGGTGTTTCAAAACGTACCGACGTTCTGTATTATAATTTAAAACACCTACCTGTTACCAACTGTTCGTCTAAAATTGTGAGCTATATGTTTGTGACTATTACAGCGCCATCTATTACAAAGCGAAAAAAGTGGTCCAACTAATACATTGATATTTCTTTGCGTACTACACGAATGTGTAATAAAAATGGGGATTCCTATTTTTTTAAAAAGTAGTTGATATCCAGTTGACCTATGGCAGCGCCATCTAGCGGGCCAACCATAGCGCCGCCATCTAGTTTCCCCCTTCAAGATAGACAAGTTTCGTTCTTTTCAGTTTTTTCGTTTAACGCTTATTTCGGGAGATATTTTGCCCGGTCACGATCAATGGACCACCCTGTATAGAGTTTTCTAAAGCATGAAAGCTTATTTATTTAAACATTATGCTGCATTACATAGTAATATTAAATGCTATTGGTTTTCTTTTAGCAACACATATCAGTTTAACATCAATTGTGATTTAAATGCGAAATTTAAGCTCTGTTTCAGCATGTACCAGTACCCGTAAATGAATGGTAATGAATACAGACACAATGCGCATTGTAGAGGTGATGAACACATCGTCGGAGCATGCGATGTCCAGGAAGTGTTCTAGTTTGTTTCCTACACTATCCTTTGCATTACCAGTTGTTAAATTGTTGATTCGATAGTGTTGCGAAAGCCATTGATCTTGAACCTAATATAGGGAAATCTTGAGAAACTAGACAACACATCGCAAAACAAAAAATGGAAACATTTTGAAATACTTCTACATCTACATCTACATGACTACTCTGCAATTCACATTTAAGTGCTTGGCAGAGGGTTCATCGAACCACAATCATACTATTTCTCTACTATTCCACTCCCGAACAGCGAGCGGGAAAAACGAACACCTAAACCTTTCTGTTCGAGCTCTGATTTCTCTTATTTTATTTTGATGATCATTCCTACCTATGTAGGTTGCGCTCAACAAAATATTTTCGCATTCGGAAGAGAGAGTTGGTGACTGAAATTTCGTAAAAAGGTCTCGCCGCGACGAAAAACGTCTATGCTTTAATGACTTCCATCCCAACTCGTGTATCATATCTGCCACACTCTCTCCCCTATAACGTGATAATACAAAACGAGCTGCCATTTTTTGCACCCTTTCGATGTCCTCCGTCAATCCCACCTGGTAAGGATCCCACACCGCGCAGCATTATTCTAACAGAGGACGAACGAGTGTAGTGTAAGCTGTCTCTTTAGTGGACTTGTTGCATCTTCTAAGTGTCCTGCCAATGAAACACAACCTTTGGCTCGCCTTCCCGACAATATTATCTATGTGGTCCTTCCAACTGAAGTTGTTCGTAATTTTAACACCCAGGTACTTAGTTGAATTGACAGCCTTGAGAACTGTACTATTTATCGAGTAATCGAATTCCAACGGAATTCTTTTGGAACTCATGTGATTCATCTCACACTTTTCGTTATTTAGCGTCAACTGCCACCTGACACACCATACAGCAATCTTTTCTAAATCGCTTTGCAACTGATACTGGTCTTCGGATGACCTTACTAGACGGTAAATTACAGCATCATCTGCGAACAGTCTAAGAGAACTGCTCAGATTGTCACCCAGGTCATTTATATAGATCATGAACAGTAGAGGTCCCAGGACGCTTCCCTGGGGAACACCTGATAACACTTCAGTTTTACTCGATGATTTGCCGTCTATTACTACGAACTGCGACCTTCCTGATAGGAAATCACGAATCCAGTCGCACAACTGAGACGATACCCCATAGCTCCGCAGCTTGATTAGAAGTCGCTTATGAGGAACGGTGTCAAAAGCTTTCCGGAAATCTAGAAATACGGAATCAACTTGAGATCCCCTGTCGATAGTGGCCATTACTTCGTGCGAATAAAGAGCTAGCTGCGTTGCACAAGAGCGATGTTTTCTGAAGCCATGCTGATTACGTGTCAATAGATCGTTCCCTTCGAGGTGATTCATAATGTTTGAATACAGTATATGCTCCAAAACCCTACTGCAAACCGACGTCAATGATATAGGTCTGTAGTTAAATGGATTACTCCTACTACCCTTCTTGAACGCTGGTGCGACCTGCGCAATTTTCCAATCTGTAGGTACAGATCTATCGGTGAGCGAGCGGTTGTATATGAGTGCTAAGTAAACATCACGACTTGAAGAAACTCTGTCCTCACACGCCAGAATAATGGATGATCCACCATAGTTGCAGCCGCTGCTATTTCCAAATGACAGAAGCGTTGTTGCTAATTCAGAAGCAGCTTTGTTGCGTCCTGAAGCAAAATCAACACCTTTCATGGACACATCAACCTGCGACAACCCACCACCAGGCTGTAAGTATAAGTGTCTTCTGTAAGTGCTGGGTGTTTTTCACTAAGACAAGTTCGGACAGACATAGACATCAAAATATCGCAGCTTGGTATCCTCCAAGTTTTCGAAGTGGAGGCATGCTCTATAATATATCATCTACACGAGCAACGATTACCATAAGGGCCGGCCGCGGTGGTCTCGCGGTTATAGGCGCGCAGTCCGGAACCGTGCGACTGCTACGGTCGCAGGTTCGAATCCTGCCTCGGGCATGGATGTGTGTGATGTCCTTAGGTTAGTTAGGTTTAAGTAGTTCTAAGTTCTAGGGGACTAATGACCACAGCAGTTGAGTCCCATAGTGCTCAGAGCCATTTTTGATTACCATAAGGCTGCCCTAATCAATGGTGACAATTTTGTTCACAAGATAATAAACAAGACAAATGATATAAAACATTGCCTGAATCAAGATAGGACAAATGGGGGAAAAATAGAAACCGCATAGTCTCTATCATCAAGGCGGTGATTCTCTGCAGACGTCAGAAGACTGCATTAAGTGGACACTGGGAATTCGGGCCTATTGAATTTGACGAACAAGATGACGAGAACATGTGTAACTTTCGTGCCATTCTAAAATATCACGCGAAAGGTGAAGAAAACCTAAGGGCAAGTTTAGAAGGAATTGGTAAAAGTGAAAAGTACATTAATGACCCAATCCTAAATCAGATCATCAGTTGCATCAGTAACCAACACCTGGGAAGAAATGTTCAGCGCGTTAATGATGCCAAAGCTTTCACAATCCTTGCGGATGAAACTGCTGGCGTTGCCGGAATAGAGGAACTCTCTCTTTGCGCCCGTTATATTTCCCCGGTTGTCAAGATTCGCGAAGATTTCTTGAAATTCGTTCCAGTGCTCGACGTGTTCGGCAAAGGGTTAGCTAGATATTTAATTGAGAACATGGTAAAATTTTGTCTCGATTTGTCATTTTACGAGGACAGGGCTGTGACAGTACTGCATCCATATTGGAAAAAGCCCCTGGGGTTCATGAATTCATACAAGACTACCTTTTAGTTGTAAATTCTCATTATGCAGTTCATAATTTTAGTTTGGTACTTACCGACAAATGCAACATTGCATTTAGAAGAAATTCACTAGGAACACTGAAAACCGATGCAATTTCTTTGGGCCATCAAAATGTAGGCGCATATTAAATGATATCCTCGAATCATTAACCGATGTTCGAGTAAGGAGTTTGAAACGAACAGACGCTGAGTCTAAGTCCGAGTCGTTCACTGAAGGTGGCCAATACTACCGGCCGCCCCTCAGAATTCTAACTAAAGCCATATGCACAATCTGGCGACACTGTAGGATGAAGAAATCTATTGGGAAGTACTGTAGCTGACGTCAGCACAGTAGCTCAACGTATTCGGTCAGATGGTTGGCTGCCCTTTGTAATAAACAAAACTGAGTAAAATATTCAACGATGAACTCGAAGGGGGGCATGTGATGTCTACCCAGACCACATGACGAGAACTACGACGAAAAAAAAAGTGTTAAGCGTCCCACAATGTAAATATGAAGTCCCGTGTTCGAGTTCACTCCATTCTCTATATTTTAAAATTGCATTTCGGTTGACTGCTAACGTTATCCCTCTGACGGAATTCGCTTCACTTCCTGACCCACCTGCAGTAGCAAAGTCTTCCAGAAACAATCCCACGAAACAGATGGTGACAGCGTCAAGATCACTTTCCTCTCCACAGTTTTCTCGCTGCACAGCTACCACCGCCTCCCTCGCGGCTACCGGTCACACGTAACTCGCCGCCAGGCGTCTGTGCGGTGCGACCAGGCGGCCGGGACTCGGCGCTCTGAGTGTGTTTACTTATCAGCTATCACTTTCTTATTTGAAGTTTAGTATTCATTTTGTAGTAATGCACTGGAGTGTGCACAATTGAAACCTATGAACGTTGTTCAAGTGTTGTAAAATAAAGTCGTAAACGGTAAAAAATGACTCTGAGCACTATGGGACTTAACAACTGAGGTCGTCAGTCCCCTAGAACTTAAAAATACTTAAACCTAACTAACCCAAGGATATCGCACACGTCCATGCCCGAGGCAGGACTCGAACCTGCGACCGTAGGGGTATGATATGAATCAGAACATTTGAAATCACCCAACTTTCATCCTGCGCATAATGCCAAAGACATAAACACGTGAACCACTTTGCAACACATAACGTAATTATTCACTGAAAACGGGAAAGCTCAAAAACTTCACAAATGAACTGGACAGACAAAAGGAACCAAACAAGAAATACAGTAATTACAGGATATAGCCCAGAGTATTGGCCTTAAAATATCTTTGAGGAAACAGAAATAATGCTAACGGAAATGCCAGTGGCAAACAAAATGAGAACATGACATTAAAATGGTTGATAAATATAAATACTTGAGAGAAATAATACCACTCAACCTGAATGAGAAACCATCATGGCAGAGTACCCTAAACAAATTGATTGAAACATATCATGTTACCAAGGACACATTTAACAAAAAATGTCTCTATGTAGTCACAAAACTGAAACAGCATAAAACAGTCACACAGCTGCAAATAGCATATGATACCGAAACTATTTTTAAAACAACCAACACTGTAGCAATAGACAGATTACTCAAAATACACTACTGGCCATTAAAGTTGCTACACCACTAAGATGACGTGCTACAGATGCGAAAGTTAACCGACAAGAAGAAGATTCTGTGATATGCAAATGATTAGCTTTTCAGAGCATTCACACAAGGTTGGCGCCGGTGGCGACACCTACAAAGTGCTGATATGAGGATAGTTTCCAACCGATTTCTCATACACAAACAGCAGTTGACCAGCGTTGCCTGGTGAAACGTTGTTGTGATGCCTCGTGTAAGGAGGAGAAATGCGTACCATCACGTTTCCGACTTTGATTAAGGTCGGATTGTATGTAGCCTATCGCGATTGCGATTTATCGTATCGCAATATTGCTGCTCGCGTTGGTCGAGATCCAATGACCGTTAGCAGAATATGGAATCGGTGGGTTCAGGAGGGTAATATGGAACGCCGTGATAGATCCCAACGGCCTCGTATCACTAGCAGTCGACATGACAGGCATCTTATCCTCATGGCTGTTCAAAAATGTTCAAATGTGTGTGAAATCTTATGGGACAACTGCTAAGGTCATCAGTCCCTAAGCTTACACACTACTTAGCCTAAATTATCCTAAGGACAGACACACACACCCATGCCAAGGGTGGGCTCGAACCTCTGCCGGGACCAGCCGCACAGTCCATCACTGCTGCGCCTTCAACGCATGGCTGTAACGGATCGTGCAGCCACGTCTCGATCCCTGAGTCAACAGATGGGGACGTTTGCAAGACAACAACCATCTGCACGAACAGTTCGACGACGTTTGCAGCAGCATGGACTATCAGCTCAGAGACCATGGCTGCGGTTACCCTTGACGCTGCATCACAGACAGGAGCGCCTGCGATGGTGTACTCAACGACGAACCTGGGTGCACGAATGGATGAATCCAGGTTCTGTTTACAGCATCATGATGGTCACATCCATGTTTGGCGACATCGCTATGAACGCACATTGGAGGCGTGTATTCGTCATCGCCATACTGGCGTATCACCCGGCGTGCCATTGGTTACACGTCTCGGTCACCTCTTGTTCGCACTGACGGCACTTTGAACAGTGGACGTTACATTTCAATATGTTACGACCCGTGGCACTATCCTTCATTCGATCCCTGCGAAAGCCTACATTTCAGCAGGATAATGCACGACCGCATGTTGCAGGTCCAGTACGGGCCTTTCTGAATACAGAAAATGTTCGACTGCTGCCCTGGCCAGCACATTCTCCAGATCTCTCACCAACCGAAAACGTCTGGCCAATGGTGGCCGAGCAACTGGCTCGTCACAATACGCCTCTTGATGAAGTGTGGCATCGTGTTGAAGCTGCATGGGCTTCTGTACCTGCATACGCCATCAAAGCTCTGTTTGACTAAATGCTTTGGCGTATCAAGGCCGTTATTACAGCCAGAGGTGGTTTTTTGGGTACTGATTTCTCAGGACCTATGCACCCAAACTGCGTGAAAATGTAATCACATGTCAGTTCTAGTATAATATATTTGTCCAATGAATACCCGTTTATCATCTGCATTTCTTCTTGGTGTAGCAGTTTTAATGGCCAGTAGTGTAGAAAGGATAGTCAGAACATGTATAACATGTATAAATAAAGAATACTGAAAAGACGGGGTTTGGAGAACAGCTTGAAATGAAATAGTTCGTAGAGAAATAGAACCAGTGAGAAGTACAACGAAAAGGAAACGGATATCTTTCCTAGTACAGTTGATGACAACAGAAAATAGAATTAGCAAGAGAATAATTGTGAAATTATGGAATAGTAAGAGTGGCATTAGATGGATCGCAGAGATCAAGGAGGACATGATGAAATAACAGTTTACGATGAAGTTCTTGAAGGGCAAAACAGACACGCTCTAGATACTTCAGGACAAACATATCATACTACCAATAAAAATTAACAAATAGAGAATGAGAAGGGTGATTTAGGATGAGGAGAGAAGGCCCCGATCTGAAAGAATGTAGAAGTATAGCGCCAACAGAAGAACCTAAATCGTAATATTGACTAAAGTGGTCCAATGTAGGTCACAAAATAAAATAAATAGATAAAGCATCGCTTGACCTATTATCAGAGGGTCATCAGCATGGCTTTTGTGGAAGAGCACGCTGACTGGAGCAGGGTCATGTTTTCTGACGAGAAAATATTTTCCTGTCACCAATGCCCCAGTTCAGGTGAAATATTAGTAAATTGATTTTATATAGTGTAATGAATGCAAGTGTTTTAGATAAAGCCAGAAGTTATTTTATTGCAGAACACTCGTTACTAAATTTGTTTTCTTTCTTTTGTAATTATACTTATTTGATCCCACAGTTGTTAAATAATTTCTTTCATTTGTTAGCGGTTTTGTTAACAGGAGAACTATTTTAATATTAAACTTCCTGGCAGATGAAAACTGTGTGCCGGGCCGAGACTCGAACTCGGGACCTTTGCCTTCCGCGGGAAAGTGCTCCACCAACTCTTTTTTAAAATCTCATTTTGTTCTATATTGTTCGTTGAATGTGTTCGAGGCGGACGTCCGGTGACACCCGTTCAGGTTTTTCGTTGATCCTTTCACTCAGTTTTTTTGTTACAGAGGGTAGCTAAACCCTCTGACCGAGCACGGTGAGCTACCGCGCCGGCCACCAACTGAGCTACCCGTACACCACTCACGCCCCGTCCTCACAACCTTAATTCCGCCAGTGCCTCACCTCCTACCTTCCAAACTTCACGGAAGCTCTCCTGCAAACCTAGAAGAACTAGTACTCCTGGAAGAAAGGCGGAAGGCAAAGGTCCCGAATTCGAGTCTCCGTCCGGCACACAGTTTTAATCTGACAGGAAGTTTCATATCAGAGCACACTCCGCTGTAGAGTTAAAATGTCATACTATTTTAATATTGCTAGGTGTACTGGCCACGAGGAGAGCGCTTCAGAGAAGGGAGAGAAGAAGGCGCTTTTCTGCTGGGCGTTTAGGGATACATTTCGGGTCGGCGTGTAGGACCTCTCTGGAAAATTGAGGGCCTTCTCGACAGAGGGGCCTATGTTAATATTCTAAAAAACATCATTAAGCCAATCGTTGAGATGCCTTATCCTGAAATAGACATATGTTTCCTGCAGGTATGAACAGCAAATAACATAAAACTGTTTTCATACACTACCACTTGTCGAACCTGTTATAGCCGTGAGCCACTGGCGAGAGGGGCACGGTAAAGAATGGAGAAGCGAAGCCGCCAGGCGGGGCAGCCGCTGGAGGTATCGATCGCTAACTACGAACAGACAAGACAGACAATCAAGTAGGGGACGACAGCTACACGGCCGACCAGGACACCACACGAGGCAAGCAAGCAAGAACTGGGTATAAACACGGAGAGACTACAACGGCGCAGGAACACTCAAACCAACGACAGTAGGTATGTCAACACATGGAACTGGAACGAGATGCACACGCGAACTCTGGCGACTACTAGACTGCCGGAAGTGCCTGACCGCGGGAAACGCGTTTGTCCGCGGACTTTGCGCCGGAGCGCAGAGACCCACACTGGGTATCCAGGTCCATATCCTCTGGCGCGTATTTAACTTCCGGGCCTTTCGACACCACAGAAGTAACCCTTCTCCGTCGCTTGGTATTCTCTTGCTGTCCCTAATATTGTGGTTGCATTTGGTTCTGATCTGAATGTAGTGTCCTCTGTCCCGTCGACAACGAGGTAATTAGAGACGGAGCGCAAGCTCGGGTTAGGGAAGGATTGGGAAGGAAATTGGCCGTGCCCTTTCAAAGGAACCATCCCGGCATTTGCCTGAAACGATTTAGGGAAATCACGGAAAACCTAAATCAGGATGGCCGGAGACGGGATTGAACCGTCGTCCTCCCGAATGCGAGTCCAGTGTGCTAACCACTGCGCCACCTCGCTCGGTCATTTATGAGGACGGTGATGTGTCAAGATATATCGAATGAACTGCGTCTTCCTTCTTTTTATTTTGTCCATTTTTCTTCTGTCCTACTCGTACTGATTTCAGATTTTTTATTGTTTCCATTCAGATTGCTCTATTACCTGTTCGCTGCATGTAAATTACTGCTGCTTCCAGACAGATCTTTGGGTGATTCACCAGAGTTTATACAGATGTAAATCCCACATAACTGATTTTGAATTAGATTTATGTATTTCCTCTTTCATATGTAAAATTATTGGAATGTCTTAGCTGCAACTGTTTGTTTTGTTATTGCTATTATTCTATTAACTTCTAGTAAGCAGCTGTTACCTTTACTTAAGGGCCTACTCCCGAGCAAGTTCAACAGCTCAAAATGGTTGATTTTAGTATCCAGTGTTTTTACATATACGTTGATCTCTTTAGTATTTTTCCTCGTAGCCACTCATTTAATGTTCTCTCTCTCTCTCTGTCTCTTTCTCTCTCTTTTCTTTTAGATATAACTTCGAAGTCTCTCTTTCATAATGCATTGGATAGTACCTGACCTGTTATATTTCTTTTTTGAATTTCTAACTACTACTAATACTACTACTTCTACTACTACTACTATCTCGTCACCAAATCTGATACTGTGTATCTTTTCACCACTGAAATTTTTATTTATTCTTGATTCTCATTTACATAAAAATATATTTATAAATACATTATGCTGCTGACAGTAACATTTTCTTGTACGGTTGCTGCCCGTTACTCCATCGAGGGAATTTATTTGCACAGCATTGTTGGAACACAGAATTTCAAATTGTCCAATGTTTTCTATATCTCATTTCGATACCACGCCGTTCGTGTCTGCTTCAGGCTGTCGATCTTAATGTGGCTTTAAGGCTACGATTATCGTCACATGATGCACTCGGCATACAATGCTCCTAATCAGATTTTTTAATCAATACCACTCAGTTTTTAAACGCTATAGTAAATACTAATACAATGTGCCTATTACAGATCCGTAATTTAAATAAAAATAGCTGAAACAACTAGATAATAATTTATTTACAGGACCACAGCCGCATCAGTCAAGCGGAGATGTACAAGATTGATTTCAGGGTCAAGACAGGACACATCTAGTGCATTTCATTCCGCGACCAGAGGACCTCAACCCAATACAGAATACTGGGGAGGGGGTATCGAGGTCATTGACATGTTAATGCACACTCTAAAGTGACCTCTGAACGAGTGTGGAAGTCGTGCGGTGGTAAGTAAACCATCATGCTACATTATCGACGCACTTAGCTCAATCGCCGGCAGGCGCTACAGTCTGGATAGCGCGACCGCTACGGTCGCAGGTTCGAATCCTGCCTTGGGCATGAATGAGTCTGATGTCCTTAGGTTAGTTAGGTTTAAGTAGTTCTAACGTCTAAGGGACTGATGACCTCAGATGTTAAGTCCCATAGTGCTCAGAGCCATTAGAAACATTTGAACTCAATCAATGCCACGACGCCTTCAAGAAATCGTAGTTATTGGTGGTGGATGGGTTGGCAATTAGAGGTATACTCTTCCAAAAAAGCCATGCAGTCGATCATCTCACAACGAGCCGAGCGCTGCTTCGTAGCGGTTCTTTTTTCAGTCTCTTTCTCACAGTTCTCGCACTGCCAAGAAACTAAGAGATCTCTCCAAATACACGGAAACTAAGGAGTGGTTTGGTGCGTATGTTGTATAACAGACTTTCGTCGTCCCTCTCACTCAACGAAATGACTTGTGTGTGTGTGTGTGTGTGTGTGTGTGTGTGTGTGTGTGTGTGTGTGTCTGTGTTCACTTCTGAGCCTTGTGTGAATAAATACTACTAAGATATAAAAGACAAGCAACAATAAAATGTACATTAAATATCACTGCGAAGTATTTAAATGCGACAGCAAGCTATAAAATTAATTTTTATTCAACCGTTGCCTTGCGTATTAAGTCAATTAAATTCGTGTGTTTATGTTGGCTGGCCGACGGACTCTGCAGCACACGCTAAGATACGAACAGAAAAACATCTTGGCTCTGAGTGCTGTGTGCACGCTCTTCGAATAGCCAACGCGAATCTCTGTTCACAGATCCGGTGGAGAGTGAAGTCATGAGGCACTGAAATATTAACCAGTGCAGACTGGCCACTATCTTTCGATTCCGAGAAAAAATGAGCCTTGTCACAAGGCAATATGAGGTGATACTAAAACACCCAAAAAAGGATTACGGAGATTATCTGCACTCGATAGTAGTACACAAGTAAGTACTCTTTCTGAGAACCAAGTAATTGATTTCATCCTCTCATTTCATAGCACCTGCTTCAGAAGCGAGAAAATAAACGTTTCAGGGTTCTGAAGCGTGACATCTGATTTTGTCATAGTCCCGATCAGAAACGTTTCAAAGAGCAGGGAGCTCTCAGTTCTTTCGACCAGCATTTCCTTTCATGCATTACTGCACCTCGTAGATTCCTGTTTAAGAACTTGCGGACATAGAGTTTTTCAGCAGAATAAGCGTCATGCTATTTTATTATTTGCGATATGGCAAACATGCAGCAAAGGAGGGTCTCCCGTATAGCAGTGAAGGTCTTTCCGCAAGTCTGCATTGAGCACTGACTACCAGTTGCCACAACATTTTACACTTACAGAATTCATGTGCCAGGCAACACAACTTTTGTAGCAGCTAAGACGTCATTCAGTTAGACGTCATTCAGTAGACTGAAGGTCAAAGTAAGGTCGCTTCACGAGTCATTTTCAACACAAAATAGAGCACTGCAGCAGCGTTCTAACAATTGCACTTCGATAATTCACATACGAATATTCTGCTAGCCAAAATGACCAGTTACTGTGCAACTACCAGGTATTAACAAAGATCATGATCCAAGAACCCAAGAATTACGTAGAGAACCTTCAACATCGCAGCGCGTCAGCAATCGTTGGTTAATATATTAAAAAACTAAAAAACCGCCTCGATTGCGAAAAAAGCACCTAGTGTTAAGTGTTAACCCAAGTTTCGGCGTAGATAACTACACCTTCTTCAGAACAACAATAAAACCCACAAATGCCTAAGAAGACCTTTGTCAGTGATTAAAAGAACACCATAGCTATAGATTTATAAACGAAAAAGAAAAGGAAAACACAAACAGTACATATGTACAAAGTCAAAACCACTACTTAACTTAATGGAGTACGCTCTTAAAAACTATACCTAAAGCCAGTAGCTAGCCTAGGGGAGGGGAGGGGGGGCTGAGGGGACGTAATCTAAGGACGTCGTGGTAATAAAGATATACAGATAAAACGTGAGGTGTTCAACGGGCTAAAATCACCGTCATCGTAAAAGGAAAATGAGGATAAACAGAAAGCACATGAACAGCTTGACCAACCGCGCTCGCCAATCAGTACGCGCATGTGATAATCCCTAGATCATCAGATTTAGAAGTATGAAGAACAAAGTAAAGGCGCGAAACCCTCAAAAAAATTTCTATTTCTTAGCAGGAGCTGGTCATGGAGGATATTGTCTTTAACATGTTTCAGATGCTTAAGATCTGCATTTCTTCCAAAACATCCAGTTTTAAGCCCTTAACCTCGGCATGAAGTAACTCGATATTAACTGGAGGGCTCGGCGCATGAGCCGTTTGCAGAAGGTGTTCCGCATAAGCAGAGCCCTTAGTACCGTCACCGCTTCTAGTAGGAATATGCTCTTTATATCTGAGTCCGAGAGCTCCCCCCGTTGGCCCGATGTAAAATTTTGGACAATCCCCACATGTACTTTTATATACTTCTGATTGGGAAAGTTTATCGCTCTTACTCTGCAAGGAGTGAATTAAATTCCTATGTAAACTATTATTAGTAGAACAGGCGACTCTGAAATTATGGGCTCTGAATAAACGCCCCAATTTGTAACTTATATTGCCCCTAACTCAGCGACAGTCGGAGGACTGCCAGGACTGGAGCTAAATTATCTTATCAGGCTAACTAGATACTTAGGTGTAATTTTGATGAAGTATTCTGAACAATTCGTGCGTAATAAGTGGCAGTGAACTTGAAAATTTAAGTTCGCGACTGCAAGAAGGTTATTTTACGAGTAATTACAATGTCCCTCCTCATGTACTTTGGGGTAAACCTGCTTCTGTCTGTTTTAGCCGAATGCCGGACATTTGCCACGCCGGACATTTGCCGCACTTGCCCCTTCGTCAGGCAGCGATCCCTCAGGTATGGGACGCCCTTCCTCGTACTTCTTCTGTCCGCTTTCAAACCGCCGTCTCCACATCTTACTCGATACAACGAGTACGTAAGGGACCTTCTTCTTCGACATCTTGGCGAAATACAGAGCTTCTGTTCCGAAATCGAAATATTTGTATCTTTTGGGAAACGAAAGCAATTCTGACGATAATGTCAGTATGTAATTAGTTCTGCCAAGTATAAACATAGATCCCTCTGTCTGTACGGTAGCTTCCTTTCACGCTTACTGATTTGCGATAGAAACAATCCATCGCCATGGGAGCAACAAGAAAGGAACGCTGTAAACAGAATGCGAATGTACGCTAACCATTTCTTTTTGATCGCTGCATTTGTGCCTACTTTAATTGCTACAACTGCATGCCCAAAAGACAGTAAGGAAAGAAGAAATGGGTATGTGAATGTTTGAAAAGAAGGATGACATACTCCATATTAATTTACTTTAAAATCCGCTATCCCTTGCAGCGAAACATTAGTTAATAAAGTGTAGCGGGATAATGTTCAAAACATGACTGAAAGTACGTTCATAAACAGAGATAAGAAGAATTATGATTGACATGTCATCTAAAGTCGACGTACAATTTTAAAATGTTAGAAATAAGGAAATGAAGTAATACAGAATGTTATGCTCGTACCGTACGTTGTTGTTCTACATTGTTTAGCTCTGGTATTTACAGGGTCACAGAGTAAGCATCCTAGATTTTGGAGGGAAAGGCCGTAATTGTAATGATCTCCACTACAACAGAAACAAGAAGCACAACTTTAGGAAAAATAATGTAATGTGTGTTGCAGCTCACAAGCGACATTGAAGCAGGTAGTTCCTGTGACTTAGTATGGACAGTGGTTATACTCGACAACGGGAATAAATTAATAACTGGCTCCTTTTACCGACCCCCGGTCTCAGATGAAACAGTTGCTGAACATTTCAAGGAAAACTCGAGTCTCATCGCAAATAGGCACCCTACTCATACAATTATAGTTGGCAGTGACTTCAATCTACCTTCGGCATGTCGACAAAAATACGTTTTCAGACCCTACTGTAGACAGAAAAGAACTTCCATAATTGTTCTAAATGCTTTTTATAAAATTATTTTGAACAATTAGTACATGGGGCCATTCAAATTGTAAATGGTTACTAAAACACATTTGACCTCTTAGCCACAAATAATCCTGAGCATCACGATGGGTACAGGAATTAGTGAACACACAGTCGTAGCGAGGCTCAATTCCGTAACAAAGAAATTCACCAAAACTAAACGTGAAATATATATATTTATAAAAGCAACTAAAACTTCGGCTGACGTCTTTCTATGAGACTGTCTCCAATACTTCCAAACTATGTAAGTGAAGTGGCTTAAGTTCAAAGAATTAGTATCAACAGGACTCGAGAGATTCATACCAAATAAATTAATATCAGACGGAACCGATCCCCCATGGTACTCAAAACACGACAGAAAGCTGCTGTAGGAGCACCGAAAAAGGCACGTATAATTTAGACGAGCGCAAAATCTCCAAGATTGGAGAAGTTTTACTGTGGCTCGAGATTTTGTGCGGATTTGAATGCGAGATGCATTTAATAGTTTCCACAACGAAACTGTCTCTAGAAATGTGGCGAAAAATCCATAGAGATTCTGGTCCTATGTTAAGAAAAGCAACGGAAAGGCTCAGTACGTACCTTTACTGCGGGTCGGGCTGCGAGTGAGGAAGAGGAACAGGAGCAGGAGTAGGGGGAGACAAGGGACCCAACCGTTCGGAGCACGTAAAATCGCGGCAAATGTGCGCCGTGGCAAATGTCCGCACACCGTCTTAGCCATCACTGCAGTGGGGATACAAAGTACACATTATCTGTGGCACAACTGCTATAAGCTACTGCACCTGTAGCCATCGACTCAAATGCTGCTCGAAAATATTAGGTCAGATTCTTTCCTCTATTTTAATTGAAAACGACCACAACCAGTTTAAGTTAATGAATCCTACGATAACTTTGAGTTAGTACTGCCGTGCTGTACAGTTAAGACAAGTAGATATTAATAGTCGTCAGATGACTGATGGAGTTTTCCAAACCTCATTAATTATTATTTATTAGGTCATAGGCGCGTTTCTGTCGTTTATTTTCACTAGTTTTGGAATGGTGGAGTTGGAACAATGGAAACATCGGATGGTCACCACACAGAATATTTGTATTTACCTTACGCATTTATCTTCACCGAGCGAGGTGGCGCAGTGGTTAGCACATTGGACTCGCATTCGGGAGTACGACGGTTCATACCCACGTCCACGTCTTGATTTAGGTTTTCCGTGATTTCCCTAAATCGCTTTAGGCGGACGCAGAGATGGTTCCTTTGAAATAATACTGCCGACCTCCTTCCCCGTCTCCTTCCCTAATACTATGGGACCGATGACGTCGCTGTTTTGACCCGTCCTCCCAATCAACGAACCATTTATCTTCGGAGCAACGACAAAATACCCAGTAAGAAAAGCTGACGCCAAAGAGCCGGTCAATATACAGGGTGATTCTTGGACGATGGAGAAGGGTTAATGCATGAATATGAGGTAAGGGACCCTGCTCTGGAAACAACCGAGTCGAAAGTTATAAACGAAAATCACTCTAATACTTGTGACAGTGGACCTCTCCCAGTGCAGGGAGGTAGTATGGACCAAAACAAGAAAAAAATTGTCTCCCTAAAATTCGCTCTAAAATTCATACCTTAAGAGCTAGTGGGCACTTATTCAGTGGAATAGATGTGTTTCGCAGTAGCAAAGATGAATATGTCCTCGCAGTGCTGACTTTAGAGTCTATATTTACTGGACGTTTTTGTCTAGTTTTGGTCAACACTACCACCTCTCAGAATACAGAAGGCAAAGAGCTTGCCGCAGAAAACAGACATTGTCAGAGGTATCAAAACGATTTCGCTTATAAATTTCGACCCGGTAGTTTCCGGACCCGGGTCTCTTATGTCAAATTGATACATTTACTCTTCTCCATTATGGTTCGTATCATCATCACGGAACTATTCTGTAGGTATAAGTTGGCGTTTGTTGTCGATCGTTATTAGACATCCACACTGCGGGTGGTGGTTGGGAGTAGGGAGTAGGCGTGAGCGATTATTTAGGAGGCCGTAAAACTTGTGTCTCGCCACATTTACGAGGTTACACTCTGCTGAGGAAGAAATTAAGTTGCTGGCAGAAAAATACAACCATAGAGCATTTTGATGCAATTAACTGACATATAATCGGTCTGTTTTGTGTATGTGATGCAGAGGTGTTGATGCTATTCTCCCATTGTTGAGTAATTCTTTCACAGGCAGAAATTAATTCTAGAACCATTTTCCCATCGGTGTCATTGCGTTATAACTCGCTACTTCATCTGAATATCGTGGTAACCTTTAGACGTCGTCCATATGAAAACATTAAGGGCCAAATTTCTAACATTCTTCGCAGTAGCTGCATAAAATCTCAACAGCGTGTTCAGCTTGGTGAATCGGTTGTTATTTTGGGTTCTCTCTGTCTTAAGCGTACTGCAAGTTGAAAATGGTTCAAATGGCTCTGAGCACTATGCGACTTAACATCTGAGGTCATCAGTCGCCTAGAACTTAGAACTAATTAAACCTAACTAACCTAAGGACATCACACACATTAATGCCCGAGGCAGGATTCTAACCTGCGACCGTAGCGTTCGCTCGGCTCCATACTGCAGCGCCTAGAACCGCACGGCCACTCCGGCCGGCGCCGAGTTGAAAAACTCTTCAACATAGACGCTTTTCGCTTTTATTGACAAATCATCAGAAGTGGCAATACTATAATCATTACAAGTAGATGATTTTTGGTGTTCTTTCAGAATTTATAGACTGAATGACACTTTAGTTTAAGGATTTTTTGCTCTAGACAGTACTGTCAGCGTTGAGTGTTCCTTGTTCCATGTTCTGGTGATTCTGAACTGCGATCCTTGCTGGATGGCTGTAGTGTTTTCTCTGTGAAGTTGGTAGCCACCTCTCATGCTCTTGAACATATCTGTTCCTGCACTGGTGGGATCATTTCTCATCTTCAGAGACTCCTTCAGCAATTTTCAAGCTCTCGACCAGTGCTACTCTCGCCATCACATGGTCATTGCTGTCCAGGATTCCCTGTATCACCTTGAATGAACAGTGTGGACGCTCAGTAACCTTCGTCTGGACCCTGGGCCACGTCGGGATCCCGGGGAATGAACTCGCTAATAGCCTGGGCAATCTCTCTACCAGTGAACCGACTCTTGAGATCGGTATTCCGTAAACAGACCTCCGATCGGTACTACGCCGTCAAGCTTTAGATGCCTGGAATACGGTATAAGTCACTCTGACTTCACCAAACAAACTACGGGTGATAAAGGGCCCTGGGAATCTGTGGAGGTCCTCCAAGCAGGAGTCTCACAACGACTCTACGGACATTTGCTGGCTACGCATCGGCCAGAATTGGCTGACTCATGGTCATCTTCTCCATAGCGAGGAGCCATCCCACTGTTGATGTTAATTCCGTTTGACGGTGGTCCATATGTTTGCTGGACTGTCCCAACCTAGTCGATCTGCAGCAGACTCTTAGTCTCCCTGACAATCTGCCCCTGCTGCTGGAAGACGGTGCGTCAGCGGCTGACTTGGTTTTACGTTTTATTCGTGAATTGGCTCTTTAAGGGAGGGACGCTTAGTCATATCGGCCCATTGAAGGGTTGTCAGAACATTCTGTTGCCTCCGCTACCGAGACCGAGCTGCAGATGTCTGGGCTTGGTGATTCATCTCTTTCCTCACCCTACCTGCTGTTCTACTCTTCTTCCCCATCTCGCATGGTCTGCTAGATTTTTTTCTCTTCCCTCTCTCTGTGCTTCTCTTGCCCTATCCATCTTACTAGTATTTCCAAGGCAATCTCTGGCTGGAACACCTCTTGTAAGAGATAGGGGCTGAGGAATGTATGTCCCCCAATTGTACTCAGCTTTCAGTGCCTTCCAGATGTTCCTTAGATACGTCACCTTGCCTGCCTTTCTACCTCTGTCTTCATTTCTTTCTTTTGCCCTTTATCTCAGCTTCACTGATCTATGGAAGACCTTGTGATTTTCGTCCCCTGGATTTTGCGTGGTAGGCTATCTCTGATCTAAGTCCTATAGATCTATATGTTTGAGGAAAAAGGAACTGCTTCTCCATTCATCTTAGCTAGTTTAAAATTCTGTACTCGTTTTCGAGACTGGTTTCTCGGACATGGCATATGGTTTCCGTGTACAGTAGACTACCTGATTTGGAACTTTACTTGTTTCATAGATTACGAAATCTCTCTGTGGATGTTCAAGTTTTCAATCAATGCTGTTTTGTTATCTTTTCATTTGTGTTCCCCTGTTTTGAGAGTATTGTCGCTGACACTATTTTGAAACAGTGCAATGATCAAAAGACATGTTTCCTACTTGCAATATTTTCAGTATAGCCACTGGAACGCTCCAAAAATGGGAATCACATCTAGTGAATGACCTTTCTAGTTTTCGATAGGCTCAAGGTAGACGAACAAAAATAATTGTGACAGTTATTCATTTACAACATTTAGTTTGTAGTCGATGCATATGGGTGTTACTAGTAACTACGCTCTAGTCCCTAAAGCTAGCTACTAAAATGCGAATAAATCTCTCCAAGACTTCCTTTAGGTATTCGAGTCCTCGGCAACTGCGTCTTTGAGATACCAGCTGTAGTCACTCCTCAGCCTGTTTAGGAACACATCAGCTGGTACTTTTCCCACTCATAGTATACCTGAATCTTGGCAACAGCACAGGATATATTTGGAAACTGTGTCACAGACAGGTTACTTCCTGAATCGCACAGAATTACCCTGATAAATCCACTTAATATATTTGTATAATTTCCGTTCAATATTCTGAGGGATTTTCTTATAGGGAGCGAAACAATGTTATCAATACATGGTTTTGAGTCCAGGAAACTAGTTCCGTGCGAAAACTGACACTATCTCGTATTTTACGTTGCGATTTAACTGTCTTAGCCACCACTGGGGCTCAGGAACAGTCTTGCCTTAGAAGCCAAGCAGTGCACACACTTGTTGAGTTTCTTCCTGCGACACACACAGCCTGATTGTTTACCTTGTTGATTTAGACTCTGCCTGTTTGTAACCAGATACATGGCCAATCACGTCAGGGAAGCAACACTTCGATTCACCTTCAATACTGTATACACTTGTCCAAATGGGCTGGAAGTAGAACGCTCCCTTCGTGATGAGGCAAAGATACCACTACTGGACATACTGAGAATAAAACTTTCCAATCTTAGTAGCGTCGTATATGTCAAGGTCGTTGACAATGCGGCATGTTACAGGATCTTGAAATCTGTTCAGCATGGCCTCTGGTTTTGAAAGCTCATGGGAACGTCGGCGCAGTCACATTGCCACTTGTAGGATTGGCTGTTTGTACCATAAACATGTTTGAGCTGCCTTTCGAGCTGCTGGCGGAAGAAATCATAGCGGCCTTCTGCCCTTGCAGCGTGGTTCATGGTCACACTGAAGAACGCTGCCACAATTGAGTACATACCCCATTTTAAACGGGGTGCATCAGATCACAATTGATCGCCATTATCACGAGCCATCCTACTTAATCATCGGAAGGTGTTGCGCTGTCGTTATATACAATGGTCCACCCAAAACCTGCTCTGTGTGTGGCAAAGAGGGTCATCTCCATTTGGAATGCCTGCAAAAGCGCATCACTCAACTGCTGCCGACTGAGACGCCGAAAGCGACTCCATCGATGGTATTGCCTGGCACCTATGCGAGGCCCTCATTTCGTTGCCTGACAGGCGGCGACGAACAGAGCCATTGTTACCAGTGACATGCCTGTCTGCGCAGTCTGAAGGAATGGCAGCACCTGCTCTTCTTTCCTCTTACCACATCAATGCCTGTCAACGCAGTGCCAGACGCTTCAATTGAACTTCCGTCACTCATCGTTACTATAATGACATTTGTGCCAGAATGTAGGGAATCGCTTCCATCTTCCAACACTGGATGTCAGGTGCACATGCAACAGTCACCCAAGAAGTGCAAGAGGCCGCACCTCACAGCCTCCATCCTGGCTGCATCGAGTCCCATCTGGGATTCCTTGATCGATGGCGCTGGTAGCACATCGGTGATTTCTTAAGATGAAGTGGACCACAATGTTACTAAAGCTGACGGATCAGCATTAACAACTGTGATTCCATTGCAAACTGATTACCTAGAACAATTCCGCCTCACTGATGGCTTGGCTGTTTTGTCGACACTATAGGCGATGCTTACGGTGGATCTAATGGAGACATCCGAGGCGCCAACGTCGTCAGCATGGAGTGACGGCGTCGTGGACGCGCCGGACCCGATGCAGGTGCCTGCGATGCCTACAACGAAGTAATAAATGCATGACAGCAGCAGTGTATGCCTCCTGGTGGGTTCCCACCACACAGTAGGCCACAGCTTCAGAAGTACCACATAGCTGTGATTAACATGAAAGTACTGGCTGAAGCTCAAACTTCTAATTTTGGCTTCCGACATTAATGTCACACTACTTCAGGAGTTACACTTGGCCACCGTTGTAGATGTGACCAATTAAGCATTTTATGCCTCTATTGGTGACAACGTTGACAACGTAATGGACAGTTACGTTCATGAGGTAATATCGGTTGAGGATATCACCTACCTGCCACCTGAGGGGGGGTCTGGTGCTTACCTTGATGGGCACCCACATTGTAAATGTGTATGCCCTGTCTGCTTCTGGCCGTAGAAGGGAAAGCGGTCGATTACACTCTGAGGAGATAACTATTTCTCAGCCGCTACGATCATTGTCTGCTTGGAGGCGACTGCAATTGTGCTTTACATTGGAAGAACGAACAACCACACCTCAACCCCTGCAAGAAACAACGTTTCGTCTTCCGCGACTTTTCCCTCTGTGATACTCGAGAGATTCGGCATGGCGATGAGTAGGGCTACACACATCATAGGGCCATTCTGAAAGTCATCTGGATAGGATTTATGAGCCCCAGGGGTTCTTCAGTGCTAACCAAGATGCAGAATGGCGTTCTCGGAATACTGTGTCTATATCAGCATCATCCTCCTCCAACAGCAGGTGGTGTGGCACAGTCAAGCACCATTGAAACGGAACATCACACACCTTACCGTTCCCAAATGCGAGCGGTGTGTAGCAGTGGTTTGGATGGCGTCTGAACGTCAGGATCCAGCATATACTGACGAGCCAAAACATCATAACCACTGCCCATCGCGACGTTGTGAGCCACCTGGTGGCGTTTCGGCCACATGACACAGTAACAAAAGTATGTAAGCCAAGCAGACAAGGCCTCCAAGGACATCGTCAATTATGAATGCAGTGGGCACAGGACTATCAGGATTCGACCGTCAATCAATGGAAACACGTCGGCGCTTTGGGCGAATCATATTTTTGCTACATTAAGTCGATGGTTGTCTCGACAAACGCAGTCATCGAGACAAACGGCAGCTCTAAAAGTGCAGCGTACCACAGACGCAGGCTGATGGGAGTAGTATTATGCTGTGGGAGACGTTCCCCTGCGCTTTCATGGGGCCTGTTGTAGTAATCGAGGACATACAACACACCTGCGAACCATCTGCATTCCTACATGCTTGGTGTCTTTCCGAAAGCCGATGTCATCTTTCTGCAGTATAATTATCCATCTCTTGGAGCCAGAATCGTGCTACAGTGGTTGGAGGAGCATTATAGTGAACTCACTTTGATGTCTCGAGGGAAAATTAGTCTGATGTAACTCAAATGGAACCAATCTGGGTCACTATCAGGCACCAACACCGCTTACAGAAATCAGCGGCCCGCTATTTACGTGAATTACATGACCTGTGCATAGACATCTAATGCCAAATCCCTCCACAAACCTACCAATAAATTGTCGGATCCCTGATATGCCGTATTTCGTTCCAAAGATGTGTATATGACAACCACCTCTTGGTGGCTGGAGTGCGCCAAGCCTAAGATATGATGAGTCTTGATGCGTTTTGGCATGGAAGTGTCTGCATTTTACCTCCATACAACAGATTACCACTTCACTTGGCTCCATGACCTTGACATGCAAGAGCCCTCTCTTGCTGTTCTGGACTCTAACAGGATCAAGGGTCACATAGTGGCACTGACATGTCGAACATGGCAGGGAATGGTGGTCAGGACCCGCCGTCAAGATACAGTGTGGCAGGAGTACCCCTCAATGCACCACATCGTGAGTGCCAGAAATCACCACCATCAACAACTGGTGTCCCAATGCTCCATGATGCTCTCACCCTGATACCTCTTATTGGGAGTATCATAATGCACTTGTCAGGATTCACCCTGCTACAGTACATGTTCCACTGTTGTGCCTATGCAGATAACCTATTGCTGTTGATACAGTCACTGGAAGAGACCACACTCGTACTTGATCTGAACTCCACGTATGAGGACGTAGCAAGCAGTGCTTTAAGTGTTGCCAAACCCATGACGATGCCAATTGTCCTTGGATGCACACCAGAAGAATTTCCACCACTACCTTGCATCCAGACCTTCCTCTTCTTTGCCATCACCTTTACTTCCACCCGCTGCACCACAGTGGTCAATTTTTCGCGTGCCTTCCAAGTTACCCACGCGACTTTTCAGCAACATCGTCTCCACTGCGCTGATGCATTGCAATGTGTGGAATATCTGCACGTTCATGTAGTTTCTCAGATGGTGAACATAGCACAGATCCTTCACATGATGCTGGCGATTGTTTGCATCCTACAGGTCGTGTTGGGCTACTCCCTGAGTGCTGGTAACATTTTTAAGGTCAAAGACGATACACTCGTCCACTCCTGGAAGGCTGGGGGAGTTGGACTCACCAACGTCCATCCTCGTCTGACGGCTTTTATCTGAACACCATGAACGAACAGTCGTCAGGCACAGGAAACTCACTCACGCAACAATTCCTGCTATCGCCTCATCAGTGTCGGTAGGACACATGCCTCTCTTCGTGCATCTGTCTCTCTTCTAGATGTACCTTACATGTGCACCCACTAGCCTCCCATGTACATGCGCCCCCCCCCCCCCCTCCCACGTCTGAAGGATTTCAGAGCTCAATTACTGCACAGCAAACACTGCAACAAGGTTGAGATCAAGTATTCAAGAACGAGATGAACTGCAGTGTGGCGCAACCTTCACCAGCTGTACCTCCCAACATCAGTCTGAGAGACACAATATCGCATCACTTGTGGAAAATTCGCCACTAGCAAGCATTTACATGCCACTGGATTGATGGACGCTCATTTATGCTCTACCTGGCACTCGGTGGACGATGAAGCCAATCGCCTGCCGCTGTTCGTGAAGTCTGGATGCTGGGCACCAAATGATTGCCTGTTTCCTCTATACCTCTCCCCCAGAGGACGTGTGTTTCCTTGCAACCAAGGCTCATGCGATATTCTGGGCCAAAGGACTAATAGATATCTACGTTTATGGAGACGGGAACAAATCGTGGCTGTCACTGGACACTAATACAGAATACGTATCTGCTACACTAAAATTTTAGATAGTCCCTATGCATCCTGCAACTCCTGCCGTTTCTGCAGCTTTGACCATTTGATCGTTCCAATTTAAGTCAGAACTGAGCAGAGGAATATCCACCACCTTCTGCAACCCGCTACTGCTTTGTGGTGCGTCCCAAACTACATACAAAAACTGCAGTCCAAAGCAGAGCCTTGTCCCTCAGAGCCCATTCACGTCTACCACCCCAACATCCTATCATCGTTATTCTGCACCATCCAACAGAGGAATATTACGAACTCTAAAAGCTTTACTAACTTCATCCAATAGAGAATTCTATAAGATTTTTACTGCATCTCTCTCCTCCCACATGTCGAAAACAAAAACTGCCTGCATGCCAACATCGAGCACGTGTGACGATTCTATTAAATATACAGGTATTGATCCATTGCACAGACCAGTTTAAAGTTGTATTGCCTGTACTGTAGGAGGATGACTGTATATCATAAACTATACCATAAATAGCAAGAGACGCTCCATGTGACATTGTGTCGTTGTTTCAAACATTGTTTTTTTCTGCTGTAGCACGCTCTGTACACTGCCATACATTTTGTTTTTTTCTTTTTTTTCTGCCACGACATCGAGGTTTGTGTAAAGTTCTAAACTGACATTAACACGTTCTGATCCATTGCTTCTCACGGAAAACTAGACGTCGCACAGTGTGAATCATGTTGTTGCTGCTGCTAACATAACACACGAGATACACTGAATGATTTTAAATAAAAGGCAGTTGCAACATAATGAAACTGGAAAAGTTTGGCGGCGCTGTGGAGCATTTCCAAACTGCTGTTCAAAGGTAACTGACGACTTCTATATTAAAACTCAGCTGTCACAGTGATGGAATAGCTGATGGCTCTGTGTTGCATTTCCATTGATTCCTCACATTGCAGTCCTGTACACGATCACTGATTTAGTGCTAGCAATCCCCAGAAGGTGTTGCCCTTCCACCAAAACTCTTCCTCCATGTCAGACAAGCGATGTCAATCAATCATTATGTGGTAAGCAACAACGTACCAGTGGGCGGATGGGATGGAAAAGACACCATCCATGTACTGTAATAATATGCATCACAGATGATAGTGCGAACAATTTTGGCAATTTTACAGTAATTTCAACACCGACCAATGATGAGACAGCATGCTTCCCAATTTCACTATCATTGCTAAACCGCCCCTTCTCTAGTTCGTGAATATCACGGCGAATGTAGATAGATCACTGTGAAGTTCGTCCATTCATTGTTAGTTCCCGAACATATACATCATCACATACACAGACTTACAGAAAACAGAGCAAACGCAGTGTTAATGTGGAATACGTGGGTGGAGGTGACTGGTTGCAATCGAGTACAGTGCTATACTACGCCTCCCGATCAGAAAAATAGTGCATTTTCGCTGGGTGTTGGCAGCTGTACTACATTTACAAGCAGTTTTTGGACACGGAACGAGAAATTATGTCGTGGGCGCATGGGTAGAAGCGTTATAAAGAAATCGATAGAACTGCGAAAAATATCTGAAAATACGTATAAATTGAAGGAAAATACATTGAAATGCGAGAGCATTGAGAAAGTACTTGCGTGTTTTCTGGCTGGCGCAGAACAATCCTTGTACATGGGAAAAAGTATGCGACTGCAAGTGGAATAGATGAGAAAGGAACCAAGGAAACAGTCACTTTTTTCCATTGAGGCAGCATTCTACTGTGCTTCTATTGAGGTAACAGTGATGCACGCGATTTGACTACTGTATTTGGCGCTTTTCAGGAAAACAGAGAACAATCTGCCTCTAAACTTACATGCATCTGAGATAAAAGGATAACAGACAGTGGACGGAGTCATATATGGAGAGGGACCTGTAACGAGGTACGATTTAATGGCAGTCTGCTGATGCATTCTAGAGAGGCAGATGTTGCTGCAGGTCATTTGACCATTTTTTTCCGCTGTTCAGTCAGGATGCATCTTTCGCATGATATAGCCTGTGTTCGACTCGTATACAACCACGTATTTAGTATGTGACCTAGAGCACTGTCTACTTGCGTTCGTTAACAGCGAACCTCTCGGTTGTGAGAGGACTTCTATCTCATGTGTGATGAAACGTGACCATCTTGTTACGATACATTCCTGTAAATGAACGAAGATTTATGGGATGTGCTCCACTGCCCTGTCGCATCTTGGGCATAAAGTCAAGACTTCAATTTCTTAACTTAGATGATTGTAAGTTATCAATAGGTGTTTGTGAGACACAGCAATCCCCGTGTATACATCTGCTTGACAGATGTGCAGTTAACAGAGTTAGTGGTGGCATGACATGTAATTTTATCTGTTTTCGAGTAAGAGGTAATCTCCGCCCGTTACTAACGGTCATTTTATATAGGAATGATGTGGGCATAAATTAACTTATGAAACGTGATCACATGCGGACAGTGCACGCTATACATCTCTGGATAGCGGTATTGTGCATGTATCACACAGAGCCAATGTTTTAAGGGAGTGGTTTTTTTCATTTCGCACTTTGTTACCATAGTTTAGCGTAGAGAAAGATGCAAGAAGGATGTATGTCATGAGCTGGAAATATATTTCTTACACTGGAATATTTGGTGCGCTGCAGTCCACACGACTAGTAGGTCGGAAACTCAAGCGATCTAACATTATAGCCTGTTTGAAGTGCAGAACCGTGTAGCCTTAGGAGTGCGTGTGTTTATTTTCTCTCTTACCAATACCCCCCTGGTACTGATCCCAGACACTAGTACAATACTTTAAAATTGATAGCGTAGTTGATTTACGTAAAATGCTTCGTAGTGTCAGTGTCGCCCTAACCGCCGTCTGTTTCACGTCTGCTGAGCAGCGAGCTACCTTAATGTAAGTATTAACTGTATTTTTCTTACTTGTCACTTCTTCTGCCGTGTGTTTTTGCTTTTAGGAAGCTGTAATTGTCGAGTGCTATTAATAGTGTTCCATAGATTTCGTGTTTGTTTTGAATATGGTCAGAGAAAGTCCCTTTGGTCAACCATAGAGCCAGTAATGCTAGTGTTTGTTTTCAATACAGTCCAGAGACAGGTAGTGCTATTTTCATTGTTTTCTACAAGAAACGGTTAGCAATCACAGTTTAGTCAATAATCAGCCACCTTTAGTGAATTAGCAGTCTAGTTAAAAGTTGATTAAGTCTCTTCAGTAAATTGATTCCTTAGGATGGATAGCATGTGTGGCTCCTGTGTACGGACGCAGGAGGAGCTGACCACTCTTCGCGAAGAACTGAGCGTGTTTATGGCCGCGGTCAACCGTCTTCAGGAAGCTGCCACGGAGTGTAGCGGCAGTGAGGAGTCTGGTGCGTCGCAAGGTACACCCCAGGTGTTACATGCTTCACCCACTGTCCTTGCTGTCGAGACATCTTCGCGGGTACTGGGCGCGGTTGGGCCACCCTCTCCCGAAGGGGAGTGGCGGGTTCAGCGGCGTTCGCGGCGCATGAGGCGGAGGGTGAATGCGGAGGCTCGCTGTGTGGAGTAGCACGCTCTGCCTGTGAGTGGACATGTGGCTGCTCCTTCAGCAAGGTCCGAGCAGGGACACGGGGGGACGGGTTTATTAGTTATTGGGAGCTCCAACGTTAGGCGGGTGATGGAGCCCCTTGGGAAATAGCGGAAAGGTCGGGGAAGAAGGCCAGTGTTCACTCTGTCTGCTTGCCGGGGGGTCTCATCCGAGATGTGGAGGAGGCCCTACCGGCGGCGATAGAGAGCACTGGGTGCACCCGACTGGAAATTGTTGCTCATGTCGGCACCAATGACTCCTGCCGTCTGGGTTCAGAGGTCATCCTCAGTTCGTACAGACGGTTGGCGGAATTGGTGAAGGCGGAAAGCCTCGCTCGCGGGCTGGAATCAGAGCTAACTATTTGTACTATCGTTCCCAGAACCGATCGCGGTCCTCTGGTTTGGAGCCGAGTGGAAGGCTTAAACCAGAGGCTCAGACGAGTCTGTGGAGAGCTGTGGTGCAAATTTCTCGACCTCCGCTATCAGGTGGCGAAATGTAGGGTCCCCCTGAATAGGTCAGGCGTGCACTACACGCCGGAAGCGGCTACAATGGTAGCGGAGTACGTGTGGAGTGCACATGGGTTTTTCTTAGGTTAGAGAATTCCCTCCCTAGGCCCGACAAGACGCCTCCTGAGACGCTGCAAGGTAGGAGTAGGCAAAATGCAACAGGGAATAACAATATTAATGTGCTAATAGTAAACTGCAGGAGCGTCTATAGAAAGGTCCCAGAACTGCTCTCATTAATAAACGGTCACAACGCCCATATAGTACTAGGGACAGAAAGTTGGCTGAAACCAGACGTAAACAGTAATGAAATCCTAAACTCAGATTGGAATGTATACCGCAGAGACAGGCTTGACAGTGAAGGGGGAGGCGTGTTTATAGCGATAAGAAGTGCAATAGTATCGAAGGAAATTGTCGAAGATCCGAAATGTGAAATGATTTGGATGAAGGTCACGGTTAAAGCAGGCTCAGACATGGTAATTGGATGTCTCTATACGCCCCCGGGCTCAGCAGCTGTTGTGGCTGAGCACCTGAAGGATAATTTGTAAAATATTTCGAGTAGATTTCCCCACCATGTTATAGTTCTGGGTGGAGATTTTAATTTGCCGGATATAGACTGGGAGACTCAGACGTTCATAACGGGTGGCAGGGACAAAGAATCCAGTGAAATTTTTTTAAGTGCTTTATCTGAAAACTAACTTGAGCATTTAAACAGAGAACCTACTCATAGCGATAACATATTAGACCTTCTGGTGACAAACAGACCCGAACTATTTGAAACAGTTAATGCAGAACTGGGAATCAGCAATCATAAAGCAGTTGCTGCATCAATGATTTCAGCCTTAAATAGAAATATTAAAAAAGGTAGGAAGATTTTTCTGTTTAGCAAAAGTGACAAAAAGCAGATTACAGAGTACCTGACATCTCAACACAAAAGCTTTGTCTCAAATACAGATAGTGTTGAGGATCAGTGGACAAAGTTCAAAACCATCGTACAATATGCGTTAGATGAGTATGTGCCAAGCAAGACCGTAAGAGATGGAAAAGAGCCACCGCGGTACAACAACCGAGTTAGAAAACTGCTGCGGAAGCAAAGGGAACTTCACAGCAAACATAAACATAGCCAAAGCCTTGCAGACAAAAAAAAATTACGCGAAGCGAAATGTAGTGTGAGGAGGGCTATGCGAGAGGCGTTCAATGAATTCGAAAGTAAAGTTCTATGTACTGACTTGGCAGAAAATCGTAAGAAATTTTGGACTTATGTCAAAGCGGTAGGTGGATCAAAACAAAATGTCCAGACACTCTGTGACCAAAATGGTACTAAAACAGAAGATGACAGACTATAGGCCGAAATACTAAATGTCTTTTTCCAAAGCTTTTTCACAGAGGAAGACTACACTGTAGTTCCTTCTCTAGATTGTTGCACAGATGACAAAATGGTAGATATCGTAATAGACGACAGAGGGACAGAGAAACAATTAAAATCGCACAAAAGAGGAAAGGCCGCTGGTCCTGATGGGATACCAGTTCGATTTTACACAGAGTGCTCGAAGGAACTTGCCCCCCTTCTTGCAGCGGTGTACAGTAGGTCTCTAGAAGAGCGTAGCGTTCCAAAGGATTGGAAAAGGGCACAGGTCATCCCAGTTCCCAAGAAGGGACGTCGAACGGATGTGCAGAACTATAGACCTATATATCTAACGTCGATCAGTTGTAGAATTTTGGAACACGTATTATGTTCGAGCATCATGACTTTTCTGGAGACTAGAAATCTACTCTGTAGGAATCAGCATGGGTTTCGAAAAAGACGGTCGTGTGAAACCCAGCTCGCGCTATTCGTCCACGAGACTCAGAGGACCATAGAAACGGGTTCACAGGTAGATGCCCTGTTTCTTGGCTTCCGCAAGGCGTTCGATACAGTTCCCCACAGTCGTTTAATGAACAAAGGAACAGCATATGGACTATCAGACCAATTGTGTGATTGGATTGAGGAGTTCCTAGATAACAGAACGCAGCATGTCATTCTCAATTCTTCCGAAGTAAGAGTGATTTTTGGTGTTCCGCAGGGGAGTGTCATAGGACCGTTGCTATTTACATTATACATAAATGACCTGGTGCATGACATCGGAAGTTCACTGATCCTTTTTGCGGATGATGCTGTGGTGTATCGAGAGGTTGTAACAATGCAAAATTGTACTGAAATGCAGTAGGATCTGCAGCGCATTGACGCATGGTGCAGGGAATTGCAATTGAATCTCAATGTAGACAAGTGTAATGTGTTGCGAACACATAGAAAGATAGATCCCTTATCATTTAGCTACAAAATAGCATGTCAGCAACTGGAAGCAGTTAATTCCATAAATTATCTGGGAGGACGCATTAGGAGTGATTTAAAAGGGAATGATCATATAAAGTTGATCGTCGGTAAAGCAGATACCAGACTGAGATTCATTGGAAGAATCCTAAGGAAATGCAATCCGAAAACAAAGGAAGTAGGTTACAGTACGCTTGTTCGCCCACTGCTTGAATACTGCTCAGCAGTGTGGGATCCCTACCAGATAGTGTTGATAGAAGAGATAGAGAAGATCCAACGGAGAACAGCGCGCTTCGTTACAGGATCATTTAGTAATCACGAAAGCGTTACGGAGATGATAGATAAATTCCAGTGGAAGACTCTGCAGGAGAGACGCTCAGTAGCTCGTTACGGGCTTTTGTTGAAGTTTCGAGAACATACCCTCACCGAGGAATCAAGCAGTATATTGCTCCCTCCTACGTATATCTCGCGAAGAGACCATGAGGATAAAATCAGAGAGGTTAGAGCCCACACAGGAGCATACCGACAATCCTTCTTTCCACGAACAATACGAGACTGGAATAGAAGGGAGAACCGATAGAGGTACTCAGGGTACCCTCCGCCACACACTGTCAGGTTGGATGTAGATGTAGATTTAGATTAACTCCATCCATCTGGAGCTCCATCATCCACAAAAATCACCCGTTTCTCGTTCTTCTTAACCGTCTGTAATTACATCATGATGCTTTCAGATCTGTTACCAAACACCCATAAGGAGTGCTACACTCCTCGAAATGGGCGTATCTGCAGGAATCTTGTGCACTTGGATGGGCGAACACTCGGCAAACTCCATCCATTCACGAGACGCGGAATGTAGCGATCTACTTCCGGTCAGCTGCAGATTAAATCGGTAACTGTCCTGCAGGAGAGAGGGATTGGTCAAAGACAGGCGAGGGGGTCTTTCAGTCTCTCATGTTATCCTACGACTGTGAGAATGCTCGGTGACACACATCTGCATAGAGGCAGATCGTAAATTAAGCACTATGCTCGAGGTGGTAGAGATATGCAGAGAGCTGTCTGGTATACCTTGATGATGTATTTGTTTGGCAATTAACAGTGAATGGACGTACTGTACATTCATCTATCTACATTCGCAAAGATACTCGCAAAGTAGAGAAGGGGCGGTTTAGCAATGACAGTGAAATTGGAAAACATGCTGTCGTATCATTGTTCCGTTTCGAAATTACTGTAAAATTGCTAAAATTGTTCGCACTATCAAATGTGATGCTTATTATTACAGTACATGGACGGTGTCTTTTCCGTCCTATCCGTCCACTGGTACGCTGTTGGTGACCACATAGTGATTGACTTACATCACTTGTTTGAGATGGAGAAAGACTTGGTGGAAGGGCAACGCCTTCTGGGGATGGCTAGCACCGAAACAGTGATGGCGTACATGACTGCAATATGAGGAATCAGTCGAAATAGAAGACAGAGCCATCAGCTATTCTGTCACTGTGACAGATGAGTTTAAATGTAGAGGTCGTCAATCACTTTCAGACAGAACTATGGAAATACTCCGCAGGGCCGCCAAACTTTTCCAGTTTCCTTACGTTGTAACTGTCTTTTATTTAAAATCATCCAGTGCGTGTTTGGTGTATTATCTTAGCAGCGGTAACAATATGATTTACGCCGTGCGACATCAAGTTTTCCGTGAGAAGCAATGGATCAAAACGTGTTAATGTCAGTTTAGAACCTGACACAAAACTCGAAGTCGTGGCGGGAAAGAAAAAGAAATGTATGGCAGTGTACAAAACGTGTTGCAGAGGTAGAGGAAACAATGTTTCAAACAATGACACAGGGTCACAAGGAGACTCTCTTGCGACTTATGGTATAGTTTGTGGGATAAAGTCATCATCCTGTAGTAAACGCGATGCAACTTTACACTGGTCTGTACAGTGGATCAATACCTGCATTTTTAACAAGATCGTCACACATACTCGATGCCGGCATGCAGACGGTATTTGTTTTCGGCATATGGGAGGAGAGAGATGCAATAAAATTCTTATAGAGTTCTCTATCGGATGAAGTTAGTTGAGCGTTTATAGTTGGTAATTTTTCTCTGTTGGATGGTACTGAATACCGAAGATAGCATGTTGGTGTGATAGATGTGAATGGGTCCAGAGTGATGCGGATCTGTAGTACTTGTATGTAATTTATGAATGCAACACAGTGTACTAGCAAAAATCCTTGTCCTCCTCCCAGTTCCGATTTCCATCGAATGGTCAAAACACAGTACGGTTGCAGTAACGCAGCTTAGCCTGTTTCTACACGGGTTCCAGAAGGTGGTAGATATAGTTTTCTCCGACTTCTATTCAGTTCCGACTTACATTGGAACGATCAAATGTGTAAAGCTGCAGAAATGGCAGGAGTTGCAGGATGCATAGGGACTATCTAAAATTTTAGTGTAGCAGATACGTTCGAAAAAGTGACACGTTTCGAGATATGAGAGTGCCAGAGATATGATTCACTAGTGGCTGTAATCATTAAAGAATTTATCCATCGGATACAACTCAGGTATGTGGTTGAATGGAAATACTTGATTCCAAATCATAGACATCATTTCTACCGGAAAGCATAGCACTAGAGATCTGAAGGCTAGTGTACATTTCTTACAACCTCAATCAGCACACCATCTACTGTTTGTCATCGTCAATAACCAAGACGATATGTCACTGAACCTCAGACGTGGCATCGATACAGAATGCATTACAAATACTGGAGGAATATCTAGTGGCGGCATGAGGGAGTTGCAAATACCGCATTCCTTAGCCGAATCACTTTCTAAATTTGGTAATTTTATTACTGAGGTTGCACCATCGGCAAGGTGTAACGATATTAATGGTCTGATAATACACATTCCAGCTTTTACCGTCTATATTCAATGTTGCGGTATTTGACTGGAAAAACCACCTCATTTCAAGGTAATGCCATACATCGATTTATAAAGTCAGTATAGCTTTTAACATGGATACTTGTGTACACCTGTAGAACGAAGACCGCTTGTGATAGTAATATGGTCATGTTTTTTAACATCTAGTAATTTGGAAGACGATTACGTCTCTCTTTCTAAGACACAGTGGTACCACTCGCAGGAAAAACCTATGAGACATCGCTGATGTTTGGTCAGTATTATTTCGTATCGCCAGCAATCAGTTATTGGCGGAGTATTATACTTAGTAGTAGGGGATGTGTGATAGGTTCGCCTTGAGCATCATGCATATAAAGTATGTGTGTGTGTTCCGTCATGCGCAAATGAAATGACTGTGTTATGTTGTAAGGAAGGTATTGATTTGACGTGGAATACTGTGATAGCAAAGGGGAAAGTATGTCAGGTCATAAGAATGGTAGAGATATTTGTATTTCCAGAGCCACAGCCGTGAGCAGGGTGTATTTCCGATACTACACTCATTGTCGAATGTCGTCTAATTGAGATCGCGATCGTAATATTTAATTGCAATTACAGTGATAAAATATACATGTGGCTGGTTTCATAGGATGATTCGGTCTGCTCCGGTGGCCTGTGGCGGGAATGATTGACGTTTCTGGCTAACGGAAGGAGCTGTCGAAATGGAGAGCCCTGTTTGGGTGCAGCAATGTAGCTCACTTAACCGTGTCGTGCTCTAGACGGCCGAACAGCGAACTAATGCTTAATATGTTTTGGATAGTTTTCGTGATCTTGTGTGAATTTGAGAAGATTTAATATGTGTGTGTGTTTGCGTTGGACCATCATTCCCTGCCATGTAAATTGTCCGGTTGACTGCTTCTACGAATTTCGCGCCTTTATTTAATTGATGGGACATTGATTGTGGTGTGTGCAACTAGCAGGTGAAAGACGGGTGTAAGACACGTTGACCCGTTTGCTATTTCTCTAGACGCGAGAAACACCTTAGCTGACTGTAAATTATGAGAATGACTTGGAATCTGTTACATCACCAACATCGTTATTTGCTACTGGCAATATCAGTTTCTTCAAATGTTTTTTCGGTTTTCACATAGAGGTCTTCGCAGACGGGGTAAGTTTCTAGTTACTCAGTGGTTTACAGCACGCTGCACCTCGCTAATGTTTCTGATTTCTAGAGAAATAATTTCCAGTCTACATCTTCGGAATTATACTGCGTAAACGATCGCTAGGGTACTGCTAAGTGCTTGATACCGAGTAGTATCGCGTGAATGGTATAATATTCTGGGAAAGCATGTGAAAATACACGTGTTCTTGTAATCCTAGTCTGGAGATGGGTGCAGAAAGCAAGCAAGCAGATAGGGGCCAGAAACCGTGACGCCCTTGTGCCGAGGGGATGTGACCCAGCCTTTGTTCAACAGTCTTCGCGGTATATGTACGAGTTTCTGGTGGTCACTACTGTGTGTCCTATTGAGAGAAAGGTATACATTCAGGATATCGATAGCTGTAACGGAAATGAAAGGGTTTTTTTACTTGCAAAATTTTGTGCTCTATAGATATTGAGATTCGTTCCAGAGCCGCAGCAGGGGTCATGTTCGGGGTTTACGGTGGCAGTTTTCTCCGTCGGCGCTGCACAGCGGCACAGTAAGTATGTGGGGTATATTTGTATTTGCTGATCTCTAGACCACTTTTACGGGGGCGGGGGGAGGGGGGGGGGCGGGGTGAGTTTAACTGTGAGTGCAATATGGCGATCTTTACAAAATAGTTTTTTGCCACTGAAAGTCTCGTCTGCAGAAATATGAGGCGGACAGTCCTGCCACACCTTCAGCATCAGTTATTTGGAGGGTAAATTCAGGAAGATCCATTCAGAATGCTCCATTCATTCACAAGACTTGATTCGTGGTGGGCCATAGGTGCCTCTACAAACTGATTCGAACAAGACAAGGTATGGAGACAAGGTATACACGGAAAGTTTTGAGAAATCAAGTGTTCATAGACAAGTTGAAGTAGACCATTCATATCTGGCGGTGATGGCGTCACTTCTCCGCCACCGTGGGATTAGGACATCTCCAGACCAGTAGCTGTAGGACACCGAAATGTTCAGCCATTTTTCTCTTCTGTAGGACAGTGGAAACTGGAAATTTGTGGAAAGTTCTATGGGATCAAACTGATGAGGTCATCGGTCCATAGGCTTTAAACTAACTTACGCTAAGGGGAACACCCACACCCATGCCCAATGGAGGAGTCGAACCTCCTACGGGAGGAGCCACTCGAACCGTGGGAAGGCGCCCGAGAGCGCACAGCTACCCCGCGCGGCGCAGGACAGTGCTTCGAATTCTGTTTGCATAATTGTTCCGATTTTCTCGTCTGTGCTTAGGTAGTGCTCTCTTTCCAAACAACAAGAATGCTTTATTGAGTAGCGGTGTTGACGCGAGCGTGCACAGACATGATCAGGGCTTTTAGCGGAAAGGACGTTTACCCTTTCTGAGACGTATGTTGAATGCAGTATGTCACGATTTCCAGGAAAGGAGCACGTGAGTAAAGATCTTCATGTTAGAGCACAGGAGCGACAAGAGGCGACAGTCAATGACGCAGGTTCACCATGTGGTTTATGGACAAGCACCCCTTCGGGAAAGACACCAAGAAGCTGTACCACAGGGGATATCGGGTCACATCACATGTCTGTCCAGGCCACCGTCAGTAACCAGTTGCACGTCCCGTAGAACTCTAACAGGAGGCCACTTGGTGCTGGTGACTTCTGAGGCCCACCGGCCATTATAGCCACAGTGACTCCCTCCTCTGTCACGTCCTCAAGTAATTCCGTTTGTGCGTCCTGCAGTAGTGTGCCATATGTAAGGGAGAGAGTTCCTCCGTCGCGTCCAGGCGATGATGATGGTCCACGAACAGTTGACTTAGTGACCGTGGAGAGCACGTCTAATCCTATGTTGCATAGTGACACAGCGACCGTCAGCCAAAGTTACAGCACATTTTAGCCCCCGTCACCGACTCCACAGTTCAGCAATGATGTGATCCCTTGCTGGCACTTTGAGGTTCAGCCTCGTAGGTGCAATGGAGAGGCGAGTGTAGCATTGAGGAACAATGAGACAGAATGCTGTAATAAAAATCTGGTAAGTGCTGCCTCCTGGCAGCGACATCCCTGCCATGTCCAGTCAGCACCTCCCTAAGATATGGCACGGTACTTAGCAGCGACCAAGAGTGTGCAGTCGGGTAACTCCCCTACCAACAGCACAGGATGTTCACATTGCCTATGCGAGCTGTCGGTGTCCATGCGAATGAAGGAGTGACACAGTCAATCTCCAGGGGCCTCGCCCATGTCATACTATCTAGCGGAACAAGGTGACAGTGCATATGTAGTCCGTATGGTCGCAAAAGCTAGAAGGTAATAGGCCATATTTCAGTGGCCCTTGTGACCCAAACAATGGTACACGAGAGGAAGACACAGTATGTGAGGCTGGAGAATTAGCTTGTATAGTGCATGATACCCTCCCTATAGTCATTTACATACTCCCACATGTCCACGAGTCAAAGGTTGGTTATCATGGGGGAGAGTGCCACACGTCAAGCCTTAAGAAGAAGCTAGTCCTTCAGCGCCTGATGGAACTAAAATCTCCCTCGAAATTAAGGTGTCCTATCGTAGCATAAAGAGTGGCATGACCAGAGCTGCGAAGAAAGCAAACTGTTCACAGCGACGGACCGATCCGTAAGATCTATTGGTGTTTTACTATTTTGATGTCATGGAAAGTTAGCTCCACATCTCTCATGCCAGGGAGGAAAGCGACATCTTTGGTAGTTAAGCCGTGATGGAGAAAGATTGCCACGCCAGTGCCAGCGGGAGATGCGTGGATGATATTAGCGGTGTATCCGAAAGGGCCGATCAAATCCGCGACATAGACCTCCTGCAGGAGGGCTATGTCTGTATCTGCCACATTCATCTAATCTTGTAACATCGTCAGTTTCTGGCACACACGAATGTTACTGACTCTGAGAGAAGCCAGTTGGTATAGTTGGGTCTTCAAGTATGGCACGAAAGTGACGTACGCTCCTATGCCAGCCGTCCGGGGTGGACCAGATGCAGCATTAGTTAGGTTATCAGTCGTAGTGTCGTTGCTGTGCTCGACACCTTCGTTGAGATACTCCCTTCTGTGGCACCAGGTGGTAGAATGATGTCATCCTCTGCCTCATCCTCCCAGGAGCTCATCAGTACAGATTTGATGTCCTTCAGTAGGTCGTTTGCTGTGCACAAAGGTGGAGTCAGCATTGCAGGTGGGACGCCACCAGGGATGCACGCAGGAGAAATTGGCGCCACCGCATCACTACGATGTGAAGTGGTCGTGGGGTGAGGTGGTTCAACATGACCATCGCACATCTGTGTGTCAGAGGACTCGGCGTCATCGGACATGTGGTCGTCATCATGTGGCCCCATCTGTAGAAGGTCATCATCTGATGGTGCACAGTGCCACTTCTGGCGCTTCAATGGGGCTTTTTGTTTACGTAAATGATGTTCAGAGCTGAAATGGTAGCAGTTGTCCATCATCACCTTGCCAGATGGAAGGAAGGCAGAAGTCGCTATAACGCCAAGAGTCATCTCCACCAATCTATTGTGATCAGTATTAGGCCGGCGAGTGTCTCCTCCTAACAATTCCTCTGGTTGCAATGATGTGACAAGTGCTCGGTCAGTCTTTGAGCCGCGTTTGGCTTGCATAAGATTGGCCGTTGACGTGGCGGATTCTCGAACAGGAGATCGAAGACCCTGATAGCATACTGGCCGAAACTGTTGTGGTCAATCACGATAGCACCTACGTGTCTGTTGGGGTTTCTATAATTTGAGGTCTTGCAGGTGGCGGTTCACAATTTCGGTACACAGTTCTTTGGTGCGCGTCTTGACATACACATCGTTTCTAGTGATGGAAAAGTGAATTCCACATACGTCCTTTGGATATAAGTGAAGACCACCCTTTGAAAGTTATCAGTTTTCGAGGTCGTGGTTATCCATATTCTGCTTGGAATGCGATTTTGATCATTGCCTGGGGGTAAGAGTTTGTCATGGCTCACTCGTAAGAGAGACGCAGTACACCAAACCACGGTGAGAAGTAAACAAGAGAATCACTGGGGTGCGCTCAGTGACAGGTGGGACGCAAGTAGACACCCGTTCCTCATGCCTAGGTGAGCTGAACTGCCACTAGACCACTAACAGATACGGCACTGTAACAACACGTGAAGAATAACAGCACTTACTACATACACATCTACATCGTGTGGTGTTGCCAGATTGTCTATATTGCTGGGCTTAGAATTCTGAAAGGCAGTCGGTTATATTGGCCGCCTGAAGTGAACGATTCCAATTATTTCCTGCAGCGTCTAGCTGGAGGCCAGATTTTATGTGTAAGACCGTACCACACTCACTAGGTGGACTGAGCGTCTTCACAGTGCACAAGACTTCACGGAAATATATGGTTGTGTTGTTTGCGCTATGGGGAAGATTTAAGAATTTGACAAGAAGATCACCTCCCATGATGAACGATTTTGTCGTCTGTTCGGTTTTACTTTCTGAATTGTTTGCGCTGGGTGAGTCCATATGTCGTCAACTTCAGCACCAAGATATAGAATCTGCAGAGTTAATTAATGTTGGCAGGGATCTCGAACGGGAACTGCCGGTGATGAGAGAAAACGTTGATGATACGTTCAGCTGGCTTTTCTTACAACTCAAGGAATCAGGTTAGGCCACTACCTGTTAAATCAAGCAAGCATGCATTTCTACCAAGAAAGCACATCATACAAATTAGGACAACAGTGATGATGTTGAGGGTTGCCACAAAGTGTCTATGTTCACACCCTTTCTGGATACTTTCATTAGTTCAAAGCAGGGTCGGCTTTTGACGCATTGTGAACTTTTTAGCAGCTTCAATTGTCTTCTGCCATGAAAAGCTGAAGACATAGGCATCACTGATATAGTTACGAAACTCCATTTTCGGCTTCCAATCTATTAGTCACCGATTTAACAACGGCAACAACTGAGCTGAAATTATTTCATCAACGTCTGAGTCGAGTGGAGCAGTTGCAATGGACTCTATATCTGTTTGCGACCATCAGATCTATCCTAATGTGTTTCGGTTTCTACAGCTCCTGGCAACTCCACCAGTCGCAATGGCCACGAATGAACTCAGTTCCTCCACCCTTAAGAGAATGAGGACATACCACAGGGATACAATTACGGAGACGCGTCTGAATGGGCTATCCATGATTACACTTCATTGAGAAGAAAGGATTAATGTCCAAACAGTGATAAGTGATATAACCTAAGAGCCTGCAGTGTTCCTTTTGTACTTCACATTTCTAGTAAATGAATTAATCATTTGTTCTGTATATGTATTAATATATCAGATAAAAGCAGATTTTATCCACATCACAGAAAATTAACAAGGACCTACACTATAAAAATGGGCAATTAACAGGCTCGCTGCAGAAAATTCTCTTAGCAACTGGATTATGTTTTATTAAAATTATTCGGACTTCATTATCTTATAAAACTGATTTCATGATGTAATTCGTAACCCCTATAAATCTTTTTCATAATGTCATTAGGATTCTAATAAGACAAATGTAAGTCAATGACACATTTTATTTTTATAATTTTGGGCATTAAATTAATGGTTCAAATGGCTCTGAGCACTATGAGACTTAACTTCTGAGGTCATCAGTCCCCTAGAACTTAGAACTGCTTAAGCCTAAGTAACCTAAGGACATCACACACATCCATGCCCGAGGCAGGATTCGAACCTGCGACCGTAGCGGTCGCGCGGTTCTAGACTGTAGCGCCTAGAACTACTCGGTCACCCAGGCCGGCATTAAATTAATATCTATCAATACAATTAATTTTCAGTTTCAGCCATGAAAGGCATAGCCCCCACCAAAACAAACCAAAACATGCCTCTGGAGATGGACATTCTCTGAAGTCACCCAGTCTGTAAATAGAACCTCTAGACACTGTAGGACGACATGTTGTTGTTGCTGTTGTTGTGGTCTAGCGTGATACAGCTCTCCATGTTCCTCTGTCGTGCACAAGCCGCTTAATATGAGAGTAACAACTGAAACCTACAGCAGTCTGTATCTGTTTGCTGTATTCATCTCTTGGTCTCCCTCTACGATTTTTACCCCCAACACTTCCTTCCGGTAGCAAAGTGATCATCCCTTACTATCTCAGAATATGTCCTACCAACCGATCCCTCCTTTAATCAAGTTTTGCCTTCGTCCCAACTCTATCCCTTTTAGTCAAGTTTTGTCTTCTTCCCAGTTTTTTCAACACTTACTGATTATTTACGGGATCTATCCATCTAATCTTCAGCATTGTTCCGTAGCACCACATTTCAAAAGTTTCTTACTATTCTCTTCTTGTCTAAACTGCTTATCATCGTTGTTTCAGTTCCATACATGCCTACTCTCCTTACAAATATTTTCAGAAAAGACTTATTGACACTTAAATCTATAATTGATGTTAACAGATTTCTTTCATTCAGAAACGATTTTCTTGCCATTGCCAGTCTACATTTTGTATCCTCACTACTTCGGCCATCATCAGTTATTTTGGTGCAAGACTCATCGATGTTAATTGTCTCGTTTCCTAATCTAATTCCCCAGGCAACACCTGATTTAATCGGACAATATTCCATTATCCTTGTTTGGCTTTTGTTGATGTCCATCTTATATCCTCCTTTGAAGACACTGTCCATTCCATTCAACTGCTCTTCCAAGTCCTTTTCTGTCTCTGTGGGAATTACAATGTCACCGGCAAACCTCAAAGTTTTTATTACTTGCCGCGCGACATTAGCCGAGCAGTCATGGACTGTGCGGCTGGTTCCGGCGGAGGTTCGAGTCCTCCCTCGGGCATGGATGTGTGTGTTTGTCCTTAGGATAATTTAGGTTAAGTAGTGTGAAAGCTCAGGGACTGATGACCTAAGCAGTAAAGTCCCGTAAGATTTCACACACTTTCGAACATTTTCTTATTTCTTCTTCCTGGACTTTAATTTCTACTTTAAAACTCTCTTTGGTTTTCTTTACCGCTTGCTCAGTGTAAAGACTGAACATCATCGACGATAGGCTACAATCCTGTCTCACTCCCTTCTCAACGTCTGCTTCCGTTTCATGCCCCTCAACTCATATAACTGCTGGGGTTTCTGTACAAGCTGTAAACAGCCTTTCGCTCCCTGTGTTTTACCCTGCTACCCTCAGAATTTCAAAGAGTGTATTCCAGTCAATATTATCAAAACCTTTCTGTATGTCTATAAATGCTATAAAAGTAGGTTTGTCTTTCCTTAACCCATCTTCTAAGATGTCTCGTATGGTCGGTATTACCTCGCATGTTCTTACATTTCTCTGGAATCGAACCTGATCTATCAGTTTTCCCATTCTTCTGGAAGGAATTGGTGTCAGTATTTTGCAACCATGACTTGTTAAGCTAATAGTTCGGCGATATTCACACCTGTCTGCACCTGCTTTCTTTGGAATTGGTAGGATGACATATAGGTTCTGAATATATTCTTAGGTAGTCTCTATCCACCTGCTTTGTATGTGACTCCACGAGGTGTCAACAGTGTTCACTGGAATAGTGGGCGGAATAGGTTGCCGACCGAATATTTCTCACATACCTCATAGACATGTATGATCGAGATACAGGACGAAAAAGCAGGTCGGGGGCCGGGGAAGGGGTCAGCTGAATCTGTCGTTCATCAAATAATATCAGCATACTCCTCGTTGTATTTAGCTGTGTATCGTTCTACAGAAGTATATCTTATGGAGCTGCATGAAGTACGGCCTCTGCCTCCAGCTCAAGAACCTCTTCTTCAGCTTGCTCTAAATCACATGTTGTGTACAATGTCGCATCAAAACGATAGCGTATGCTTACACATTGGCAACGGTCTGTTCCTGTTCGAGCAGCAATTTGTAGTTGTCCTCCATGGCAAAGTTTTATAAATTAACTGCACTTAAAGGTATAGTTTCTTTCATAGGGTTCGGTCTTAGGCTATTCAATAACTGCTTTTCCTTTGTAAGGTCTGTGGAATTACAATATGTGCCATGTCCAGTCAACCAAAAGTTGATACATTATGACTACCCTTTTTTTAAGGAGATCCAGGTGGCGGTAGATGTTTATGAATAGATTTTCATGTACTCCCTAATTTAGTAAACACCCTTGAATACATTATTTTTCTGCAAATACACCAATGTACGACCACCTTGCAACGGTATATACAGTAAATAGACATATATTGTGTTACCCTTTCCTATACAGATTTTTTCCATATTCTATGTGTAAATGTGTATGTAAATGAATAAAACATTTATACGAGAATAGCTGTTTTCTTATTGGATATTCTGCAGGGTGTGAATTGCTTTCTTTCTCATCCAACTATGATACAGATTGCTTAACCAGACAGACTATCTACAAATTGTACTCTTTCCTAGTGCTAAATTTCTATATTTTTAGATGCCGGAACGCACGTTTTCAACCATACAAACACTACCACCCCCACCCCCTTCCAGCCATAAACTCATAAGTTTCGATTTATTGAAAACTTTGGGTAAAAATTTCAGTGAGAAATCATTTTTTACAAAATATTCTTTTGAAATTCAAGTTTTTAAAACACAGTTTCTTATAATCGGAACAATAAAGCCAAAAGATTTAATATAAACAACAGGTGCTACAGTGTTTGTCCCTGTAGGAGTGACATTTTGTTTCCTAGTTCTGGTCGGCACAGGTTGGTAGTCTTGGTAGTCTCCGTGGCTATGACGTCATGTTTCCAAATGCTGCCAGCAACGCTGTTCAAACAGTAGCATTACAGCTCTCGGTATGGGTGTCTAGTATTAATTGATACATAATTTAGCGGTGAATGACGATGAACATATTCTTGGCTCGTCGGGATCACGTACAGTTCCGACTTCCCGTAGAGTCAGGAAAAACAAAACACGGAGTCAGATGTTTAGTCAATGATTTAGATGTTATTTGTCTCCTAGTCATTGAGTAACTGTGAAGAACGACATGCTATATTAAATGTAATATTACTCCTAATCTTGTTTGAAGACGAATAACCATCGCCGAGGTTGTTGCCAAAATTTGTCGATGACTAAGTTTGTAAATCAGAATTTTCAATCACTTTTCTTCTGTGAACACCTAGTATGTGCAACTCACGTAACCCGTTTCCACTCATCGTAGAAAATAACGAGTTTTACTCTTCCTAGGGTCTGAATGATCATTGGATTGTACTTGTAGTAACAGGCGAAGAAAGAGTGATTAATACAGTTTTTTTTAATAGCAGGGAAAAAATCTCTGCTTTTGTGAGTAGTTTCAATAACAGAAATACCGGTACTCTTCAGTGCACATCCAGATGTTAGATACGTTCAGAAAATTGCAGAGTGAATCTGATCAGAATTGATATGTGAATGTCTCGTGAAACACAACTCATAGTATTTTTAGCTATCTATAAAACCTACGTCCCCTGACCCCAAACAGAGAATATCGGAAGATGTGTATCGGAATTGAAAGTTATTACAAAAGAGGAAAGACTGCCGGCGAACTCTCCAGATAGTGTAAAGCTGATAACTCTGCCAGCTTCCCGTGCTAGAGGTGAACATCCTTCTCTAACAAGTAAACTGTCCAATCCGACACGTCGAAACCGGCCCTGAAATTCTTTACACAGGAAAAATACAATGCAAGAACCAAAATGTTAAAATTTTTGCTACTGCAAGTATTTTTTTTTATGTTGAAGTTTGCCAAGTTCGGAGCTCGCCAGGTGAGTAGAGAAACCTATACCCTGCCGTGGTTGTAGCAGACAGCACATACACAACACGGTGGACACTGTAACCGCTCTTTAGAGAATGGGTATTCAGAAACGAGTTGTTGTTGTTGTTGTGGTCTTCAGTCCTGAAACTGGTTTGATGCAGCTCTCCATGCTACTCTATCCTGTGCAAGCTTCTTCATCTCCCAGTACCTACTGCAACCTACATCCTTCTGAATCTGCTTAGTGTAGTCATCTCTTGGTCTCCCTCTACGATTTTTACCCTCCACACTGCCCTCCAATACTAAATTGGTGATCCATTGACGCCTCAGAACATGTCCTACCAACCGATCCCTTCTTCTGGTCAAGTTGTGCCACAAACTTCTCTTCTCCCCAATCCGATTCAATACTTCCCCATTAGTTATGTGATCTACCCATCTAACCTTCAGCATTCTTCTGTAGCACCACATTTCGAAAGCTTCTATTCTCTTCTTGTCCAAACTATTTATCGTCCATGATTCACTTCCGTACATGGCTACACTCCATACAAATACTTTCAGAAATGACTTCCTGACACTTAAATCTATACTCGATGTTAACATACTTCTCTTCTTCAGAAACGCTTTCCTTGCCATTGCCAGTCTACATTTTATATCCTCTCTACTTCGACCATCATCAGTTATTTTGCTCCCCAAATAGCAAAACTCCTTTACTACTTTAAGTATCTCATTTCCTAACCTAATTTCCTCAGCATTACCCGACTTAATTCGACTACATTCCATTATCCTCGTTTTGCTTTTGTTGATGTTCATCTTATATACTCCTCTCAAGACACTGTACATTCCATTCAACTGCTCTTCCAAGTCCTTTGCTGTCTCTGACAGAATTACGATGTCATCGGCGAACCTCAAACTTTTTTATTTCTTCTCCATGGACTTTAATACCTACTCCAAATTTTTCTTTTGTTTCCTTTACTGCTTGCTCAATATACATATTGAATAACATCGGGGATAGACTACAGCCCTGTCTCACTCCCTTCCCAACCACTGCTTCCCTTTCATGTCCCTCGACTCTTATAACTGCCATCTGCTTTCTGTACAAATTGTAAAGAGCCTTTCGCTCCCTGTATTTTACCCCTGCCACCTTCAGAATTTGAAAGAGAGTATTCCAGTCAACATTATCAAAAGCTTTCTCTAAGTCTACAAATGCTAGAAACGTGGGTTTGCCCTTCCTTAATCTAGCTTCTAAGATAAGTCGTAGGGTCAGTATTGCCTCACGTGTTCCAACATTTCTACGGAATCCAAACTGATCTTCCCCGAGGTCGGCTTCTACTAGTTTTTCCATTCGTCTGTAAAGAACTCGCGTTAGTATTTTGCAGCTGTGGCTTATTAAACTGATAGTTCGGTAATTTTCACATCTGTCAGTACCAGCTTTCTTTGGGATTGGAATTATTATATTCTTCTTGAAGTCTGAGGGTATTTCGCCTGTCTCATACATCTTGCTCACCAGATGGTAGAGTTTTGTCAGGACTGGCTCTCCCAAGGCCGTCAGTAGTTCCAATGGAATGTTGTCTACTCCAGGGGCCTTGTTTCGACTCAGGTCTTTCAGTGCTCTGTCAAACTCTTCACGCAGTATCGTATCTCCCATTTCATCTTCATCTACATCCTCTTCCATTTCCATAACATTGTCCTTAAGTACATCGCCCTTGTATAGACCCTCTATATACTTCTTCCACCTTCCTGCTTTCCCTTCTTTGGTTAGAACTGGGTTTCCATCTGAGCTCTTAATATTCATACAAGTGGTCCTCTTTTCTCCAAAGGTCTCTTTAATTTTCCTGTAGGCAGTATCTATCTTACCCCTAGTGAGATAAGCCTCTACATCCTTACATTTGTCCTCTAGCCATCCCTGCTTAGCCATTTTGCACTGCCTGTCGATGTCATTTTTGAGACGTTTGTATTCCTTTTTGCCTGCTTCATTTACTGCATTTTTATATTTTCTCCTTTCATCAATTAAATTCAATATTTCTTCTGTTATCCAAGGATTTCTACTAGCCCTCTTCTTTTTTCCTACTTGATCCTCTGCTGCCTTCACTACTTCATCCCTCAAAGCTACCCATTCTTCTTCTTCTATTGTATTTCTTTCCCCTATTCCTGCCAATTGCTCCCTTATGCTCTCCTTGTACTCCGTACAACCTCTGGTTCTTTTAGTTTATCCAGGTCCCATCTCCTTAAATTCCCACCTTTTTGCAGTTTCTTCAGTTTTAATCTACAGGTCATAACCAACAGATTGTGGTCAGAGTCCACATCTGACCCTGGAAATGTCTTACAATTTAAAACCTGATTCCTAAATCTCTGTCGTACCATTATATAATGTATCTGAAACCTGTCAGTATCTCCAGGCTTCTTCCATGTATACAGCCTTCTTTTATGATTCTTGAACCAAGTGTTACCTATGATTACGTTGTGCTCTGTGCAAAATTCTACCAGGCGGCTTCCTCTTTCATTTCTTTGCCCCAGTCCATATTCACCTACTACGTTTCCTTCTCTCCCTTTTCCTACTACCGAATTCCAGTCACCCATGACTATTAAATTTTCGACACCCTTCACTATCTGAATAGTTTCCTTTATTTGATCATACATTTCTTCAATTTCTTCGTTATCTGCAGAGCTAGTTGGCATATAAACTTGTACTACTGTAGTAGGTGTGGGCTTCGTATCTATCTTGGCCACAATAATGCGTTCACTATGTTGTTTGTAGTAGCTTACCCGCATTCCTATTTTCCTATTCATTATTAAACCTACTTCTGCATTACCCCTATTTGATTTTGTGTTTATAGCCCTGTAGTCACCTGACCAGAAGTCTTGTTCCTCCTGCCACCCAACTTCACTAATTCCCACTATATCTAACTTTAACCTGTCCATTTCCCTTTTTAAATTTTCTAACCTACCTGCCCGATTAAGGGATCTGACATTCCACGCTCCGACCCGTAGAACGCCAGTTTTCTTTCTCCTAACAATAACATCCTCTTGAGTAGTCCCCGCCCGGAGATCAGAATGCGGGACTATTTTACCTCCGGAATATTTTACCCAAGAGGATGCCATGATCATTTAATCATACAGTAAAGCTGCATGCCCTCGGGAAAAATTACGGCTGTAGTTTCCACTTGCTTTCAGCCGTTCGCAGTACCAGCACAGCAAGGCTGTTTTGGTTATTGTTACAAGGCCAGATCAGTCAATCATCCAGACTGTTGCCCCTGCAACTACTGAAAAGGCTGCTGCCCTCTTCAGGAACCACACGTTTGTCTGGCCTCTCAACAGATACCCCTCCGTTGTGGTTGCACCTACGGTACGGCTAATGAGTATTAGCTTAAATTCTGTAATACGAAATGACCCAAGAGCTAAAAAAAGGTAGGAGTATTTCGAAGAAATAGTTAGTTAAAATTTAAAAAAGAGTAGATATTCGAAATAGAGTATCGCAAAGTAGTACAAAGGGAATCCAAGGAAGACGTATTTGAGCTGCGTTTCGTTTTGAACATAATATATAAGCCAATGCGCTGCATTGTTAGCTCTCTTGAGTCTTTGTTTTCAGTGGTGCATGTTCGAGGTCTTCCGTGGTAGTCGGAAGCTAGGGATTATAAGCCTAATTAAATATCATTCTGATAACTGGGTTAGGCATTGGGTTTGTGAATAATAGATTATTTTCAGGTATTGGTACGGAAAATAGCTGGACCTTCTCATACTAATACCTTTGTATAGCATTTTCAAGGCGATTCTGCTAATAAACGAGACGTGAGATATAGTGCACGTGAAAACGGCGAAATTTGTGCTGAATAGACATTGAAAGAACTCGAACTTATAATTAATATCGTGTCGGGAGAATTAAGGAGCTTAGACACTGTAGAGCCAGCGACATATCTATGATTCATCAGATATTAATAGTAAAGGACAGTTTCATGGAAATCATGCCTTTGGTGATAGGAACGCGAAGGAATGTCATAAGGTACACGCTAGGATCAACTCCTTCATTGATTCCCCAGTGCCATTTCTCACTAATTTAAAAATTGAAGTATTTCAATAAAACAGAATATACCTATACGAGACTTTCTCCGATTTTCTAAATCACAAAAATCAGCTGGGGCATAGACGATTATATCTGTGAACATTCAAGGGTTATTGAAAAAAGCTGGTGAACTTGTTACAAACAGATAATAGGATTTCACGAAGGCATTTTGACTACTAAAGTAACTAAATCAAATTATTTGGGAAACAAAAATTAGAAAAAATAGACTGGAACCAGATTGCTATGTTACTCCCGAGTAATAAATAAAATCACTGTCTTTGTATCCGTCGTGGTTGAAAGTGTATAAAATATCCCTGGAAACAAAAAACGAGATCAATTTCTAACTGCTAGTTCACACAATTAGATTCACAACGTGATTCAAAGATGTTTTATGCCCGACCCATACGGCAGGGAATGGTTCTCAACTAGCCGGGACAATATAGATGCAAATTCGTGAGATCAGCTCCGCTGCCGAAGGGAGAAACCTCCAAGAGATATCATTGCAGTTGCGACGACGTTGGGTGAGCGGGCATAACACATATACTTGGTTCACTGCACATCGCTAAATAGATAATACGTCACAACGCGAGCGTAATTTGTAAATTGAATTTTGATTTTTGTTAATAATTTCACTGGCACCATTGTTCGCAGTTACAATTTGTACGAACTTGCAACTCATTTACTATCCATAAGAATTATCTGCTATCTTTTCTGTGTAGCTAAATTTAAACAATGGAGATAAAACTTAATTAACTTTCTTTGTGATTTCTTCGTGAATGCTCGCTAATAGCATTTGTCTTTTTTTGAATAAACTGCAGAATTTCACAGTAATGTGGAATCCAATTAACGTTTTGAACCTTGTAAAGATGAAATACGGCGAAAGTGGTATGCCATCAAAATCACCTACTTCTTCTGTAGACCTACATGTATTGTTTATTTGTTGGACATTCATTCGAATGATTTCGACATTTAGTTAGAAATTTAGGAAATATTAGAGGAAATAGGAAAGGACTTGAACGATTCTGCAAAGTGTGCTTCGAACTACGATTTTTGTGTGGATTAATGTCCAAACAACAAAACAATACCTTCCACGCCCACAGAAAACACGTGCAGTAACAGTTTTTAAATGAGAAGGAAAGACTATAAACTTTTTAGTTATATGAAAGCAAGAGAAAACTTTTACACATAGGAGTGTGCAAATTCGGATTCGCTTCATAAAACCTGAATCTTAATTGTATAAATGAAAGGAAGATTTACACGAAGTACAAAATAAGCTTCAAAATGAAGCTCACTAAATTGTGAAAGAAAAAAACTATTCGAATAATTTAGAACTGCAAGTGAGAGTCAACGCACCTTTACTCGAGGAGATACACGAGACTGGACTCTGGTAATTGCAAACGAGATGAAGATTATTGATTTCCAGGCTTTTTTGATCTGATTAAACAGATCCAGAAAATTATCCGGAAAATGAAATCACAAAATTAGCTCAAGTGTAGAGGAGATGTCATTAATAGGTAGCACTATAGAGAAATTCGTAGCTGGCCTGAAGAATAAGCTTCTTGTTATCACCTAAAATGCTGCCTACAAAGCCAAACAGTCATGATTAGTGCAGACTGCGCCTTATCATTTGGAGCGAAAAAAAGGTAGAGTCGCTTTTGCAGTCGATAAGCATCGCCGGCTTCAGCCTAGAACCGCGCGACCGCTACGGTCGCAGGTTCGAATCCTGCCTCGGACATGGATGTGTGTGATGTCCTTGGGTTAGTTAGGTTTAAGTAGTTCTAAGTTCTAGGGGACTGATAACCTCAGATGTTAAGTCCCATAGTGCTCAGAGCCATTTTTTTATAAGCATCAGTGGATTACTGCTCCGGCAGCTTTATATCTGTCTTCAGAGACATCAAGGCAAATGACAAAAAATTAAAATAACGGTTGTTTGAAATGAAGTCCCATGCTTCTTGAAGGAGCGTACGACAAAGATGCGGGAGACCCGCACCGCAGTATGTGGAAAGGTTCTAATGGAGGTGCTTTGCCATTGCCTTCCTCCGACCGTAATGGGGATGAATGATGAAGCTGAATACGACACAACAACATCCAGTCATCTCGAGACACGTGAAAATCCCCTACCCCGTACTCGTAGAGCGAGAACGCTACATCAAGACGATGAGCTGTGGATAAGGACTTTTCACTTGAAAAAATCTTGTAATCGAAAAATGGGTGAAAATAATTTTCAGTGTTAAAAAAGTCTTAGCGTTTGCAGAAAATAATTCATTGTTTGTTGAACACTTGCCCTGGACATAACGACGCCTCTGTCTTTAGAAGGAGGACGAAAAGACTTAATATAATTCAGATTCCACGGAACCAACAGTGTGATTAACACTATCGATACAAAGAAAAAAATATTCAACAGTCTAAAATATTCTTGAGAAATCCGGCGGGAAATATAATTTCCGTTAGCTCTTTGTCATTTCAGGTTCATCAGCGGAAAAGTATTATTAAACTTCAGTCATTTCTGCAGTGTAGAAATGCAGTGCGTTTCTGCAGTGCATCACCACAATTTACGAACTTCATCAAGTATGTCTGGTATGCAGCAAAATATGCAGATCAATGGCCACTAGTATTTCTTACCTCATTCCAGTTCTGTCTAAAAGAATTACTAATTACTATGAAGTGTCTGAATGCTTTAATTTTTCTTTTATCAGATGTGCCTAGTGTAAGGAAAATGTTTGTTTTTGTCATCCAACAGATACTTCTCACTTTTATGACGACTGCATGGAATAAACACGGAACTTATAACTAAAAGTTTCCTTGAAGCATTTAAGTCTCTTCTTTACCTACGATTATGTTCGAAACAGAAGAAATTAATTAAAATTTGTGCTACAGCCGAGTCTCGAACTGATACATACAAGAAGACCTGGGTTTGAGTCCCGGCTGCCACACAAATATTAATTCATATATTCTGCTTCAATAATTATCGTAAACAAGGAACTGTTTCATGCCTTTTTTAAAATTTTTGGTTATTCTTCATAATTACAGCTAAAATAGGCTGTTTCATGGTTAGCAAAATACACATTACTCAAAAATTATCGTATGAACTGTGCTACAGGAATCGTTATAACATATTTCATGTCAACCAATTACAGTTCCGATTCATGGAAGTCGTCTGTAATGTAACATCATGCACTGCCTCGATCTTCTTTCCTGTGTTAGTCACTTGCGTAGCAATTACATCGGCAACAATTTAGCTGTCGATATGGACTGCAAGTTACTCAAAAAATTAATACTTTGAGACAGTTTTGGTCTGGTGAAGGCTTAAATTCACGTGTCTGCACTGTGGACTTGTCGCTCAGCGGCTCTACGTCCCCTTGTAGTGCCTGAGTATTTATTCGCCGAATCAGGTCCAAGGCAAGAAGGGCTGTACACACCGCTGTTATAAGCGGTTCTTTGTACGACAAAACTGTTAACTGTAGCATTTTTTTAAATTATAAAGTGCATTCCTTTGGTGTATTCTGCTTGTATAAAAAATTGCAGGGTAGGTTTCCACCTGTCGGATTGGAATATTCCCTTGTAAGTCCGAATTACACACATCAAAAAACGTTTTGCATCACCCCGGATCCCAGAACTCCTGAAGATAGACGTTGACTGCGGATATTGTATCACAGACACAGTCCTTTTGACTGTTCCGAGATGTCACTAAACCCGCCCAAAGATGTAAACAACCATGCATGCGCAGTGCCTATTAGACGGAGGGGTCCGACAGCCGATAATTTGCAGTCATTCCACCAGGAAGGAGGTACACGGCCCGTGTTGCCTGTAGTTCAACCATGCCTTTACGGTCAATACCGCTGTTTGATAGCGTCCGCATTGTTACTTTGTCCCAGGAAGGCCTCTCAACAAGGGAAGTGTCCAGGCGCTTCGGAGTGAACCAAAGCGATGCAAACACGACCCCATGCTGTGCGATACAGATGGGCCCAACAACATGCCGAATGGACCGCTCAGCATTGGCATCACGTTATCTTCACCGATGAGTGTCGCATATGCCTTTAACCGGACAGTCGTCGGAGACGTGATTGGAAGCAACCCGGTCAGGCTGAACATCTTGACACACTTGCAGCGAGTGCAGCAAGGTGGAGGTTCCCTGCTGTTTTGAGGTGGCATTATCTGGGCCGGCGTACGCCGCTGGTGGTCGTGAAAGGCACCGTAACAGCTGTACGATACGTGAATGCCATCCTCCGACCGGTATTGCAAGCATATCGGCAGCATATTGGCGAGGCATTCGACTTCATGGACGACAATTCGCGCCACCATCGTGGACATCTTGTGAATGTGTTCCTCCAGGATAACGACATCTCTCGACTAGAGTGGCCAACATGTTCTTCGGACTTGAACCCTATCGAACATACCTGGGATAGACTGAAAATGATTGTTTCTGGACGACGTGACCCACCAACCACTCTGAGGGATCTACGCCGAATCGCCGTTGAGGAGTGGGAAAATCTGGACCAACAGTGCCTTGATGAACTTGTGGATAGTATGCCACGAGGAATACAGGCATGCATCAATGCAAGAGGACGTGCTACTGGGTATTAGAGGTACCCCAGCCGGCCGGGGTGGCCGAGCGGTTTCTAGGCGTTACAGTCTGGAACCGCGTGACCGCTACGGTCGCAGATTCGAATACTGCCTCGGGCATCGATGTGTGTAATGTCCTTACGTTAGTTAGGTTTAAGTAGTTCTAAGTTCTAGGGGACTGATGATCTCACATGTTAAGTCCCATAGTGCTCAGAGCCATGTGAACCATTTATACCATTAGAGGCACCGATGTCTACAGCAGTCTGGACCACAACCTCTGAAGGTCTCGCTGTATGGTGGTACAACAGGCAATGTGTCGTTTTCATGAACAATAAAATAGGCGGAAATGATGTTTATGTTGATCTCTGTTCAATTTTCTGTACAGTTTCCGGAACTCTCAGAACCGAGGTGATGCAAAACTTTTTTTAATGTGTGTATTTAGAAATGGGTTCAGCTGACAACTTGTGACGAATTGTTTACTATTTCAAACATCAGTCGCTGACTCCCGCCAGGCCAAGCAGGCCCTGAAAAATGTGAATGTCCTTTGCTTCTTGCCTACTTAAGTCCACGGGAATATCCTCATTTCGAGTTTGAATGTCCGAACCTAGCAGTGGCGTTGTCTTGTTGTTAAATAAACATCACACACTGAACCAACTCGCCATGCTTCTTTAAGCAGGGTACGCTTCCTTGTGGCACTACGAAATGGCGAAATTAGGAATATCCCAAATATGTACCAAAACGTTTTATCATTACCTATTGTGTTATCAGTAGGATTTTTATAGTATACAACCTCTATGTATCCACTGTTCCATCTTTGTCTTGCTTACTCATTTTAGAATAATTTAAATATAAGATTTGTTTTATGCAAGAATCAGTCCATATATAGCTTATGTAGGAGTAACTTCGTACCACGGTATGATAAACCAGTGTGTTCGCTGAATTGTCAAAGCAAACTGTAGTTTAACACTTCCAGTGTTGAGATGACTGTATGGGCACGTTCCGAAAGCCAATAAATAACAACTTGGATGACTTCTCGTGATGGAAACGACAAAAATGCTCTGCAAACGATCATTAACCCTTAGCTTCCCATGTCCTTTTTTTGTTGCACGCTGTCCCAGGTGCGGTTTGAGCGACCCTATATTTAAATAGCCACAAAAAATGTATTCAGTGATTTCAGTGGAAAAGTTGATATTTTATGTAAAAGGTTGCATTAATATCATACAAAAATATATTAAAATAAATTTTAAAGTTAATATTTACGAAAAAAACACATGTAAACAGAAAAATCTACAAAATTAACGTAATATATAATGTTAATGCTATGGAAACTCAAATACCCTGCACTCCAAATTTTAATTTTTTCTATATTTTTATTTTTCATTATACTTGTAACAATGAAAACTTCCGCAAAATATTCAAAAAAAATTAAATACACTAGTACTTTTTAGGTGTTTATTTCTCTTCTCAGAGGGTTTCTTTGAAATCACTACACATTTTTGTACAGATTTCAAGTAAGAATGGCTTCTTTGAACAGTGGCAAATATAAGGTGTCTATCCCTTCTTTTTTGGGTCACAGGTAGAGCATGGGCAGCGTTTGTCCAATCGTTCTACAACGACTTCCACTCTTGGTTGTGCTACATCCAAAATACGGTGAAGTACGCTCGAAGTTCGTAGGAGGGGGCAATATACAACTTGACTCTTCGGTGAAGGTATATTCTCTAAACTTTAACAAAACCCCGTACCGAGCTCCTGAACGTCTCTCCTGCAGAGTCTTCCACTGGAGTTTATCTATCATCTCCGTAACGCTTTCGTGATTACTAAATGATCCTGTAACGAAGCGCGCTGCTCTCCGTTGGATCTTCTCTATCTCTTCTATCAACCCTATGTGGAACGGATCCCACACAGCTGAGCAGTATTCGAGCAGTGGGCGAACAAGCGCACTGCAACCTCCTTCCTTTGTTTTCGGATTGCATTTCCTTAGGATTCTTCCAATGAATCTCAGTCTGGTATCTGCTTTACCGACGATCAACTTTATATGATCATTCCATTTTAAATCACTCCTAATGCGTACTCCCAGATAATTTATGGAATTAACTGCTTCCAGTTGCTGACATGCTATTTTGTAGCTAAATGATAAGGGATCTATCTTTCTATGTATTCGCAACACATTACACTTGTCTACATTGAGATTCAATTGCCATTCTCTGCACCATGCGTCAATTCGGTGCAGATCCTCTTGCATTTCAGTACAATTTTCCATTGTTGCAACCTCTCGATACATCATCTGCAAAAAGCCTCAGTGAACTTCCGATGTCATCCACCAGGTCATTTATGTATAATGTAAATAGCAACGGTCCTATGACACTCCCCTGCGGAACACCTAAAATCACTCTTACTTCGGAAGACTTCTCTCCATTGAGAAAGACATGCTGCGTTCTGTTATCTAGGAACTCCTCAATCCAATCACACAATTGGTCTGATAGTCCATATGCTCTTACTTTGTTCATTAAACGACTGTGGGGAACTGTGTCAAACGCCTTGCGAAAGTCAAGAAACGCGACATCTACCTGTGAACCCATGTCTATGGCCCTCTGTGTCTCGTCGACGAATAGCGCGAGCTGGGTTTCACACGACCGTCTTTTTCGAAACCCATGCTGATTCCTACAGAGTAGAATTCTAGTCTCCAGAAAAGTCATGATGCTCGAAAATAATATGTGTTCCAAAATTCTCCAACTGATCGACGTTAGAGATATAGATCTATAGTTCTGCACATCTGTTCGACGTCCCTTCTTGAAAACGGGGATGACCTGTGGCCTTTTCCAATCCTTCGCTCTTCTAGAGACCTACGGTACACCGCTGCAAGAAGGGGGGCAAGTTCCTTCGAGCACTCTGACTAAAATCGAACTGGTATCCCATCAGGTCCAGCGGCCTTTCCTCTTTTGAACGATTTTAATTGTTTCTCTATCCCTCTGTCGTCTATTTCGATATCTACCATTTTGTCATCTGTGCGACAATCTAGAGAAGGAACTACAGTGCAGTTTTCCTCTGTGAAACAGCTTTGGATGAAGACATTTAGTATTTCGGCCTTTAGTCTGTCATCCTCTGTTTCAGTACCATTTTGGTCACAGAGTGTCTGGACATTTTGTTTTGATCCACCTACCGCTTTGACATAGGACCAAAATTTCTTACGATTTTCTGCCAAGTCAGTACATAGAACCTTACTTTCGAATTCATTGAACGCCTCTCGCATAGCCCTCCTCACACTACATTTCGCTTCGCGTAATTTTTTTTTGTCTGCAAGGCTTTGGCTATGTTTATGTTTGCTGTGAAGTTCCCTTTGCTTCCGCAGCAGTTTTCTAACTCGGTTGTTGTACCGCGGTGGCTCTTTTCCATCTCTTACGATCTTGCTTGGCACATACTCATCTAACGCATATTGTACGACGGTTTTGAACTTTGTCCACTGATCCTCAACACTCTCTATACTTGAGACAAAACTTTTGTGTTGAGCCATCAGGTACTTTGTAATCTGCTTTTTGTCACTTTTGCTAAACAGAAAAATCTTCCTACCTTTTTTAATATTCCTATTTAAGGCTGAAATCATCGATGCAGTAACCGCTTTACGATCGCTGATTCCCTGTTCTGCATTAACTGTTTCAAATAGTTCGGGTCTGTTTGTCACCAGAAGGTCTAATATGTTATCGCCACGAGTCGGTTCTCTGTTTAACTGCTCAAGGTAGTTTTCAGATAAAGCCCTTAAAAAAATTTCACTGGATTCTTTGTCCCTGCCACGTGTTATAAACGTTTGAGTCTCCCAGTCTATATCCGGCAAATTAAAATCTCCACCCAGAACTATAACATGTTGGGGAAATCTACTCGAAATATTTTCCAAATTATTCTTCAAGTGCTCAGCGACCACAGCTGCTGAGCCCCGGGGGCCTATAGAGACATTCAATTACCATGTCTGAGCCTGCTTTAACCGTGACCTTCACCCAAATCATTTCACATTTCGGATCTCCGACAATTTCCTTCGATACCATTGCACTTCTTATCGCTATAAACATGCCTCTCCCTTCACTGTCCAGCCTGTCTATGCGGTATACATTCCAATCTGAGTTTAGGATTTCATTACTGTTTACGTCTGGTTTCAGCCATCTTCCTGTCTCTAGTACTATATGGGCGTTGTGACCGTTTATTAATGAGAGCAGTTCTGGGACCTTTCTATAGACGCTCCTGCTGTTTACTGTTAGCACATTAATATTGTTATTTCCTGTTGCATTTTGCCTACTCCTACTTCGCAGCGTCTCAGGAGGCGTCTTGTCGGGCCTAGGGAGGGAATTCTCTAACCTAAAAAAAACCCATGTGCACTCCACACATACTCCGCTACCATTGTAGCCGCTTCCGGCGTGTAGTGCACGCCTGACCTATTCAGGGGGACCCTACATTTCTCCACCTGATAGCGGAGGTCGAGAAATTTGCACCCCAGCTCTCCACAGACTCGTCTGAGCCTCTGGTTTAAGCCTTCCACTCGGCTCCAAACCAGGGGACCGCGATCGGTTCTGGGAACGATACTACGAATAGTTAGCTCTGATTCCAGCCCGCGAGTGAGGCTTTCCGCCTTCACCAATTCCGCCAACCGTCTGTACGAACTGAGGATGACCTGTGAACCCAGACGGCAGGAGTCATTGGTGCCGACATGAGCAACAATTTGCAGTCGGGTGCACCCAGTGCTCTCTATTGCCACCGGTAGAGCCTCCACCACATCTCGGATGAGACCCCCCGGCAAGCAGACAGAGTGAACACTGGCCTTCTTCCCCGACCTTTCCGCTATTTCTCTAAGGGGCACCATCACCCGCCTAACGTTGGAGCTCCCAATAACTAATAAACCCGTCCCCCCATGTCCCTGCTCGGACCTTGCTGGAGAAGCAGCCACATGTCCACTCACAGGCAGAGCGGGCGATGCCACACGGCCAGCCTCCACATTTACCCTCCGCCTCGTGCGCCGCGAACGCCGCTGAACCCGCCACTCCCCTTAGGGAGAGGGTGGCCCAACCGCGCCCGGTAACCGCGCGACAGCAGGGACAGTGGGTGAAGCATGTAACAAATGGGGTGTACCTTGCGACGCACCAGACTCCCCACTGCCGCTACACTCCGAGGCAGCAGCCTGAAGACGGCTGACCGCGGCCATCAACACGCTCAGCTGTTCGCGAAGAGTGGCCAGCTCCTCCTGCGTCTGTACACAGCAGTCACACATCCTATCCATCCTAAGGAATCAATTTACTGAAGAAACTTAATCATCTTTTAACTAGACTGCTAATTCACTAAAGGTGGCTGATTATTTACTAAACTGCTGTTGCTAGCCACTCCTTGTAGAAAACAATGAAAATAGCACTACCTGTCTCTGCACTGTATTCAAAACAAACACTAGCACTACTGGCAATATGATTGACTAAAGGGACTTTCTCTGACCGTATTCAAAACAAACACGAAATCTATGGAACACTATTACTAGCACTCGACAATTAAAGCTTCCTAAAAGCAAAAACACACGGAAGAATAAGTGACAAGTAAGAAAAATACAGTTAATACTTAAATTAACGTAGCTCGCTGCACAGCAGACGTGAAGCAGACGGCGGTTAGGGCGACACTGATACTACTGCCATCTGTATATGTACATATCGCTATCCTATGACTTTTTTCGCCTCAGCGTACATATTAGCCAATTGCTGTGAAGTGTGCTCTGCAATGATAAAAGTGGTAGAACTGCTCTGCAATTTAAAATCGCAAGTGGTTTGTGATCTGTAAAAAACATTTATTTAATATACGCTCCTGGAAATTGAAATAAAAACACCGTGAATTCATTGTCCCAGGAAGGGGAAACTTTATTGACACATTCCTGGGGTCAGATACATCACATGATCACACTGACAAAACCACAGGCACATAGACACAGGCAACAGAGCATGCACAATGTCGGCACTAGTACAGTGTATATCCACCTTTCGCAGCAATGCAGGCTGCTATTCTCCCATGGAGACGATCGTAGAGATGCTGGATGTAGTCCTGTGGAACGGCTTGCCATGCCATTTCCACCTGGCGCCTCAGATGGACCAGCGTTCGTGCTGGACGTGCAGACCGCGTGAGACGACGCTTCATCCAGTCCCAAACATGCTCAATGGGGGACAGATCCGGAGATCTTGCTGGCCAGGGTAGTTGACTTACACCCTCTAGAGCACGTTGGGTGGCACGGAATACATGCGGACGTGCATTGTCCTGTTGGAACAGCAAGTTCCCTTGCCGGTCTAGGAATGGTAGAGCGATGGGTTCGATGACGGTTTGGATGTACCGTGCACTATTCAGTGTCCCCTCGACGATCACCAGAGGTGTACGGCCAGTGTAGGAGATCGCTCCCCACACCATGATGCCGGGTGTTGGCCCTGTGTGCCTCGGTCGTATGCAGTCCTGATTGTGGCGCTCACCTGCACGGCGCCAAACACGCATACGACCATCATTGGCACCAAGGCAGAAGCGACTCTCATCGCTGAAGACGACACGTCTCCATTCGTCCCTCCATTCACGCCTGTCGCGACACCACTGGAGGCGGGCTGCACGATGTTGGGGCGTGAGCGGAAGACGGGCCTAACGGTGTGCGGGACCGTAGCCCAGCTTCATGGAGACGGTTGCGAATGGTCCTCGCCGATACCCCAGGAGAAACAGTGTCCCTAATTTGCTGGGAAGTGGCGGTGCGGTCCCCTACGGCACTGCGTAGGATTCTACGGTCTTGGCGTGCATCCGTGCGTCGCTGCGGTCCGGTCCCAGGTCGACGGGCACGTGCACCTTCCGCCGACCACTGGCGACAACATCGATGTACTGTGGAGTCGTCACGCCCCACGTGTTGAGTAATTCGGCGGTACGTCCACCCGGCCTCCCGCATGCCCACTATACGCCCTCGCTCAAAGTCCGTCAACTGCACATAAGGTTCATGTCCACGCTGTAGCGGCATGCTACCAGTGTTAAAGACTGCGATGGAGCTCCGTATGCCACAGCAAACTGGCTGACACTGACGGCGGCGGTGCACAAATGCTGCGCAGCTAGTGTCATTCGATGGCCAACACCGCGGTTCCTGGTGTGTCCGCTGTGCCGTGCGTGTGATCATTGCTTGTACAGACCTCTCGCAGTGTTCGGAGCAAGTATTGTGGGTCTGACACACCGGTGTCAATATGTTCTTTTTTCCATTTCCAGGAGTGTAACATTATGAAAAAGGCTATTTGCACTATGGGACTTGACATCTGAAGTCATCAGTCCCGTAGACTTAGAACTACTTAAACTTAACTAACCTAAGGACATCACACACATCCATGCCCGAGGCAGGATTCGAACCTGCGACCGTAGCAGCAGCGCGGTTCCGGGCTGAAGCGCCTAGAACCGCTCGGCCACAGTGGCGGGCCGTGACACTTCATAATGACCACACGCATTTGGGGGAACCCGGATTCCGGCCAGTGACCATCGAGTCAGACAGCGATGGATGTGGTTGGATGGCGCCCGTGGCGATAGGAATACGTGGACATCTCTCTCGTACGGAAAAAGCCAATCGGCAGGTTCATCAGACAGCCTGAATGCCTCAATGCAGATAGTTACGAAGTCAAAGACTTTCGATGGTTGAGCATGCCATGGGAGGGAAGTGAAATCACGCAAACAGTTGAAAATTGATGGAGGTTCCATTGTACCTGCTAATCTAAGTTTGTCTGTAGGTAATGTCAAAAATGTATTTGAAGAAACCTCTTCTCACTGTTTCTGTCCCAATTAAAACAGCAGACCCTCCCGAGGCACGAGCTTTACTCTCTTACGAAGTACTTGATGACGTACGTATTACCGTAACACCCAGTAAAACAGTGTTCCTCAACTGTTTGTTGCTCGCGGTACATGCAGACGGACCAAGACTCAGTACGGCACACCAAAATGTCTGTTCCTCAAAACCGTGAGAATATTGAAATTATTACGAGTTATGTCGTTGTGTAATCGGTTATTATTATGATTATTATTATTATTATTATTATTATTATTATTACTATTATAAAATAAGAACAGACTCATGCATCTATTAGGTTATTAACTTTAACTCACTGCAGAAATTACACAATTGTATTTCGAGTTTGAAAGTAAATGACTCTATTCATACTTTCAATGTGATATTTGATGTTGCTTAGCTGAACCCTGAAAGCTGATTCGTGCCGAATCGTTCATAAAGAAAGCATCATTACTTCATCGATGTATTTGACTCACTATCTCTTTGAAGTTTTCATTTTAGTCAACGTCGAGATGTACAGTTCACACAAATATATAGTTGAAATAGCAGTAACAAATTATCTGCCATCTTGTAGGTAGCCGGGCATTCATTGCTTACTGACAAACAAAATGCAACCATAGGCAAATTTTGATTTCAATGTTTTGTCTGCTTTCATATTTGCCAGTTCCTCTTGTATGCCTAAACATAAATTATTTGGAAGATGTTTACAATCAACGAATGGATTACGAACCCAGGCAAAATCATCAACACCCTTAACAAAATACTGTTTTGAAATTCTGATGCAAGAGTACAAAATGTTTTTTCAAGTCCATCAACACCTTTTTATAGTCAGCAAGGGGCCATATAGGAACATCTCTGACGATCCATCTTCAATCGTCTGTATTCCCAAATTTAAATTACTAATAAGTGTTTGAATATTATCTATACTAGTCCGAATATTTGCGTTTCCACCTTGCATTTTTCTGTTTATTTCATTTAAGTATACAAAAATATCGGAAAGCTATGTCAACTTATACACCCATTCAGCATCTCGCAAACAAATCAGCATACTCATGCCCCTCAATAGTAAAAAATGCAAGTATCTGATCTCTAAGTTTGGACATTCGTCTCAACACTTTACCTCGAGGTAACCATCATGCTTGTGTATGCAACGGAAGTGTAGTGTGTTGAGACCTCATTTCGTGAGACTAAATGTTAAAAAAACGCATATTTCAGGACGTGTTTTGGTGAAGTTTACGGCTTTTACTACTTCGTCCATCACAATTTTCAGAGAATATGGCAAAGACTCTTACCAAAAATGGTTTCATGGTGAATGAGACAATAGCCGCTTCGGAAGTCAGGATTTACTTCGCGGGCTTTACGCATGAATCCTTCTCTAGGCCCGTCATAGAAGCGGCTCCGTCGGTACAAACACTAACGCAATCCTCTCACGTTAATTTATTACGGACTAAATATTCATACTTCTTCACCGGCTGCTCGTTGGGGTAGTCCTTTGCAAATAAATAAATAAATTACTCGCTATGACAGCCCCATCAACGTACTTTATGAAGGAAACAAGTTTCACTCGAGCGCCAGTTTCGGCGGACTCGTCGATCTGAAGTGAAAACTTACGACTGCTCTTTATTTTCTCCTTCAAAATGTCTTCGATGTCACTGGACATGTCATTAACTGTGCATCTGATTGAATCATCAGAGAGAGGAGTTTTTAAATTTCAGTAGCAGCTACTCAATCAAGGACTATTTTCACCATTTGTTTACACGTGGAAATTATGTTTCTGCTATGGTATGCGGCTTATGTGCCTTTACGATAATTTCGGCTACCTTATAGCTAGTTTCATGTACTTATTTCGAAACACTTACGGACGTAATCCTGAATATTACATGTTTTTTATTTTGTGCGCGCCTAGAACCGCGAGACCACCGCGGCCGGCCTCTAAAGATCGATAAAGAATGCAGCATACACTGAGAAGACAGTAAATGTGACATATTCTCCAACGACTGGAAGTGTACATTTAAATGAGAGCGTAAACTTTTCAAAAATAAATATTTTTGTGTATATTTCTGTACTACTAGATCCAGAAAATTTTATATTTTATGTCGCGGCTAGTCTCTGACACATACACGTCAATAAATTTAATGTACACAGTGTTTTAAGAAATTATTTTAATTGTATAAATACGAAGGTGTGCTGAAAAGTAATGCCTCCAATTTTTTTAATTCTTTTCACAATATCGGTTGAAGTATTGCATGTCATGCATATTACTCGATGGACTTTCAAAAAATGGTTCAAATGGCTCTGGAACTTACCATCTGAGGTCATCAGTCCCCTAGAACTTACAACTACTTAAACCTAACTTACCTAAGGACAACACACACATCCATGCCCGAGCAGGATTCGAACCTGCGACCGTAGCAGTCGCGCGGTTCCGATCTGAAGCGCCTAGAACTGCTCGGTCACAGCGGCCGGCGCTCAACTTTTACGCTTCGCTGCCGCAAACTACAATCCTCTGCCACTAGAGGGGTTCGAATTCCAACGTGCAACATCGCGGTGTTTAACGTAGCTATGTCGCTGCGCTTCGAGATCCTCAGTAGACTGAAAGCACGAACTCGAAGAGTTCAGCCAGACATTGAGCTTCCTTTCCTACAGCGTGACAATGGCAGACCATTAACGAGAGCTGCGACATTTGCAACAATCCGACGCCTTGGGTGTAACGTGATCTATCATCGTGCATGCAGTCTGAATCCAGAACTTAAAGAACATCTTCCACAACTTCAACTTGATAGTGACTAAGCAGTGCAAGCAGATGTGATTTTGTGGCTTCGCCAACAAAGTCAAACATTCTGTAGTGATATCATAAACAAAATGGCCTCTCCTTGGTAGAAATGTGTTCGTCGCCAGGGTGACTGTGTTGAGAAATAAACACGAGTATGTGGATATAAATAATAAAAATATAGACTGTTAATAACGTATGTTTCATTTAAAATGCTTTACGAGTTATCACATAAAAAACTCGGAGGTATTACCTTTCAGAGCGCCCTCGTATAATCTGTGGTGCTTATCCTGCAGAAATACTTCGAATAGTTGGAGATTATAAATGGTTCTATACAGTCGTGTGTAACTATGCAGTTAGTGTCTACACGAGTATGTGTTGACATCATATAAACTGACGTGTTCCGAATCAATGTGAAATTGGTATACAAATGATCTACGAAACATGAAGGAAGTGACAATCACACAACTCAACACGTTTGCTGTGAGACAGAACATGATGCAAACTATACAACAAGGAAACTTGCTGTGCTCTGCAGGCCAAGGAGCCCGCGGATTACAAAGAGCGGGTTTCTCAGTAAAGAACGCTGCCGTCTTCCCAGAAAGAAAAGCTCGGCGGGGCCCACGTACCACCTAAGTCCACTCTCCGGAAGGATAACGTTCAAAGGTCGCTACACAGAAGGCAAACGAACGCCAGTTGGACGAAGAATCGCACAGCCTGGATAAATAACTTGCCCTTCTCAGAATTTCAAAGGGACAATATCTTTCAGATTATTCCTCTCTCATGTGGTAGCCCATACTGTACCGTCAAAGATCTTTGTCAAATATCTTTACAAAATATGTTTTATAAAATCTGTGACGTTGTACTGGAGTACCTCTATCATAGCTTTAATAGAAGTTGGAGTGTGGTTCTAGCTTTCGCAAAAGATTTGTGGAAGAATACATTCGTTCCGTTTGTTACCACCTGCTATTACTGAAGCGAATACGACGCCTAGACTCGTGCGCGAGCCCGACTACCTTCACCAAAGATGTGTGGAGCCCACAATTCATATCGCAATGCGTACTGTTATCGTTCACGGTTCCGAATACCGACGGGTTTAAACGATACGAAAAATGCATTTAACATGCTGGCCTGATAAAGATGGTGTCAGTTTTTTAAATATTAATGTATTATTGACGTTGTTCTTGGGAAACCAATCCTAGAATATGTATCTGGGTGCGTGTACCTTGTTGGCAAAACACTGCGAAAATGTATGTCCCCTCCGTCATCACCTGATCCGGCTAAATAGTCGATAAGGCGCATAAGGTAGAACCATTTTCCTAGCTCCTTGTTTTGTTACCTACCTATCCAGAATTACAATAATTTGTGGCGTCTTCTAAAATAAGTTACCCCCAGGAGGCATCGCGCTAGTACTGTGTAAGGCCGTGTCTAACCGCCGTAATGGGCTCAGTTCAGAAAGTAAGAGAGCCCATAATTTCCACTAGGTACACAACGTCCAGCTGAAGCCACTCACTAATCATTAGATCACGCACAGCTACCAAATTATGTAGATGTCGGTTGTTGCGTTTCATCAAAAATGGTTCAAATGGCTCTGAGCACTATTGGACTTAACATCGTAGGTCATCAGCCCCCTAGAACTTAGAACTACTTAAACCTAACTAACCTAAGGACATCACACACATCCATGCCCGAGGCAGGATTCGAACCTGCGGCCGTAGCGGTCGCGCGGTTCCAGACTGAAGCGCCTAGAACCGCTCGGCCACACCGGCCGGCTGCGTTTCATCCTCTGTGTCAAATAGTCGCAGAAGTCTTCTGCGGAATTAAGATTTTTACGGGAGAGACGAAGTGCGGAGTAATGTCAAACTTATTCGTACAACCTCGTGCCTGTCGCCAGCATGCCCATCATGAAGCTGCAGAAGAAAAGGCATCACTTGCTTTCCAAGAATTTTGAAATTTCATCTTGACGGTAATCTGGAAGCGTGCAGGCAATTCGGAGTAAGAAAAAAAATGTGTGTGAAATCCTATAGGACTTAATTGCTAAGGCCATCAGTCCCTAAGCTTACACACTATTTAGCCTAAATTATCCTAAGGACAAACACACACACACACACATGCCCGAGGGAGGACTCGAACCTCCGCCGAGACCAGCCGCACAGTCCACGACTGCAGCGCCTTAGACCGCTCGGCTAATCCTCGGAGTAAGAGAGCACCACATAACAAGCTCCGATATGAGCTACATGCTCCACTGGTTAAACGCCGACAGCGCACTCGACTCTTTCCATCATTTGAAAAGAAGTAAAATCGTAGCTCGTGTGACCACACTAACACGCCTCTAGTCAGCTATTGTCCAGTTTCTGTGTTGTTTGGCCTGTCATTTATTGACGGCATGCCGGCCGCTGTAGCCGAGCGGTTAAGGCGCTTCAGTCCGGGACCGCGCGGCTGCTGCGGTCGCAGGTTCGAATCCTGCCTCGGGCATGGATGTGTGTGTCGTCCTTAGGTTAGTTAGGTTTAAGTAGCTCTAAGTTGTAGGGGACTGATAACCTCAGATGTTAAGTCCCATAGTGCTCACAGCCATTTGAACCATATTGACGGCATAATGACGTGTATGCTGTTACGCTGAAGGCTATTTGGAGCCATCAAGGGCACTCCAAGACAGGAAATGAGAGACACATTGCAGACAACAGGTAAAAGTGGAAGCGTTTAGGTTACCGGAGATAAATAGTAAAGTTAGAGGCGCACAAATAGTAGATGCTCTGTGCAGCTATCCCAGAAGAGAAGTTTTACCTCCGAGAATTAACTGGTAACTCCAGCCACCGCCTAGATGCTGTCGTAAGGCGTCATTGTAGAAGATGGTAATGAAACGCCACGTCTTAGCAGAGGGAGTAGGCTTGACACTTTCTCCTGAGAACTGCAACTTCAGTGTATTTACACAGAGTAGAATGCTACTACAGCGGTTGTTACGACGCAAAGTCAAGCGCTGACGCGCCAGTCGGGAACGAGAGAGCAGAGAGGGCTGTGAGGAAGACAGCCAATTGCGCGCTGACCGACCTCTCTCCAGGACGACAATGCAATCGCACCGGCCTCTATGCGAAGATATCATAAGCGCCGCGACCGAATGGCTGCGGTAAGCTCTACAGCAGCTTCAAGACTAACAACTAGATAGGAGCGTCAAAGCTCAGTAGTTTGATAGTACATTCTATGTAGCTCTAACTTGAAATTGTTATACTGAAGAGAGTTCTTATTTTGTCGGTCGTCTGTTGCTAGCGACACATCTGTTTAACACAGAGTTAAGTATTCTATTTCTTCCTTTTGTAATAAAACTCGTTAATACGATTCGTTTGAATGTTTCTAGCGATCCGAGAAAGCAGATTTCCCAGACACCCAACATTTAACGACTAATCAGAATTAAACAGTTGTTGCTGACCATAATAGGAATGTCAGCGACATTTAGCATTCAGCTGAACGCTGTTGATACCAGACATGGAGTTTGTTAATGTAAAATCGAAAAGCATGCCTATTTACTGACTAGGAGTGGGGGAGGAATCTAAACGTGGTTGGTCAGAGGCATCTTGGAGGTGCAGAACGACTTGCAGATTGGCTGAAGCTTGTCAAGTGCCGGTGGATTGGTGGGTCGACTATAGGAAGGGAGAAATGGTGGGCCGAAACGATTATTTAAAAACCAATGTTTTTGTATTCGGAGGAGTTCTCAGTCAGATCGCTTGGGCACGACTCGGTATCACTCCTGGCCAGCCCCGATAAGCTCTGACATGTCTGTTTTTCTCACTTGGCTTGCTGCTTTCAAGTTTGTACTTAACGTGCTGCCAGTGTTCACTACTTCTGTTAGCATCCAACCCCGTGGATTCACACAGACTTCTGTTGTGCAACCAATTCCCTTTTTTGCTTTTCCTAATGTTTAGAATTAACCTTCAGTGTAGTACTTTGCCTATTCAGAAATAAATAATATTAATGAGACTCCTTAATTCTATGAGTCTCCTACTGCAAGCATCCTGTCGAGTCCCAAAATCGGCGTCTCTCGTAGGTGCCCTGTGACGGTGTTTGGCGCTGATCCATTTCATCAACGTGCTTTCACTGGGTATTTGTCTTTCAGCATTTTCTTCTCACCGCTCGGAAATTGTAGACTGACCTTAAACCCGGTGTCTTCCCCCTATCTTGTGTCAGGACACGACAGGCCCATTGAAGAGGTGCAGCTTTAAGACCCCTGTAAACGATCAAACAGGTTTGACAAAATCGCTATTATCTAGCAACGGAACTGCCAAGCAAGCCCGTACACGTTCAAACAATGCTTATCAGTTTAACCTTACTTCGTGTGTATTTTGAGCGTAGCGAGTTTGGCCAAAAATGCAGAAAAAGCAGTCCTGGCATTGACTTTAGCACTGTGTTTGAAGAAAAAGAAGAAAACAAGACTCTAGTCCAGGGAATGGCATAAAATGGGAGATTTACCAATGAAAATATGCTAAAGAAAATATTACTCTCAGAACCCGATGATTAAATCAACTCTCGTTGATATTTCACGTCATCGAGGAGACCCGTGAAACAATTTGGGTTCGCAGAAACTGGTTCAAAGATTAATTTAAAAATTTAAAGATTTGTATAATTAACATTTTTAACCCGACAGTTTTGGATAATTTCCCAAAATCCTCAATATTATGTTTACTTCGTTTTATTTTTATATTCATCTGGAACATGTTGCCTGCGAGAGGTTCGGGAAATAGTAATAACCCATACCAAAATAATAAGTCTGAGGAATTTCATATTAAACCTTCGTCAGATAGAGGAAATTTTGATGACAGTCTTGGTGAATACGAAATAAGAATAACTTTTAAACTAGATCCAGACCCAGAAATAAAGAGATGTTTTTCAACCTATCGTTAGTCATATTTCAATAAGGCTGGTATAAAAATTGCAAGGTTATGGCTACGTTATTCTAATATTTTGAACAAACAAAATTGTAACTTCCGTTGATTGTTTGTAGATGCTCAAAGCAAATCATACTCTTTCGCATGGGTTAACGGTGTTTTATTTAGAAGCAGTTTTACACAATATACACACTTTAAAAAATGGTTCAAATGGCTTTAAGCGCTATGGGACCTAACATCTGAGGTCATCAGTCCCCTAGACTTAGAACTACTTAAACCTAAATAACCTAAGGACATCACACACACCCATTCCCCAGGCAGAATTCGAACCTGAGTCAGTAGCAGCAGCGCGGTTCCGGATTGAAGCGACTAGAACCGCTAGGCCACAGCGGCCGGCCTGTACACACATCAAAAAAACTTTTGCATCACCTCGGTTCCGAGAGTTCCGGAACGTGTACAGAAAGTTGGAAAAGAGATCAACATTTATATTGCCCTCTTTTATTGCTCCTAGAAACCACACATTGTATGTTGTTCCACCATGCAGCTTGATCTTCAGAGGTGGAGGTCAAGACTGCTGTACACACCGGTACCTCTAATACCCAGTAGCACGTCGTCGTGGCATACTATCCACAAGTTCATAAAGGCACCGTTGGTCTAGATTTTCCCACTCCTCAAAGACGATTCGGCGAAGATCCCTCAGAGTGGTTGGTGAGTCACGTCGTCCATAGACAATCCTTTTCAGTCTATCACAGGTACGTACCATAGTGTTCATGTCTGGAGAACATGCTGTGTAGTCGAGCGATGTTGTTACCCTGAAGGAAGTCATTCCCAAGATGTGCACGATTGGGGCGCGATTTGTCGTCCATGAAGACGAATGCCTTGCCAATATGCTGCCGATATGGTTGCACTATCGGTCGAAGGATGGAATTTACGTATCGTACAGCCATTACGGCGCCTTCCATGACCACCCAGTGGCGTACGTCGGCCCCAAATATTGCCTTCCCCCCCCCCCCCCCCCCCCTCCTCAAAACAGCATAGAACGTCCACTTTGCTCCACTTGCTAGAGGGTGTGTCTAAGGCGTTCGGCCTGACCGGGTGCCTGCAAACACGTCCCCGACGATTGTCTGATTGAAGGCATATGCGAAACTCATCGCTGAAGAGAAAGTGATGCCAATCCTGAGCGGTACATTTGGCATGGTGTTGGGCCCATCTGTACCACGCTGCATGGCGTCGTGGTTGAAAAGATGGACCTCGCCATGGACGTCGGGAGTGAAGTTGCGCATCATGCAGCCTACTGCGCACAGTTTGAGTCGTAACACGACGTCCTGTGTCTGCACGAAAAGCATTATTCAACATGGTGGCGCTGCTGTCAGGATTCCTCAGAGCCAGAATCTGGCACCGGTCATCCACTGCAGTAGTAGTCCTTGTCCACAGCAGTAGTAGCCCTTTGATGGCCTGAGCGAGGTATGTCATCGACAGTTCCTGTGTCTCTGTATCTCCTCCATGTGCGAACAACATCGCTTTGTTTCACTCCGAGACGCCAGGATACTTCACTTGTTAAGTGCCCTTCCTGGCACAAAGTAACAATGCGGACGCGATCAGACCGCGGTATTGACTGTCTAGGCATGGTTGAACTACAAACAACGCAAGCCGTGTACCTTCTTACTGGTGGAATGACTGGAACTGATCGGCTGTCGAACCCCCTTCGTCTAATAGGCGCTGCTCATGCACGGTTGTTTACTTCTTTGGGAGGGTCTCTCTCAACAGTCAAAGGGTCTGTGTCTGTGATACAATATCCAGAGTCAACCTTTATCTTCTGATGTTCTGGGAACCGGGGTGATGAAAAACTATTTTTGATGTGTGTATATCTGACTACGAAAACTGTAAGCACCATATTAACACCGCTCTGTCTTTTAATAATTGATTACAAGGTAATACCATCGATACTTTACTGCAAAGTGAAATCAGTAGTGATATCACATTCTGGCGAGATGTATGCACCGTGTTATTAACGTCATAATTACTTTAGCTTCATGCAATTTATCTCTAAGATGCCACAATTCTGAATCTGGAAATTTCGTATCAATTTGACGTTTACTATGGATTTGTTATCCTATTTTATAAGAAATTCTTTTAAAGTCCATAGGCGAAATAAATTACGAGGGTTGTCCAAAAAGTAATGCATAGCATTTTTTTCTCAGCTACGAATGTGAAACGTTACGTATGTGTTATTTAAAGTCTCCTGAGTGAGGGCGCCCATTTCCACCACTTCTGACAGATTGCGTAGCTGCAGAAAGTTTCAAAATGGCGTATATAGGTGATGTACGTTACAAGCAAGGTGCTGTCATTAAATTTCTCACTGCAGAGAAAGGAACTGTGGGGAATGTTCACAAACGCTTGTGCAATGTCTGTGGAGCATCTGCTGTCGACAAAAGTACAGTTAGTCACAGGGCACAGAGGGTGAGGTGATCAGAAGGCTGTTCGGCGGAGCTCCACGATTTGCAGCGGTCGGGGAGACCATCCACGGCTGTCACACTTGACATGTTGCAGCGAGCTGATGGTGTCATTCGCGAGGACAGACGCATTACGACTCGGCAGTTGGCGCTGCATCTGTCAGTGAGCAAAGAAAGTATGGACGCAATTATCCGCCCTATTGGATATTCAAAAGGGCGTGTAAAAGGGATAACATGTCGCATAGAAAAAACAATAGTCTTGGTTTGTTGCAACGTTTTGAAGCAGAGGGGGAGGCCTTCTTGATTGTGACAGGTGATGAAACCTGAATTCATCATTTTCAGCCCGAAAGAAAATGACAGTCAACGGAATGGAGTCGTTCCCACTCCCCACAGAAGAAAAAACTCAAAGCAACTGCTTCTGCCCGTATGGTCATGATCACTGTGTTCTGGGACTGTGGAGGTGTGATTCTCAGTGATGTGATGCCTAGAGGCAAATGTTCAAATGTGTGTGAAATCTTATGGGACTTAACTGCTAATGTCATCAGTCCCTAAGCTTACACACTACTGAACCTAAACTATCCTAAGGACAAACACACACACGCATGCCCGAGGGAGGACTCGAACCTCCGCCGGAACCAGCCGCACAGTCCATGACTGCAGCGCCCTAGACCGCTCGGCTAACCCCGCGCGGAGCCAAGAGGCGATATCATTAATTCAAAAGCATATGTCAATACATTAACAAAACTCAATACGCGCTTCCGGCGGCTTCGGCGCCACAGCAACCCAGGATATGTTTCGCTGCAACACGATAACGCTCGCCCTCATACAAGTCTGAGGACTGCTAAACACATCGCAAGACGAGGTTGGACAGTGTTACCCTACAGCCCTGACCTAGCCGCCTCGTACTTTCACTTTTTTGGGCCATTAAAGGACGCCATTCCTGGAAGACATTTTGAGGACAATGAGGAGGTGATTCGCACAGTGAATCACTGGCTCCGCCACCAGAATAGGGATTGTTACCTGCAGGGCATACACGCCCTGGAGGAAGGCCGTAGAACGCGATGGAAGGTATGTGGAAAAATACGGTTTGTAGATAAAACACCATTCTTTCGTGTGTGTAATCCTCATTATGTTCAATAAAGAATTGTTGAAGAAGAAAACGCGGTGCATTGCTTTCTGGGCAACCATCGTACTTAAGCCTCACGATTCAAAATGAGGTTATCAATTTCCTTACTACCGCAGTTAAAGAAAATATTCTTTTAGAAATTAAAAAAGCTCCAAGCTTCATTTCTGGTGATTATTTTAGATACACGTCAAGTCCTGTCAAAAACTGACCAACTTTCTGTAGTTTTTCGATACGTTCTCGATAGCATAAAATGATGATCGTATGCCCACAGAAACAAAAATTGGCGAGTCCTTTTTAAGATTTATATCAGTAACTGATTGTCGTGCAGAAGGGCTTAAAACTGAAATTTTTAATACTATAAAAGAATATGGAATTGATTTCTCCAAATGTAGAGAGCAGGGTTACGATGGAGCAAATATTACGCCGGGTTTTACAAGCCCTTACAAGAGACATGCGCCAAATGCTGATTATATTCACTGTGCGGCACACGCATTAAATTTAATTTTAAATGATGCTGCGAAATGCATTCCTGAAGTGTCAATTTTTTTCGATTATTTGGTAAAAATATTATTGTGAAGGTGATTCGATGAAACCTCTGCCAGGCACTTACGTGTGATTTGCAGAGTATCAATCTACATGTACTATCATGCGTAAAAGTATCCGAACGACCTGAATTGCCATACGCCTGATTTGCATCAACCAACATAACGTAGCTGTCGAGCGGATCGTAAAACGCTTTGCTGTACAGTCTTTCGAGTATACACAATGGATACCACGAGAGACCACTACACAACACTGTTCTTTAAGGCAATCAGTGCAATGTAACATCACATCATGATACTGCAAAAACTAGAAAAACACGTAATTAGAGATGAGTTTGTCCCTCACGCTTGTGCAGGTTACAGGTTACAATAACGTCACTGTACTAATTATTGATGAAGTATTATTTGCGCACATGTTTGAACTATAACTGACATGACGAAATTTTTTGTTCTAGATCTGGACAGAAACCCAGCAGACGTAGCCACTACTAACTAAAATACACTTTCACACCTGCCCGGGACTTGATCAAGGGAACGATTGTCAATGCTAACTAGCCGTAAAGAGATGTGAAATATTTCTTTTGCTTGCCCGGAAATCTAAGCCGGCGCGTACTATCGCTGTTCCCCATCCTTAAATAGACGTTATGTATCAACTGCTTGTTCACCAGTAATGAGATAATCGCATGTTTCAATAGAAATATCGGTACCTATCGTTACTGTTGACTATTCATGAACAGACATTAAATGTGCAAATTATTTTTCGGTGGTAGGTCAGTGTGCACATGCTTGGGCGTAAAATGAAATTATGAATATATTTGTTCTGAACCAGGATTGCAACCCAGATAGTTCCATTCCTAGAGATCCGAATTCGAATTCCAGTCGATGACCAAAAATTGCAACTTCTCAATTTAAAATTAAATATGAACACTGTGAACGAAATAACCACTCCTAAATTAAATCAAATAAACTTTTTAGTGCTAGTTTACTTGGCGTTACCATAGGTGAATTAGATCTTTTCGTGAATGTTAAAAATGGACGCCATGAGTGCGAATTTAACCTATACCCCACAATTATCAAACTACGTTCAACTCAGCATGCCACTGCAACTCACAGTTGACAACGTCCTGATTGTGTTGTTGTGTCCGACGATGTGCCTAGAAGCTATGAAAAAATACGACTCTCTACATTAACTGGTTAATTACCTGCTAGTTTCTAATGCGGGTATTATTCTAATCTCATGACTGCGTGATATAAGGACAATTCTAGTCTTCATAGCTCCTATTTGATGCAAATATGAAATTTTTTCTATGCCAACTAATTTTTTAGTTCCAGAAATACAACTGCAACGTGTGAGGTTACCAGATAATTCGATGACTACTGTAATGATTGCTATTATTATGTTAAACATGCTTTTAGTACACATGTGACTGAAGGAAAGGTATATGCCCTTTGATCATTTTTAGAACCATCTGCCCAAATATAGTAATTATGTAGGTCCTTCCATGTGTAGGGAATACTTTTCGATTCAATGTCGGAAATCTGCAATTCCTCGTTAGTCACAATAAAATTAAATTAATTGCTGAAACACTTATTTGATAGCAGAAATCCTGGTGCTTTTCTTTATTTGCGCTTTATTTATTTGCTTGTAAAAGGCGAAATCTGGAGGTAAAACAGTATTCAAAATGCAGGGATGTTAATGTCTGCCGTTAAATGTCAAGATGATTTGGTCAGACTGTTGTGAATCATATGGGAGTTACACTGCTGCTGATTAATATCTCTCTCATTTTTGTGTGTCGTTTTTAATAAATTACCGAAAAGACCATATGCAGTATTCACTATAGTAATAAAAATTGTTTACAACTTATCATGATAACGGTACAAAAAAGGCTGCCTTCTTAAGGCAAAATATCTCAAATCATTAAGATTTAGTAAGAGAAAGTAAAAAAATCATTCAGTTCCACCCTCAAGTCTATATTATTGACAGAAGTAGAAAAAAAGGGTCAACATGTGTGCAATTACGTAAATGTTGTGTCTATATATCCACGGACTAGAGAACAGAGGTAGCGATTTAAAGGCAGAGAGGTTTTCATTCAATGTCTTTAGTGATTGGTAATCTGCCTTCAAGATTCTGATTTACAGAGGAGGGAAAAGTATTGTCGCCACCAGTATTTGATCCGACAGCAAGCGCAGTTTGCCATTTAATGTCCAAACAGTTTATACCTACACAAGCAGTCATTTGCAACAAGCCTTGCCTCCTTGTCGCCTCAATCGTAGATTCGCCAGCTAAACAGAAACGTAAATAGCGAAACCAGCTGCAGTGTCTTTTGAACGATCTTCCTGGAGACAAAATTATTCGTTTGATACCTTCTATATCATCTTCTGAGGGAGAATCATTCAGGATATTTAATGAGATTGATAAGATAATAGTGAGTGACTTTAGAAGTACACTTTTGCACCAGTCCAGGAAGTAATTCGAAGGCCACATTGCTGCCAAATGTATGATGCAATGTTGCCAATTCTCCATTAGACTGGTGTCAGGCAGAACACGCCTGCTAACGTGAAACGTCTCTTCAGCTTGTAACCATAGGACAAGCTCGCGTAACACAGACGTGGCAGGGCCGGCGTTGACTTTAGCGCCGGTTGCTCCCACTTTGATGGGGACCTGAAGTAACAAACGTAAAGGCCAATTAACTACCGACTACAACTTGAACATCAGATATAAATATCGGGTGAATAATTTACGGGGCCCTCCTTTTAAGTAGCTGTCATAGTTATTTTTGTTATTATGCCTTATAAGAACTGCAAACTAAAACAAATATTCTCCAGAAGTGTTTAGGTTCTGTAGTATCACCTAACGCCATTAACAGAATGAATAAATAATATTCTTTCTGCTATTCAATACGTGAAAATATTTTTATTACGTAGGATTTCCTTGGCAATAGTGCTGACACATAATGAACCAGATGAAACCAAAACACGGCACTGATTACTAAACGCGAACATGAACAAAGACATTTCATAAACTGCTAATAATACGTTGTTTCATCTACATCTCACAAGCCGTGTTACAGTGTGTGATAAATGACACTTTCTACATCACTATCACTTCTCCAATTGTTTGCTTCAGGCACGAACGTTTTGTGGGAAGGACGATTGCTTTTAAGCATCTATGTTCATTCTAATCTCTCTAGTTTTATCTTCACAGTCTTTCTGTGAGATATAAGTAGGAGAAGCAATTTTTTGCCCGACTATTCAAGTTACCACCGGTCTAGATATTAAACAGTAGACCATACCGCCATGGAGGCTACCTCTTTTGCAGTGTCGTCACCTGGAACTGAATGAGTAACTCTCTGACGCTTTCGTGCTTAGTAAATAAACCAGTAACTAAGGGATTACTATGATCTTCTCTATTTTGGCCACCCAAAAATGGTTCAAATGGCTATGAGCGCGATGGGACTTAAAGGCTGAGGTCATCAGTCTCCTAGAACTTAGAACTACTTAAACCTAACTAACCTAAGGACATCACACACATCCATGCCCGAGGCAGGATTCGAACCTGCGACCGTAGACTTTAGCGCGTAGAACCGCTCGGCCGCTCCGTCCGGCTGGCTATCCTACCTGGTACGTATTTCAGAATGATGAACAGTATTTGGCTATTGGTCAAAGGATTGTAAAATGTCAAGATTGTAAGAAATCATGGAACACGGCATCTACCTGGTAACATGTGTCTACTATTTTCTGGAATCTCGTGGGCAAACAGAGTTGTGAGTTGCACACGATCCTTGTTTATGGAAATCGTGTTGATTCTTACAGAGTAGATTTTGAAACTTCGAAACTTGTTTAACGTGCGAGCATGAAACATATTACGAAGTTCTACAACAGACCGACGTCAGAAATGTAGACCTATAGTTTGCCTGAAAATAAGAACAACGTGTGCTTTCTTCCAATCATTGGGATGTCTCATCAGGACATCTACGGTAAAATGATGTTAGGAAAGGAGGAAGTTCTTTGGCATACTTTGTGTATAATCCAGTTGGTATACTTGCAGGTGCAGTGCCCATTCTTCTGATGAGTGATTTCTGTTGCTTTACTATCCCGTCGTCGTCGTACATGCTACGATTTATAGGGGGGACGATGTTTCGTTTACAGAAGTAACTAAAGTCCATATTTAGTATGTATTATACTCAAAAAAATGAAATACAACTTATCACGATAAAGGTACACAGCCGGCCGTTGTAGCCGAGCGGTTCTAGGCGCTTCAGTCTGGAACCGCGCGACCGCTACGGTCGCAGGTTCGAATCCTGCCTCGGGCAGGGATGTGTGTGATGTCCTTAGGTTAGTTAGGTTTAAGTAGTTCTACGTTCTAGGGGACTGATGACTTCAGATGTTAAGCCCCATAGTGCTCAAAGCCATTTGAACCATTTTTGATAAAGGTACAAAAAACGTCTGTTTGATTAATACAGAGTACCCCAAGTCGTTAAGGATTGTCAACAGATTATGTAAAATCGGCTGCGAAATGCTCTTTGTCTATTTTCAGTCCACAGTCATACAGGAGCGTCACAGAACTACCACAAAAGTTTGGAATTCAGCAGTATGTGCAGATACATAAAGTAATGAAGAACAAGTAAAGGAATAAATCCGAAAGTTGTTGAACTGCAATTATATGACACGGAAAAATACATTTTCTTTGCCATTTGTTATCTTTCTGCCTGTCTTTCCATCTGCTAAGAAGTCTTGTTCTCAGGACATGTAAAGATATGAAGTAGAAATTTTTGCCACTTGCTAAGGTCTACGGTCCAGTGGCTGTGTAAATAAATGGAAGCCCCTAAGTTACTTCTCTCGAAAGATACAGCCTGGTATGTCAAACGTTCTGATACTCGGAAACAACGTAATCCATAAAAGCTACAGACGAATATTGGTTGGAAGTATTGGGCCTGCTATTTTAGCGGTAAAGTGCGCGCATGCAATTAGAAAAGCCCCAGGATCGAATTCGTTTACACCATGGATTTTTCAGTCTTCATTTTAACCTACTGTTCACCTCTCAATGATGTAACGATTGGCCTGAAACATCTCGTGTTTCGGTTTACTCATTTAACTGTATTTGACTTCTCCCAGTTTGAATGACTGGAGTAGTTTAGGGACACACAAGTCACTGAAGTTGTGTCCAATACAAAAACTTGCACAAGGCCATTAAGCAAAATGAATTACTGTTCTCTAAATACGTAACTGCTTTTGTACATAACTCACATAGTGCGAGTCATAATCGCACATTTCAGATTACTCGCTGTCGGTATTGTGTTTTACACTCAGTATTAAATAAAAATGATCTCTCTTTTATGCTTCCGTCGGTACTGGAGTCCTGCCTGCACAAATGACTCAAAGTAATATGCTTTCTCACTGATGTCAAACAAAATTAATTCTTTAACTTTGATGGCCTCATTGGATTTGATGTCATTTGGCATGTGAAAAAAAAATATTGTTCCCATAGTCGTCTTGATGTTCTTGATCAGTGATCACAAAATAATATAAAATTGAATGACTGAAAAAAAAAGAAATAGACTAATTGAGTTATGTGTATGTTATAGTCTTCTTCTTTCAGTTACATGTCTTAGCTAGTGATGATCAATCGTTTTCGATTTAGTTACATTACATCTTCATTTGAAAAAAGTTTAAGGCAAACACATTTTCCTTTTGTTGATAGTAACGTAAATGCTCCGTAAGAATAATCGAACGGTAAACAAAACGTTCGGCCGATCGGTTCTAGGCGCTTCAGTCTGTGACCGCGCGACCACTACGGTTGCAGGTTCGAATCCTGCCTCTGGCATAGATGTGTGTGATGTCCTTAGGTTAGTTAGGTTTAAGTAGTTATAAGTTCTAGGGGACTGATGACCTCAGCTGTTAAGTCCCATAGTGCTCAGAGCCATTTGAATTTTTTGAAATAAAAGGTTCTTTTCTCATAAAGTTTCCCCCCTAATGAAAAAATGGATTCAGTACCGTGTCCAGTTGCCATCATCCTCTACAACAGCATTTAGCAGCCGGCGAACAGAGGCAACAAGTTTCCGGATGAATCTCTTATTCTTCGACAGCTCTTTCTTCATCTCTGCCCATACGTGCTCTACAGGATTGAGGTCAGCACATTTTGGAGGCCAGCCCAAGAGATCGATGTCTCCATTCATTTGAAACCATTTTTTTACACAATTCGTTGTATGGACTGGGGAACGGTCATGGTGGAATATAATACTGCCTCCCGAAAACTTCTGACGAACAGAAGGAAGCATTATGTTCTCCAGTATTTGGCAGTAGTAATGACTAGCAAGTGGACGGTCCGGTTCCCACAAAACGCCACAACCTTCTACTGATATCCATCCCCAAACTGTGACAGAAGTTCAGCCACACCTTTGCCTCTGATGAACATAGTTTCTGTCAAATCTCGCTCCACGTGAACGATATACAAGGGCAGAACTATTTGGCGCGGTGGAAAACACCTTCTGGTCCCTAAATATAACTTGCTCCCAGTATGAAAGTGCCTTATTCCTGTACTCCAGAGCGAAGTTTAACCTGGCAGCCCTATGTTGCTTCCATAACAGCGGATTTTCGTCCATACCTACCCTTCTCGTTGAGACGTCGTCGTATGGTCGACCTTCTCACGCTTAGCTGAAGGATGTTCCTTATTTCTGTGCTGGTCCTGAATGGGTCGTCATCACTGCATTGGGATATACTACTGTGGACGCCTAGGGCGACGACGGCGGTTGACGTGGCCTTCATCCGCCATCCTCTTTACTCAGAGATGAATCGTAGGTTTGCTGTATCCTAGGGCACGGGAAATGGTGCTGATACAGTATCCATTTTCGTAAAGCGCAAGAATGCGACCTTTATCGAATTCCTTGAGCTGAGACATTGCAGGTAAGAATCTAGTGACAAGGCAAGAGGAAACGAACAGCCATACAAGTGGGACACCACTTTCTTCGCCTCAGAAGTCACATTCATACCCGTCTACATGGTACGAAAAATATTTCATAAATAAGTTCCTGTTAAGTATTGTTTTCAGTATCATAGAAATTATTTTGTCTGTAATCTTCATACATAGTAATAATGAAATCGTTTTTAGAGATTTAAAGCAACATTTAGATTAATGTAGTGATTCAGCTCACGGTGCTCTCGCTAAAGCACACCATACACGTCTGTAAAAACACGTTTAGCCAGTGGCAGGTTAGCGTAGTGGCTAAAGCGCTATGTTTGAATACTCATAGCATGAGGTACGAATCCTGCCATAACAATTATTTTTTAATTTGATGTAAACAACGAGTTATAAGTTTAGATGGACAATGCAACTTTTATCGTTCAAATTATTTGTAGTACTGTGTGTATACGACTTCGAATGCTCTGTGGACGAAATCAAGAACATTTAATCTCCAGTAGCTTCCGTATTATACATACGCCTCAGTTTCAAGATGAACTTAGCCTTCAGTATATAATACTTCTGCATTTCTAGCAGTACCATACCTACAGGTGCTAAACTCTGCTTCAACTAACACACAACTTGTGATGCCTCTTAGGATAAGTACTTATGCAGTGTCATCGGACGAAGAGATATACCTGCCCCAGACTTTGAGGACTTTGCTTTAAAACTCTTCCTACCTCGAAAATCAGCATTTAATTTTTGGGAAATCAGAGAACGTTGTTGCTTAAGACGTTTTAAGAGGAAACTAAAGTCTTTCACCTACAACAACATTAAAATAGCGGACTGTGGATCTATTACACGCTACATTTTGTCACATTTCGCTGGCAGGAAGGAAAAGAGCTGATCAATAAGAAAGCAAATCTCCCAGCAGGAATGGGGGAACGAAATTAAACCTCTCGTGTTGGGAGGTTATATGATTTTATTTCAGTGATTACAGAATCAAGTGAAAAGGACAGTGCAGTTGGCATCAAGAGCACACTGGTGGCGTATGATGTTGAACTACCTGAACCGGAATTGATACAGAGCCTTAAATTCTGCAATCGGTCTGTATCCATTGCACACGAAATTACTGTTACGGTATAGTTGTGGATCCTAGTTTGATAATTGAGTGGTGTGGGTTCGTTTCTCACATAGTTTGTTCATTTTTTAACACTCACTAACGGATTTACTGCACCTCTGGTAACGTCAAATGAAGAATATCATGTCACACCGTAGTTCAGAATCCGCATAAACACCTTATCCTTTCGCCAGCAACATAGTCAGAACCTGTTTAAATTGCGCCACAAGAAAGGCGGTAGTCGCAGAAGGCAGAAATTCTGCTCGGGTAAACATGCACATTTTTTTTTTTTTTCATTTAATGACATTACGTTCGCAGGGCTCATATTTAATTTAAATTTCAGACGTAGAAAATTTTGGTGACTGAGTGGAGTTCGAATTCGGTTCTCTATGAGTGGAACGTATCTGGGTTGGAATACTGGTCCAGTACAAAAATATTTATAATTTCCTTGTAAGCCATAGTGTGTGCACACCGAATTTATTTTTAATGTCCCTTCACGAATTGTCAACAAAAACGATAGCTGCCATTATTTCTAGTCAAATATGTGAGCATCTTACTACTGGTGAGCAAGCAGTTAATAGTTTATATCTGTTTATGGGTGGATAAGGGCGATAGTGGGTGCTGGGTTCGTTTCCTGGGCAGAAAATGAGTGTATCGTTATTACATATTGGTAAACCTCGCTGCTGGTGAATTCGATATTTATCATTTGATTTTACTTAGTTACCCATCCGATAACGTGCGGGGTACAAAACCCTGTCACAAAATTTTACGTCACACCATTACAGTTGTCAACACGTGCTCACGTGGTTATTTATGAAGGAAAGTATATTAAACGTCTTCCATGGTTAGTTAACAGGGAGATAAGGGTCTTGATTTAGCACAAAAAATTTCGTCATTTAGTTTCAAGTTCAGGTGTGCCAACTGATAGCTTACAAATGAATCGTTTGACAAACCATTGAAAGCTACTCATCATTCTAAGAGCCAAACAAGAACAACACCGTTAGTTACACCGTTATTTAGTAAGAACGAAAGCTTCAGAGAGATGCTTAGTCACTTTTAGTTGCAGACACTGCAACAGAGGGATCCCACATGGCGGTGTGCACAGCTGCGTAATACCGAGACCTTACGACACATGAATAGTCAGCTGATATATGGATTCCTCCTACTTACATCACGCGGAAACACCATGCAGATAAAATTAGAGAGATTCTTGCGCACACACAGGTTTACTGGCAGTCGTTCTTCCTACGAAATATTCGCGCCTGGAGTACACAAATGGGGAAACGATAGTGGTATATGCAGGGTGAGTCACCTAGCGTTATCCGCTGGATATATTTCGTAAACCACATCAAATACTGACGAACCGATTCCACAGACCGAACGTGAGGAGAGGGGCTAGTGTAATTGTTTAATACAAACCATACAAAAATGCACGGAAGTAGGTTTTTGAACACAAACCTACGTTTTTTTAAATGGAACCCCTTTAGTTTTGTTAGCACATCTGAACATATAAACAAATACGTAATCAGTGCCGTTTGTTGCATTGTAAAATATTAATTACATCCGGAGATATTGTAACCTAAAGTTGACGCTTGAGTACCAGTCCTCCGCTGTTCGATCGTGTGTATCGGAGAGCACCGAATTACGCAGGGATCCAAAGGGAACGGTGATGGACTTTAGGTACAGAAGAGACTGGAACAGCACATTACGTCCACATGGTAACACCTTTTTATTGGTCTTTTTCACTTACGCACATGTACATTACCATGAGGGGTGAGGTACACGTACCCACGTGGTTTCCGTTTTCAATTACGACGTGAAATAGAGTGTGTCCCGACATGTCAGGCCAATAGATGTTCAATGTGGTGGCCATCATTTGCTGCACACAATTGCAATCTCTGGCGTAATGAATGTCGTACACGCCGCAGTACATCTGGTGTAATGTCGCCGCAGGCTGCCACAATACGTTGTTTGATATCCTCTGGGGTTGTAGGCACATCACGGTACACATTCTCCTTTAACGTACCCCACAGAAAGAAGTCCAGAGGGGTAAGATCAGGAGAAGGGCTGGTCAATTTATGCGTCCTCCACGTCCGTGAAACGCCCGTCGAACATCCTGTCAAGGGTCAGCCTTGTGTTAATTGCGGAATGTGAAGGTGCACCATCATGCTGATACCACATATGTCGACGCGTTTCCAGTGGGACATTTTCGAGCAACGTTGGCAGATCATTCTGTAGAAACGCTGTTTGGGCCCCTCCAATGAAGTGAGGACCAATGAGTTGGTCGCCAATGATTCCGCACCATACATTTACAGTCCACGGTCGCTGTCGCTCTATCTGTCTGACCCAGCGAGGATTGTCCACGGACCAGTAATGCATGTTCCGTAGATTCACTGCCCCGTGGTTTGTGAAACCCGCGTCATCGGTAAACAGCTAGAACTGCAACGCATTCTCTGTTAATGCCCATTGACAGAATTGCACTCGATGATTAAAGTCATCACCATTTAATTGCTGATGTAGCGACACATGAAACGGTAGAAAGCGGTGACGATGCAATATGCGCATGACACTACTTTGACTCAGTCCACAAGCTCTCGCAATGTCCCGTGTACTCATACGTCGGTTCATGGCTGCAGCAGCTAACACACCAACTGCACCCGCTTCTCCTCTGATGGGCCTGTTACGGACCCGTTTGCGTGCTATGAACATACCTGTTGCATACAGTTGGCTGTAGATGTTTTGCAATGTGCGGCACGTTGGATGCTCTCTGTCCGGGTACTGTTCTGCATACACCCTGCAGGCTTCAGTTGCATTTCGTCGACACTGCGGCGTGTACGACATAGATGAGTATCATAGATGAGTATCATCTCCGCCTTTTCAGAGTTCAAATACACCATGATCACAGTTCCTACTACACTACACTACCACAAACGTCTGGTAACACGGTGTACTACAGTTGGTCTGCGTGCGGCGACGAATGCAGAATGACAGTAGCAGCAAGCGCTACATGCGGACATTGCGACAGCTAGACCAAACCACAACAGCGCACTACAGCCACACTCGTAAACGCGGTCGTCATCGTAAACATTTCCCTGTAGATGCTGCTCGCCGACCGTGGCCCGTGTTTGTTACAACACGCAACTGAACGTCGGCGGTTTCAAGCGTCAACTTTAGGTTACAATATCTCCGGATGTAATTAACATTTTACAATGCAACAAACGGCACTGATTACGGAAATATATTTACGAAATATCTCCAGCGGTAATGTTAGGTGACTCACCGTATATAAGAACTGTATCCCACACCTTAATGTGGCTTGTGAAGTATAGATGCAGATGAAATAATGTGTTATTTGCAGTTTATTAAATGTTTTTGTTGATGTTCGCGTTTTGTAATCAGTGCCATGTTGTGGTTTCATCTGTTTTATTACGTGTCAGCACTAGTGCCAAAGAAAACCTACATAAGAAAAATTATTTTCACGCATTTAATAGCAAAAAGAATATTATTTGATCATTTTGTTAAAGGCGTTAGGTGATACTACAGAACCTAATCGCTTCTGGAGAATAATTTTTTTTTAGTTTGCAGGTCTTATAAGACATAACAACAAAAATTGCTACGACAGCTACTTAAAAGGACGGCCCCGAAAATTATTCCCCCATATTTATACCTGATGTTCAATTTGCAATCGGCAGTTAATTGTCCTCTACGTTTGTTAATTCAGGTCCCCATCAAAGTGGTAGCAACCGGCGCTAAAGTCAACGCCGGCCCTGCCACATCTGTGTTACGCGAGCTTGTCCTATGGTTACAAGCTGAAAAGACTTTTCACGTTAGCTGGCGTCTTCTGCCTGTCACCAGTCTGATGCAGAATTGGCAACATTGCAGCATACATTTGGCAGCAATGTGGCCTTCGAATTTCTTCTTGGACTGGTGCAAAGTGTACCTCTAAATTCACTCAGTAATATCTTATCATTCTCATTAAATATCCTGAACGATTCTCCCTTAGAGTATGATATAGAAGGTATTAAATGAATAGTTTTGATTCTAGGAAGCTCGTTTCAACAGAAACTGCAGCTGGTTTCGCTATTTACGTCGCTGTTGAGCTGACGAATTTACGATTGAGGCGACAAGGAGACAAGGTTTGTTGCACATGGCTGCTAGCCATTATATCGCTACCTCTATTCTCTAATCCGTGGATGTATAGACGCAACATTTACACATGTTAATCCGTTTTTTCTGCTTCTGTCAATAATATTGACCTGAGGGTGGCACTGAATAATTTTGTAACTTTCTCTCGTTAAATCGTAATGATTTGGGATATTTTGCCCTGAGAAGGAAGCCTTTTTTGTACCATTATCATGATAAGTTGTAATCAATTTTTATTACTATGTTACATACTGCATATGGTCCTTTCGGTAGTTTATTAAACACGACACAGACAAATGAGAGGGATATTAATCAGGAGCAGTATAACTCCCATATGATTCACGACAGTCTGACTAAGTCATATGTAAAGCATACACTTGACATTTAACGGCAGACATTAAAAACCCTACATTTTGAATAGTGTTTTACCTGAAGATTTCGCCTATTACAAGCAAATAAATAAAGCGCAAATAAATAAAGAAAAGCTCTCAAATTAAGGTTTCAGCAATTAATTTAATTTTAATGTGATTAACGAAGAACTGGAGATTTCCGACATTAAATTGAAAAGTATTTCCTATACATGGAAGGAACTAGATAATTATTATATTCGAGCAGATGGTTCTAAAAATGATCAAAGAGCATATACCTTTCCTTCAATCACATGTGTACTAACAGCATAATGATGATAATAATAGCAATCATGACAGTAATCATCGAATTATCTGGTAACCTCACACGCTGCAGTTGTATTTCTCGGACTAAAACAATAGTTGTCATAGAAAAAAATTCATATTGGCATCAAACCGGAGCTATGTTGACTAGAATGGTCCTTATAGTAAGCAGTCATGAGATTAGAATAATATTCGCATTAGAAACTATCAGGTAATTAACCAGTTAATCGAGAGAGCCAGATTTTTTTCACGGCTTCTAGGTGTATCGTCGGACACAAGAACATAATCACGGCTTTGCTAACTTTGAGTTGTAGTTGTCTGCTGCGTTGATCGCAGTTTGATAACTCTGGGGTATAGGTTCGATTCTCACTCATGGCGTCCATTTTTAACATTCATGGAAAGATCTAATTCACTTATGGTAACCCCAAGTCCAGAATGTTTTCAGATTCCGCATTAAACCCAATACCCCTTCACTACCAACAGCGTCTGAGCCTGTTTAAATGGCGTCATAACAAAGGCGGCAGCCGCCGAAGGAGCAACTAGGAAACTAGAACTAAAAAGTTTATTTCATTTAATTGAGGAATGGTTATTTCGTTCACAGTGTTCATATTTAATTTGAACTTGAGACGTTGCAATTTTTGGTCCTCGACTGGAATTCGAATCTGGATCTCTAGGAATGGAACGGATCTCGGTTGCAATCCTGGTCCAGCACAAACATATTCATAATTTCGTTTTACGTTCTAGCATGTGCAAAATGACCAACCACTGAAAAATAATTTGCGTATTTAATATCTGTTCATGAATAGTCAACAATAACGAGAGGTACCGTTATTTCTAGTGAAACATGCGAGCCTCTCACTACTGCTGAGCAAGCAGTTGATACTTAACGTGTATTTATGGATGGCAGGATGGCAAACAGCGACAGTAAGCGCCGGGTTCGATTCCTGGGCAAGCAAAACAAATTGTACCCTCATCTGATATTGGTAAATAAATTCGATTTCTAACATTTTATTTTACTTAGTTAACAATCCGATAACGTGCTAGCTAGAAAATCCAATCACAACTTTTTAAATCATAGGTTTCCAATTTTCAGCACATGCATACTTGGTTACTTGTGAAGGAGAGTATATTAAACGTCTTTCGTGTTTAATAAACAGGGCGATAATGGTTTTGATGTATTAGAAATAATTTCGTCATTTCGTTTCAAGTTCAGACGTGTTAATTAATACCGGTGAAAACCTTTATATTTCACGTCTCTTTACGGCTAGTCGTCATTGATGATCTTTGCCTTGATCATGTCCTGGGCAGGTGCGAAAGTGTATTTTAGTTATTAGTGACTACGTCTGCTGGGTTTGTGTCCAGATCCAGAACAAAAAATTTCTTCATGCCATTTATAGTTCAAACATGTGAGCAAATATTTCTTCATGAATTATTAGTACGGAGGCGTTACTGATTATACTCCATTAATACTGCGGTTTCTATAGAGCGTTTACCGCTGTTTATGGCGTTTTCTTTAACCAGTTCCTTTAACGACCAGTTTATGTAAAAATCAATCGTCACTGGGACATTTAGCAGCTGCTGTTAAACCTTTTACAGAGGAAAAATACTTCGAACTGTCATAGACTTTTATTAGTCCAGACATTGTCTCAGAATATCTTGCTCGTACAAACATTTACTTTGTTTAAGGATTGCTACATAGTTTATGTGCCATAGTTAGTTGTTTCAGTTTGCAATGAGATGGTAACGCTTTTGAAAGTCATTGTAACCTGTACAAGCGTTAGGGACTAACTCATGTGTAATTACGTGTTTTTCTAGATTTTTGCAGTATCATGGTGTGATGTTACATCGCACTGATTGGCTTAAAGAACAGTGTTGTCTAGTGGTCTCTCGTGGTGTCCAGTTTGTATAGTAGAAAGACTGTACCGCAAAGCCATTAGAGAGCCCGCTAGACAGCTAAGTTATGTTGGCTGCATGCAAATCAGGCGGAACACAATTCAGGTCGTTCGGATACTTTTGCGCATGATAGTACATCTACAATTTTGAGCAGAGAATTCAGATTCTGTATTCTATAAAACAACATTTTGTGGTGTATTTCAAGATATTTATGTACAACGGCGAAAAAAATATGCAGTATGGCCTGAAGAACTTCGTGATATACGAAAAACTATCAGACCAATAGCTACAGAAAAGAATAAATATTGACAAAAGCTACTAAGTTGGATACTTTAATTTTTTCACTATTTCTACAAAAGTATACCTCAGACTAAAACAACAAAAAGTGAGAAGGACTCAGAAGAAACTGAACACGATGAAGCTATTACCAGATAAATCTAAGAGTGAACTCTGTATTTACATATCGTATTTTTGTCTTCTCTTTCAATTTATTAATGAATGTGTGCTGAATTTGGACATACATGTTTGTCATTGTCACATGTTTTGAATTACCTATATTTACTTTAGTGTTTAGAAATCGTTATTTTTGTCCTGTTTACTTAAACTATGGTGAGCAAATAATATTTTCATTGTTCTTGCACTCTTCAGTTCGCGTACTGGTTTGACGCAGCTCTCCATGGTACTCTGTACTGTGCAAGCCTCTTTATCTCCGAATAACTACTGCAACCTACATACTTCTGAATCTGTTTTCTATATTTATCTTTTGGTCTCCCTCTACGATTTTTACCCCCAAACTTCCCTCTACTACTAAATTAACGATCCATTGATGTCTCAGAATGTGTCTTGTCAACTGAGCCCTCCTTTTAGTCACGTTGTGCCGCAAATTTCTTGTCTCCTCAATTCTATTCATTAATTACATGATATCCCCATCTAATTTTCAGCACGTTTCAAAAGTTTCTATTATCTTCTTGTTTAAACTCTTTATCGTTCATATTTCACTTCCATACGTGGCTACACTACAAATAAATGCCTTCAGAAATGGCTTCCTAACACTTAACTCTATATTCGATGTTAACAAATTTCACTTCTTCAGAAATGCTTTTTTTGCCATTGCCAGTCTATATTTTATATACCCTCTACTTCATCAATTACTTTGCAGCCTAAACAGCAAAAGTCATTTACTGCTTCAGATGTCTCGTTTTTTAATTTAATTCCATCAACATCACGTGATTTAATTTTACTACATTCCATTATCCTTACTTTGCTTTTTTTTATGTTCATCTTATATCATCCTTTCAAGACGCTGTCTATTCCATTCAGCTACACTTCCAAGTCCTTTCTTGTTTCCGATAAAATTACAATCTCATCGGCACATCAAAGTTTTTATCTCTTCTCCTTGAACTTTAATACCAACTCCAAATTTTTCGTTGGTTTCATTTACTGCTTGCTCAATTACCGATTGAATATCACAGGAGAGAGGTTGCAGCCCCATCTCGCTCCCTTCTCAACCACTGCTTCCACTTCATGCCCCTCGACCCTTATAACTGCCATCTCGTTTCTATACAAGTAGGAAAGAGTCTTTCGCTCCATTTATTTTACCCCTTTTACTTCCAGAATTTCAAAGAGGGCTATCCAGTCAACATTGTCAAAAGTTTCCTCTTAATCTACAAATGCTGTAAACGAAGGTTTTCATTTCCTTAACCTATCTTCTATGTTAAGTAGTGGCGGTCAGCATTGCGTCGCGTGTTCCTTGATTTCTCCGAAATCCAAAGTGATCTTCCCTGAGGTCGGTTTCTACCAGTTTTTCCATTCTGCTCTAAAGAATTCGTGTTAGCATTTTGTAGCCATGACTAATTAAACTGGTAGTTCGAATGTTTTCACACCATCAGCAGTTGTTTTCTTTGGAATCGGAATTATTACATTCTTTTTGAAGTCAGCGTATTTTGCACGTCTCACACATCTAGCACACCAGATAGAAGAGTTTTGTCATGGCTGGCTCTCCCGTTGATATCAATAGTTCTGACGAAATGTCGTCTACTCCCGGGGCTAGTATCTACCTTCCCTCTGGTGAAATATGCATCTAAATCCTTACATTTGTTCTCTAGCCATTCCTTTTTACCCATTTTGCAGTTCCCTGTCAATCTCATATTTTAGACATTTGTGCTCCCTTTCACCTACTTCATTTGTTACAAATATTTTCTCCTTTCCTAAATTAAATTCACTATCCCCTGTGTTGTCAAGGGATTTCTACTACACCTTGTATTTTTACCTATTTCATCCTCTACTGCCTTCACTATTTCATCTCCTAAAGTTACCCATTCTTCTTCTGCTGCATTTCTTTCCGCTGTTCTAGTTAAACCGTTGCCTAATGCTCCCACTGAAACTCTCAATAACCTCTGGTTTTTCAACTTATTCGGGTTCCATCTCCTTAATTTCCTACTTTTTTGCAATTTCTTCAGCTTTAGTCTACGGATCATAACCAATAAATTGTGGCCAGAGTCCACTTCTGCCTTTGTAAATATCTTAAAGTTTAAAATTTGGATCTGAAAGCTCTGTCTCATCCTTATATAATCAATATGAAATCTTCTGATACCTCTAGGTCTCTTCCACGTATATAGCCATCTTTCACAGTTCTTAAACCAAGTGTTAGCGATGATTAAATTCTGCTGTGTGAAAAATTCTACCAGGCAGCTTCCTCTTACATTCCTTTTCCCAGTCCTTATTCAACTAATACTTTTCCTTCTCTTCCTTTCCCTACTATCGAATTCCTGTCCGCCATCATGTTTCGTCTCCTTTAACAATCAGAACAATATCTTTTATTTCATCATACATTTCTTCAATCTCTTCATTATCTGCAGAGCTAGTTGACAATATAAATCCGTACTACTGTAGAAGTTGTGGGCTTCATGTCTATCCTGGTACGATAATGCATGCACTATGCTGTCCGTAGTAGCTTACCAGCATTCCCATTTTCTAATTAATTATTAAAAGCACTTCCGTATTACTCCTATTTGACTTTGTATTTATAACCCGGTATTCGCCAAACCAGAAGCCCTGTTCGTTCTGTCACCGAACTTCACTAATTCCCACTATGTCTAACTTTAACCTATCCACTTCCCTTTTTAAATAATCTAACCTACCCGCTCGATTAAGCGATCCAACATTATTCTCTCCGATCAGTAGAACTCAAGTTTTGTTTCTTCTCATGACGACATCCTCCCGAGTTTCCCCACCCAGAGATCAGAATGGAGAACTATTTTACCTCCGGAATATTTTACCCAAGAGGATTCCCTCAACATTTAAATGTGCATTAGAGCTGCTTCCTCTTGGGAAAAATTCGGCTGTAGTTACCCTCGCTGTCAACCGTTAGCAATATCAGCACAGTTAGGCAGTTCTGATAGATGTTACGACGGCAGATCAATCAATCATCCAGACTCCTGCTCTGAAACGATTGAAAAATTTGCCAGCCCTCTTCAGGAACCACACATTTGTCTCGCTATTCAACAGATACCGCTCCACTGCGGTTGCAGGTACAGCTGTACGTATCGCTGAGGCACGCAAGACACGGCAAGGTCCATACTTTGGGGGGGGGGAGGAAAACATTAGATTCCTCAATATACAGTATCTACTGATATACAATATGTATGACTGCTTTTATTTCTTAATTTCAGTATCAGTAATGCTGATATTCCCATTCAAATATCAGAGAATAATCCTGTTTAATAATGATAAACACATATTAAATATAATGGACAGCAAACTATTGTAATAATCACCTTGACAATATCGTAAGTATAAATAAAGATGGTTTAGCAAATACGTTTCTGAGAGGTAAAATATCGTAAGTGCTATTCACCCCGTAATATTACACAAAAACATTCGATAAAGACTAAGTATACACAGAATTTAGCAGGAAAGGATATAAAAAGTAAGGCTCCTCGTAACTGTTTTTTGACTTACTTTACAGGTAGCAATATCTGAGCCGCAGCAGCTTCTTTGTGCTCACCTGTGTAGTTACTGAAATGTCACTTACGATACTTTGCCTCTGACGTCCAGATCTATGACAAGATGATGAGTGTCTCTGTCGCTATTGCCGCAGCAGCGAACAACGGGAGGGACTGCAGGCATCGGTTATCGTCGCTCAAGACCGCCACCCACGCAGCCGCTGCTACCGCTACCGTTGCCTTCACCGACGACACAGAGCTCCGCCTCGGTCGCTAGGCCTTCCACATTATAGTGGAATGGCGCAATAGATAAGAACGTAGGTGGTAGGTGCCACCATCCGCCGCACAGCAGTGCCGGCCCATGGCCTGCCCAGCTTACTTCCTCAGTGAGGCGGCCGCACTGCAGACCCGCCGCACTGCACGACCTGGGCCGCCTATCAGGTATACATCCCGCACTGAGTACCAACCTCTACAGCTCGCGAAGATGCGGTAGCCGATGCGCAATGACCAGTTTTCGTCCAAAGCTCTGGGCGACTTCATTCGTCTCTTCGGAAGGGGAGCCCGAGAAGCGTTTGGCATCTTTCGGTCAGTCAACGATGACAGAAACGAGGCGCACACTCTGCAATATTTATCAAATGATTTTACAGAAATTATTCGCAAAAAAACTTTTTTTTGCTTTACATAATTTTTTTTTTCCTTTACATAGCCGGCCGCGGTGGTCTCGCGGTTCTAGGCGCCCAGTCCGGAACTGTGCGACTGCTACGGCCGCAGGTTCGAATCCTGCCTCGGGCATGGATGTGTGTGATGTCCTTAGGTTAGTTAGGTTTAAGTAGTTCTAAGTTCTAGGGGACTGATAACCACAGCAGTTGAGTCCCATAGTGCTCAGAGCCATTTGAACCATTTTGCTTTACATATAGCTGTATATGTCACGTTCCTCATGATATGCGCATCATTTCATTAATGGTCATAGTTATTGTGATACTCTGTAGGAATCAGCATGGGTTCCGAGAAAGACTATCGTGTGAAACCCAGCTCGCGCTATTCGTCCACGAGACTCACGAGGGAAATAGACACGGGTTCCCAGGTAGATGCCGTGTTTCTTGACTTCCGCAAGGCGTTCGATACAGTTCCCCACAGTCGTTTAATGAACAAAGTAAGAGCATACGGACTATCAGACCAATTGCGTGATTGGATTGAAGAGTTCCTAGGTAACAGAATGCAGCATGTCATTCTCAATGGAGAGAAGTCTTCCGAAGTAAGAGTGATTTCAGGTGTGCCCCAGGCGAGTGTTGTAGGACCGTTGCTATTCACAATATACATAAATGACCTTGTGGATCACATCGGAAGTTAACTGAGGCTTTTTTTGGATGATTCTGTGGTATATCGAGAGGTTGTAACAATGGAAAATTGTACTGAAATGCAGAAGGATCTGCAGCGAATTGACGCATGGTGCAGGGAATGGCAATTGAATATCAATGTAGACAATTGTAATGTCCTGCGAATACATAGAAAGAAATATCCCTTATCATTTAGCTACAATATAGCAGGTCAACAACTGGAAGCAGTTAATTCGATAAATCATCTGGGAGTACGCATTAGGAGTGATTTAAAATTGAATTATCATATAAAGTTGATCGTCGGTAAATCAGAGGCAAGACTGAGATTCATTGGAAGAATCCTACGGAAATGCAAACCGAAACAGAGGAATTAAGTTACAGTACGCTTGTTCGCCCACTGCTTGAATACTGCTCAGCAGTGTGGGATCCGTACCAGATAGGGTTGATAGAAGAGATAGAGAAGATCCAACGGAGAGCAGCGCGCTTCGTTACAGGATCATTTAGTAATCGCGAAAGCGTTACGGAGATGATAGAAAAACTCCAGTGGAAGACTCTGCAGGACAGACGCTCAGTAGCTCGGTACGGGCTTTTGTTGAAGTTTCGAGAACATACCTTCACCGAGGAGCCAAGTAGTATATTGCTCCCTCCTACGTATATCTCGCTAAGAGACCATGAGGATAAAATCAGGAAAAAATGCCCACACAGAGGCATACCGACAATCCTTTTTTCCACAAACAATACGGGACTGGAACAGAAGGGAGTACCGATAGAGGTACTCAAGGTACCCTCCGCCACACACCGTTAGGTGGTTTGCGGAGTATGGATGTAGATGTAGATGTAGATACTTACGTGAATTTCGGAAAAGTGTGCAAAGAAAAATAGAGCTCACTGTGATTTTTGGATTGGTGCATATTACATAATATGTTCTTGCGTATGAAATCTAGTTAACGTATTGAATTTTTCTTTGGACTTGAGTAGAGGTATCTATCTGTCACCAATCTCGAGAAAATTGATGTGATGTAGCACACTCATTAGCGATCGCACCACACTAGCGATAAAGCCAGAGTGAAATATCCCCAACATTCCTCATATTTCATAAACTGTTTCAGATATCGGAATGATACTTTGGTAAATGATAGCACGCATAGAGGAGAATATTTTACCATATCGTTAATTTTGGAACAACACATTTGAATACATTACACTTTTTTGTAGCGAGGATGTGCTTTTTCATAAGCCACTGACCCTACTTTTCCTCAGTTCCTCACTTAATAAACCACTGTTTCCAGGATTCTCCCGCAATTGTTTCTGCACAACACGTTAGTGGCGTGAGAGTGTAAGCTCCGCTGTGTTTTGGCGCTTCAGTATGGAATCGCGCGACCGCTACAGTCGCAGGTTCGAATCCTGCCTCAGGCATGGATGTGTGTCATGTCCTTAAGTTAGTCTAGTTTAAGTAGTTCTAAGTTCTATGGGACTGTTGACCTCAGATGTTAAGTCCCATAGAGCTCAGAGCCATTTGAACCATTTTGCGTTTCGCGAGAAGAAGCAAATTTCGACATGGCAACTAGAGAAATGTGTAGGCTGTACTCAAAATTCGCCACTCATGACACTTCTCTGAAAGTTTCAACGGAATTCGTTTTAGATACTAACGGAAGCAGAGGCAACAGTAGATCTTTTTGGATACTCACCACGCAAGTGTGGATGTGGAGGGTCCCATTGGATATTAAAAAAAAAAAAGTAAGCGTAGGCTACAGTCTAGAACGGCACTTCCCCTAGTGCACTCGACATTTCCCCTTCAGTGCTCTGAGCGATCCCCCACCACTGCAGCTCTCCCCATATTTCCCAGTCGACTGAGTGTCTAGTGGCCAATGCATTTTGTACGAACTATACCAATCTAGAGGTGCTGTTACCTCCTATCAGTGAAGGATTTCCATATATGCCAAGAAAAGTGTTTAACACGAAACTGATGGGGCTGAAATATTTCACTTCGTTAAAGGAAATTCATTCTATACTGTGCATGCGAAATAAATGCTCGACAATACATTACAAGAATTTTTTTGAAATGCTACTTGCTGCTTAAAGGTGCACATGCAGTTGCTAATACATCTTATTAGATACAATTTTTTACACTTTGAATATCTTCATTTTAAGCAAAGTGATGGGTTGTATTCGCATCGATGTCTCGACCATTAGATACGTTCATTAGGTTTTGACGCTTCCAGAACCGATACCTGACAGACTAGCATAATGTAATGTGCTGAAACTTTCAGTACCTGAACCTGCGCAAAAGCAACATTGTTTATTCTGTTCGGTCTAACAAATAGAAATAAGAACAGAACTTTTCAGAGTTGGTGAGACAGCATCAAGTATGTTCTGTGTAAGGTGTCAGGCAAATCCAACACCTTCCATGAAAACCCAGACATGATAAGCAAATCCAGTAGTATGTCACATAGCTCCCAATAAATAGTGACATTAAATTAACCAAAGTAATACGAGTAACGAGTGAGCAAATGGAATACCACAGACCAACACAAGAATGCCTAAATGCATGTCATACCTTCCCACCGCGAGACAGATGCAGTTCCGAGGGGAGAAACGAGAACAGAAGCTGAGAGCAGAGCCGTGTTAAGCTAGAAGGTCCTACGATAAGGAACTGACACCCACGTCGCCAGCTAACCGGCAGGACCACCCCCCAGCCCATGTTAAAAGCTAGAGCCCTCCAAAAGAACAGTATAGATCTTACGATAAAACTAAAAGGGCCTCACAAGCCGCAAGTTTTAGCGTGAGACTTTTTCGCGTCTCTGTTACGTTGCAAACGTTAAAAACATTGCCTCACCACGAAAAGTAACCGACAGGACCACCCCCCAGCTCATGTTAAAAGATAGAGCCCCCACAGAAGAGCAGTATAGATCTTACGATAAAACTAAGAGGGCCACACCAGCTGCAAGTTTTAGCGTGAGACTTTTTCCCGTCTCTGTTACGTTGCAAACTTTAAAAACATTGCCCCACCACGAAAAGTATAACGTTTCTCATTGGATAGACAGCATTTTTGTAGGCGGAGCTTAAGGTTAACATTGAGACCCTGATTGGTCAGATGAAAACACAGACAGATAGTTTTTTTTTAAAAACCAACTTCGGTAAATTGTAGTAAGGAGAAGTTAGAAAGGGGTCGCTTCCGAGACGGCGAACTGGATGGAGCTGCGTCGCCCGACGCCCCCTGACACTGCCTAACCAACGAAAGGTAATGAACGCACGCGATGCCGCATAACAGCGCATAAAGCTTCACTCATAACTGCAGAAGTCTCATCTGCTACACCCCCGTTTTGCGTAATACTAGTGTCGATCGTCAATTAAAGCTCATGGTATTCACATTTGCTACGTAAGTTAAAATCTGAAACGCGATGACTTTTCTGTTATACAATTATTGAGAAGCCACATCAGCCACTGTAATTTACGACGAGTTAGATAAGTAATTAAAGATAATTGAGGGTTACTGTAGACCATATTGATAGTTTTCTCTTTTGTGAAACTTTTTAAACCTAGATTATAGATGTGATATGGCATAGGTCATCCTTCGATCCATTATAGAACTTGGAAACCCATTCAGGGAATATTCGTTCACATTTTTGTTGAACGCAGTTGGTTTTTATCATCCTGTATTAATATATTTCCTTTTATCAATAGTGCAAATTATAATAAATGTTTTGTGAGTAGAATAAAAATTCCAGTGGTAAACTTACCTGCTTTTTCGACGTTATTTTACCAGCTAACTAAAAATAGGAAAGCCTTGAACCCCTTCCACTAAATTTAGTTAGTATTAAGATTCTTTTACAGGGAGTGCAGTGGAGCTGACGCTGAAATCATTAAGTATTTGGTTATATCATCGCTAGTCTCACTGAACTCTTCTGAACTCTACATGTCATGTGTGGTCTGGCGTCCCCTTACCAGCAACAGGTCCCAGGCTCAAACTGGTCAATTCCGTAAAAAACACGCTCAGAGCGTCGTTGCGCGAAAGTGGTAGGGAGACACGACTTAGAACAACAGAAACCACGCAGAATGTTAGATCTGAATATCTAAGTTTACTGAGAAGTGGATTGTTGTCATGTCAGACCATTTTGTTTCGTGCTAAAGAGAAACTTAGTATGTCATTACTCTGGGTCCACAGTACTATTTCATGTCAACGGATTATTTAAATTTTCATGTCTCTGCATTAACATACAAACATGGTGAGTTGGGGTGAGATAAAACTGATAACATAATGTCTACAATGCAATAATAATTCACAAAGAAAGAGGTTTCTTTATTTGGCTCCAATAACCATCTTTTCTGCGGCCGAATTTAGCTTTATTTGGTATACGGTGTTTCACGAAGGAGCATCGTTTTTTGAATGGTCACTCGAAATTATTGACGTAGTAGTTAGTATACTATATGCTTTACGTCTCCCATAATTTCAAACCTGCGAGATTCAGACATCATTTTCAGATGTCGAAATGGTGCCCACAGGAAAGTAGCTATCTCGGCGTGCCTTTTCCTCTACATAATTTTTGAGGTGGAATCGCAGTATTTATTTCACAGGCTTCAACGTCCTGAGGTTTTTTACCTAAGGATTTGAGGAGCTTCATTGTCGGTGGCAACAGGTGATTAATGGAAGTGATTTTTGGGTTTCCAGTTCCTTTGAGGTCTCCATCAAGAAATTTAAGAAAAATCCCTTTTTTACAATTCCTCAAATAATTTACGTGCTAATGAATACCGGTTTAATATAAAAACACAGTAGTGTACATACTGTTAGAACAGAAATCAGTTCGTCCATCGACGTGATGTCAATCCTTCTATTCTCTCTGTTTCTCGTTTCTGAGAAAGTTTTTTACACAGTACCCAATATTGCCTTTTGACCTATTCATGCACTGTCAGTCGTGTGTTCCAGCGAGTATCGTTCGAGTGCTACAGTGTTCTCTGTAGGCTACGGATACGGCCACTTTGCTTTGCAGATGTCACAGTTCCTTCTCTGCAGTCGGAATACAATAAAGTTGCGGGAAATTGGATGACATTTACGGCGCATTGAACGCATATCTTAACACTGTGTTCAGCACGTGACAGGGACAATTCAGTCTAAAATATCCACGAAAAGCAGCGATAGTGTTGGTACCTTACGTCTTTGAGAAAAGTCGTCTCAAAAATTCCTTTAGAATAATTTCATCTGTTTTAGACTCGTCTGAAAAGCGGGTGGTAAAGATTAAGCGTGATCTGAGGTCCCCATTAACAAAATAACAAAACTTACGTATCAGGAAAGAAATCCTTTTTGCGCTACATGTCCACATATCTGTATTGCCGAGCATTCACCACCGTTCATGTAATAAAATACTTCAGGCATAATTTTCTTTCTAAGCCAAAATAATTTCATTGACTCTTTGTCTGCAGTAGTGATTTCCTCGACGTATTTTTATGCCCCAACGCATTTTCCTCTATTATTTTAAGCAAGAATTTTTCGACGTATATTGATTCGACTTCCTTTAACAATAACCATAGCCATCACTCACTAGCTAACTGCGGCCAGATTATCTTTGTTTCACATTCCATGCGATATTTAGTATTTTACATATTTCATTACGTATTAATACTTCCTACGATCTGTGGTCTATCATATTTTTCTTTTGCCATAATGCATGCAGAATTAGAAAATGATCGTTATTTGAAGTCCTATGTACATATGCGGCCAAACCTACTACTTTCACCAGCAGAAGCAAATATTTGCAAGTGCACGACGACAAACACCAGCGATGAGAAAGTAAACTCCTGTTATTTGTTTTGTTTTTTGTTTTTTCAATCCAGATACACGTAAGACGCCACATTAGGATTTCTTACAATCGAATTCGTCGTAATACGGCTTTAGACACGAAAAAACTATACGTAATTGCAGAAACCGTAGTATGCTCAAATTAATTTTAAAATCTACTAAATAATTCTAATAAAAGTTAAACTGAGCCCTACGATGTGGCAGCTGCGTGTAGATACTGCAGTTACGACACCGAATTATGTGCACTGACTGAAACGTTATTCCCAAAAGAGCTCTAAGTATACTGCATGAGGCGACGCCAACGACACATAGTTTTGATTAAACTGTGGCGTCGATAGTTATGATGCCACAACGTAGGAGCACGCTCTCATAAGTTGGCGCTACGAGAGAAGACTATCTACGCCGACCACAGCACCCTCCGGCCGACGCTGTGGAGCTCAGCGTGTGCCGTCTTGATTACCGCCCAGTTTCATCAAGAGCAGACGGCCTGGAAACATCGCTTCGACTACCGGGTGGGCTAGCTTGCTATTGAGACTTTGATTAGATATGGACTATGGCTTCACACCAACGTGCTCATCGTAGACAAAGTTATGTATGCCTTTGTTGTTTACTTTGTGTTTACTCTAGTAAATAAAAGGGTTAACGTTACATGCAGTACCGAAGTGCTTCACGTCTCCTGCTCCTACTCGCTTCCTTCATTCTCGGCTTATATTACAGAAGCAGTTCACAGGAGCAGACCCACGAGCCGTCTATCCTGGCGGGATACAAAATAAACAGAGTAAAATTTCGTTTGTTAAATAGAGTTACTTAAATTAGCGACAAAATAAAGTATGTGTTCCCAGTTATGGGGAAGAAAGGTAAAATACTGTGCGGAGCAGCCTGGCTCGCCCAGTGACGTCACGGTCTCTCTTCGCCCGACAGTGTATTGGCCAGTACGGAAGAGTGTGATCAGCCCGTGGGCTGGCCGATTTGAACGGCTGAGTGGAACGCTTGCGCGCCGGACTCCGATCACAAACCCGTGGCCCAGCCCGTCCCGTACGATGACGTCAGTACGGAGCAGAGCGGCGCCCGCCCTCGAGATGGCCACTTTGCAGGATCATGCGGCAGCCCTGCTTCGCAGCCAGGTACACCGGAAGGACGGCCACGGAGCGACGCAGCAGCCGGCAGACTCGCTTCACTGCGTGGACGGCAACCCCGCAAGCCGGCTGATCTGCAATCTTTCACAAAAGATTTTAATGAAACTACTCGGCAAAAAAAAAAAAATTTTTGATTCTCGCGCATCTCATAGCTATTTTGTCAGTTTTACATAGCACACACTGCTTCGCTTGCAAGACAGCGAGAGTGAAATGTTCTCATAAATGGTCTGAGATACCTAAAGAATTTTTTGGTAAATGATCACATACAAGATGGCGATAGTAGGTTGTCGTACAGTTAGCATATGTAACTTCCTTACCTAGCGCAAAAAAAACCACGAGTAACTACAGGTGTCTTGCAGTAGACTAGTGTAATTTTTTAAAATTAATACGCAGCTGGTGAAACGAAAATTGTTACAGGTTCCTAGAAAGCAAAAGAAGTTTTCACGACATGGCTCTGATATTCACGATAGGATACAAAACCATTGTAAGAATTTGGAGTCAGTAGTAGGGTAAATTTTGTACAGTATCACTCTGCATTGTTTCCAAATTTATTCAAAATGGCCCATCCAAGATGGCGGCCATACCTGTCGCAATGTCACAATGACGACCTGGCGGGAAGATCAAATTTTGGCGGGGAAATAAGTCAACTGGGCTACCTCCACTAACCTAATCCCTTCCCCTCCACTCCCCATCCCCTCCCCTCCCTCCCCAAGAAAACAGCAGAAAAATTTAGGTGGGAGAAAGGATCACTTAGGCTACCTCCACTAACCTAAGACAAAGACAGGTAAATTTTGGCTGGAAGTTCAAATTTTGGAGTGGAAAATAGGTCAATTGGGCTACTTCCACTAACCTAAGTCATTCAACCACCACCTCTTCCTTGGAATTGGCAGAACAAGGACTCAGTCTGTGCTGGGCTGTTGGATAGGATGCACATAAGTCTTTATTTTGCATGTCTTGTTTATTTAAAAAATTGAGTTGTCATAGGCAGTAGCTCCATCCAGTGTGTTCTTCATGAGGTCCGGAGTCCAATGGACCTAGTACACAGTACCACCACCATCCCTCCCCCACTCCCCACTCACGACGTAATCCAAGATGGCGGTCTGGGGAAAAATGGCGGGAAAAGGGCTCAGTCTGTGTCCAGCTGCTGGAGAGGAAGGAGTGTACGTTATTTATTTTCAGTGGTAAGTTGGAAAAATTTATTTAGGTACGGATTTCACATAGTTTATTTTTTACGCTGACACAAAACACTCCCCCTGATGTGCTCGAGGTCACACTAAATAGCCTACACAATTGCAAACTGCTCGTAAATTACTGAAACATTACCGAAATAATACAGTATACTGATGTACAGACATGCAAACAACTCGTATATTGTAAAAATGATGCATGTAAAGCGTTCTGCATACACGCTCACTAATTGTAAACTGTTAAAAAAATGCATTGCAGAGCCTACAGACATATTCACAAAACGATATAGTACACTAATGTACAGACACGTTGACTACGTGTAAAATTGTCAAAATAATGCGTGTACAACTCCCTGCAAACACGTTCACGATTCAACAGCAGAAATAATACAGTGCACAAACACTCACTGCATGTAAAAACGCTTTCGAACTATCATTAAGTAATTCGACCGTGACGTATAGGCGATCCATTCCCTACAGAGGTCCAAGGTGGAATGACGACGAGCTGTGTTGGGCGCGCACGCCGGTCGACCCTCTCCCACATGTGAGACGCGTCTGGGTGCGCACATGTTTGGCCACGGCGACACGTGCGGTGATGCATCACTTTTGTACCTGCATGTCCAGCACTGGCCTAATTGCCAAGCGACATGTTTGCCTAGCTACCCAGCAGGTGCAGCTAAAAGACTGTCAGTGTTATACTGACTTCTAATGTCTATGTAAATGACAGCCAAGTCTCCCTCTGGACACATTATAGAAATCTTTAGCAATGCTTTCAGAAACAGTTTACGAAAATATTAAAGCGTAATACACGATGCAATCTTCCTCGCGATCCTAATGGGACAGTCGGTCTATTAAATATCAACCCTTCTGGAAAATCATAAAGTGCCACAGAAATATTAAACGTTTGCTTACATTGTAGGAGATATCGTTACGTCTCAGCATGTCTGCATGGAAATTCTTGTCCTAACAGGACATCCTGTTCAAAACACAGGTCAGCACACGTTATTAACATCCGTGGCGGCCTGCCTTTGAGGTGCAAAAGTATGTCACAGCTAATACGATGTTAATGTTTGCAGACACCTCACGTCAATGTAGCTGACAGCCAAATCTCCCTCTGCACATACGCATATTATAGAAATCTTTTGCTCTGCTTTCCTAAACTTTTCACGAAAATATCCCAGAATAACACCAAATGAATTCTTCCTGATGGTCCTAATGAGGCACCCTGTCCATCGCGTCTTACCCATACTGGAAATTGTAACAAATGTGTGAAATCTTATGGGACTTAACTGCTAATGTCATCAGTCCCTAAGCTTACACACTACTGAACCTAAACTATCCTAAGGATAAACACACACACCCATGACCGAGGGAGGACTTGAACCTCCGCCGAGACCAGCCGCACAGTCCATGACTGCAGCGCTTTTAGACAGCTCGGCTAATCCCGCGCGGCGAAATTGTAACATCCTGCTTTAACGTACATCTCAGAAATGGTAAACCTTTGCTCTTGTTCTCGCCGCTAAAAGCCCTCATCATGTCTGTGTATGCTTGCAAACACACCGTTAATGATAAAAGCATTCCCTTTCTTAGTAACGAGAGCACTATCTCAACACAGATGAGAAAATCAGACCAATTACGCAAAGAGAATTCATAGCACTGTCCTACAAAATAGAAAAATGGCTGGAATTTCCGGTGTCCTACAGCAGCTGGTCTGGAAATGGCCTAATGCCACAATGGCGGACGAGGGACAGCATCCTGCCAGAGATGGATGGTCTGCATCAACGTGTCTTTGGACACTTGAACAAAGAAGACATCACGTTACTCTCACAAATTTCCGTAGATACCTGGGTCCCATCTTGTTCAAACCAGTCTGCGGAGGCTTCTATCCACAGCACAAAGGATGTCATGTGAATGAATGGAGCATTCTGATTGGCTCTTCCTGAATTCAAACTGCTGCTTCTGCCAGTGTGGGAGCACTGCCCGCCAATTTTTTCTGGAGACAAGACTGTCAACTGCAAAACTATCTTTTACAGATCGCCATATTGAACTGACATTTAACCCCTGAAAGGTGGTCTACAGACTGTCAAATATGGAAAGACACTTCCTCAACTTCACTACTCTGCTACTATTGAGCAAAGATTGAATTTTTCGGCCTTGAATCCCGCAAAAGTACTGCTGCTGGTGTGGGAGAACTGTCCGCCATTTTCTGCAGACGAGACTTTCAGTGGCAAAACTAATTTGCACAGATCAGCATATCACACTGACATTTATACCTTGCGAAAGTGGTCCACAGATCATGAAATAAGGAAAGTCATTTCCTCAATTGCACTGATCTGCTATTGTCGAGGAAAGCTCGAATATTTCGGCATGGAGCTGATCTCGCCACACACCATATCGATGTAGTAAGCACACAATTGGTATCCTGCCCCATACAAAATCGCCATTTCTGCATCTTGCGTATAGCTATCGACCACCAGATACTCGCACATATACCACCGTATATACTCCTCACAGTGCAAGATATTTCCTGCTAGGTCGGGTGGTCATCTCCTGCAGCGTTCAAGAGTCATCTGCCCCCACACACACGCTGGCCCAACGTTCGACCAGAGCGTCCTCAGCTGACCGTGGTAACTCTCTGAACTCTTGTATAATGGCTGGGCTCTTTCCCCTCGGCACAAAAATGTTACTGTCCCTGCCTCGGATATGCTTGCTTTCTACACCCACATCAAGACTGTGGGATTACAAGAACACATATATTTTCACATGATCGTCACATATCATCGCTTGCATAGTATAATTCCGAAGATAAATACAGAAAGTTACTTTCCTAGAAAGCTGAGACCTTAGCGAGGTACAGCGAGATGAACATGCTGCAAACCACTGAGTAATTAGAAACTTATCTCGTGCGCGAATATCTTTACGTGAAAACTCGAAAAAATAGAGGAAACCGATATTTCCACTGGGATATACCTATGTTAATGATATTACATTTTCCAATCATCCCTCTAATTTAAAAAGCAAACCAAAGTGTTCTCAGGACTAGAGAACCAGCAAACATGTCTTCTACCCACCTTTCATCACCTAGATGCACACAGCACACACCACAATCGATGTTCTCTCAATCAAATAAAGGCAGGAAATGCGCAGAGGCAGTCAACTGGACAATTTACATTGGAGGGAATAGCTGTCCTGCGAAAACATACGTCCATATTCAATCATCTCAAATTTCGATGGAGACCACGTACAATCACAAAGGCTGTCCAACACATACTGAGTATTAGTTCGCTATTCAGCCGTCTAGAGGGTGACACGGTTAGTTCAGCTACATTGTTGTACTGAAATTGGCCACGCACATTCAGTTACGAGTAGAATCGTCCTAGGAAACCAGCCACATACGTATTTGTGGCACTTACAACTAAATAATATGACTGTAGCCTCGATCGGACGACATTCAACAATGAGCGAAGTGTCGGAAATACCCGCTTCGGATGACTGTGACTCTGGACATAGAAATATCTGTACCATTCTTATGACTGGACATAATTTTAAAAATAAAAAAAATCGTTCATTCACCTTCTGGCTATTACAGCTTTCCACGTCAAATCCATACCTTCTCTTACGACAGGACATTGACACTTCCTTTGCACATGTCGGAACACACATACATACTGCATAAGCGCACTGTGTAAGGTGGCTATAATTTAGCACCTTACAAGATCTCATCTGCATCCTTTACAGAGTTTTGCAACCAGAATTAGGTATCATTTGATAGGTTGTACATCGTATATATCCATGTTTAAAGAAGACAGACACTGTCACCCACACCTTGTAAATAGTTGTTAACGCTTATTGCATGAAACGTGATCTAGTATCTTTATTATCAAAACGGCGTAATGAATTATTGGCTATACTAGTAGAGGTTGGAACACCAGTGGAAATGAAACGGCAGGTGTAATTCAAGCCCTGGGTGGAAAAGCCCACGCAGGTGTGTTGGTCCTGCTTGACACAGGAAGTAGCCAAATCGGACGGTCGGGCCACCTGGGTGCTGCTGCACGGTATTGTAGAGGGGCCGTAAGGGTAACCGGATAATACTTCGAAAACTCTGAAAATCTTGGATGCAGCAGAGAGGAACGAGGAAGCATTACCTCGGAAATCGCGCAGGCTGGGTTATTTCTGACGATTTTTACTCTGAGAAGCGTACCATTGTACGAATTCCTAATTAACAGGGATAGGTGTTTCCTTGCAAATTTTCCACGCTGGAATACAAAAGACTAAAATATGGTTCGGAAGAATTTGTAGAGAGGGAGAATATTCCGTGGTTTCGAGAATATGATTCGCCTTCTGCAGCTACAAGGGAGGGGAGCTGAGATTTTCCGGGAAGCCAGCAGTAGAGAGAAGGTGGTCTTCCGTTCTGAGCGCCCGTCTTTGACAGTATCAGCTTCTGTTGGTACAGATGGACTTGCTGTCTTTGTTCTCAGGAGATTTTATAGTTAGAACAGTTAGGCACTGTACTGTTGTGAACTTATACGATTCTGGACTTCGCCTCCGAGTAGGCAATCCTCGTTGAGTATGCAGCGTTCAGTGATTGAGAGAACTTCCTCTGTCTGTACTCACGTAGAGACATTATCTTAATTCCGTCCTTGTGGCTGGGAGCTCACGTTTCTTCTCTGTAGAACACAGAAAAAAGACAGTATTAGATCATCCTAGTCGGAGGACCGCCTTCTGCCGTCCAAGTGTTTAAAAGAGTTTTTTATTTTGTGGCTGGAGCTCTTCCATCGTCGCAGTCGTGTGCAAGAAACATTACTCCAACGCACCGGACGTAGTACATATGGTGATATTTCTAATAGCTTCGGCTTATTGAGGCTACACAGCTAAACAGCTGTGGTCACGTAAATTTTACTTCCACTGAGTTTGTACACCTCTGTAGATCATCTTTGAAAGTAGTGTATTCTAGTGTTAGGTACGTAGGTGATGTCAGTCATTTCGCGGTATTCATATTAGATCGCGTAGCCATAAAAAGGGACAAATTTGGGCAATTGATCAATAATATTAGTTAAGAAATACATTTGTATCTCTTTATACCCATTTGACATTAATACATAAACTTTTGTAATATATAAAGCGATTTTAACCCACAGTAAAAGTAGAAGCAGAAACGATATTTACCACTTGTAGTTACTAGTTCCCTTAATCATTCATTATGTTTATGTTGCAATTTATATGTTAAGGAGCAAGAAGGAGATAATCACTATTAAGAGATCCTAAGATCTGCTTCAGGAGGTAGTCAGACAGGGCCCAATCTTCCTTTTCGCCTTCAGTATTTTCTGTTGCGCACACTCATTTTACACCCGCCTGGAGTAGCATCTTGGAACTGATCACAGCGAACTTCATGCACTCCCTACGGCTAAGTAGAGGCCTATAATATTTCGCCAGTAATTGAATGTTCGCGATAACAAACAATACTGAGCGAAAATCCGCGATGGATGGACATGTCTAATAAATTTTCTTTTCTTGAGAGTTGTGCCAGTGCGTCTTAGAATGAGAAATGTAATCGTCTCAAGAGCCACCAGACGATAAAAACCCGATCGCAACGACTATGTTACTGTCACAATCGGGTTTGGTTCTACTGGTTCTCACAAGTATCCTTGTTAAAACTAAAATGGCCTTATAAATCGAGGTATGGGATTGCTTCCGACTGAAGTGATTTTCCACACAAATACCGGGACACTGAATATAGACAGTGATCGCTGGCGTGTGTAAGACCGAAAGTGCGGGTGCACGTCGCCGCGGTGTAAGCTCGTAACAAAATCACGGAATTTAGAAACTGATTCTTCTAAGGAACGTGGTATGAAGCCAGTATTTGCAACTACCTCACGCCGCCGCTAGATATTTCTCCAATAGTTGTGATGCATGCTATATCGATGTCAGGTCAGAGGTTCTGTGATATATCCACAGGGTTATAGATGATGGTTGACTGAGAATAATCTCATACAGTCAATCGTGTGATACACGATGCTAGATTGAGGTCATAAGAAATGTACACTAGCTTTTCAGATCTATTCTATTACGCTTTCTGGTAGAAAAGCTGTCTGCGATTTGGAATGAAATCTTTCCATTCAACCACATAGCTGCGTTGGATCCATTGGAGAAGTCTTTTAATGATTACAGCCACTAGTGAATCGTATTCGTGGCTCTCTCATATCGTGAAACGTGTCACCTTTTTCGAACCAATCTGCTACGGTAAAACTCCAATGTGGTTTGTTAGGCAGTCCTTATGTATATGTTCCTTTGACTGTGCCCCGCCATCTCTGCAACTTTGTGCATGTGAGCGTTCCAGTTTAAATTGGAACTTAGCAGAAGCCGGAGAGCGCTATATCTGCCACCTTCTGCAACTCTTACAGAAACAGGGTAAGAAAAGTTAGTGCGACAGGACCCTGTTTTGGCAACTCAGTGGAAATGAGGATATGTTTTCGTAGTTCCGCCAACATTGAACGAAGTGTAAGTGCAGCGCCAAACGAAGCCTGCTCCTGCAACAGAGGGTTATAGTATAAAAAGACGGTTCGGGAACTGGGAGAAGGACGAGGATTTTGCTACTGCATTGTGGTCCATCTCCAAAATACATACAGGTACTATAGTCCGAAGTAGATCTGCGTCTATTAGGATCGATTCACGTCTATCCCCTGTGCTGACTTCACCCCATAGGAAAAATAGGGTAAACTTTGGTAATTTCGTCAGGATTTCTGTATTAAGTTAATTTAAAGTACATAAAAAATATTTTGAAACCCTGCTGAATTACATATCTAAGCCTGTCCTTAAATGCATTACTCAATATGCACAATGTTATGATTAGTTGATTCTCCATTCTCCATTCATCAACTAAGAATTTTGCAGGCTATTTCGTGATACCCCTTGGTAAGTTCGTGACATTGCTTGGGTAGTTTCGTGATAATGCATTAATTAAATAATTAAAGAATTTTATTTCTATAAAATATTTTATTTTGACATTTTACGACATTGTGGCTTATTTATGGTAATAATGATAAAGTATTGACGAAGTAATGAGCAAAATCACTGGATTGAATTTACTCATTAAATGAAAGCCTCATTTTAGTCTTCATTAAAAAGGTTTTGACACTTGTTACACATAAAAACGTCCTCACTCTCTTCAAAATTATGTTGATAATTCGAATGGTACCATATTAAACAAAAACTACACTGAATCCTTAGCGCCCCTGATTTTTTTCTCACGCCTTCTAAATAACTGTGGCCACAGGATCCACATTTATTGTCATCCTTCGTCCTCTTCTTTGTCACTCCAGAGGTTCTGGGTTGTGGATTTAATGTATCTTCCTTTCGTGGCCTACCTATAAATCAATAAATTTCATTACAATAAATAAACAACAACTCATGGGAGCAAATGTCAACTCTGTTAATGGAGCACGTGAGATAATATTTTAGAAAATCCGTAGGCCTACTTTTGGCTCTTTTGGGAGCTACTTCTTGAATTGGGGTCAGACATTTTGCCTTGCTATCTGCCTTTCTCCTCCGCTTGCATTTGTTCCCATCACCTTTTAAGACAGGCAGAGCAAGAAATTCATTCAACTCTGAATGACTTCCTGAATCATCTAATGCTGGTCCCAGATTGTCTTTTACAGGTTTGTCTGTCAACCTTAATGTTGCTATTGCCTCGTCAGTCCCAGCGGCAGGATTAAATGGATACATCCCAGTCTTCCTAAAAGCTGATATGATGGTCTCAGGACTGAAAGCACTGTAGTAAGCAGGTTTTAACAATTTGTGGAAATCAGATCGGTTGGACCTGAGACCTGGATTGTTGACCATGTACAGGGTGTTTCAAAAATGACCGGTATATATGAAACGGCAATAAAAACTAAACGAGCAGCGATAGAAATACACCGTTTGTTGCAATATGCTTGGGACAACAGTACATTTTCAGGCGGACAAACTTTCGAAATTACAGTAGTTACCATTTTCAACAACAGATGGCGCTGCAAGTGATGTGAAAGATATAGAAGACAACGCAGTCTGTGGGTGCGCCATTCTGTACGTCGTCTTTCTGCTGTAAGCGTGTGCTGTTCACAGTGCAAGTGTGCTGCAGACAACATGGTTTATTCGTTAGAACAGTGGATTTTTCTGGTGTTGGAATTCCACCGCCTAGAACACAGTGTTGTTGCAACAAGACAAAGTTTTCAACGGAGGTTTAATGTAACCAAAGGACCGAAAAGCGATACAATAAAGGATCTGTTTGAAAAATTTCAACGGACTGGGAACGTGACGGATGAACGTGCTAGAAAGGTAGGGCCACCACAGAGGGCAACGCGCAGCTAGTGCAGCAGGTGATCCAACAGCGGCCTCGGGTTTCCGTTCGCCGTGTTGCAGCTGCGGTCCAAATGACGTCAACGTCCACGTATCGTCTCATGCGCCAGAGTTTACACCTCTATCCATATAAAATTCAAACGCGGCAACCCCTCAGCGCCGCTACCATTGCTGCACGAGAGACATTCGCTAACGATATAGTGCACAGGATTGATGACGGTGATGTGCATGTGGGCAGCATTTGGTTTACTGACGAAGCTTATTTTTACCTGGACGGCTTCGTCAGTAAACAGAACTGGCGCATATGGGGAACCGAAAAGCCCCATGTTGCAGTCCCATCGTCCCTGCATCCTCAAAAAGTACTGGTCTGGGCCGCCATTTCTTCCAAAGGAATCATTGGCCCATTTTTCAGATCCGAAACGATTACTGCATCACGCTATCTGGACATTCTTCGTGAATTTGTGGCGGTACAAACTGCCTTAGACGACACTGCGAACACCTCGTGGTTTATGCAAGATGGTGCCCGGCCACATCGCATGGCCGACGTCTTTAATTTCCTGAATGAATATTTCGATAATCGTGTGATTGCTTTGGGCTATCCGAAACATACAGGAGGCGGCGTGGATTGGCCTCCCTATTCGCCATACATGAACCCCTATGACTTCTTTCTGTGGGTACACTTGAAAGACCAGGTGTACCGCCAGAATCCAGAAAAAATTGAACAGCTGAAGCAGTACATCTCATCTGCATGTGAAGCCATTCCGCCAGACACGTTGTCAAAGGTTTCGGGTAATTTCATTCAGAGACTACGCCATATTATTGCTACGCACGGTGGATATGTGGAAAATATCGTAATATAGAGTTTCCCACACCGCAGCGCCATCTGTTGTTGACAACTGTAACTACTGTAATTTCGAAAGTTTGTCTGCCTGAAAATGTACTGTTGTCCCAAGCATATTGCAACAAACGGTGTATTTCTATCGCTGCTCGTTTAGTTTGTATTGCCGTTTCAAATATACCGGTCATTTTTGAAACACCCTGTATCTTGTTTCAGGTGCAGATGGTTTTCAGCGCCGACATCAAAATCAACTTCCCCTGTGTCACGTACACGATGATCTTTCAGTCTCTCTTCCTCTAGATTGACGGGTCCAGAGGACAGTGCTGCCGCAGCAGCCGCAGCAGCCGCCAGAGGGTGTCACCACCACACCGCGGGATGATCCCATGGAGGCGGAGCCTTCGCCTCCTCCTTCTCCTCTCGTCTTACCGATGGAGCTGGACCCGCACACACTGCAGCAGTCGCCGCCTTCATCTGGTTCACGGCGGCACGGGGTGGACGTGTACCCTTCTGGTCATTTTCCGGGGGACGTTTCCGCCAGAGCGGAACAGCATTCCGGGAAAGCTGCATCCCGCAGGCACCCTATTACCGACGAGATGGCATGAACCAGCACTTAGGAAATCCCAAATGAATCTTTCTTGATGTTTACGGTTGTAACCCCCTCAAAAGTGCGTCAAAAGCCCTCTTCTCCGCTCCCCACAAAATTACCGAGTTAAACCTATCATCATCCGTGAGCTCATAGGTATCTACATTGATTTTATGACCACGGTCGGTGAAACTTTCGCTTGATTCATCCTGCTTATGAAAAACCTTTTTAAGTTGTTCCCGACAATATCTTGCCACGTTCTTCTTCCGATATCACTCTATTAACCATTACTGAAAATCCTCAAAAGTTTTAGCGTTCCTCAGATTCTCATTACACATAACACGTGCTCTAGCATCTCCCATTAATTTCAGTCCAGCAACAAATAATAAATGCTCCTTCTCTTATCCCCCCCACTTGGGTTGCGCCCATATTGTCAAAAAAGATGCAAATATTGTCCCCTGTTTTCCTGAAAACGGGATAAGCAGTCCTGCAGCAGTGCCATAGGGTGGGTAGGTTGGAATGTGACTGTTCCTTCTCCACCGTTCTGAGCTCATTTACCTCCATCGGTAATCTATATACCTGATCCCTAAGTTGTTCAACAACCTCAGCGGCTGAAAGTTCCTTCTCCATGACTACAATTAAATGAAGAGAGAAGTAGACAACAAGAACACAAAAATGATGAAGGCAAAAGACAGCAAAAGGAACAAGCCAACAGGCTCGAAACCAAAATAATTTAAATCGACACTTACTTCCTTTCCTGCGTCGGACACCGTCACTGTAGGTGCTCCATACTGCTGACTCCCTATTCCACGATGCCTCAGCACTCTTCCTGACACCAGTGCAAACAGGCACTGGACTCCACTGCCCATAGGAGGATTAGAATGTAGATTCTCTGTTGGTCGTGAGGAAGAGAGTGATGGGTATGTGTGTCCGCGGATGGCTCCTGATAACAGAATGACCAAATACACTACTGGAAATGGAAAAAAGAACACATTGACACCGGTGTGTCAGACCCACCATACTTGCTGCGGACACTGCGAGAGGGCTGTACAAGCAACGATCACACGCACGGCACAGCGGACACACCAGGAACCGCGGTGTTGGCCGTCGAATGGCGCTAGCTGCGCAGCATTTGTGCACCGCCGCCGTCAGTGTCAGCCAGTTTGCCGTGGCATACGGAGCTCCATCGCAGTCTTTAACACTGGTAGCATGCCGCGACAGCGTGGACGTGAACCGTATGTACAGTTGACGGACTTTGAGCGAGGGCGTATAGTGGGCATGCGAGAGGCCGGGTGGACGTACCGCCGAATTGCTCAACACGTGGGGCGTGAGGTCTCCACAGTACATCGATGTTGTCGCCAGTGGTCGGCGGAAGGTTACGTGCCCGTCGACCTGGGACCGGACCGCAGCGATGCACGGATGCACGCCAAGACCGTAGGATCCTACGCAGTGCCGTAGGGGACCGCACCGCCACTTCCCAGCAAATTAGGGACACTGTTGCTCCTGGGGTATCGGCGAGGACCATTCGCAACCGTCTCCATGAAGCTGGGCTACGGTCCCGCACACCGTTAGGCCGTCTTCCGCTCACGCCCCAACATCGTGCAGCCCGCCTCCAGTGGTGTCGCGACAGGCGTGAATGGAGGGACGAATGGAGACGTGTCGTCTTCAGCGATGAGAGTCGCTTCTGCCTTGGTGCCAATGATGGCCGTACGCGTGTTTGGCGCCGTGCAGGTGAGCGCCACAATCAGGACTGCATAAGACCGAGGCACACAGGGCCAACACCCGGCATCATGGTGTGGGGAGCGATCTCCTACACTGGCCGTACACCTCTGGTGATCGTCGAGGGGACACTGAATAGTGCACGGTACATCCAAACCGTCATCGAACCCATCGTTCTACCATTCCTAGACCGACAAGGGAACTTGCTGTTTCAACAGGACAATGCACGTCCGCATGTATCCCGTGCCACCCAACGTGCTCTAGAAGGTGTAAGTCAACCACCCTGGCCAGCAAGATCTCCGGATCTGTCCCCCATTGAGCATGTTTGGGACTGTATGAAGCGTCGTCTCACGCGGTCTGCACGTCCAGCACGAACGCTGGTCCAACTGAGGCGCCAGGTGGAAATGGCATGGCAAGCCGTTCCACAGGACTACATCCAGCATCTCTACGATCGTCTCCATGGGAGAATAGCAGCCTGCGTTGCTGCGAAAGCTGGATATACACTGTACTGGTGCCGACATTGTGCATGCTCTGTTGCCTGTGTCTATGTGCGTGTGGTTCTGTCAGTGTGATCATGTGATGTATCTGACCCCAGGAATGTGTCAATAAAGTTTCCCCTTCCTGGGACAATGAATTCACGGTGTTCTTATTTCAATTTCCAGGAGTGTATAATACACTGTTTAATGAAGAAATTCCTCCAGCTCTATTTAAGGTGTCGATTTAATTTTGGCAACTAGTTTCAACGTTGTAACAACGTCATCTTCAGGCCCTATAAAATATACCATACATACAACAACCAATGTGACATCAGTAATCTATGAGTTATTATGTAAACAAATATATTGTAGACATATTACATAATGGACGAATTCAATAAAATTAATTACATTTTGGCCGTTTTCATTAAATGCAATCATTCTGGAAATTAACAATGAAACTATGTATACGTGATCGTTTTTATTACAGATCAATATTGAAATGGGAGTATATATAACTTAGGTGAAAAGCCTTACGCTTACGGATAATAAACAGTGCTAAAAAGAATATGCATTGTTAATCAGACATAAATAGGATAAGATCCATTATTAAAGAATAGTAAAGGGAGGGAAAGGTAGAAATATAGTTATGTTTGCATAATACTGCATTGTCATCATACTAAAGTGACAGCGAAGCAAGTTACTGAAACAACGTCAATCATAAAACGAATAATAAGAAACCGGAAAACGAGTATGCAACCTAGTTAATGAAAGGTAGTCTGTGGTGTAAAATACATACTAATCAGTCTAAAACCTCATTCGAATAAAAATGTAAGTTAACATGCGCTGAAAAACCTTATATCAACGTCTTTGTCTCATCGACAGCTGTAACCTTGGTCACAAGTAGTGTAATTCTAGTATGCTTACATGGCCAATAGAACGATCAAGTTCATAGCATTACTCTATAAGAAGTAACTAGGTATTGACTGTCGAAACAATTCGACACACCTGTAAAACATTTGCTATTCCTCTAATAAACACTAACCAGAACGAAGACATACAGTAAAATATACAGCGTATAACACTTGTATTGTAAATGTGCTCTAGTCAAAGGTTGATTAGGATAATTACACTCAATGACATGCTTAATCAATATCACCATTACACCATGTGTACTCATTCGTTACGCTTATCCATATACATAAGTTCTTGTATAAAATTAATAGTTGAAATATAAGCTGTCTACTGATTACGAGAACAAGCTTTGAGAGAGGGAAGTAAAATTATTCTGAACACAAGGCTTCTTAAGTGATTAAGATGAAACTGACTTGTAACAGCGAAAGACAATCATGTGTCCAGTATGGAGTCTGACAAGGGAAAGCGAAATCTCTATCAAATTGACCACATAGTGAACTCCATAGTAGGTACAACCGAGCACAAACACAGGAAATACTACCTTATAATCAATACTAACGGGTAAATCTCCATATATAGGGGTGTCAATCCAAGTACATGAATTCAGATGATCTAGAGGCCAATCATCAACCACAGTATGGAAAACCGTGAGAATCTGTACGGATGATTGGCATCCGGTAATCGTTTACACGCCGACGTTTCTCGCGATAACGCGTCATGTAATCAAAGGAATAATATCGGTCCTACTTACACCACAACTTACGTAAATATTTATGATACTGTTTATCTGCACTACTGACAAAATACTATTAACTTCAAAGTGTGTGATTATTTCCTGTACATGATGAAGTCAATACTGCTCTATACTGCATGTCAAAGGAAACCGAAAGTAGTATTTAAAGCTGTATGGATGTATACTGATCAAATAGTTTTCAACCCAAATATATAATCGTTATCGTGCAATACGCAAGGAGTAGTACACATCGACATCATTCTTTCCTCATCAAACTCCGATTACACTCTTCGGTATTACTAAATCAAGGTGAACTATTATCTTATTTCCACAGATGAACTCCGTTACTATCACTCCCACTAGTGTATTATAACCATATATTAATCATGTATCTTTTACTATTAGGTAATCATAACATAAAATACCACCCCCAAGAACCATGGACCTTGCCGTTGGTGGGGAGACTTGTGTGCCTCAGCGATACAGCTAGCCGTACCGTAGGTGCAACCACAACGGAGGGGTATCTGTTGAGAGGCCAGACAAACCTGTGGTTCCTGAAGAGGGGCAGCAGCCTTTCCAGTAGTTGCAGGGGCAACAGTCTGGACGATTGACTGATCTGGCCTTGTACCACTAACCAAAACAGCCTTGGTATGCTGGTACTGCGAACGGCTGAAAGCAAGGGAAACTACGGCCGTAATTTTTCCCTAGGGCATGTAGCTTTACTGTATGATTAAATGATGATGGTGTCCTCTTGGGTAAAATATTCTGGAGGTAAAATAGTCCCCCATTCGGATCTTCGGGCGGGGACTACTCAAGAGGACATGGTTATTAGAAGAAAGAACACTGGCGGATCGGAACGTGTAATGTCAGATCCCTTAATCGGGCAGGTAGGTTAGAAAATTTAAAAAGGGAAATGGATAGGTTAAAGTTAGACATAGTGGGAAATAGTGAAGTTCGGTGGCAGCTGGAACAAGACTTCTGGTCAGGTGAATACAGGATTATGAATACAAAATCAAATAGGGGTAATGCAGGAGAAGGTTTAATAATGAATAAAAAAAATAGGAGTGCGGGTAAGCTACTACAAACAGCATAGTGAACGCATTATCGTGGCCAAGATAGACATGACGCCCACGCCTACTACAGTAGTACAAGTCTATATGCCAACTAGCTCTGCAGATGACGAAGAAATTGAAGAAATGTATGATGAAATAAAATAAATTATTCAGGTAGTGAAGGGAGACGAAAATTTAATAGTCATGGGTGACTGGAATTCGGTAGTAGGAAAAGGGAGAGAAGGAAACGTAGTAGGCGAATATGGATTGGGGGGAAGAAATGAAAGAGGAAGCCGCCTGATAGAATTTTGCACAGAGCACAACTTAATCATAGCTAACACTTGGTTCAAGAATCATAAAGAAGGTTGTATACATGGAAAAGGCTTCTGATAGATTACATAATGGTAAAACAGAGATTTAGGAACCAGGTTTTAAATTGTAAGACATTTCCAGGGGCAGGTGTGGACTCTGATCACAATCTATTGGTTATGAACTGTAGATTAAAACTGAAGAAACTGCAAAAAGGTGGGAATTTAAGGAGATGGGACCTGGATAAGCTGAAAGAACCAGAGGTTGTACAGAGTTTCAGGGAGAGCATAAGGGAACAATTGACAGGAATGGGGGAAAGAAATACAGTAGCAGAAGAATGGGTAGCTTTGAGAGAAGAAGTAGTGAAGGCAGCAGAGGGCCTAGTAGGTAAAAAGACGGAGGCTAGTAGAAATCCTTGGGTAACAGAAGAAATGCTGAATTTAATTGATGAAAGGAGAAAATATAAAATTGCAGTAAATGAAGCAGGCAAAAAGGAATACAAACGTCTCAAAAATGAGATCGACACGAAGTGAAAAATGGCTAAGCAGGGATGGTTAGAGGACAAATGTAAGGATGTAGAGGGCTATCTCGCTAGGGGTAAGATAGATACTGCCTACAGGAAAATTAAATAGACCTTTAGAGAAAACAGAACCACTTGTATGAATATCAAGAGCTCAGATGAAAACCCGGTTCTAAGCAAAGAAGGGAAAGCAGAAAGATGGAGGGAGTATATAGAGGGCCTATACAAGTGCAATGTACTTGAGGACAATATTATGGAAATGGAAGAGGATGTAGATGAAGATGAAATGGGAGATACGATAGTGCGTGAAGAGTTTGACAGAGCACTCAAAGACCTGAGTCGAAACAAGGCCCCTGGAGTAGACAACATTCCATTAAAACTACTAACGGATTTGGGAGAGCCAGTACTGACAAAACTCTTCCATTTGGTGAACAAGATGTATGAGACAGGCGAAACAGACAGACTTGAAGAAGAATATAATAATTCCCAAAGAAAGCAGGTGTTTACAGATGTGAAAATTACCGAACAATCAGTTTAATAAGTCACGGATGCAAAATACTAAGACGTAATCTCTACAAATGAAAGGAAAAACTGGTAGAAGCTGACCTCTGGGGAGATCAGTTTGGATTCCGTAGAAATATTGGAACACGTGAGGCAATACTGACCATACGACTTATCTTAGAAGCTAGATTAAGGAAAGGCAAACCTACGTTTGTAGCATTTGTAAACTTTGAGAAAGCTTTTGAGAAAGCTGACTGGAATACTCTCTTTCAAATTCTGAAGGTGGTAGGGGTAAAATACAGGGAGCGAAAGGCTATTTACAATTTGTACAGAAACGAGATGGCAGTTATAAAAGTCGAGGGACATGAAAGGGAAGCAGTGGTTGGGAAGGGAGTGAAACAGGGTTGTAGCCTCTCCCCGATGTTATTCAATCTGTATATTGAGAAAGCAGTGAAGGAAACAAATGAAAAATTCGGAGTAGGTATTAAAATCCATGGAGAAGAAGAAAAAACTTTGAGGTTCGCCGATGACATTGTAATTCTGTCTGAGACAGCCAAATACTTCGAAGAGCAGTTGAATGGAATGGACAGTGTCATGAAAGGAGGATATAAGATGAACATCAACAAAAGGAAAACGAGGATAATGGAATGTAGTCGAATTAAGTCGGATGATGCTGAGGGAATTAGAATAAGAAATGAGACACTTAAAGTAGTAAAGGAGTTTTGCTATTTGGGGAGCAAAATAACTGATGATGGTCGAAGTGGAGAGGATATCAAAAGTAGACTGTCAATGGCAAGGAAAGCGTTTCTGAAGAAGAGAAATTTGTTAACATCGAGTATTGATTTAAGTGTCAGGACTGAAGACCACAACAACAACAACAACATAAAATATAGTTCTATATAAAGACACAAATCGTTCTAGACGAAAGATATTCTTTATGGTAAAAACATCATGGCAGTACCATGACTAACGCAATTAAACTTCATGTTATTGGCTACAGAGGGATAGGAGGCATGGAGATAAAGTCTATACTGAAAGTGGTATTCTTACTTGCTTAACCTAAAGTTCCTTTTCCACTCGTTGTACACTCTTGTAAACACATTGTAATAAGGGAACTAAATATTTTAAAGACAATACACCAATTTGCAGAGTTCATAAGTTGCCAAAATAAAATCGACACCTTAAATACAGCTGAAGGAATTTCTTCATTTTTAATATAAATTTATACCAGCTGACGTCCCACTGTCCTCCATTATTTTGTATTTTTTTAGTTTCCCAGCATCTCGCATTTTTGAATTTCCTACTAGCACTATCCTCGAATTTTAAATTTCTCGCCATCCATCATCTATCATTTTTTATTTTCCCACCATCCTACATCTTGACGTGTGGCTGTGTGCCTGGCAATTATCAAAGTGAATTGGAGTCACCACAGATATACTACTTTTGTCATCGGATCCAGAATTGAATAGCAGAAAGAACACGTTGTAGTTCGGAGTAAATGGTTTGATTCGTTAGATGTAGAAGGACGAGAGGTGTTCAATAAGTAATGCAACACTCTTTTTTTTTCCTTGGCCAGTTTCACCGTGCGAGGTGGCGCATTGGTTTGCACTCTGGACTCGCACTCGGGGAGGAAGACTGTTCAAACCCCCGCCCGGTCATCCAGATTTAGGTTTTCCGTGACTTCCCTAAATCGCTTCAGGCAGGTTTCCTTGCCAGTCCTTCCCTAATCCGAGCTTGTGCTCCCTCCCTACTGACCTCGTCGTTGACGGGACGTTAAATGCTAATCTCCTCCACCTCTTGGCCAATTTCGGTAGGAGAAATGGCGAATTTGTTGAGGGACGTCGTGGAATATTCCCGCTTCAGCCCTTATAGTTTCATGAAGTTCCGTTAGGTGGCGGCTCTATAAATAGCATTCAAAATGAAGTCTGCAACAGAGGTCCATTCCAAGCAGAGAGTTATCACTGAATTTGGTTTGGCGGAAAACCAGAGCATCAATGATAGCGCTTGCAGAATGCTTACGGAGACCTGGCAATGAAGTCGTTGGGTGAGGCGTCTGTCGTCATAGCAGCAAGGTCGCACAAACCTGCCCGATCTCCTGCGTGCCAGCCGGCAGCAAACACCTGTGATTCCTGCGAGTTTGGAACTTACGGACACTCTCTTTTGAGGTGATCGACAGATCACGATCAAACACTTCCCGGCACAATTAGACGCGTCTGTTGGTAGCGCTGACACACTCGTCCACCAGCCGGGGTACTCAAAGATGTGTGCCCGCTGGATTCCTCTCCGCCTAACAGCGGACAATAAAGAGCAGCGAACGACCGTCTGTGAGGAACTGCTTGCGACTTACGAGTCTGACCTCGACAATTTCTTGTCGAACATCGTCACAGGCGATGAAACACGGGTTCATCACTTCGAATCGGAAACAAAACGCCAATCCGTGGAGTGGCGTCACACCAGCTCTTGTAACGTCGTAAATTATTCCGTGTAATGCCACCTTACAGTGAAATGAGCGATATCGAAGTGTTTCTTGTCATATAGCCGGGAGGAGAGCAGTTTTTTCTTTTCTTTTTTGGGTCTCACATCAGCATAGCTGTCGCTCGCCGCTGGTGCAGAGTGAGTTTGATTACCACGCGTAAGATTTCGTTATGCATACACCCTATGAACCTAAAGAAGTACTATTAACTTTTATTACGTTTTTATCATATTCCGTTTAGAGACTTGCAGTGATAATAAAACTATACTGTAAAAATCTCAATTAAACGTCTTCAGTGCTTTCGAAGACTTATAAAATTACCTAAAGCCCGTAATAACTTTACTGGTGTTACGGAACTGACCTAGAAACTGTAATGTATTCATCTATAGTATCAGTTGAAACTATAACTTTTTAAAACTTTTCTTTGCTTTCATTATAACAGCCATTGACGTAAAAGAAACCACTTTAAAAAAATTATTCACTTGTGTTTTGTTGCGTGAATGTTTTAGGAGTGCGAGGGGGTATGGAGGACATACACAAATTTGTACCAAGGTAAAGGAATTCTTGCATTCTGTCGGTTCTCGTTTCGTAAATATAAAACGACTTCTGTTTTGAAGCATTTGGTGAAAATTTGGGCTTTTTGAGTGAATTAATTTGGAAGTTATTTCTGTGTGAGCTTCACTGTCGTACTTAAAACTCCATGTCGCGTGTTTTGACATTATGGCGACACTCTTTTATAAAAAAAAAAACTACTGAATGACATGATGTAGTAGCTCGCGAGACTGTCGAGGGCGTTAAAATAATTCGCGTCGGACTTTTGTCTGATTTAGTGTGGAGAATGTGGAGAACGTGCAGTCAAAACAGTCATCAAATTGCACCAATATTAGTTTAACAGAAAACGCGGACTCGATAGCCATTTACATGTTTTTGAGGTAATAACGCCTAGTTAGTTGAACTTTAAAACAATTTCAAGCAAGTTTATTTAGATCCCGCACCCCCGAAATTTTACAAACTTAAATATTTTGCCTACAAACTTGTGTTATGCGGCCATTGCTTGGTAGGTATTTACTCGAATTTTCTCGAACGCTGCTTTTATAGGCTGAACCAGTCCCTATCAATGCAGAGTGAGGGGAACTGAAATCGAGAAGCCCATGGAGATAGGTGGATTGGACTGTTAGGGAAAGAACTTATAACCTACCCCGCCGAATATGGTGCGTTTAGCAACCTCCGGAAACATAAAGTTCAAGTGACCGTGAATTTTAAAAAAGCACCACCTAAAACTCGAAAAAGAGAGCCCCACACGTGTGCATATAGGTTTCGAACTGGACTGCTAAGAGAATTTAAATGCGGTGCAGATACGGTGTCCAGAGGGCAATATAAGCGACGTGACAAGATTCAGCTGGCTGAGGAGTAACGAACTACGACGGGAGCGGCGGAGGCAGCTTGCAGTGGCGAGCCATATCGGACTGGCAGCAGCAGCAGCAGTTGGCAGCCGTGGACGGCGCTGCGGGGACCCCTTCGGTGTATACAGAGAGAGTGGCCATAGCTGAAGTAGTCCGTGATTGGTTGATTAGCTTTGGCAGAAAAATGGCGCCAAACGTCTCTCGCGCTTCCTATGTTCGCCGTGCTTTTGAGTTGAATTGAAGTTCAGAGGACTTTTGGAAACGATTAAAAGGTATTTGAATTATTGAGAGACTTGTTATGCGTTGTGCATGCATATTCGATTTAGTTGTATATCGTTTTTAGTACGTAATTAGCGTTTGCGATCTTAAATACGAGTTGAAATAATGAAGTCGGTAGGCCTACATGTTTGAAGTAAACACGTTAGTAATTGTACAGTCTTGTTTTTGACATATGTAATACGTTCTGCAGACTTTCGTAAACGATGCCAGGTTGTGCTGCATTTGGTTGTTCCAATAGAGGCCGGCCGGAGTGGCCGAGCGGTTCTAGGCGCTACAGTCTGGTACTGCGTGACCGTTACGGTCGCAGGTTCGAATCCTGCCTCGGGCATGGATGTGTGTGATGTCCTCATGTTAGTTAGGTTTAAGTAGTTCTAAGTTCTAGGGGACTGATGACCTCAGAAGTTAAGTCCCATAGTGCTCAGAGCCATTTGAACCATTTGTTCCAATAGAGGCGAAGGTGGATTTCGCATGTTAGCATTTCCACGCAATGAAGAAAGACGAAAGCAGTGGGCAGTTGCAGTCAACAGGGCTGACATAAATCAAACAGGAGCCTTGTGGAAACCAACCAAGTACTTTTATCTATGCGAAGTAAGTCGTTTTTGCTTTTTACCACATATAAAACAATTTGCAATATACATAGTTAAATTTGAAAACAGACCTGTAAATTGGCTGTGTGTAAATTATTATAAACAAAGGCATTTAACGAATGATTTCGCCATATGGTCTTGTGCTTTTGATTCGGTGAGTGTGTACTCCACTACTGGCCATTCAAAAGCCCCGCCCGCAGTTTGGCAGAAAAATGTCCGCCGTATCGTCCGGTTGGCCACTCTCTCCCTATACAGGCTGTCTACCCTTCGGTCCTATTCTATACCGATTTGGGCAGCGCTTGGCGGACGATCTCTCAACATCACCTCGACGTACTGGCAACAATGAGAAAAACACTAATTGTCAGGCAAATATCTGGGACTGACTCTGTAAACCACTGCCAGATCATTCCGAACACATGTAAAATCTCGAGCATCACCTGCCACAAAAGCCATGTGTGACATCGAGGCAGTATCCAGACTGTCACTGAAATCAGCCATGGCCTTGTTCGCCGCAAAAATAGTTCCCATCGCGGCCTATGGAACAGATCTCATTTGGGAAACCTAACGACTCTGGAAGCAGTTAAATCACGAGTCTTGAAAGCAGCCCTAGGTGTTTCAAAACACACTAAGTCGACGCTAGTCTACGAACTCGCCAGGGACCCTTTTTCGTAGAGAAACCGTGTATGAGGCTTCCATCCACTGACAACACTAATAAATTCCTACATGAAAGAGAGAAAAAGAGAAGGACTTTTATACGACAGATGCCATGACGAACATAATCCTAGAGAACCACAAATTAAGAACTCCGACACCTGGTGAAGTCAATAGCAGTGCATGGATACAACCACAAAATATGCAAGAACGAGACTTTCGACGACCCCTGCAGCAACTGTGTGTGTAAATTTTACAACCAACCCCGTGACCGTTACCATGTGACCAGCTGTAAAAAACCAGTAAAATCACTGTTAGAACTCGGTAAATAATAAACAATGTGAATACTGAAATGTGATGAACAAGGTGTAATATCACAAAGCTATGTAACTTATGCACAACTTGTGCGCATTTATTGTAATAATTAATTATCGTCCGCAGCTCGTGGTCGTGCGGTAGCGTTCTCGCTTCCTGCGCCCGGGTTCCCGGGTTCGATTCCCGGTGGGGTCAGGGATTTTCTCTGCCTCGTGATGACTGGATGTTGTGTGATGTCCTTAGCTTAGTTAGGTTTAAGTAGTTCTAAGTTCTAGGGGACTGATGACCATAGATGTTAAGTCCCATAGTGCTCAGAGCCATTTGAACCATTTTGAGTTAATTATCATACCAAATCGCTTTTGGTTTACTAAGATGCACAAATGAATCGTTTGTGAGAGTGTTATAAACCGCTTTTGTTGTTGCCAGTCTTATCGGATATATCTTAATGAATTTCAAAAAGGCTTCCAGTACTACTAACATGAAGGTGAAATTACTTCAGGTCATTGGTAAGAGGCCATAGAGGTCCGTACACACTACCTCTAGTACACTGTCAGGTCTTATGCTCTGCATAGGACCACAATTTGTTCAGTTGGTCACTGTCACCCTCTGGACTTATGGCAGTTCTTTAGCCTATCTTTTATTCTATTTAACATGTTGTTAAAATTCAAAACTTTAGCCATTTTCTCTGTACATTTCTTTGGTCCGCTATGATTATAGGCTAAGTGATAAAGGTCTACTATTTCGCTGGTGTACTTGGTGGGCCAGCACACCCGCCAAGGGTCGCTATCCTCATCTTTGCATATATACAGGGTGATTCACGAAGATCCTCAAACATTTTAATGTGTTATTCTACAAGTAAAACTAAAGAAACAAGTTCCTATAAACATAGGTCCACAAATGTTTAGTTACGGAGTTACGGCTAATAATCCATTTCTTTTTTTAATTAGTCTGGGGAATCTAATAAAATTTCCCAGACGTGTGTCTGGAGTAGTTTTCCAGAACATCCAGAGAAGCAATGATTATTATACAGGTAAATTTGTTTGCTTTCCATTAAGAATGTAGAAACGTTTCTGTCATTGTTAGCAACCATTAGTGAGTTATTTCGGTGGTTTCCTAGCCTTGAAACGAGTTCGTTTTCTGTATTGTTCAGTGAAAGAACATAATAACAACAGCGTATTTAAGTGAAACGACATACAAGCTGTTACTTTTTGTAGATTACTTATGAAATATGGATGTCTTTCTAATTTACGACTGAGGAATCCGCCGATATGGTGTTTATTTATGGCAAATGTAATGGTAATGCTACGGCTGCAGTAAACGAATATCTCGTACGTTATCCAGCTCGTAGGATTCCGAATGCAGGAACCATTAGAGGAGTATTTCGAATCTTACGGGAGACAGGTTTTCTACCTAGCGTTCAAAATCAGTACGAGGTCTCGATACATGAAGACAATGATATTAATGATGCTGTTCAACGCAGTCCGGAAGCCAGTACACTACGTATCTCTCGAAAGTTATGCATTTCAAATATATGATATGACGTACAATAATCTGTATCCTTACCATTAACAAAAAGTGCATCATTTACATGCGTAGATCCTGCACTTCGGTTGGAGTTGAGCAACTGGTTAAATACTAATCGGCAATTACACAAATACATTTTATTTACTGATGAGGCACAGTTTACTCGATATGGTATAAACAGTTTACATAGCCGGCTGTGGTGGCCGAGCGGTTCTAGGCGCTACAGACTGGAACCGCACGACCGCTACGGGCATGGATGTTTGTGATGTCCTTAGTTTAGTTAGGTTTAAGTAGTTCCAAGTTCTAGGGGACTCATGATCTCAGAAGTTAAGTCCCATAGTGCTCAGACCAATTTGAACCAGTTTTTTGGAAATAATAACGACCTTGATACGCCTGGGCATTGAGTCAGACAGAGCTTGGAAGGCGTGTACAGGTACAGCTGCCCATGCAGCTTCAACACGATACCACACTTCATCAAGAGTAGTGACTGGCGTATTGTGACGAGCCAGTTGCTCGGCCACCATTGACCAGACGTTTTCAATTGGTGAGAGATCTGTAGAATGTGCAGGCCAGGACAGCAGTCGAATATTTTCTATATCCAGAAAGGTCCGTACAGGACCTGCAACATGGGATCCTGCATTATCCTGCTGAAATGTAGGGTTTCGCAGGGATCGAATGAAGGGTAGAGCCACGGGTCGTAACACATTTGAAATATAACGTCCACTGTTCAAAGTGCCGTTCAGCTTAATGAATCCCTTAGTCGACAGATTTGGACGTTTACAAGACAACAACCATCTGCACGAACAGTTCGACGACGTTTGCAGCAACATGGACCATCAGCTCGGAGACGTGTAACCAATGGCACCCCATACCATCACGCCGGGTGATACGCCAGCATGGCGAGGACGAATACATGCTTCCAATGTGCTTTCACCGCGATGTCGACAAACACGCGTGCGAACATTAGGATGCTGTAAACAGAATCTGGATTCATCCAAAAAGAATGACTTTTTGCCATTCGTGCACCAAGATTCGTCGTTGAGTACACCATCGCAGGCGCTCCTGTCTGTGATGCAGCGTCAAGAGTAACCGTAGCCATGGTCTCCGAGCTGATAGTCCATGCTGCTACCAACGTCGTCGAACTGTTCGTGCAGATGGTTGTTGTCTTGCAAACGTCCCCATCTGTTGACACTGGGATCGAGACGTGGCCTCACGATTAGTTACAGCCATGCGGACAAGATTCCTGTCATCTCGATGGCTAGTGATACGTGGCCGTTGGGACCCAGCACGGCGTTCCGTATTACCCTCCTTAACCCACCGATTCCATATTCTGCTAACAGTCATTGGGTCTCGACCAACGCGAACAGCAATGTCACGATATGATAAACCACAATCGCGATAGGCTACAATCCGACCTTTATCAAAGTCGGAAACGTGATGGTACGCATATCTCCTCCTTACACGTTTCACCAGGCAACGCCAGTCAACTGCTGTTTGTGTATGAGAAATCGGTTGGAAAGTTTACTCATGTCAGCGCGTTGTAGGTGTCGCCAGCGGCGCCAACTTTGTGTGAATGCTCTGAAAAGCTAATCATTTGCATATCACAGCATTTTCTTCCTCTCGGTTAAATTTCGCGTCTGTAGCACGTCATCTTCGTATATAGCAATTTTAATTGCCAGTAGTGTATATCCTAGACTTTGCCTAAAGACCGATCTGCCAGTAGCCAGCCGTGAGGTCGAGGTTGGTCATAAATTGTACATTATGAAATCTTTCCAATATCTCTTTCATATTTTCTGGTCTATCCGTTTCATGTTGAACAACTTTGTTCAGCGTACGTGCATCTATCACCATTCTGACACTACCATCTCTTTTTCCTATTACGATCAAGGGCTTGTTATGGGAAATGTTTACTCCTCTTCATGACACTTCATTCCAGCAATAGATCTATTTCTTGTTATGTGGCCTCCATTTTGGACAGTGGTACCGCGTAAGGTCGTACAAAGAGCGGTTCGTGGGGCATTACATATAATTTGCTCTGATATCCAGTAAAAAGCCCGGTTTATTCGAAATCACGTTCTTATTTCTCATAATTTCGGTACACAGGTCTTTTTCTGTTCAAGCGTAGCATTTGGTACACCATTCACAATACTCTCTAACTCGTCTTCTGAACTATTTTCAACATTTATATTCCACATACTGTAGTACTCCATATTTCTGCCGAAACCAATCTCATCAGCCTAAGTAACAACGGGAATAGGTTGGGGTTAACTACTCACATCATCATCTGTTTTATTAAAACTCAAACTAATTTCGGTCTGATCTTTCGAAATGCACCTCATTGTGTTATTGTTGCAGTCAGTTATTACGCAGTATTTCAATAACCAGTCTCAGCTAATTTTATCTCGTTGCTCAAATCTGGCATGACGATAAATTCATATTCAAATTGTTCCCCTTGAATATCGAAACAGACAATTATTTGACGGGGGTATAGGTTCCCTACTCTTTCCGGTAGCACCGACTATTTTAACTCTCATTACAGGCACTACTGCTGCTCCTGGTCTTTCTTTTGACAAATCGAAGTGTTTCCAGTCATAGCACTTAGCTCTGCCCCGGTATCTATTAAAACATACACTTGTAGGCCGTGCACATCGACGAGAACATTTATTTTGTCTGCACTTATCTGTGTCTAGTTCTTGGATTTCCCATAACAACTCCTCATCCATATCAAGATTGTTCCAAAAAAATCCGTGCGCCTCTGACACCGTTAGCGGTTTATCTGGTCCGGCTCTGACACCGATAGCGGTTTATCTGCTGGATTTATAATGTTCTGTTCTTGGACATTCGTAATTTCTAACCGCCTGTTCTGATGTTGTTGAAGCAGCTTGGACCTCAACACCTTAACCTTGTTATCAGTTTCTTCCATTAACGAAACTTGTATTACCAGCAATACGCTGTCATGTGAGGTAAATTTTCCTTGGAAAGATGGCTATCATCTTCCTAACTGCTTGGACAAATGTGCTCTGTTTTGCTGCTATCTCTCTTCCCGAGCTCAAGCAACCCGTATCAGTCCTATCTGAGTCTATAATGTCAGCTTTAACGTCGTATATGTTGTGATCTACGTGGCTTCCGATTAGTTGTATGCGGTCGTCATCGTCGAACTCGTCTTTGCCCTCTTCAGAAATTTCATCTCGGTTTTCTTTAGGACCAACGTCGTTGGGATCGTCTGTTTCAATTACTATAACATTTGGACAAGCCTGCCTCTTAAGTACAGAGCTTTACGTTTCTTTATAAACGCTAATTTCATGCGGGTTGAGAAGTGTCAAATATTGTCCGCTGCCCCTATTAGCATATAGCATTCCTCCCATACAAGCCTGCGTAATTCTTCAGTTCATCGTATCTCCGGCCGATCTGACATAGCCACACCTCCTCACGTTCCGCGCTGCACTAGGCGATAACGAAAGTTTTATCAATATCGGCTGCTACAATTGCGCCGGCAAATCACATTGTACTGGAGCCTGCGGCACCATTGTTGTCGTAACAGCGGCCGCCTCTTCATCGTTGACCAGTACTCAATTTTCATGATTATTACAAACAGTGATCGCTTTGTCGACTGCCTTCTCATCTTCAATCATTGTTACTGTGGGTGCGTTACTCGCTCTGTCTTCTTGCGTATCCTCCCATTGCCGATTTATCCATCCGGGTCTATCATAGCGATACTGCCTACGCTTCCTTCTGGGCCGCCAAGGTCTTCCCACGGCCGATGGGCCCCAAACTGGCGTGGTTAATGGTTTCCCTGATTAAGTTCGACAGGCCCGTTTCTGTCCCGCTGTGGCAATTGATGATTTTGTTCTTGCCTACAATCATTCTGCTGAGAACCACGTACCACATTCACATGATACTGGCCTCTGTCATTTCTACTGTTGTTGTTCCCACTATGACTGTTATTGTTACAATGGTGTGAGTTATTATTAGTATGGTGGTGGTTACCATTATTGCCATGGTTAGTGTTGTTGTTACTGTTGTGGTAATCGCAGCTATTACCACGACTCTTAACATCTTCGCGATTATTCCGCCATTTGTCCTCTTCTTAGACCTTTTCTAAGAATGCTTATATATACTTCTTAGAATCATCTGGAAGCTTCTTCCACAACTCCCAGACAATCTCCGAATCAGTCCGCTGATCACGTAAATATTCCAATTTGCGAATTCAATTTTTGCAAAATTCTTATATCGAGCAGCGCGAGTTTACGTCGTAGGATTTTGAAACAACGAAATCGCGAAATTCACTCTCCTGCTTCTGCTCTGACCAATATTCTTTCAAGAACGCATTCTTAAATTCTTTAAAGATCGAAGTTTAAGCTCCATCGCTTAGACTCGCCCGCTAGCACGTCGACTAGAGCGTTAATTTCTCTGTTATCCTTCCACGGTTCAGGCAATGGCCTCTCGCAATTTTTAAAGAAGTCTGTAGCGTGCAATCCACCCCGTATTTTGAGAGGAACGAAACGCTCCTCTTTCCCTAAGATTTCAGTATTATGTGCATAGCATGACACACAGTGCAGCTGTATGGGTAATCTATTTTATAGTTGGGTTACTTTTGCAACTATTTGGCAAGTGGTCGTCGCTAACGTTTCCACTTCCCTCTTTTTTTCATCAGACGTAGCCAACGTTTCATCACTCTAGTATCTACGTCTGAAACTAAAGTATGCAAATTCTTAAACATATCCCTATCGTCTTTTCACCCTAATTCTGCCTTTTAGTCACTTTATTTTAATAATGGGATCAACATTCTGTTCCATTTTAGGTTCGATCCTCTGTACAGCCGTCTCCAAATGACTGTTTATGCTTTCTATTTTTAACTATACCTCTGTCATGTCCTGCATAAGAGTACACACTTAGGTATTAATTACAATTATTTATTTCTTGATTTAATCTACTTTCGTGTTAGCAACTCCAATATTATTGCTAACAATCTTCATTACTTTGTCGTGATCATCCATTTCACTTAACTGTAACTGTGCAACAATTTTACTGTTAATAGATTTGGATTGAGCATTAATTGATTTGGATTGAGCACCAATTTTACTGATCAGTATGCTCAACAAATCGCATATATTTCCAGATGTTACTGGTTTTGACTCTAACTCTGGTTCTTTGTTAATGGTTTCCTCTATCCACCGTGCACTGACGGCACTTTGAACAGTGGACGTTACATTTCACATGTGTTACGACCCGTGGCTCTATCCTTCATTCGATCTCTGGAAAGCCTACATTTCAGCAGAATAATGCGCCACTGCATGGTTCAAAAGGGTTCAAATGGCTCTGAGCACTATGGGACTTAACATCTGAAGTCATCAGTCCCCTAGAACTTAGAACTACTTAAACCTAACTAACCTAAGGACATCACGCACATCCATGCCCGAGGCAGGATTCGAACCTGCGACCGTAGCAGTCGCGCGGTTCCGGACTGACGCGCCTAGAACAGCTCGGGCACCGCGGCCAGCCGCACGACCGCATGTTGCAGCTCTTGTACGGGCCTTTCTGGATACAGAAAATGTTCGACTGCTGCCCTGGCCAGAAAATTCTCCAGATCTCTCACCAATTGAAAACGTCTGGTCAATGGTGGCCGAGCAACTGGCTCGTCACAATACGCCAGTCACTACTCTTGATGAAGTGTGGTATCGTGTTGAAGCTGCGTGGGCAGCTGTACCTGTACACGCCATCCAAGCTCTGTTTGACTCAATGCCCAGGCGTATCAAGGCCGTTATTACGGCCATGAGGTGGTTGTTCTGGGTATTGATTTCTCAGGATCTATGCACCCAAATTGCGTGAAAATGTAATCACATGTCAGTTCTGGTGTAATATATTTGTCCAGAGAATATCCGTTTATCATATGTATTTCTTCTTTGTGTAGCAATTTTAATGGCCAGTAGCGTATTTTATCTGCATTTTCTGTGTTACAACTGTTGAAATAATTTTCGTTGAGAGACGTTCTTATTTATGTACAATGTAGATTATTTCTCAGTAAAATGTAAACACTTTTTGCTTTGAATTGTTTCGTTTCTCTTGTAGAACAAAGGAAGCTAAGAATACTAGCACATTTCAACCTATCACGAAAACGAAGCAAGCAACGTAAGATTAAGGAGACATGAAATCGATTTCTATAATAGGAAGAGCTTGGCTAGAATAGGTTGTACCTTCCGATGTTAACAGATGCCGCTGTAGTCCCTTGTCTGTGCACATGCGTAGCATGCAGCATGCTCAGAAATTTAGAACTCCACACTCGGCACAATCTACAGGTAACTGACCCCACAGACACACTCGCGTCGTGGTTGGATGGTGATTTACACGCAGGCACGAAAAGCGCGTGAACTTCCAGTTGTCGATTTTGAGCAGAAAGTCGTTCACGTAACGCGGGCTTTAGAACGGACTGCCATCAGCGTGAGTGGTAGGCAGCGCACGCTGACGGCGCAGGCGAACCGCGCAAAATAGAACAGCAAATCTTTTCTGGCCTCAGCCACAGCCTCCAGATACGGGTAAACCAGTTGCGGAGCTTTTATAAAAATACAGAAAATTGCAACCATTCACGTATTGTATTTTTTCCCCTTCAACTACTTTTCGAGTCTTTTCCGGCTCGTCCTCAGACTAGGCACACAGAAAATATATCTTTATTATCGTAGCTTGAGCTGGATAATGGCTTTATCACAAGAAGATAGCAAAAACCTCAATGTACCGCCATGAATGACAGTTGTTTAACAGAGAAAAGAAAGCCACTACTGTATAACGACAGTGTTGATGAGAAACTGCTGAATACAGTGTCTGCCGTAGAATGTCTAGGAGCAACTACCAAGAGCGAACTTAAGTGAAGCAACCACATGAAAAATATAGTAGGAAAAGCAGATCCCAAACTGAGTTTCATTTGAAGAATCTTAAGGAAATATAACTCATCCACGAAGGAAGTGGCTTATAAGGTGCTTGTTCCATCGATCCTTGCGTATTGTTCATCAATTTGGGATACTTACCTGATCTAAGAAATGCAGAAGATCCAACGAATAGTTGCGAGGTTCGTCACTGGATCATTTAGTCGGTGCTTACGAGAGAGGCATTGTGAATCATACAAAGTTTTACTATTGATATTTCGAGTGAGTACTTTCTGGGGAGAATCGAACAACATATTACTTTCTCCAGCATCAATGTCGCGCAATGACCACGACGAAAAATTAGACAAATTGGAACCATTAGAGTGGCTTACCGACAATAATTCTTCCCGTACGTCATTCGCAAGTGGAGCAGAGAAGGGAGATCAGTTACTGATATCAAAAGTACCCTCCACCGAACACCATTACGTGGGATGCGGAAGATGATGTAGAGGTAGACGTAGACGAGTTGTGTTGACACCGGTTTAGATAAATGTACAAGGTACGCCCAGCTGCAAAGAAGACATTCGCTATAGCAGCATTGTATGTAGTCCCTGTGAGTGAATGTGTTTGCTGAAAAATGGTGTGTTGTACTCTCAGTTAACGCCTACTCAGCAACTTCCTCATTTCTGGAGAGCTGTTTCCGCAGTTCTTTACGTGATGGATTCTTCCACATCATCACAAAGAGCGGTTATCCAATTTATTCGCGCAGAAGGGGGCCACGCTGCACACAATTATCGCAGGATGTAAGACGTGTGGGGAGAGCAGTGTCTCGCACGGTGTACAATATTCTGGTGGTGTCAACGTTACTAGGCGGGAATTGTAAACATCAATGACATACCACCCCCTGGGCAGGCGGACGTTTGCACCATCTGCAAGACGATTACGGCTATGGAGGAGCTGATGTGGACGACACGTTGGATCACCACACGGGACACTTCTGTTATCTGTAAGTCCGTAAGTAAAGGAACTCTATGTCACATAATCAACGAGTAACTTCGTTATGGCAAAGTTTGTCCACAGTGGGTGGCGAATCATCTTTCAGATAATCAGAAAACGACGAGGATGGATGTTTGTCTGAACCATGTGTTGAGATACAAGAAGCAAGGGATTTGATTGCTCAGATTGTCGGATGTGATGAAACATAGTGTCATCGCTTCGATCCTGCCTGGAACATGGTGGGGAGGCATCCTACCTGTCCTCGTCCAAAATAACCCCCTCTTCTCCACAGGCCAGTGATGCTCACTTTCTTTTTCGGCGAAGAAGGACCTCTACTCAGCGTCTGGTTACCTAGGCGTGCAACACTTAACGCTGAAAGGTATTGCAACACGTTGTTGAGGCTCAAACAGGCCACCAAGAATAATCGCAGAGGCAAGCTCTCGAAAGAGATAGCGCTTCTCCTGGACAATGCTAGGCCACATGTGGCCCAGAAGACCTTCGAACTCCTTCAAAAATTTCGATAGGACGTCCTGGAACGACGACGATGTCTCCCCACGTGACTAGCATATCTTCGGCCCCTTGAAACAGTCACTGATGCGTCAGAGTTTCACCTTTGACAAGGAAGTGCATCACACCGTGGAAAACTGGATCCGTAGGCAACCCAGCAGCTTCCACATTGAAGTCCTCCATTCCCATCCTACATGCTACGATCCATGTTCCAATGCAAATGGAAATTATGTATCGCTGTACTTTCCATATAAACTGTAATTATAAAATTCTTGTCGGCCGGGGTGCCCAGGCGGTTCTAGGCGCTACAGTCTGCAACCGCGCGACCGCTACGGTCGTAGGTTCGAATCCTGCCTCGGGCATGGATGTGTATGATGTCCTTATGTTAGTTAGGTTTAAGTAGTTCTAAGTTCTAAGGAACTGATGACCTTAGAAGTTGAGTCCCATAGTGCTCAGAGCCATTTTATAAAATTCTTATTAAAATTTCTTTATATATAGCTGTAGTTTCCATTAGGTTAGGGGCATCACAAATACCTTCAAGAATAATAAACTTTCTGGGGAGATGGGATCATTGCAGACCTCCTGAAGTACGTGAACGAGAATACGATCATCGAGCTGATTCGTATTATACATAAAATTTGGTAAAAAGAGCAGCGTCCAGAAGGGTGGACGTTGGCACTAATACATCCTATACACAGAAAAGAAACTAAGACGGAGCCTGGGAACAACGGGATATCGTTGATACTAGTGGCCTATGAGAAATTCTCAAAAGCATTGCTGAACACAATGGGAGAACAACTAAATTCACAAACTGGTGAGTACCAAGGAGGCTTCAGAAAGAGGAGATCATGCGCCGCACAAATTTTGAATTTGTAACTGCAGTCACTTACCAAATACAGAGGAGCAAAAATTGTGTGCTTACATTTGTAGACTTCAAGGAAACTTATGATTCAGTAGATAGAAGAATTGTAAAGGATAAGCCAGACAATAAGGTTCAAAACACTCCTGGAAATTGAAATAAGAACACCGTGAATTCATTGTCCCAGGAAGGGGAAACTTTATTGACACATTCCTGGGATCAGATACATCACATGATCACACTGACAGAACCACAGGCACATAGACACAGGCAACAGAGCATGCACAATGTCGGCACTAGTACACTGTATATCCACCTTTCGCAGCAATTCAGGCTGCTATTCTCCCATGGAGACGACCGTAGAGATGCTGGATGTAGTCCTGTGGTACGGCTTGCCATGCCATTTCCACCTGGCGCCTCAGTTGGACCAGCGTTCGTGCTAGACGTGCAGACCGCGTGAGACGACGCTTCATCCAGTCCCAAACATGCTCAATGGGGGACAGATCCGGAGATCTTGCTGGCCAGGGTAGTTGACTTACACCTTCTAGAGCACGTTGGGTGGTACGGGATACATGCGGACGTGCATTGTCCTGTTGGAACAGCAAGTTCCCTTGCCGGTCTAGTAATGGTAGAACGATGGGTTCGATGACGGTTTGGATGTACCGTGCACTATTCAGTGTCCCCTCGACGATCACCAGAGGTGTACGACCAGCGTAGGAGATCGCTCCCCACACCATGATGCCGTGTGTTGGCCCTGTGTGCCTCGATCGCATGCAGTCCTGATTGTGGCGCTCACCTGCATGGCGCCAAACACGCATACGACCATCATTGGCACCAAGGCAGAAGCGACTCTCATCGCTGAAGACGACACATCTCCAATCGTCCCTCCATTCACGCCTGTCGCGACACCACTGGAGGCGGGCTGCACAATGTTGGGGCGTGAGCGGAAGACAGGCTAACGGTGTGCGGGACCGTAGCCCAGCTTCATGGAGACGGTTGCGAATGGTCCTCGCCGATACCCCAGGAGCAACAGTGTCCCTAATTTGCTGGGAAGTGGCGGTGCGGTCCCCTACGGCACTGCGTAGGATCCTACGGTCTTGGCGTGAAACCGTGCGTCGCTTCGGTCCGGTCCCAGGTCGACGGGCACGTGCACCTTCCGCCGACCACTGGCGACAACATCGATGTACTGTGGAGACCTCACGCCCCACGTGTTGAGCAATTCGGCGGTACGTCCACCCGGCCTCCCGCATGCCCACTATACGCCCTCGCTCAAAGTCCGTCAACTGCACATACGGTTCACGTCCACGCTGTCGCGGCATGCTACCAGTGTTAAAGACTGCGATGGAGCTCCGTATGCTACGGCAAACTGGCTGACACTGACGGCGGCGGTGCACAAATGCTGCGCAGCTAGCGCCATTCGACGGCCAACACCGCGGTTCCTGGTGTGTCCGCTGTGCCGTGCGTGTGATCATTGCTTGTACAGCACTCTCGCAGTGTTCGGAGCAAGTATGGTGGGTCTGACACACCGGTGTCAATGTGCTCTTTTTTCCATTTCCAGGAGTGTAACTCTGAGCATTATGGGACTTAACATCAATGGTCATCAGTCCTCTAGAACTTAGAACTACTTAAACCTAACTAACCTAAGGACAACACACAACACCCAGCCATCACGAGGCAGAGAAAATCCCTGACCACGCCGGGAATCGAACCCGGGAACCCGGGCGCGGGAAGCGAGAACGCTACCGCACGACACGAGATGCGGGCAGACAGTAAGGGATTTTACTTTATTACATGAGCCTCCAAAGGGTAACTTAATTTTTCCATTGCGGCCATGCCACGGCCGACAGTGTTAGCTGCCTGTAAATTCTTTCATCCCACGGTCTAGTAACAGGAAGTCAGCACCGAGGAAGGACACCTTGCACACGCGCCTCTCTCATGTGCTTACGAGGTAACGCCGCCCCAGGCGTCGCTTAGCAGGCAACGCTCTGGAAAGTTCCATGCCGCCTACACAGTTTGCTCAGTCCTGACCAATCAGGGCGGAGGAAGCCGCGTGATGCGTCGAACATACCCGGCCGCCCGTCGCCGGGCTCGCTCACTTGTATTCTTGCTCACCCGCGAGTCGGATGCGCGCCCTGTAGCATTGAACATCTCCCGCTCCTCCCGGTGCTGCGGCACTGTGGACTTAGTTTTGGCAGACAACAACTTTCGGTAGCTTCGCGAAAAATGTTCGCCAAATTCTAAGCTCTGGCTCACCCTCACCTCCCTAGGCCTATGTAGCCCCTTTCAACATGCTTTAGCCAATAAATGGTCTTTCGCTGAAAATAACCCTATTATTCCATAACGCCAACCGTCTGCCCATACGCCCATCCTGTACAGACCACAGCACCAAATTTTAGAAGAGATGAGTTTGGGTAGAACATCCATTGAAGTGAATAAACGGATCTTAAGCGCACAACGTCAAATTCATAGAAAAGCTTTCAGAGGCCTTCAAGAATACAAACGGAGTGAAGTGTTCTTTAAATTTGTACTTGATTAGGTGGCGCCGCGCGGGATTAGCCGAGCGGTCTCGGACGCTGCAGTCATGGACTGTGCTGCTGGTCCCGGCGGAGGTTCGAGTCCTCCCTCGGGCATGGGTGTGTGTGTTTGTCCCTAGGATAATTTAGGTTAAGTAGTGTGTAAGTTTAGGGGACTGATGACCTTAGCAGTTAAGTCCGATAAGATTTCACACACATCTGAACATTTGATATGGTGACCAGGAAATGGCAACGAGAAATGGAAGTTGTGCGTGGAATACGACTGTGGTGCAAGAGAAAACGAATAGGAGTAGACTGCCTAGCATTCGCTTACGATATTGTGATATTGTTGTAACCAGCAGAAGGGGCGTTTAACCAAACCACGCAACTACAGAGACAAGCGATTAAAGCAGGTCTACAGACCTCTGTCGAGAAGAGGTAGTATATGACCAACATTAAGGCAGCTCCTAAATTAATGATAACAGAAGAAGGGATAATTCAGAAGGTGGAGAGATTTAAGTACTTGGTAGAATAAATACAAAATGGGCTAACAGAAAAAGAAGGAACGAGAGAACGAATAAACAAAATTAATTTAGTATTCAAATTAAATGTGGACATCTAATGTGACCAGAATACTTAGATCAATGCAAAATTGATAAATTACCAGACAATGAAGCCTTATCCGCAGCATAAATACTTAACCCGGTAAGAACAGGAGTACTTAATAAACTAGAAATTGTGGAAAGAAATATTCTCAGAAGGACCAGTTTAGAAGACGAGCGAACCAAGAACTATACATCAAGATGGAGAGAATCTCGGACATCATGAGGGTTTCACAGGTTTAGACCCGGAACAAAATCATCATTGGCAGAAGAGCGAAGAAGATTGCAATGCATGCGAATGAAAAAATACTGAGCATGGAGAAAGACCAGATGAAACGAAGTGGCGCACATTAACGTGATACTCAGATGGCCGAAACGAAAAGAAGAAGAATAAGAAGTAGTCTCCTTTTTCTTTGGGCACACCTTATGTTTGGCTACACATCGATTGTATTATACGCACTGAAATAAAATAACTGATTCCTAGCAAAATATGTGATATGTTTGAATGAAGACCTTAGTAATGTACTCGTACATCAGTTGTACAATGTATGCTGAGTGGTAGCAGATTTATGCTGACAATGATTGGTTGATTTGTGGGAGGGGACGAAACAGCAAGGTCATCGCTCTCATCGGATTAGGAAAGAATGGAGAAGGAAGTCGGCCGTGCCCTTCCAAAGGAACTATCCCGGCATTTGACTGAGGCGGTTTAGGAAAATCTCAGAAAACCTAAATCAGGATGGCCGGACATGGGTTTGAACAGTCATCCTCAGCATTTATATTTGTAGTGCAAGATAGTTCCTCTGTGGCCAATGGGCAACTAAAATGGAAGTTGGCAGGTGGATACCAGGTACAGTGCCGCTGCAAGTAAAAGAAATCGTCTTTCAGCACAACTCGTCAAATAACCATCACTCATGGTGATACGTAACTTTTTCGCATCTTATAGCCACAGAGCAGGTCCTCAGCATCATGTTACAGAAATAAACCTGTAAGTTCAATGTACCCTATCTGTAGATGAGCCTGAAAAGGCTCGAAAACCAGTTTACGGGAATAAACAAATATTTCAAAAAGTGACTGCTCGTAGTTGTCTGTATTTATATTCACAACACAGTCACGGGTTCTAGAGCATTCATAACGGATAAGCTTAGTAACTATTTTTTGGTTAAAAGATAAAGGGACTGTGCCCGTATTACGATTTTCGTCTATTTGCTTCACGAGCCATCGATAATAGTTCTTATACACTAACGGATAAAGAATCACAACACTAAGAAGAATTTGGCGACATAAACAAAAGTTTGGAGGCATGTTTTTGAACCTGAAAGATGACGTCTATTCAATTTTCACGCCAATCGCACAATACTGGCGCTAGGAGCGCCACTGTGAGGAAGCAAATCACGTTTGCTTTAAATACACGCTGTAACGGTCGTGAGTGTTTGTTAGCTTTGAGACTGGACGTGGTGGTTTTATACCTTTAATGCGATAAAGGCGTCATTATCAACACCTCGCTGAGTTTGAACTTGGTCATATAACAGGGCTACGAGGAGTTGGATGTTCCTTCTGAAATAATGCATAAAGACTTGGCAGAAATGCAGCCACTGCACATGACTGCGGTGTTCACGAGAATGTACGGTCGCAAGGAGACCGGGCTCCGGACGACCAAGTGGCACTACCGAGAGGGAAGACCATCGTTTTTGTCGTAAGGACCTGACGCATCGTACTGTATCTGCAGCAGCAATTTTAACAGCAAAAAAATAAATAAAAATAAATGGTTCAAATGGCTCTGAGCACGATGGCACTTAACATCTATGGTCATCAGTCCCCTAGACCTTAGAACTACTTTAAAATAACTAACCTAAGGGCATCACACAACACCCAGTCATCACAATTCAGAGAAAATCCCTGACCCCGCCGGGAATCGAAGCCGGGAAGCCGGGAACCCGGGCGCGGGAAGCGAGAACGCTACCGCACGACCACGAGCTGCGGACTTTTAACAGCAGTTGGCACCACAGTCACACTAAGAACTGTTACAAATCACTTACATCAATGACAGCTCTGAGCCAGACGTCCTGTGGCGTGCATTCCACTGATCCCAAACCACCGCCGTTTGCGACTTTAATGGCGTGAGCGAGGGCGCATTGGAGAGCAGGGTGGAGGTCTGTTGTTTTTCTGATGAAAGCTGGATTTGCCTCGGTGCCTTAGTGATGGCCGTGTTTTTGTTGGAAGGAGGCCAGCTAAGGGCCTGCAACACACCTGTTTACATTCTAGACACGTTGGACCTACACCTAAAGTTAACGCCTAGGGTGCAATTTTGTATGACAGCAGGAAACACTCTCGGGGTTACCGTATACACCCTGACTGCAAAATTCTACGTCGGGCTGGTGATGTGATGTGTTGTGCTGCCATCCATCAACAGCATTCCTGTGTGTGTTTACCAACAGGATAACGCTCGCCCACATACCGCAAATGTGATTTAACATGCTCTACAGAGTGTCGACATGTTGCCTTTGCCTGATCGATCATCAGATCAGTCTCGAATCGGGCACATGTGGGAGGTCATCGGATGACAACTACAGCGACATCCACGAACAGCGTATTGACCGCCCAAATGCAACTGGCACGGAACTCCATTCTACAAAATGACATCTACGATTTTTTTTCAAGATTCTGGCGGTTACACCGATTATTAATGTACCACAATTTCACATTTGCAGTGTCTTATCTCGTGCTTACATTAACTTGTGATCTTGCAATGTTAATCACTTAAATATGTTACCTAGACAAATGTATTTCAGAAATTTCAGCATTGATTATTCTCTGGTGATTCAACTTTTTTCCGTCAGTGTCGTTTTAAGTCACTGTCATTACCCATTTTAGATGGTATTCCAGTGCGTTGCCTTGAATACGCAGTGTCACAGAAAGGGTAGATTCGTTGTTGTCACCTGCAAGGATTAGTGATGTTGACCTGTACTTCTTCCCTGTTTCCCGCAACTTATGCACTTGAATCCTGCTTCCATTCCACTATTAACTACTTTACGACTGCGTCATCCTTTTTCGTTCGCACTACCAGTGTGACAAAAAGCTACATGGAAACTGTTTCAGAGTACTGCATTCATTGAAACCTTTGCTCCTCGATCTGGTCCCGTTTGTGTATTACACACGACTCTTACAACGTGCATCATAAAATCAGTAAATCTATCAATGTTCCAGTTGCATATATATAGGGACTTCGGAAAATAAGTTAGAGTCAGACCATGGCGCAACGAGAGTGGTGCATTGTCCAAATGAAGTACAAATAAGTTAGACTCAGACCATGGCGCAACGAGAGTGGTGCATTGTCCAAAGGAAGTACATACTACGAGTTTCCCTTAGAGACAGTTCCGCTGCAGTACAGGTGACAAGTGCGTGAAAATGCCGGAGCAAGATGTCGCGGCAACTGAAAACGTAACCTAACGCAGCAGGGACGGACAATTCCGCATTCCAGGGCGGCGTCGGCAGCTGAGGCGAATGTGCGCAGCAGGAATGTGGCTGCATGTGCAGTAACACTGTCTACACAGGCTAGTATGGGCTGTCCTAAACACATTTTGATGAATGACTGTCATCGAATTGAGGAGGCTCGACTGATCTAAATGAACTGAATTACGTCACGTATTCAGTGCACTAATACTTCTTAGATAACGCTCGCCAAATTGTCTACACGGTATCAGTAATTTAGTAACATTGGTACTGTGTATGCGACTTCTGAAATTTGTATTTCCGTTACGATACACGTTTCGTTTTATTCACTTAAAACATGTGGTTATGATATCTAATCTAGTCACTTTGAGTTCAATTTTGCTCTTTGTCAGTGGAGATGCAAACGAACAACAAAAAAAGTAAAAGGCCCTCTGAGGTCATAACAGGTGAACAATGACGCACAACAAGGCTGATAATCACGTCTACTGATAAGCCAGTACTACTTGGGCAACCAATAACATAGATAATAGGCTAATACGGAAAGGATGGGGGTGATAGGAGGGGCTATTTCTACTCTCTCGGTCTCTGCCCTTGCAGGTCTTCTTCCCAGCTGCCTACATTTTTTGTAGCTAAATAAAACAGAGCACTGCTATAGAGTGCAGTCACAAAGGTTCTCAACAGAAATAATCTAAACTATACTATTACGATGTTCGATACTATAGTTACGAAAGCAACGGAATTTAATAAGAGTTTGCGAGATTTTTTAAAAAAAGTAAAGCATCACAACTATTGGAAATTAACGCTATGCGACAACTCTGACTAGTCTGTGTGCAGTTAGGTTGATTGACAATCAACCGCCTTTGAATGCTGAATGTTTCTCTTATTCCTGGCCGACTGGCCCAAAGCTACTTGTGAGTCTGGTCCCGGTGGAGGTTCGAGTCCCTCCTCGGGCATGGGTGTGTGTGTTTGTCCTTAGGATTATTTAGGTTAAGTAGTGTGTACACTTAGGGACTGATGACCTTATCAGTTAAGTCCCATAAGATTTCACACACATCTTAACATCTGAACAAAGCTACTTCTTCCTTTGTCACTTTCTGTCAGACACTGGGTCTGTACAGAAAGTGGTATTCTCTTTATCGTATGACAGTAGGGACATTTATCATTCACAGGAAAAAATGCTGTTCTCGGCCAGCAGAGAGAAGTGATAATACTAAGTGCACATTTTGAATGCAGGGCATCCACACTACAGATAGTTTCGCCCATTCCGTTAAGAAACGTAATAAATTTCTCCAAGCCTTTTTTCTAAACATAAGAATGTCGCAACTGACTACAGTATATAGTATTGTAAATCTCTGCAAATCAGAAATAGTTAAGGAAGCAAAGATTTAAGCCATCGTATTGTTAGTTTAATAACACAAGAAACTCTGTTGCATTATAAAATCTAAAATTTTTATATTCTGTTGAACAGAAACTGCCCAAAAGATATAATATATGCTTATTTTTGAGTATGCCAAAATGAGATATGGCTAAGTTAAAGACGTATAACCTATATGTGACTGAATCATGTTGCGCACTACAGATTACAAGGATGTGATTACAGAAATGTACTCGGCCCCCGATCTGAGATTCATTATAGTGTGAAGTCCTCTCATGCTTTAATTTGCCTGTAAATGTCGCACATTGAGTGCAGACAGCCACAATACGTTCTTCGGAAACCCCCCAGTCGGTGACTGTCCAAAGAATCAGGTACAAAGGTCGACGAGCGTCAGAGGCAGTGCACATTTTGCGAGCAGTATCTCTGAGAAAATTGCAAAAAATAAGATGGTGTTGTGCTTACCAAGATTAAATTGAGTCACTTTACTCATACGTAGTTCGTCGGTTCTGGTGGTTTTCTTATCAGTTCTGTGCTCTTAGAAATATGTTGGTATTGTCAGAGATGGAAACAGTGTAAGATTGAAGGTGTTCAAATAGTGTATAGACAATAGCGCTTAAGTACTGAGGATAAATGAAAGTAAGTGCATGAAGTATAGATTTGCCATTGATCTGATTTTTGGTGGTTCATGGAATGCTTAGAGAAAACCAGAAAGAAGAAGTGAATAGTTCCTAACCTGGTACCTCCACACATGTATGGAGAAGGAGAAATTTGTTTTATCATTACTCTTTGTAAATGAATTTGGAAATGGAAAAAAGAACACATTGACACCGGTGTGTCAGGCCCACTGCGAGAGGGCTGTACAAGCAATGATCACACGCACGGCACAGTGGACACACCAGGAACCGCGGTGTTGGCCATCGAATGGCGCTAGCTGCGCAGCATTTGTGCACCGCCGCCGTCAGTGTCAGCCAGTTTGCCGTGGCATACGGAGCTCCATCGCAGTCTTTAACACTGGTAGCATGCCGCGACAGCGTGGACGTGAACCGTATGTGCAGTTGACGGACTTTGAGCGAGGGCGTATAGTGGGCATGCGGGAGGCCGGGTGGACGTACCGCCGAATTGCTCAACACGTGGGGCGTGAGGTCTCCACAGTACATCGATGTTGTCGCCAGTGGTCGGCGGAAGGTGCACGTGCCCGTCGACCTGGGACCGGACCGCAGCGATGCACGGATGCACGCCAAGACCGTAGGATCCTACGCAGTGCCGTAGGGGACCGCACCGCCACTTCCCAACAAATTTGGGACGCTGTTGCTCCTGGGGTATCGGCGAGGACCACTCGTAACCGTCTCCATGAAGATGGGCTACGGTTCCGCACACCGTTAGGCCGTCTTCCGCTCACGCCCCAACATCGTGCAGCTCGCCTCCAGTGGTGTCACGACAGGCGTGAATGGAGGGACGAATGGAGACGTGTCGTCTTCAGCGATGAGAGTCGCTTCTGCCTTGGTGCCAATGATGGTCGTATGCGTGTTTGGCGCCTTGCAGGTGAGCGCCACAATCAGGACTGCATAAGACCGAGGCACACAGGGCCAACACCCGGCATCATGGTGTGGGGAGCAATCTCCTACACTGGCCGTACACCTCTGGTGATCGTCGAGGGGACACTGAATAGTGCACGGTACATCCAAACCGTCATCGAACCCATCGTTCTACCATTCCTAGACCGGCAAGGGAACTTGCTGTTCCAACAGGACAATGCACGCCCGCATGTATCCCGTGCCACCCAACGTGCTCTAGAAGGTGTAAGTCAACTACCCTGGCCAGCAAGATCTCCGGATCTGTCCCCCATTGAGCATGTTTGGGACTGGATGAAGCGTCGTCTCACGTGGTCTGCACGTCCAGCACGAACGCTGGTCCAACTGAGGCGCCAGGTGGAAATGACATGGCAAGCCGTTCCACAGGACTACATCCAGCATCTCTACGATCGTCTCCATGGGAGAATAGCAGCCTGCATTGCTGCGAAAGGTGGATATACACTGTACTAATGCCGACATTGTGCATGCTCTGTTGCCTGTGTCTATGTGCCGGTGGTTCTGGCAGTGTGATCATGTGATGTATCTGACCCCAGGAATGTGTCAATTAAGTTTCCCCTTCCTGGGACAATGAATTCACGGTGTTCTTATTTCAATTTCCAGGAGTGTACTATCATTTGACTAGAGAAAGAAGAAAATTGTATGTGATCTATTTAATTTCTCTTTCGCTTTCTCCAGCAAACCATCTGTTCAGGTCGAAGCGACTTTTTACTTTGTCCCGGTTGAAAATGAACACTATAAGTAGGAATCGAACCCATACATTGCACGTATCAAACTAGGATTATTCCACTAGACCACTGTAACTAACGACCCCCTGACTGTATTGCCACGGAAGATGCACTTAGCTTACACTTTAGTCACGATCGGCAATATTCAGTTCTCTATTAATGGTTTAATTATCAGCAAGGTTCTGACAAGGAAATTATATAACAGTGGAATGTTAAGATGCTTCTAGCTGCCAGAGCCCTGATTCGAAGCTGTTTTGAAATTTTCACTATTTCAAAAAATTTCTAATTTCGGGAAATACCACCGCAGAGTATGGTGTTATCAGATAATTCGATTATTATTGCCATTATTGCTATTATTGTCTTCATTTCGCTGCTGCTACACGTGTACTTGAAGAAAGCGTTTAATGCTTTTTGGTCATTTGTACATGCTGTTTCCCAAAAACAAGTAATTATTCAGTTTTTTCAGTGTCTGATGGAATACGTCTCACGTCATTATCGTTGGTTACATTGAAACTAGATTAACTGATGAAGACATTATTTGATAACAGGAATCGTGTTTCATTACTTCAATTACCTGGTTGTATCTTAGAAAGTGACCTAAGAAACATAACTAATTCGCATTCAGACCGCCACGCAACAGTGCTACCCGCGTTTGCTTTCTCGGTCTCTGCCTTCCAGTTCGTAAATTCCGTTACATCACGCAGAGTAGTTAAAAGCGCCCAATATAGGACACACACACGGAGTTCAGATCATAATGTGTACATTATGTCTATCAAATTTTAGTTAGCGAACAAACCGTTTTGTATGAGCGATGCACTTCCCATCAAAATTTTGCGTGGCTTTTCTCAAATGGTTCAAATGGCTCTGAGCACTATGGGACTTAACAGCTGTGGTCATCAGTCCCCTAGAACATAGAACTACTTAAACCTAACTAACCTAAGGACATCACACACATCCATGCCCGAGGCAGGATTCGAACCTGCGACCGTAGCAGTCACGCGGTTCCAGACTGTAGTGCCTAGAACCGCTCGGCCACCCCGACCGACGGCTTTTCCCACTACGTAGTTTTAGTCAGAGCCAGCTCTCCAGTATAGAAGAACTAAAAAGGAAAAAATCTGTCCGGCGAGTGCTTATGCACAACAGCTGCTCTCACTATCCCAACCTTTCTGGACTAACGTTCGGGAGGATGACTGTTCAGATTCGCGTCCAGCCATCGAGACATAGGTTTTCTGTGATTTCCCTATTTCGCTCCAGGAAATTGATGGGATGGCTCCTTTCAAAGGGCACGACCGATTTCCTTCCCCATCCTTGACACAATCGGAGCTTGTGCTTCATCTCTGATGACCTCGATGTCGATGGGACGTTAAACCCAATCTTCCTCCTTTCCTCCCAGTCTTTCAAACGAGAGGTAGACAACATTACTGCAATGGTTACTAAAAGCCACGACTGCTTTCAACAAGGGATAGAGCAATTGTAAACGTTATCGCATTACGCTATTAGTAGCTGCAGACAAGTGAAGTCCAAACATGCCTCATGTCTTCTATGTCCGAAAGATCTACGCATGTACTGACTGTCCAGTAACAATGGATAGATGTCTGTACTTCGACATGATAAAGCACTTCGTAATATGAACTTGAGAAGAGCCAGTCTTCCTGTTTGTAACGTCGCTAGGTCAACCAACGACGGCAACTGAACTTTTCTAATTCCCCAAAAATTTACTTGTTATATCTGATCTCTTTTGACAGCAAAAATTTGCGATTTAACATTTATACGACACACATTTCCGAGTTTGTTGCTCATGTGAATGTGCTTCACCATGCTATGCGTTTCAGTGAGCAGTAAACCTGCACAGTCGCTGCTCGCCACAACCAGCCCCAGCCGAGCAGACAACGGCAGGACTCCCTGCAAACTTTGGTATCACTGGGTGGCCTCTACATCGCTAGAAGTGCCGCCCCGCCGTCAAACGGACTTGCTAGCTTCCGTTCATCGCGCGGTTTCTTGGCCACTGTACACCTATAGTAGACTGAGCAGTGAGCTCTGGAGGAAATTTCATAATAGACAGCAGTGAGTGAGAATTTTGCATAGGCACTTAGTAAACCATGTTTTAACGTATCTAGGGTCACGCCGAGCATCACAACTGCCTCCTATCCATTAATACTTGGTTCTAGGAGACTGTGTTCACTGTTTCACCTGAAATTTTTTACAGTGCACATCACATCAAAAATCTACATGTGGCAGATGTAGTAAATGAAGTAGCTAAAATCTGACTAAATATATGAATACCAACGGCACTTACACAGCAAATGAAATAGCTACATAGGCTCGAATCTTTGCTTGTTTAACTATTTCTGATTCACAGGGATTTAAAGTAATATTTATTGTAAAGTTTGTTGCGACACTCTAATGTTTAGAAACAAGTCTCAGATAAATTTATTACCTGTTGACAGAATGGGTGAAACTTTCTGTAGTGAGGATGCCCTGCATTCAAAAGCGCACTTAGTATTACCACTTCTTTCTGCTGGCCAAGAACAGCATTTTCTCCCATGAATGAATAACTGTCCCTACTGTCATACGATAAAGAGAATGCCATTTTCTGTACAGACAATGTGTCTGGCAGAAAGTGCAAAAGAAAGAAGTAGCTTTGGGCCAGTCAGCCAGGAATAAGAGAAACATTCAGCATTCAAAGGCAGTTAATTGTCAATCAATCTAGGTGCACACAGACTTGCCAGAGTTGTCGCATAGCGCTAATTTCCAACAGTTGTGCTGATTACTTTTTTTTTAAAAATCTCGCAAACTGTTGTTAAGTACTGATGCTTTCGTAACTGTAGTATCTAACATCGTAATAGCTTAGTTTAGATTATTTCTGTTGAGGACCTATGTAACTGCACTCTGTAGCAGTGTTCTGTTTTATTTAGCTACAAAAAAATGTAGGCAGCTGGGAAGAACACATGCAATGGCACAGACCGAGAGAGTAGAAATAGCCCCTCCTCTCACCCCCCTCCTTTCCGACTGGCTTATCAGTAGACTTGATTATCAGCCTTGATGTGTGTCATTGTTCACCTGTTATGGCTTCAGAGGTCCTTGTAGCCTTGTAGCCTGTTGTGTGGTTGTGTACCACTGAGGGCTACGGCGGGGACGAAGCCTCTCTGTCGTTTCTAGGTCCCCAGTTCAATACATATATACATACATCTCGTACCTAACCGTTCTTCCACATCTGGTAGAAGTTGGAATGTTCTTCTGCCAGTGTCATCGGCTGCCCATGACTCCTGCCACAGCTCTTCGCCTCTTCTCCTGATCGCACTTTTATCTCCAGCCCAAACGCCCAGAACGTCCCCTGTTTTCTCTATTTCACACTTCTTGGCCCAGAACCATGCTGCCTGATCTCTGATTTTAATGCCAAGAGGACAGAGCCCTATTATTATCAATAGGGCAGTACCTTGAGATGTCCTGTAGGCCCCCACAGACCTTAATATCATGTCCCTTTGCACCCTTCTCACTGACATGGGAGGCACCACCCTTGTAAGCCTGTGTGCCCAGACTCCCGAGCCATTATCCACTATTGATGTTAATTTGCTGTTATGACACAATTTTATTAAATGAAGGGGAAGATGGAATCTTTTGTGACCACGGAGATGAGGTTATTGAGTACTTCTAGGGCTCTTTGGGTTATGGTTTTGATGTGCTTTGCAAAGTTCCACCTTTCATCAATGATGACTCCGAAGTAGCATGCCTCTCGTCGCCGAAAAGCTGGCGAATCCTCAGTTCTCACTGTTGGGTTCCTTACAAGTTGTCCTTTTAGTAAGAGATATGTTGACTTATTTGGTGAAATTATCGTTCTTGTATTTCGGCACCATAGTTGTAGTTTTTCCATAGTCCTTTCTATCTTTGGCTCGATATCTTCGCGGCTACTGCCGCCAACCAACAGGAGGAGGTCATCTGCGTAGGATATCACCCCTAGCACCTCTTCGCTCTGTTGTAGGCTATCCAATAATGATTCCATGTGGATGTCCCAGATCAAGGGGCCTAACACAGAACCCTGGGGCCATCCCTTTGTTATCGTTTTTCCAACTTTCTTAGTAGGGGATGATATCCTCCCGATCCTCGCAATAGCTCCTCAGACAACCATATAGTGGCCATGGATACTCTTTCTCCTGTAAACAGGAGTAGAGCGAAGGCCATCACAGATGGTCGAAGACGCCACTGATGTTCAAGATGATACCAGCTATGTACTTCTAGAGTGCTGAGTCACAAACCTCGGCCGCCAGGACGATTGCGTCAGCCGCTGACCGCCCAGGCCTAAAGGCCGATCTTCCTGTCACTCATACCACACAGCACTTGATGTGCAGCCAGACTGCCAGCCAACAATTTCTCGAGTAGTTTTCCAAAAAGGTCTAATAAACAAATAGGTCTGTATGATTTGGTTTCGACCAGGTTCTTTTCGGGTCCTTTCTTTATGATTACCACGTTTGCAACTTTCCAGGTTTTCGGAAATCTTTGCTGCTCGAGGCACTCATTGCATAGTTCGGTAAGGGGTATTACCAGCGGAGGAACTAAGAATTGCTTTACTTCCGCAACAACGCTGTTTGGCCCAGGCGCTTTCCCTCTCTTTAGTGATTTTATTTGGGCAGCCACTTCCTCCTCAAAAAAGGTGTATACTGCCCTGTCATTGGTAGTAGTTTTCCAAAAAGGTCTAATAAACAAATAGGTCTGTATGATTTGGTTTCGACCAGGTTCTTTTCGGGTCCTTTCTTTATGATTACCACGTTTGCAACTTTCCAGGTTTTCGGAAATCTTTGCTGCTCGAGGCACTCATTGCATAGTTCGGTAAGGGGTATTACCAGCGGAGGAACTAAGAATTGCTTTACTTCCGCAACAACGCTGTTTGGCCCAGGCGCTTTCCCTCTCTTTAGTGATTTTATTTGGGCAGCCACTTCCTCCTCAAAAAAGGTGTATACTGCCCTGTCATTGGTGTAGCTAACTAGGTCGTCGTTTCTCATTTGGCGCTGGTCCTCGGTTTCCCCATCCGCACTGTCGTCAGGCAGCAGGGACCGGAGGAAGACCTCGGCAGTTTCCTGCCAGGATTCCGTCATCTTGTCCCCATGTCAGACTGTCGATCTCACCATTGGAGAGCGGATCTTCTCTCTGACCAGCTTGTAGGGTTCTCCCCATGGGTCTATAGATAATTGGTTTATATCGCAGCTTTCCAAACTATGTACCCTTTTTTCTTTGGTCATCAGTCTACTGACTGGTTTGATGCGGCCCGCCACGAATTCCTTTTCTGTGCTAACCTCTTCATCTCAGAGTAGCACTTGCAACCTACGTCCTCAATTATTTGCTTGACGTATTCCAATCTCTGGTTTCCTCTACAGTTTTTGCCCTCTACAGTTCCCTCTAGTGCCATGGAAGTCATTCCCTCATATCTTAGCAGATGTTCTATCGTCATGTCCCTTCTCCTCTCCGATTCTGCGTAGAACCTCCTCATTCCTTACCTTATCAGTCCACCTAATTTTCAACATTCGTCTATAGCACCACATCTCAGATGCTTCGATTCTCTTCTGTTCCGATTTTCCCACAGTCCATGTTTCACTACCATACAATGCTGTACTCCAGACGTACATCCTCAGAAATTTCTTCCTCAAATTAAGGCCGGTATTTGATATTAGTAGACTTCTCTTGGCCAGAAATGTCTTTTTTGCCATAGCGAGTCTGCTTTTGATGTCTTCCTTGCTCCGTCCGTCATTGGTTATTTTACTGCCTAAGTAGCAGAATTTCTTAACTTCATTGACTTCGTGACCATCAATCCTGATGTTAAGTTTCTCGCTGTTCTCATTTCTACTACTTCTCATTACCTTCGTCTTTCTCCGATTTACTCTCTAACCATACTGTGTAGTCATTAGACTGTTCATTCCGTTCAGCAGATCATTTAATTCTTCTTCACTTTCACTCAGGATAGCAATGTCATCAGCGAATCGTATCATTGATATCCTTTCACCTTGTATAATTCCACCCCTGAACCTTTCTTTTATTTCCATCATTGTTTCCTCGATGTACAGATTGAAGAGTAGGGGCGAAAGGCTACAGCCTTGTCTTACACCCTTCTTAATACGAGCACTTCGTTCTTGATCGTCCACTCTTATTATTCCCTCTTGGTTGTTGTACATATTGTATATGACCCGTCTCTCCCTATAGCTTACCCCTACTTTTTTCAGAATCTCGAACAGCTTGCACCATTTTATATTGTCGAACGCTTTTTCCAGGTCGACAAATCCTATGAACGTGTCTTGATTTTTCTTTAGCCTTGCTTCTATTATTAGCCGTAACGTCAGAATTGCCTCTCTCGTGCCTTTACTTTTCCTAAAGCCAAACTGATCGTCACCTAGCGCATTCTCAATTTTCTTTTCCATTCTTCTGTATATTATTTTTGTAAGCAGCTTCGATGCATGAGCTGTTAAGCTGATTGTGCGATAATTCTCGCATTTGTCAGTTCTTGCCGTCTTCGGAATTGTGTGGATGATGCTTTTCCGAAAGTCAGATGGTATCTCGCCAGACTCATATATTCTACGCACCAACGTGAATAGCCGTTTTGTTGCCACTTCCCCTAATGATTTTAGAAATTCTGATGGAATGTTATCTATCCCTTCTGCCTTATTTGACCGTAAGTCCTCCAAAGCTCTTTTAAATTCCGATTCTAATACTGGATCCCCTATCTCTTCTAAATCGACTCCTGTTTCTTCTTCTATCACATCAGACAAATCTTCACCCTCATAGAGGCTTTCAATGTATTCTTTCCACCTATCTGCTCTCTCCTCTGCATTTAACAGTGGAATTCCTGTTGCACTCTTAATGTTACCACCGTTGCTTTTAATGTCACCAAAGGTTGTTTTGACTTTCCTGTATGCTGAGTCTGTCCTTCCGACAATCATATCTTTTTCGAAGTCTTTACATTTTTCCTGCAGCCATTTCGTCTTAGCTTCCCTGCACTTCCTATTTATTTCATTCCTCAGCGACTTGTATTTCTGTATTCCTGATTTTCCCGGAATATGTTTGTACTTCCTCCTTTCATCAATCAACTGAAGTATTTCTTCTGTTACCCATGGTTTCTTCGCAGCTACCTTCTTTGTACCTATGTTTTCCTTCCCAACTTCTGTGATGGCCCTTTTTAGAGATGTCCATTCCTCTTCAATTGTGTTGCCTACTCCGCTATTCCTTATTGCTGTGTCTATAGAGTTAGAGAACTTCAAATGTATCTTGTCATTCCTTAGAACTTTCGTATCCCACTTCTTTGTGTGCTGATTCTTCCTGACTAATGTCTTGAACTTCAGCCTACTCTTCATCACTACTATATTGTGATCTGAGTCTATATCTGCTCCTGGATACGCCTTAAAATCCAATATCTGATTTCGGGATCTCTGTCTGACCATGATGTAATCTAATTGAAATCTTCCAGTATCTCCCGGCCTTTTCCAAGTATACCTCCTCCTCTTGTGATTCTTGAACAGGGTATTCGCTATTACTAGCTGAAACTTGTTACAGAACTCAATTAATCTTTCTCCTCTTTCATTTCTTGTCCCAAACCCATATTCTCCTGTAACGTTTTCTTCTACTTCTTCCCCTACAACTGCATTCCAGTCGCCCATGACTATTAGATTTTCGTCCCCCTTTACATACTGCATTACCCTTTCAATATCCTCATACACTTTCTCTATCTGTTCATCTTCAGCTTGCGACGTCGGCATGTACACCTGAACTATCGTTGTCAGTGTTGGTCTGCTGTTGATTCTGATTAGAACAACCCGGTCACTGAACTGTTCACAGTAACACACCCTCTGCCCTACCTTCCTATTCATAACGAATCCTACACCTGTTATACCATTTTCTGCTGCTGTTGATATTACCCGATACTCATCTGACCAGAAATCCTTGTCTTCCTTCCACTTCACTTCACTGACCCCTACTATATCTAGATTGAGCCTTTGCATTTCCCTTTTCAGATTTTCTAGTTTCCCTACCACGTTCAAGCTTCCGACATTCCATGCCCCGACTCGTAGAACGTTATCCTTTCATTGATTATTCAATCTTTTTCTCGTGGTAACCCTCCCCTTGGCAGTCCCCTCCCGGAGATCCGAATGGGGGACTATTCCGGAATCTTTTGCCAATGGAGAGATCATCATGACACTTATTCAACTAGAGGCCACATGTCCTGTGGATACACGTTACGTGTCTTTAATGCAGTGGTTTCCATTGCCTTCTGCATCCTCATGTCGTTGATCATTGCTGATTCTTCCGCCTTTAGGGGCAATTTCCCACTCCTAGGACAAGAGAGTGCCCTGAATCTCTATCCGCTCCCCCGCCGTCTTTAACAAGGCCGTTGGCAGAATGAGGCTGACTTCTTATGCCGGAAGTCTTCGGCCACCAATTCTGATTATTTATCAAAATTTAGGCAGTGGCGGGGAGCTAACCCAGGACCGAAGACGTTTCTGATTATGAATCAAAGACGATACCCCTAGACCACGGTGCCACATTCTGTGTACACTAACCACCCTAATCCATCAGCCTATTAGAAGACTAAGGTGGCACTGCCAGCGCAGTGTCATCTGGTGGGAAAGGCAACAATGGTTGCAACAGTACAGGGAAGCAAAGGAGATATTCCAATTACTGTGTACCCTAAGCAGCCTAATTTCATTTTGGAATATCTCCTTTGCTTCCCTGTACTGTTGCAACCGTTGTTGCCTTTCCCACCAGATGACACTGCGCTGGCAGTGCCACCTTAGTCTTCTAATAGGCTGATGCATATACTCATATGCTGTAGTTCGGCTGACCATGGTGACGGAGAGGCCGTCATGGCCTTCCTCCTAGTTGGTACGGCTGCTTTCACCACGCTGGTAATCGCGCTCACCAGCCCTCCAACATACTTTTTCACGTCTATGTTTTGACGTAGGTCACCTCCTGGTAATGCAGGAATGTCGCACTCCCTCGCTAGGCGTCCCCAGTCTGCTCTATTATAGTTCAGCTGGACCTCCCACCCCATGGTCCAGTGGCACACTCTGTCGCCTGTTGTGAATGTGATAAGATTGTGATCACTTGTGGTGGCATTGTCTTCAGCCTTCCAATTTTTTACAATATTGACGGCTTTTGGTGTGGCTAGTGTCACATAAATGTTTTTGCCTTGTCCCCCTCCCACTGTATATGTGGGAGGGTTACTGGGCTCGTTGGCCACCACAAGTTGCAAGGCCATAATCGTTTCTTCCACCTTTCCTCCATTTGTGTCTCTTGTGCCACTGTACCATAGGGTAAGATGGGGGGGGGGGGGAATGTTTCATTTATATCAGCAGCTACAATCACTTTGTGTCCCCGCAACTCCCTGATTACTCCAGTGTGGTGGTCGAGATGTTGCTCAATATCATCTCCGTACTGGAAGTACATACTTACGAGAGTTAATACTCCCGAGGGACATTGTATTTCCACAACGTTATAGTGAATGTTTGTTAACTACGAGAGAATTGTTACCCACAATGATTTGTTTGTAATTATTATTGCCTCTCTCGGGTCGTCCCCGCTGCTGATTAGCTGTCACGTTGCGGATGTGAAAGCTATCCGCCCAGCTTGGAAGTACGGCTCCTGCAGGAAGAGTACATCTTGTCTCTTTTCCTCCACCACCTATCTTAACTTCTGCATCACGAGTCTGCTATTGTGAGTGTTTATTTGACCAATCGTTCTTGTTGTCATTATAGGAAGTATGTGTGAATGTGATCATCTGACCAGTTCTTTAGCCAATCGAGAGCAATGCGTCCGTTTGCCAAGACTGATTGTGTGTAGATACATCAAGATCAAAATTTTCGCCTCGTCTTTCAAATACTTTCTTCGCGAGATCTCGCAGGGTTCCAAAGTCTATGGGGAGATTCACCAACTTGAGCTGTGTTCTGTCAACAGCCTCCATCACCGAGAAGGTGACTTTCCTACCATATTTATTCCCTACCCGGACCACATGTCGCAGCGCAATGGTCAGGGTAGTCGGTTGCTCCAGCCTTGCCAATTGCATGGCGTGTTCTATGTTAGGATACACTCTGACGGAATCTGCAGACGGTATTCTGACAGGAGTGGAGTCTTGTGTAGCTGGGAGCTCACTGTTGCTTGTTGTTGTATACTCTTGAATTGGATATTGTTCCAATCTGTGCAGTTCGTTTTTCTGCATGGCCGCTGGTCGGGCCACTGTCACTCTAGGTCTTTTATCGGCCTATATCCCCAAGTTTGGGAGGAGGGAGCTGCAACAATCGTGGGAAGCTCCGTCTGTATCCCAATGGCAACCATTTCTATTTTTTGGTTGCCTGAAAACGATGTCAAGAATTCTCTGAATTTGCTTGCTCTCATAGCGTCCCTCCTGCTTTTTCTCGGGGATTTTCTCTTTGGCATCTTGTTCCCATTTACGTTTTCAGCCATAATTTATCCTTGAAATGAGCCTCTGTTCAAGCATCCTGTATGTAGGGCAATTTCGACCAGTAGCACCACATGATCTCTTACCTCACCTTTTACATGGAATGCATACCCCTGCTATGAAATTTCCTGGCAGACTAAAACTGTGTGCCAGACCGAGACTCGAACACGGGACCTTTGCCGTTCGCGGGCATGTGCTCTACCAACTGAGCTAGCCCAGCACTACTCACGCCCCGTCCTCACAGCCTTTCTTCTGCCAGTATCTCGTCTCATTCTGCATACCCATGCTGCCTTGCAGTCTTTGCGTGTGTGATTTTACTCACTGCACTTAAAGCAGTGCAGTGCTTGAGCATGTCATCCAGTACCCCACAGGTATGGCAACGAGGTACCACGAGATAGTCCCTTACGCTGACCGCGTGAAAACCAATGTAGAGTTTGCCCATTGACATTACTTTCTTCCACATTGCTCCAGTGACCTCAGCAAAGTGATGGACGACATGACATTCCCGAGGCCCCACATTAAATCTCACATTAAAGTTCCTATCAAACTCCACGTGATCTATATCTTCAAAATTATGTCTTTTTATTGTTTCATATCATTCCTCGTCTTTCATTACTGTGGGTACGTCATACAGAATAACTATAGGATTTCGTTTCTTAGGTGGTTTGCATTTGACCACCTTGCATAAATTTTGGTTGTTCAGTAAATTTTCTTTCTCCTACTCAGTTGCTACATCTACGATTATAACGTTCTTTCCAGGTTTGACCTTATTAAACTTAATTTTATCGTGTACTGGATTCACGATTGTTATGAATATTTATTGTACTTCTTTAATGTCCTGACCAGGCACGGGCCTGAGGAAGACTGCCGTGTCTGGTCGTTTGGTCACTTTCGCAATCATGTCCTTTGTGGTTTGCAGTTTGGGTGGTGCTTGCGCCACCCCACCAGCCCAGGTCTTTGACGGTCGTTTTCGTAATCTCTCATTCTCTTTTTCGAGTTCTTCAACGAGGCCTTAGAGTTTGGCATTGGCAATAGCCCAATGGTCGTTAGAGCCACTTGACTAATTTTGTTGTTTCTGATGTTCTGCTCTAAGAACATCGTGATCCTAGCATGCCCATTTAACACATTCTCGTCTGTCACCTGTCCCAGCTCGTCCTGTGGAGAGGGATCAGACATCATAGATGCCTGTGAAGGCACACTCACATCACTCGTTTCTGTGTCAGCAATCATGTATTAACGAGTGATAAAAAGGTGGGAGCCCTGGTCTTGCCCCAGACCGGCTCCTCTGGCATGGGAGGGGGACTGATGCAGCTCTCCCAACCGCCTCACCCCTAGGCCAAGGGCACTCCCAAGCTGCCGTGTTCAGCATGCCGTCACAAACATACGGGTCACCCTCAGTGGTCCCGTCATCACTGATTTCACTTAGCGCTCCTCGACATGTACACCCCGCACTCCAGAGAAGAGGATGCATTTCTCGTCACAAACGTTACCCTGTTTTTTTTTAATCTTTATTCTTCAAATACATGATACAAAATAACCCACTGCCTAATACATTAGTGGGTGCTAATTTACGCTTATTACAATTACACTTACTGCAGCTTATCTAGTTCTAGAATGTGCTGTTGTTCCTGTTTCCACTATGGGCATTACTTGCTGTGTCTTTGGGTTACCAGTGTTTTACTTATCTACTATTTATTGCTAATCTACTCTACCTGCAACGTTACAGGTGTGCCAGCGTTTAAAAACCTGCATTTTTGGCTGTGCCAACCGGGTTAGTCCAAGTGGGCATGCCCCTGGCACCAGGCTGGCCCAGAATAGTGAATCGCTGCAGTACTATGCTAATGGAGTTAAGCTGTCTTATCCTACGTCTAACCTAAAACTAAATCCACAGTAATATTCGGTGAGTGTCTGAATTGGTTAGAATGTGCACCCTCCCCCCCCCCCCCCCCCCCCCCGGGATCCTAGACGTGGCGGATCCCAGCTGTGCAGCGGCTGGCCACGTCCACGCCTCGGCGGAACAGGATATATGTACGTAGTCTAGACCAGGTATGATCTATTAGTGGTTGTTCCTTAGGAAATGTTTTATAACTTTGCTTGATATTTCATTTACAAGTTTATTCAAGATCTGGAAGTGGTCCTCTTGCCTAAGCAGCTGGTATGTGTCGTAATTAGGTAGCTGGTGTCTTAAACGTGCGGCTACATCGTTGTAGAGGTGACACTCATATACCACATGGTCTGGGGTGCCTGGTGTTGCCCCACAGTCACACGCTGGTGTAGCCCACTTCCCACACCGGCATAAGTATGTCGGCTAGGGTCCATGACCAGTAAGGAAGTGCAGCAGTCTTCTTGATGGTTTAAAGTATTGTAGCTGTAATCGCTCAATTCGCTCAATTCGTATGTTCTACGATCCGTTTCGTCGTCGTCCTATTCCTGCAATACCTTCTAACCTCTACGTTTAATTTCTGATTTTCCCCACGTGAATCCCCATTAATTCGATTATTTTGTCCCTCTCCTGCTTTCTTACCCAATACCACGCCGCCTGTTCCCTAATCTTTATATCAAGAGGACAAAGCCCCATCAATACTGATAATGCTCCCCCTGGAGTTGTCCTATATGCCCCTATAGAGCGCAGGAGCATATTTCACTGCACTCTTCTTACGGCAATGGCAGGCATGACCCTCGTAAGCCTGTGGGACCAGACTCCTGACCCGTATCCTACAACTGATGTCAGAATGCTATTGTGGTAGAGTTTTATTAACTCTGGTGGCAGGTGGAATCATTTGTGAGCAATCCCAACCACATTATTGAGCGTTTCTGGAGATCTTTGCGTCATGGTGTCAAAATGTGATGTATAGTTCCACCTCTCATCGACAACTACACGTAAGTAGCAGGTCTCATGGCGCAGAAGAACTGGTGAGCCATCTATTCTTACTGTCGAGTTCCTGACAAGTTGTTCCTTTAGTAGTAAATACGTGGACTTGCTTGGTGAAATTTTCATTTTGGTCGTATGGCACCATGTACCCAGGATAGATATGGCCCTTGCGATTTTTGGCTCCAAGCCTTCGCAGCTACGACCGCCAGCCAGCAGGAGGAGATTGTCTGCATAGGCTATGCGCTCTAGCATATCATCGTTGTTCTGCAAGTTATCCAAGAGGGATTCCATGTTAATGTCCCAAAAAGTGACCCCAGGACAGAGTCCTGTGGACACCCCTTTGTGATCTTTTTACTGATTCTCCCACTGGGGGACGATAGCCAGACCTCCCTATCCACACAATAGCTCCTAAGACAGCCATATAGTGGCCCTGGACACTCCTCCTGCTGCAGCCAGGAGAAGAGCGAAGGCCACCACAGGCTGTCAAAGGCACCACTGATATCCACCATGATGCCAACAACGTATTAGTGCGGGGCTGAGTCACAGACCTCCGCAGCCAGGGTCGTGGTGTCAGATGCCAATCTTCCTGACTGATAACCGAACTGCTTGTCACTCATCCCACACAGCATGCAGTGTGCTGCCAGTCTGTCAGCTAGCAGCCTCTCAAAAAGTTTCCCCAGAAGTTGCGGTCCATCAGCCAAAATTGGCCTATTTTCCCACCAAAAGTCGCCATCTTGGATGATGTCATGCACTGTTGCCAAGTCTACATGCCGCCATCTTGGATGACGTCATCGCCGCCATCTTGAATAAATTTGGCAACAATGGACAGTGGGGTGACAGCCCCCTTGCCCTACTAATGGCGCTCACATGGTGCTGGCATAATTCTACCACGAGACAGGCGATGGCTCATAACACACCGAGCATAAGCGTCGACACGCGCCCAAAGTGTGGACCGCTAACACCATACGAAACAAATCCGAAAATCAAGACACACATGCTCTATGCCACGATTTACCGTCTTGATACCACGGAAAACATAAAGTGACATACATCTGTCCCTTGGGCAGTGTACAAGGAACCACGGAAAGTAAACAGAAATAATTTCATTGGCAATGGTGATACTTGTGAAGGCTCTTCTACGAGAATGCTACGTCAGAGTACGATGCTCAATTGCGGTGAAATTACGACAGATCTCTTTGCTCTCCTGGGAGCGGAAATCGGACAACAATTGTGATTTCCTAAGAAATAATAGCAGTAATCAGTTGTCTGGAGTACTCAGTATTACATGCCTCAAAAAGTGCCAGTTGTTGATGAGATATAACTTGCAACGGACTTTTAATTTAATCTGCCACCTGCCAGCGAATGTTGGCGTGCAGATGTCACGAATACTCAAGTCATTTGACCACGTTCAACAAGGACTCATGCCGAAAACTAATGGAAATGACAAACAAACAAAATAACTCTGAAACACAACAAATGGAAAATTATTCTAAGCAATACAACATCAACACTAAATTACGTTAAGCAGTTCATCCGTCTGTGATCTATAAATCTACTATGTACACTTATTCTAAGAATGGCTTGACGTGACAGACATGGTGGATGTCAAGAGATTGCCTTGATTTCAAGGTCTGTAGCTCGAGAGAGTTAAGTTGAGCGATTCTCCGGACACGGGCAAGTCCATAATAAATAGAATAGAATTTGTACCACAACTGTTTCTGTTTATTAGATAGACGGAAAATTGTAATGAGCACTTTTTGGCAAATTCAGTACTCTCTCTCGCGCGCTTTTCTATCGCAACTCTCTTTCCGTTTCTCTCCTGCCTCACATAATCTCCTGAGTGCAAGGTCAACAACTTGTTGGTGGTGTTCTCGAGTTTTCGGGCGAAAATTTACAACTTCATCTGTGGGTTGCCTGTTCTTGAAAATCGTTATTAGTGCTCTTTTGGTGACACCGTGTGGCAACTCGTTCATCATGTCCTGGAAGTCGCGTAGGAAAACATCCCAGATGGCGTGTCGTTTCGCGCAGTAGATACGGCAGAGGCTTCACAGACTTTTCATCACTCTCTTTGCTGGCGACGATTGTTTATGTCGTATGGAACCGAATATGGGTTTGACTCTGTGTTTCCGCAATATCTCTTTCCACTTCTCTGACCGGAACTAAGGTCCATTATTGGAGATGATCCTGTCGACTTGGCCGACTTGCGTGAGGAAATCCTCGCAGAATGCTCTACATACTGACTGCACAGTTGCTTTCTTGAGCAGAGTTAAAGTGAAACACTTGGATATCAGCTCTAGTACCACAAGGATTTAGCAGTATCCTCTATTTGTTCGGAATAGTGGGCCCATTAAATCTGTTGCTGCAAGGTGCTTCAACTTTGATGGGATGATAGGATATAGAGGTGCTTGCGTTGCTACAGTGACGTGCTTTACTTCTGACACGCTATGCAGACAGCCAAAACTCTCCAGATTCTTCTGTCCATATTCTTGAAATGGCACAGTGTGCGTAGTTTTAAGTAGCTCTTCCTGGGTCCAAAATGTCCGTAACCCAGGTGCGCGTGTTAGATCATCTTGTTCATCAGTTCATCCCGAATGCAAACGCGCCAGGGCGCTCCTTCTCCTCCACTTCGAAAAAACAGAATGCAGTTTCGTACCAACTAAAACTTTCAGTTTTGATTCCCTCTTATCTTTCACCCTCTGTTTTAGAGCAAATAGACCTGGATCCTTGTCCTGCTCCTTTCTGATGTCCTTAAGGTTCGAGGTTACATATTTCTCAAATGAAACCTTCTTCATATAGAATAATCTGTAGTGTTCGTCTTCCAGTTGCTTGGCTCACCTGTTTCTGGCCCCACAAGTGAACATGAGAGCGCATCCGCAATGATGTTCTCCTTCCCTGGCGCCCGTGTGATCGAAAAGTCATACTCCTGGAGCAAGAATTCCCATCACGTTAGACGTTTGTTTCTGAGTTTCCCTGGGAGCAGGAATTCCAAGGCTTTGTGGTCGGTGTATACTCTAGTTTTTCCCCCATAAAATAAAAAAAAACGAAATTTCTCGAAGCTGAAAACCACCGCCAAAGCTTCTAACTCAGTAACCGAAAAATTTCTTTCACACTTGCTGAGGACTGGGTTTCCAAAAGCAATGGTTTTGTGCATCATGTTTCTTCCCCTCTGCTGATTTCGTTCAAAAATCACTACAGGAATCCCAGATTAGGAACTGTCTGACGACATGCAAAAGTCCTCCTGCAGGTTGGGGTGCGAAAGAATTGGCGCATTAATCAGCGCGATGTTGAGGCCTTGGAATTCATTTTCTGCCACGTCGACCCATTCCCACGGCGACTTTTTTCCTGTGAGGCGGTCTAGCCGCGGTGTCGCTAATTTCTTCACATGGACGAATCGTTTATCGAAATTTGCGATGTCAAGGAAGCCACGTAGTTGTTTCTTGTTTGTTGGCTTGACAAATTTCGTAATTTTTTCTTTTTTGTTCGTGTCTGGTATGATTCCTTCCGCTGTAATGATATGTCCGAGGAATTTTACTCATGGCGGTAAACTGCATTCTGTGAAGGTCTGTAAGATTTCTCTGAGGATCACATTGCGCCCTCTCCACGTCGGTTCCGCTATCAAGAGGTCATCCACGTAGGTGGTGATCCTTTGCTTAGTGGAACCCTTCAAGATGCTGTCGAGTCCTCTGATGAAGGCAGATGAAGACACGTTTAGCCCGATTAGTAGACGTTTAAATCGATAGCATTTCCGGAATGTAAGGAACGTCGTGTACTTCCTGCAGTCTGTTGTTGTTGTTGTTGTCTTCAGTCCTGAGACTGGTTTGATACAGCTCACCATGCTACTCTATCCTGTGTAAGCTGCTTCATCTCCCAGTACCTACTGCAACGTACATCCTTCTGAATCTGCTTAGTGTATTCATCTCTTGGTCTCCCTCTACGATTTTTACCCTCCACGCTGCCCTCCAATGCTAAATTTGTGATCCCTTGATGCCTCAAAACATGTCCTACCAACCCATCCCTTCTTCTAGTCAAGTTGTGCCACAAACTTCTCTTCTCCCCAATCCTATTCAATACCTCCTCATTAGTTACGTGATCTACCCATCTAATCTTCAGCATTCTTCTGTAGCACCACATTTCGAAAGCTTCTATTCTCTTCTTGTCCAAACTAATTATCATCCATGTTTCACTTCCATACATGGCTACACTCCAAACAAATACTTTCAGAAACGACTTCCTGATACATAAATCTATTTTCGATGTTAACAAATTTCTCTTCTTCAGAAACGCTTTCCTTGCCATTGCCAGTCTACATTTTATATCCTCTCTACTTCGACCATTATCAGTTATTTTACTTCCTAAATAGCAAAACTCCTTTACTACTTTTAGTGTCTCATTTCCTAATCTAATTCCCTCAACATCACCCGATTTAATTTGACTACATTCCATTATCCTCGTTTTGCTTTTGTTGATGTTCATCTTATATCCTCTTTTCAAGACACTGTTCATTCCGTTCAACTGCTCCTCCAAATCCTTTGCCGTCTCTGACACAATTACAATGACATCGGCGAACCTCAAAGTTTTTACTTCTTCTCCATGAATTTTAATACCTACTCCAAATTTTTCTTTTGTTTCCTTTACTGCTTGCTCAATATACAGATTGAATAACATCGGGGAGAGGCTACAACCCTGTCTCACTCCTTTCCCAACCACTGCTTCCCTTTCATGCCCCTCGACTCTAATAACTGCCATCTGGTTTCCGTACAAATTGTAAATAGCCTTTCGCTCCCTGTATTTTACCCCTGCCACCTTTAGAATTTGAAAGAGACTATTCCAGTCAACATTGTCAAAAGCTTTCTCTAAGTCTACAAATGCTAGAAACGTAGGTTTGCCTTTCCTTAATCTTTCTTCTAAGATTAGTCGTATGGTCAGTATTGCCTCACGTGTTCCAGTGTTTCTACGGAATCCAAACTGATCTTCCTCGAGGTCGGCTTCTACTAGTTTTTCCATTCGTCTGTAAAGAATTCGTGTTAGTATTTTGCAGCTGTGGCTTATTAAACTGATAGTTCGGTAATTTTCACATCTGTCAGTACCAGCTTTCTTTGGGATTGGAATTATTATATTCTTCTTGAAGTCTGAGGGTATTTCGCCTGTCTCATACATCTTGCTCACTAGATGGTAGAGTTTTGTCAGGACTGGCTCTCCCAAGGCCGTCAGTAGTTCTAATGGAATGTTGTCTACTCCGGGAGCCTTGTTTCGACTCAGGTCTTTCAGTGCTCTGTCAAACTCTTCACGCATTATCTTACCTCCCATTTCGTCTTCATCTACATACTCTTCCATTTCCATAATATTATCCTCAAGTACATCGCCCTTGTATAAACCTTCTATATACTCCTTCCACCTTTCTGCTTTCCCTTCTTTGCTTAGAACTGGGTTGCCATCTGAGCTCTTGATATTCATACACGTGGTTCTCTTTTCTCCAAAGGTCTCTTTAATTTTCCTGTAGGCAGTATCTATCTTACCCCTAGTGAGATAAGCTTCTACATCCTTACATTTGTCCTCTAGCCATCCCTGCTTAGCCATTTTGCATTTCCTGTCGATCTCATTTTTGAGGCGTTTGTATTCCTTTTTGCCTGCTTCATTTACTGCATTTTTATATTTTCTCCTTTCATCAATTAAATTCAATATTTCTTCTGTTACCCAAGGATTTCTAGCAGCCCTCGTCTTTTTACCTACTTTATCCTCTGCTGCCTTCACTGCTTCATCCCTCAGAGCTACCCATTCTTGTTCTACTGTGTTTCTTTCCCCCATTGCTGTCAATTTTTCCCTTATGCTCTCCTTGAAACTCTGTACAACCTCTGGTTCATTCAGCTTATCCAGATCCCATGTCCTTAAATTCCCACCTTTTTGCAGTTTCTTCAGTTTTAACCTACAGGTCATAACCAATAGATTGTGGTCAGAGTCCACATCTGCCCCTGGAAATGTCCTACAATTTAAAACCTGATTCCTAAATCTCTGTCTTACCATTATATAATCTATCTGATACCTTTTAGTATCTCCAGGATTCTTCCATGTATACAACCTTCTTTTATGATTCTTGAACCAAGTGTTAGCTGTGATTAAGTTATGCTCTGTGCAAAATTCTACCAGACGGCTTCCTCTTTCATTTCTTAGACCCAGTCTATAATCACCTACTATGTTTCGTTTTCCCCCTTTTCCTACTGACGAGTTCCAGTCACCCATTACTATTAAATTTTCGTCTCCCTTCACTACCTGAATAATTTCTTTTATCTCATCATACATTTCATCAATTTCTTCATCATCTGCAGAGCTAGTTGTCATATAAACTTGTACTACTCTAGTAGGCATGGGCTTTGTGTCTATCTTGGCCACAATAATGCGTTCACTATGCTGTTTGTAGTAGCTTACCCGCATTCCTATTTTTTTATTCATTATTAAACGTACTCCTGCATTACCCCTATTTGATTTTGTATTTATAACCCTGTATTCACCTGACCAAAAGTCTTGTTCCTCCTCCCACCGAACTTCACTAATTCCCACTATATCTAACTTTAACCTATCCATTTCCCTTTTTAAATTTTCTAACCTACCTGTCCGATTAAGGGATCTGACATTCCACACTCCGATCCGTAGAACGCCAGTTTTCTTTCTCCTGATAACGACGTCCTCCTGAGTAGTCCCCGCCCGGAGATCCGAATGGGGGACTATTTTACCTCCGGAATATTTTACCCAAGAGGACGTTATCATCATTTAATCATACAGTAAAGCTGCAATTCCTCGGGAAAAATTACGGCTGTAGTTTCCCCTTGCTTTCAGCCGTTCGCAGTACCAGCACAGCAAGGCCGTTTTGGTTAATGTTGGAAGGCCAGATCAGTCAATCATCCAGACTGTTGCCCCTGCAACTACTGAAAAGGCTGCTGTCCCTCTTCAGGAACCACGTGTTTGTCTGGCCTCTCAACAGATACCCCTCCGTTGTGGTTGCACCTACGGTACGGCCATCTGTATCGCTGAGGCACGCAAGCCTCCCCACCAACGGCAAGGTCCATGGTTCATGGGGTGGCCTGCAGTCTGGGTAGAGCATAATTTACCAGACACTGGATGGCAAGTCAAGAGACGGAAACACCGTAACACCATGGAAATTTCGCAGGAGTTCCTCCAGCTTTTCCGGACGATCTGTCTCTGGCATAATGATTGTATTGATTTGGCACGAATCCAGCACCAAACGGATCGCTCCAACCTTCTCTACCACTGTGAGTGGGTTGTTATACGTGCAGCTTGTTGGTTAAAAACCTTCCGTCTGTAGGCGTATGGGATTTAGTAGGGAAACGCGAAGAATTTAGTGTGTTCCCGTACCCGAAACATATACATGAAATTTCTAATTGCTGGCGGTTTTCGATAGAAAGACATCCGCATTTTCCTTTAATATTCCTTCTAGCTCTTCCTTTTCCTGCTTCGGGATGTGTACTGAACTCGCTAGCATGTGGTCAATAGCATCGTGCACCTCTCGTCGAATTTGCTCAACACCTTGAGTGTTGTGGCTACACTCATGGTGCCACGATGGATTTTTTTCTTCCCCTCTTTTTCCTGCGTAGTTTCTATTGACGCATTCGTCAGGTATTTGCGCACGTATTGCGCGGTCGGCAAAGGAATTCTTCATGGCTCCGTCTTTATTTAATGTTAGTTCTCCTCGCCCTGCGTCCAGTACTGCCTGTTGTTGATTTAGGAAATCCATGCAAAGTATTATCTCAATTGCCAAAGAAGGGACGACCAGAAAGTTAGCTTCTAACGTATGCCTTTGGCAGCTGAACGTTAATCTGGTTTGTAACTGCACTTCTGTATGCTTTCCCCTTAGAGCGCCGGTGATTTCGGTTCTCTTCAGCGTGAGTGCCGGCCAAGAATAATTAGCAGCGCATTTCTCGTATCCCGAATCCGATGTCGCCGTCACTTGGCTTCCACTGTCCACAATCCCGGTAATAATAATAATGGCGTACGACTGCTCTCCTGGTGCAAGTCTTTCGACTGGAAGCCACTTCGGCGACTTGCGCGTCGATGGGGATGAAATGATGATGATTAGGACAACACAACACCCACTCCTAGAGCGGGAAAATCTCCGACGCAGCCGGGGATCGAACCCAAGCCCTTAGGAGTGACAGTCTGTCGCACTGAACATTTTTAAAAAAATTTTTTTTGGAGTAGAATGTTAAGCTAATTATCTTCGATGCTCAATCAGACTCATAACTTTAGACAACAACAACAAAAAAAAACAGTTAGACGCGAACAGGCGACCATAAATTTAGAATGCACCAAGATTTCCATTTTTTGGGTTTTTGATTTTTCTTAATTTTTTAATTTTTTAATTTTTCTTCTTTTACCTTCTTTTTTTGTTTTTTGTAGTGGACCGGTGGGGGCTCGGGGGGCAAAGTGGACAGGGGTGGAAACCCGAGGCCTGGCCACAGTGTCCTCCTCACCACCACCGAGCCTGCGGTGCTTAGGGAAATGGGAGACACAGGAATCAACAGTAGTGGAAGACGTGTTATTTATTTATTTGCGTGTGTTTTTGTAATATTCACTAATATCATGACATGCGCCATACATCTTGCGATGAGGCGCATGTCAGACGGTGTTGTTCAGTGTCCAGTTGCTGGCAAAGGAGACAAAGAGGGGATTCTGACAAGCCAATGTTGTGCACTCGCTGCTTCGTGACAATTTTCCTGTTGACTATGTGATGCCACAGTGCCCGGACGTTCGTAGGAAGAAAGGGCTGGTGGATGGTAGTTCACACTATGGGCCACTGCGTGGAGGGATGTTTGGTCTCACATTCCGGGGAACACAGCGCAGCAACAGGCTGTAAAAATCCTTAGTCCTGGGTGGGCCTGTATCTGGGAGACTGGTATGTATGTAACTGTAGTCGACGAAAAAGGTCGAAATATGGGACAAATGAGGCACGATATGCCCGGCAGACACCGTTGGTGAGGTGGAAGCAGGTAGGAGGACCTCAAGCAAGTGCGTGTTAGAGATGTACCCTGGCCCATCCACTGTTTTCTCATGGTACTCATGTACAAGGCTGCAGCTCGCATACGGACACTGACGATCCCGACGCCACCATACCGTGAGGGCAGGGTAAGTGTCTCATAACAGACTTTAAACATTGAACCAGCCATGAGATAATAGCCAAAAGCCACCTGAAGGTTGCGCCAAAAAATGGCTCTGAGCACTATGGGACTCAACTGCTGTGGTCATTAGTCCCCTAGAACTTAGAACTACTTAAACCTAACTAACCTAAGGACATCACACACATCCATGCCCGAGGCAGGATTCGAACCTGCGACCGTAGCAGTCGCACGGTTCCGGACTGCGCGCCTAGAACCGCGAGACCACCGCGGCCGGCAAGGTTGCGCCCAATTGCAGTTGGCAGAGGGAGAACTTGCGCGATGTGAACCAATTTTGATGCCACATAAAGATTAAGAAACTCAACCCGTTGAAGTGTGTCCTGGCGGCGCAAGAGGTTCTGGAGGACGTCGTTACGGAGGACGTGTAACAGGCGACGGAAATTCGTTGCAGCTGTGCGTGTGACCGTGGTGGTAAAGGTAATGCCCAGGTACCAGTAAGTCCGCACAAACCACTCAGCTAACGGGGGCGGACACAATCCCTGTTAGATTGGCCTTGATGACTGTCTAATGAATGATGGGGTGTAAATCCGGTTCTGTCATGATCTCCTTCTCTTCCCGCAGCAGTTCTCCTGTATCTTTGTACTCTAACAGGTTAATATCGCTCGCTCCGATAGTTTCTGTGGCATTGTTTTGAGCTGAGTCCACAGCGGCAATGTATCAATTCCTGTTTGAATATTCTCTGCGTGACCCGTGCGATGGGTAAGGTGGTCTCAATTCCGCATATTCACTACGTTGGTCATTCCATTGACCTTGACCGTGGTAGGTCCTGTTGTTGCTTTGCTGTTGGTCCCTAGAATCCTCTTGATCCTGGTTCGAGTTCTGCTGCTCTCTCCAGTTTCCGTTTCGTCGGTAGTAGTAGTAGTAGTTGTTGTTGTTGTTAGGATTATAATTTCCTCGTCTTCTTCTTTTTTCCATGATGGTTGTATTCCCATTGAAGTTTGAATCTTGGTTTCGATTCCATCGATGCTTTCCCCCATTTCGTCCGTCGTCATTCCTCTCTGGCGAATCTGGCCAGTTACAGTCATTATTTCTACTTTATTCCCGCGAGTATTGAATTTCATTCACGTAATCGAGTTCGCACAACGCACTCTTGAAAGCTTCGACTGAACCGTTGCATGTACCGATGAGCAGTTGGTGGTAACGTACAGGCAATTTAATGTAGCAGTGCTTTATAATTGACTTGGGACAGATCAGTTGATCCGAGAATCGTTTCTTCTTGACCAGAGATACGAAGAATTTGACAGGACTGCGGAATCCTGAAATTCCGAAGTCCTTTCCTAATATGATCTCCTGTTTTATCCTTCCCTATGTGTCTTGCGACCAGTATGTGCAAAAGAACGCGTCCTTAAATACTTGGTAGGAGCGAAAACTCTCCGCAACTCTGCAGATAAATGTTCTGCAATCGACCTTTATAAGAAGCTACAGATAAACTGGAGCCTTTACTCCAGTGGCCAAGATTCTGATAGCACGTGATCGTACTGTGCCATCCAGGTCTTTGGATGTAATGCATTGTTTGCCTCCTTGTAGACTTGAAAATTCTGGATGGTCAAGAAAAGATTGTGGTCGAAAGGTTCGACGTATCCGCCGTACGAATTTTCCCTCTCGTCTGCAGCGCGTGATTCCATGCATCCGTGCCCAAACGATCCTGGTGCACTGTTATGGTATCCCCTCGTGTTGTTAGATTCACGTAATAACGTTTCTAACACCCGTAGAAGTGTACAATTGTTTTCCGGCTATGTCTCTGACATGCTGCGTGATACCAACGGAGCATTTTCTATTACGCATCCCGCCGCGGCAGGAGCATATTCCTGCTGCATTCACCCATGTGCAGGGGCTGTGTCCTCGTATAGCGGCTCGGAGAGTCGCAAATCATTTTCTTCGCTTCTGTTATGGTCTCGATGGCTCTCTGCCGGACGAGATTGTGTTTGCAATTGTGCGACCCGCTCATGTGCCTGCCGAACGTCCTTAACCAACTCGTTTTTGTTGCGCGGCTACTTGGGTCTGCTGACCTTTAACTTCAGAGATTTCGGCCTGTTTTCGCAGGCTCACTCATTTTTTCCTGCGATTCTTCAACTATTTTTTTGCCTTGCTTTTGGAGAGTTGCAAGTTCCTTTTTTCTTACACACCTCAGTTCTTGCCAGTTTAATTAGTTCTTTGCCACTGACGCGTCCTTTCGTGCTGCTTGTGGTACCAATCGCGCTGTTTTGGCATCACGCTTCCACTGGTCCGCAACCTCACGAGTTTCTGTTGTCGTTTTCTTGACATTCTCTAGCTCTTATTGGATTCCTACGATCCCTTTCTTGACTCCATCTACACCATCTGTGTCCGTTATTATGACTAATTTGTGCCTTTCCACCTCTTCCTCCCATCTCTTTTTCTCTGCTTCTTGTCTCTTCCTTTCTGCCTCTTGCATGAACTTCATGAGAGCCTCAAACTGAGATCCACTGCTAACACCTCCAGGACTCGATGAACGATATTCCTTCACCCTGAGACGTTTCGTTCTTGATTCTGGTCTGCCAGTCTCACTGATGGTGCGTCTCGTACCAGCAACCTCTACATTTCGTTCTGCTGCGGTCTCCCGTTCACTTTCGTCACCTGACAGACATGTCGTCATACTCTGCATGTTCTAGGTTAGCCCCATTCTGCAACCGAATTTACCTGAGAATCCCGTGTAATATATGCCTGGTCACCGCTAATGACGTGATGTGGATCCATGGTTAAAAAACACAATTACTTCTGCTTCTCTGTAGCAAACGTACCTTGGTTCTTGTAAGCATGCACTCTAATTCTGACCCAAACGAATTTAAACAGTTCACATTCCTATGCCACAGCGATTCTACTCTAAATTCCGCTCCCGTAAGCTACTGATTTCTAGTTCCTGACGATGAATTGAAATGTCAGCACGCTTGTCTACGCTATAAAACGGAAATCTCAATCTATCCTAAAATATCAGCACAACGCCATTCGCTATCAGAAACAGTCAAGTGACACTGAAGTCACAACCACAACATGAAAATACACACATACAATAATTGAGTATTAGTACTATGTCTAGTCGCCAGCAACGCGATTATACTCTACCCAGAGCAGCACCTGAAACATGGGGAACAGAAACTTCACTACCCAACACTATCTACGTTATGAAGGTCACAGAAGGTGCCACCAATTCAAAATTATGCGCAAGGGACGTTAAATCGATTGACTACCCTAGGCAACGCGATCTGATGGTGACAGAAGATGCCACCAATCCGAATCCTGGCATGGGACGCCACAATAAGAGGTAACCTGTTTAGACTATTTAATTGATTGAGAAGGTTGGCAAAATTTGGTGTAATAATAACATTTATTTACCTAAACGAGAACTAAATTATACTACACAAGTAATAGATTGAATAACCTAAACAATTAACAGTTGATTTAATATTCCACTGGGTAGATCCTGGTAGGCAAAGTCAGTTTAACTAGGTGATCAGTGAGTCAAGTACGCTGGCCCTAAAAATGTGAACAACTCAAGCTGAATTGATCTGACACTGTGCACACTTTGATTGATCAAACCTACTGAAGTTCCTCTATATAGGTGCAGCTGAGAAAAAATGGCGATTGAGATCTGTACACCTTGACAATGTCAGAACGGCAGTACGTTAACCTGTTTGCTTCGTGCGGCGACGTGACTTGCAGCTGGCGAGATGTGTGCGGCGGGGGAGGTGAGACGTGGAAGCAGCACCTGTGAATGGATTATGGGCATGAAAGAAATGCAAAAATCTCACGGCCTAGCGATCAGGCAGACGAATCGCAATTTACTCTCTACCAGAGCCCTGAAATCACGTTAGATTTCAGTGTGTGACACACCCGTTCACTGGTCGTACCAAGGACGAATTTGGCTCACTTATACGACAGAGCGCACAAAGATACCAAATGTCAAGACTGATAAACCAAAATCGAATAAGTGTACCCTCGGCAAACGAGTAGCCTGAGAGGTTTGAAGTCACACTGTCGGTACATTAAGAGGTTCACTACAGGCCCACCAGTTGCACTACTCGCAAGTGAAGTCAGTCTCAGGACAGGTCACAAGTAACAACCACCAATACCAGAGCTTCAATTAGAAGTTCTTGCCAGACCAAAATACCACACCTGAGAGCTTTGCAACTCCCCAGAAAAAAATTGCGTTTCCTGCAATGTGCACAAATGACACCACCTTCACCCTGTCGTGAGCCATTTACAAGGTTCTAGGGGCGCTAAATCTTCCCTCCCACACAACAGTACAAACTCATGTTAAACCAGGGTGTCTTTGAGAAAAAGAAGACGCCAATTAATGGCTTTTTAAGTTTTCACAGAGGGGCAAGACATGATTTTTTGTAAGTCATGTCTCTTCCCATGACAACAAGTGAACAGATACAATCTCAAAGATCTTTATCTAAATCGTCTGTCCCTTGGATCTTGTTAGTCCTAGCTATTTTGTGTAACAAAGTTTCTATCTCTAGACGTTTCTCAGATACCGGAGTTTTCTTATACAACAGAGGTGGCTGAGGGATGTGGTTCACTGTCGGTGAACATGAAAACATGTGAATATTTACTTCACGTAGCTCTATACACAATGCCCTGTTTATGGCTCCATTGTGTAGACACGTTCCTTTAGAGCATCACCCCAGCCTAGGCTTCTGTTGGCAGTGAGGCAGGTATCACGGCATTGTTCTGCTGGAGCCCTGTCGCCATGAGGGGCTGCCCTGTCTGTCCTGAATGGCTGTGTGCCTCTCCAGCATGCTTTACTAAGGGATGGGCCCGCCATCAATTGTTTTCAACTCCCAAAAAGTTGTTTCTATGAGCTAAGAATCATAAAAATACCTCATCCCTTTAGTATCCTATCAGTTTTCATCAATGTCTGCTCAGACTGTTAACATGTTTCAGGTTGTAATAAAATCTTTAATAATTTTCCTTGTGTGAAAAATAGGTGAGAGAGTAACTTGTCTTCTTTCAAACTCTGTGACCAGTAATCTTTCTTACACTAGAAATTTTATTTTATTTAATTAATATAATAGTCATATAAGGTCACAGTGCTTTATTTTATTTCAACTTGAGAAGTTGAAAACTTTATTGCCAAGATGGTATTTGAATTCGGATTTCTCTGTCACAGTACTTGACGCTCTCATAACTATATAGTTCGATCATTTAGTAGTTTTCCACAAGATTTCAAACTCCTGTGGGTCTCCACGAAAGTCTCGTCGCTGGGTTCAAATCCTGATCCAGCACAAATATATTCGTTATTTCATTTCAACCACAACATTTTTAATGTCTCTGCATGTGTTGTTTCTGGTGAAATATGCAAACGTCTCACTGGCGGTGAGCAAACAAATGATAGTTGACATCTGTTCTCTGGTACAAAATAATGGTGGTAGGTTCCGGCCACGATTCTAGACGAAGAAAAAGAACTATATCCTCATTTCAGATTCTAACGCCACAATCCTGGTGAAAAAAATCGATATGTGATAGTTTATCTTATTTAGTTAATAATCCAATTACGTGGTGGCTACGAATCCTCATCATACAACTTTACATCATGGCATTTCAATTTTAAACATGTTGACACTTTGTTACTTATAAATGAAAGTATAATAAATTTCTGTCATGGTCAGTTGACAGGGAGGTGGTGTTGTTGTGGTTGTGGCATTCAGTCCGAAGACTGGTATGATGCAGCTCTCTGTGCTACTCTATCCTGTGCAAGCCTGTTCATCTCTAAGTAACTACTGCTAATTATATGCTTCTGAATCTGCTTAATGTGTTCATCTTTTGGTCTCACTCTACGACATCTACCCTCCACACTTCCCTCCATGACTAAACTGGTAATCCGTTGACGTCTCAGAATACGTTTAACAACCGATCCCTTCTTCTAGCCAGGTTGTGCCACAAATTTCTTTGCTCCCCAAATCTATTCAGTACTTCCTAATTAATAACGTGATCTATCACTGCAACCTTCAGCATTCACTTGTAGCACCACAGTTCTAAACTTAATATTCTCTTCTTCTAAACTGTTTATCGTCCCTATTTCACTTCCATTCATGGCCACATTCCATACATTTAGAAAAGACTTCCTGGCAGTTAAATGTATGCTTGATGTTAAATTTCTATTCTTCAGAAACGCTTTTCTTACCATTGCCATTCTATATTTTGTATCCTCTCTGCTTAGGAAAATATGTTATTTTGCTGTCCAAATGGCAAAACTCACCTACTACTTTAAGTGTCTTGTTTCCTAATCTAATTCCCTCAGTATCACCTGATTTAATTCACTACATTCCATTATCCGTGTTTTGCCTTTGTTGATGTCCATCTTATATCCTCCTTTCAAGACACTGTCCATTCCGTTCAAATGACCTTCCAAGTCCTTGCTGTCTCTGACACAATTACAATATCATCGGAAAACCTCAAAGGTTTTTTATTTCTTCTCCTTGGACTTTAATTACTACCCCAAATTTTTCTTTCGTTTCCTTTACCGCTTGCTCAATGTACAGATTGAATAACATCAGGGATAGGTTTCAAATTTGTCTCGCTCTCTTCTCAACCACTGCTTGTGTTTTATGTCCCTCGGCTCTTCTAACTGCCGTCTGGTTTCTGTTAAGTTGTGAATAGCATATTGCTACACGTATTTTAGCCCTGCTACATTCAGAATTTCAAAGACAACATTACAGTTAACATTGTCGTAAGCCTTCTTTAAGTCTAAAAATACCATAAACGTAGGTTTGCCTTTCCTTAACCTATTATCTATGAAATGTCGTAGGGTGAGTATCACCTAGTGTGTTTCTAAATTTCTCCGGGATCCAAACTGAACTTCCCCGACGTCGGCTTTTGCCAGTTTTTCCATTCTTCTGTAAAGAATTCGTGTTAGTATTTTGCAGCCATGAATTATTAAACTAATATTTCAGTAGTATTCACACCTTTCAGTACCCGCTTTCTTTGGAATCGAAATTATTATTTTCCTTTTGAAATCTGAGGGTATTTCGCCTGTTTCATACACCTTGTTCTTGAGATGGAAGAGTTTTGTCGTGGCTGGCTCTCCCAAGACTATCAGTACTTCTAACGGACTGTCGTCTACTCCTAGGGCCTTGTTTCTACTTCCATCTTTCAGTGCTTTGTCAAATTCTTCTCACAGCATTGCATCTCCCATCTCATTTTCATCTACATTTCCATAATACTGTCCTCAAGTAATACTGGCCAAGACTTAGATATTTCAGGTCTCTTTATGTCTAGTTAGCAATGATGATCGCTGGCGTGATAGAGTCTTACAAAGGCACGAAATCTTTGCTTAGTTAGCAGTGATACAGTGCTGGGTTTCAATCCATATCCAGAACAAAAAAGTTAGTCGTGTCATTTAAACTTCAACATGTGCAGAAATAATTGTTCGTGAATCACGAGTACAATGAAGTTACTGATGATTGTTAATGTTGAGGTTTCCATAGAGTGCTTGCTACTGTTAATCGTGTTTTTCTTAATTGGTTACTCCAACAACTAGTTTATGCAAAGACACTCGCCATAGGAACAAAGTTTAGCAAGGAAAACATTTTAGAGAGCTAAAATACTTTGAACTGTCTTAGACTTTTAGGAGTCAAGCTATTGTCTCAAAATCTCTTATTCATAAAAATATTTAATTGTGTTTAAAGGTTAATGAATGATTTACTTGACAGACTTAATTGTCTCAGATTCTAATGAGTGTGGTAATGCTTTTTAAATGTCACATATTGTAATAAAGGCGAGTTTACAAGCTTAAGGACTGATTCATCTATAATAATAATATGTTTTCTAGTATTTGCAATATCGTGGTGTTAATTGATTGGCGTAAAGAACAGTCTTTCCTAGTGGTCCCTCGCAGTATAACTTTTGTATAGTCAAACGACTGTACCACAAAGAGATTAAAAGGCCTGCAAGACAACTACGTTATGTGGGTTGCACGCAAATCAGGCAGGACGTTATTCGTGACGTTCGGATACATTTGAGCATGATACCACATGTGTAGGAATGCGCAGAGCGTCACTGCTCAGCTGTATGCCTTCGTCACACACCCATACATCACATATCTATACACATCGTATACTAAGCCCTTCACGGTTGTATCTCTTACTAGTGCAACTGCTTTCATGCACTGATTGCTGCTACTGGCCTAGCTTTTCGGAAGAAACTTGTGACTTCGAATTTGACTCTATTGTAAGGAAGCCACTCAACGCAACTATAAATAACACAGCTTTAACGTTTGCTCCAATTCTGTATTCTTGAGTGAAACACGAAGAATACAACAATATGAAATACTTTTGATACAAAGACCAACAGTTAGGTGATTCTACTACACAAAAAAATATTCAGGAGGTAAAACCATTTGTCAAAATTTATTTTATTTTGAATTTACTCTTGCAAGAACGGTTCTCTAATATTAAAACCAGTGCAAATCATACCCCTATCATGATACTGTTCCTATAAATACTGTCTGCTGTGCCCCGTATTACCGTTGAACAAATTACATAATTAACAGAGGCAATTTGACACGTTTTAGTGGAAGACCAGTAAAAAGATATTGTACAGGTATATACGTACAATTCCACAAGTGTGCACGCTACCACCAGTGCAGCGAGAGCTTGGCTCCACTGGACAGCACTTTGCTGCTCTGCATCAGCAGACGTCTGTTACACCTCTGAGCTGTGGACGTCTTAAAGGACCATCTTATTCAAATACGAATACACAGCATCACGTGAGGAAATTTTCAACTCATCACTTGGTCACTGAAACATCTATGATTAACAAAATGGATTATGACTACAAATCTTGCCGTACGCCTCCAAGAGCAAACCTTTTCTTGAGTCTTCACCGAATTTAAAAAAGGTATCACAAATAAAATCTTGAACATAACAGGTGAGTCCACTACCAGAACACGCCGCTACTTATTGAGACCATCGATCCAGAACGACGAAAACATAGGGTATCACACGTTGGCCAGGAGACAGAAAGTATAGAGAATTACACTGACAAATGAGGTAACAAAAGTCGTGCAGTTCTTCCTAATATCGTGTCGGACCTCCTTTGAAACACGTACCTATTTTGTCATTTTGTATGAGTTGTAAATAAATAGTTGGCACTATTAAAGTTCCATAGCACAAGGATGCCTCCCGTCTCCTCTGTCAGGATCGCTGCTGCTGAAATGAAACATAAGCATCCTGCATTATATATATCTGTATTTTTGTTTATAATATAAGTCTCATCCATGGTCCATCGTTTCGTTTATGGTATCTATTTCCGAGTACATTTATTGTCTATGCTAATTCCTCGTACACAATATTTCGCCGACGGCGCTCACATGGCGCTGGCAAAATTCCACCGCGAGACTGGCTATATCACACGACAGGCGGTGGCTCCTAACACACTGAGTCTTAGCGTCGACACGCCCGCAAAGCGTGGACCCCTAACACCATACGAGGCACCTCCGAAGATCGAGATGCACATGCTCTATAGCACGATTTACCGTCTTGACACTACGAAAAACATAAAGCGAAGTACATCCGTCTCTTGGGCAGTGTACAACAAACCACGGAAAGTACATGGAATGAATTTCATTGGCCATGGTTATACTTGTGAAAGTGCTTCTACAAGAATGCTACGACAGTGTACGATGCTCAGTTACGGAAATCGGACAAGAGTTGTGAGATCAAAAGAAATAATAGCAGTACTCAGTTGTTTGGAGTACTCAGTATTGCAACGTGCCTGGTTCCGTATGCCACAAAAAGTGCCAATTATTGATGAGATATAATTTGCAACGGAATTTTAATTCAATCTGCCATCTGCTCGTAAATATTGGCATCAAGATGTCACAAATACGCAACTCATTTGACCACGTTCAACTAGGACTGAAAACTATTGGTAATGACAAACAAATAAAATAACACCGAAATAGAACAAATGGAAAATAATGCTAAGCAACACAATATTAACATTACGTTACGTTAACTGTTCATCCATGGAGACTAGTTACATACTGCAACTTCTCTTCCCGTTGCAGTTCTCTTCTATCTTAGTACTCTAACAGGTTAACATCAATCGTTCCGATAATTTCTGCGGCATTGTTTTGAGCTGAGTCCGCAGCGGCTGTGTATCAATTCCTGTGGCCTCAATTCCACATATTCGCTACGTTGGTCATTCCATTTATCTTGACCGTTGTATGTCCTGCTACTGCTTTGCTGTTGGTCCCTAGAATCCTCTTGATCCTGGTTCGAGCTCTGTTGCTCTCTCCAGTTTCCGTTTCGTCGGCAGTTGTTGTTGTTAGGATTATAATTTCCTCGTCTTCTTCTACTTTCCCATGATGCCTGGTTATTTCCGTTGAAGTTTGAATTTTGGTTTAGATTCGAACGACGTTTAACCCCATTTCGTCCATCGTTATTCCTCTCTAGCGAATCTGGCCATTTACGGTCATCTACATCTTTTCCACGAGTTGTGAATTTCATTCACGTAATGGAGTTCGCACAGCACACTCTTGAAGGCTTCGATTGAATCTTGCATCTACCGATGAGCAGTTGCTGGTAACGTAAAAGTAATTTAATGTAGCAGTGCCTTGTAATTGACTTGGGTCTGTACGGTTGATCCGAAAATCGGTTATTCTTGACCAGGGATTCGAAGCATTTGACAGGACTGCTGAATCCTGACGTTTATAAATCCTCTCCTAACATGATCTCCTGTTTTATACTCTCCAGTGTGTCGTGCGACAAATATGTGCTCAGGAATGCGTCCTTAAATTCTTGGTAGGAGCGACAACTCTCTTGCAACTCCGCGCATATGTTCTGCAATCGACCCTTCTAAGAAATCACATATAAACTGGAGCTTGTGCTTCAGTGGCCAAAATTCTGGTAGCACGTGATCGTACTGTGCCATCCAGGTCTTTGGATGTAATGCGTTGTTTGCCTCCGTGTAGACTTGGATGGTCAAGAAAAGAATGTGGTCGAAAGGTTCGACGTATCTGCCGTACGAATTACCCTCTCGTCTGCAGCACGTGATTTCATGTATCGGTACCCAAATGATCCTCGTGCATTGTTAAGGTATCCCCTCGTGTTGTCAGATTCACGTAATAACGTTTCTGACCTCCGTTGACGTGTACAATTGTTTTCCGGCTCTGCCTCTGACATGCTGCGTGTTACCGACACAGCATTTTCTATTACACGTTCCGCCGCGGCAGGAGTATATTCCTGCTGCTTTCACCCATGTGCAGAGGGTGTGTCCTCATTTAGCGGTTCGAAGACTCGCAAAACATTAAAAGCGGTGGCTCGTTTTATTTTACAGGTTACTATCCCTCTGTGTAGGGGCTGTAATTTTTGATATTCTTTTTTTTTTAACCAGCAAGGTAAAACAGAGGCCACTACTTCCACAACATCAAGTGGATTTAGTGCTCACGTACTCACACTGAGCCGTGAACACTTCCCAGTTTATCAATGGGGGATAGTTGAAAATTACTATTACTATTATCGGTGCCATGCGTGCAATGGTCGTGCCAGGCGTGCGATATTGAATCTTGATTCTATCATTAATGGCGCGAGACCTGCACGACCTTGTAGCAACCGTTATAGTTCTTCATTATTCTATTGTGACACTAAGGGTGGTTTCACGCAATGAAAGGGAGAATGTACAGAAAAAAGGACTAATTTATTTAAAAGTTGAATACTGAACAATTATACAATCAAATGGGGGTGGGGGAAGAAAGAATTGAGTTCAGCAGCTTGCCTCAACGCTCGTTCATAATAAGCCACGATAGCAGGAGACAAGGAAATTTTAGGAACGATCGCCGTATTATCAAATGGGGTCCAATTTACTCATGGAAGGGGTTGCAGGCATGCAAAGACCACCACCATGAATCAGTCAAAGACTAAGAAAGACACTACTGTGGGTGAATCGCTAGGCAGCCTCCTGTACTAAAGGAATACAACCAGCAAGACGCGAAACTATTCATATAACTTTGGCTCTCGGTCCGACTACGTTAACGAAACATGAAGGGGCGCCAGACACTCACCTCGTGGCGTAGGACAAAGGGCACAAGTTTTCAAGCTAGGAAGACATACATTCTGAGTCGAATTTTACACAGAAGAACTGAAACAGCTACTGTCGGACGAAGTGGAAAAGTGAGCATGAATGTATGCACTTTAGTGCCGTTCTGCAAGCTTCTGTGACTAACCAACACGTCTCACACATTATACCCGACTGTATAAAGAAAACCCTACAGTCTTATAACACAGAAAACATTGCATAAACCGTAAATCAAGGAGCGCACATCAGTACAATGACCTATAAGGTTCCCTCTGGGCCGCAGGGCGCGAATCTACAGTGCACGTCGGCGCTCTGCTTACCGAACTTCATCTCCTGGAAGCAGCACCTCCGGCCTCAGGCACAGTCACACTAGAACTGACTACTGTCCCTTTGTCTACCACCCATCCGCGAAGGGCGGTTGGCGCCCGCCCGCGAAAAACGGGCGCGCACCTGAACGGGCCAATCATAGGGCCGGAACTTCACAGGGAGGCGACCTCGCGACGTTAAAGTTGAGAAGAAATATCAGTTACAAGGTTGGTATGGCAGGTTGGGGAACTGAGAACAGAAGACGATTTGGCCACTACTGAACTTTCAAACGCCACCACGTGCTACCCTCGTGGTCGGAAAAAGGATAGGAAACGGGGAGCCATCATGGCTGCTGGGAAGACTGCTGCCCTCGCCCATAAATAAAGAAAATTCCTGGCGTGAAGCTCCTCTCACAGATCAATGTGAGACAAGCTGTATAAATCGTCAAATAAATCAGGCAACCCATAGAAATTATTAATATCACTTGAATTATTAGTTTACCGAATACCAGAATGCGTGGATTAGAAATATGAAATGCGAGCACTGAATGGTGAATTTTCTTCGCTTCTGTGATGTTCTCGATGACGCTCTATAGGACACGATTATGTTCTCAATTGAGTGATCCGCTCATGTACCGGCCGAACCTGCTTAGCCAACTCATTTTGTTGCGCGACGACTCGGGTCTGCTGATCTTTAGCTTCAGAGATTTCGGCCTGTTTGATTTCTATCTGTTCAATTCGCTACGCAGCCTCACTCATTCTTTCCTGCAATTCTCGATCTATTTTGCGCCTTGCTTTTGGAGAATTGCAAGTGCCTTTTTAGTCCAGTTTGTATATCATGATCCAAGCGCCACAGAGAAGTAGGAACCCTGATCATAGGTAATATGATTCATACTGAGATGGATATGGCAATGATAGATGGAGGCACAAGTAGGGAAGATCTGATCGTAATGAGAATGGTGATTACAGAAGACCCAGGGCTAGTTGGAATGTTAGACGTGTTGTTAGCTACACAGGTGACAGAGGAAATGGTGCAGGTGGTCACTGGAATGATAGAGATTCAGGTCCACGAACTGTTAAAGTGCAATCAGCTGACTCACAGTCTAAGGCGAGTATGGAGAGCCTGCTATCATGCTATAGGGAATTGTCATCTGCAGCCAAGTCAGGTGCTCTAAGTATGATGACCAATAGTTATGAACAGGTAAGCGTGTTGAATTTTGAAGATGTGATGGAGCTTTTTCTTGATGAGAGACAGGCAAATGACAATGGTGTGGTTAGCCCAGTGCTTTAGGTAGATGTTAATGAAGGTGTTTTGTCTCATGTCCTCGATGTAGGGTAGCCAGGTACCTCTGTTGAGTGAACTGGCATTTCTGAGTGTGAAAGTGTGGATCATGGTCTAATCTTCCTATGCAGTGGACTAAGCTGAACAGAGCAATCCTTCGAGAAAGTTCTGAGTTTAACAGACAAGTGTGTGCCATGATGGGCAGGGTACCGTCCCATGACTGCCAATCGCGCAACCTTGAATTTCACGGAGGCCTGATGTGCCGTGATGGACATGACACCGTTCTATGGCTGCCAATGGTGCAACTTGAATTTCACGGCGGCTTTGGAAAGAGCTGCCCGGCCGCAAGAGTCCACACAAGAGCGAGGACCGGCAGGCAGAAGCACTGGTACGGACTGGATGATGGGGTCAAGTTTGCACAGGCAGCCCAGGTTGAAATTATGGCTGGTACAGAGCAATGGCTTTACTTAATTGATTTTGCAAGTCTTGATGAGTGTAGTGGGACTGACCTACACCATGTCAAGAGGAGACCTGATGTACCTGCCAGCTATTCCAGGGGATACTAGAAGAGTTTCCATAGAATAAGGCGCTAAGCACAATCTTTGAATTTGCACCTGTGTAAAACGTTTGATCACATTTGTATGTCAAAATGTTTCTGTTTTATATGGGTGCCAATGGCAGTTTTAATGTAGGTTTTAAATTTCAGGTTATTGTGTTGTATTTGTAAAAGTTTTTGTTAGAGTTTTGATGACTGGGGGAACCTCTGTGTTGTTCCCTTAAAGCAGCCACTGGATTTCATTACTGAATTCAGATTGCATCCTGTTACAGTTCCTGTTGTGGCCCCTTAGTTAAATCATATTTAAAACATTTTTGGTAAGGTGGTTGCTGAGTCCAGTTACTTTGGATGTGCTTTTTTAATTGCGTCCACTGGAGATGACCAAGTTTTGTTCTAATTTATTTGTTTTAATAAAAGTTGTTAAGAGTAACTATTTAATTAATGAGCCCTACCACTCTGCAGTTACTCTGTTGAAAAGTGTGTGTTGAATTTTGGTGTCGAGGTAAGAGGTTTTCTGCGAATTTTGTGATTATGCTGCTATACTGAGAGTTGATTTTTTTGTCTATGTACCTAGTAGTAATGAATTTGAGTTATGGTGAAATGTTATTGAAGTGTAACGGATGTATGTTGAAGTAGTTTTGATGAACGAGCAATTAGAGAGAAGAATTCGAGCCACTATCTTAAATTTCTTCCTGTAACAGAACTGTTTTTTGAGTCGAAGTCTGTAGTAAATGGGAGTACAACCAATGCAGTTCTGTTAGCAGTTTCCCAACGCATTGTTTTTACTGAACAATAGATGGGTAACTGGGTTTAGAAAAGATGAGGTAGGGAAAGGAAATTTATTGAATCATATTTCTAATTGTACCTGATGATTACTGTTACACTCCATTCCATAATATTTCAAGTTTCCTGTCAGCTTGTTTATATTTCAGATGGAATGAACACACTTGCGTTTTCTTAGGATTAGTTGCGAGTTGATTCTTTTCATAGTAAGTACCAAGCTGTTGACCGTATGTAAGCATTATCTCTACATCTTCATTACCCTGGACAGCAAGAGCAAGGTCAGCAACATATTGAAGCTTTTGCATCCTTGAAGTTGTGGTTGATCGTTAGTGTACACATAAATAAAATAGACCTTGAGGGAGACTGTTCTTTTGAGTTCTCCATCGGCTGTGTTTTCCTTGGAAGTCCACGAAAAAACGTCGATTCTGTAGGAGTGTTGCAATTATCGTCGTCAGCGCATAGTCGTTAGTCAGGTTGTAGATTTTGTGCAGTAACACTCTGTGGTTTACGGTGTCAAAGGCAGCCGAAAGGTCAACAAAACCTACACCTATTATCTTTCTCTGCTCAGAACCATCTTTTATGAACTGAGAAAGATTAAGGATTTATGACGTGCAATTCTTACCTCGTCTAAAGCCAGCTTGCTGCGAGATAAGAAGTGGATCAACTACCGCAGTTAAGCGGATCTTATAGAGATGGCAAAGGAGAGATATTGGCCTGAAGTTCTTCGGATCCGTTGGTGACTTTCCAGGTTTTACTATCGCAATCACGCGTGCCTTGCGCCATAATTTCGGTATCTTGAAAAAAGCCAGACAGTGGTTATACATGTTTAAGAGCCAGTCTTTGGTTGCGGTGCCAAAATGTTTAATTGCTCTACACAAATGTCATCTAAACCTGCTGCCTTGTCATTTTTCATTTGTGAATGGCTTCTTCTAATTCACCTAGGTTGAATGGTCTAGTCAGGTTATTATTCTGAAACTTTTCCCACCCCAGGTATTTGGGTGCACTCTCTACCGTACACAGACCTACAAGGAACATTGTCTGAAGCTGAAACAGAAAGTACCCTCCAGAAACTGCCTTCTTCGGAAACTGGCGAGGTTGAACTGGGGTACAATCCACAAACATTAAGAACAACAAACTCTTGCCTTATGCTATTCGGCAGATGAGTATGCCAGCCCAGTGTGGTGCAATTCAGTACATGCAGAGCAGGTTGATGTAGCCTTAAATGACAGCTGCAAGGTTGTTACAGGCTGCCTAAGGCCAACCCCTATGGACAAAGTGCAATATCTCGGTGGAATTGTTCCATGTGACATCAGAAGAGTGGTCGCAGCTAACATCGAGAAGCATAAATCAAATACAATGACATCACATCCACTCTTTGGACATCAACCTGCCAAGCCAAGACTGAAGTCCAGGAAGAGTTTCGTAACAACTTCACAGCCCTTAGAAGGATCAGCTGTGGCTACCCGACTCTCTCATCTGGAAGTCCTTGAACAGACTACACACCAAAGTCGCAAGATCGAGGGAAAATCTCCTTAAATGGAACGTCCAACTGCCAACACAACACTGTGCGAATTCGATGAATTGCAGAGAACCTGGCATCTCTTCAAATGTAACTCATGCCCAAGCAGCTGTAGCATGAAGGACTTAATGTCTGCAGCACCCAGTGCTATCAAAGCTGCCCAATTCTGGGTGAATACTGGATAGTTTTCTTTGTATGTATTTTATATGTGTTCATTTTAGTGTACCTCTGACACTAATAAAGAAAGAAAGGCTGCTTCACTACTACCGGCGGCCTATATATGTTGGGCATTAACCCCTCCATCACTCCTCTTCTATCAGTAAGTGTGTTGATTCCGCATTGGATGGTGGTGGTGGTGATGGGGGTAGAGCTGCCCAGCTCTGAACTCTGGTCTCCAGAGTCTGCACTGTCACTGTGAAATACAGACCTCACTGTAGGAGATCGCTTTACTTTTTCTAGGCTCAGTGTAGGGTTCCACGCCTGAATCAGTTCTAGGCCACTACCTTTCTTAATTAGTCCGTCTTGGTCCCTAATTTCAATGGTCTCTTTCAACATGGAATCCCTGTAGGAGGAAGACTGACTATGTATTTTGGTGTTGTAGTAATCCATAGTATGGCCACTTTTTATCCTATGGTCGACGATGTGTGATTTGGTGGTCTGTCGTAATTCAGTGTGGTATTTATGTTTGTGGAATCGCCCTTCTACTGTGTTTTCGCGATGTATGCTGTGCCACGCTGTCAAGAGATTTGGCAGAGGCCTGTTCTGCGAAGGTCTACATCATCTTTCACTGAGCCTAGTAGTATAAAGGTTTTAGGAGTTTGACGAAATACACATTCAACATTACGTCGCTCCACTATCCTGACGATTTTTCTGAAAGTATTTGTGACAAATGGGATAGACACTAGCCATCTGTGCTATTCTTTTTGTTCCAGTTGTTGCCTAGGTACAGCCTACCTAAATGCACGTCTTATATGCTTGTTGCTGTCCCCGTTTGTTGGGAATGCCATCCCGACGTGTTTCAGCACAGCTGGAAGGTTTTCATGGTCACAGATGGATCACACCTGTAAACAAGCGTGTGTAAGATGTCTTCATGCTGTGAGTTATAGTGACTACTGGAGGAATGCCGATACAGATCAGTGTGTTTAGTTTTTCTGTCACACTGTGTCCCACCTCGTCATCTGGTTTCCATGTCATTCGAACGTTAACAATTGGGAAGGCAACACCCTGCTCTGCCTCCATGGTAAACTGTATGTTGGGGTGCACCGAGCTCAGATGATGCAGAAATTCACTGAAGGTGCCAAATGTAAAACGCGTCATAGAGAAGTCCATATATTTCCTGTTTACATTCTACGTGCAGAAGCAATACCGTAGTGTCCCCTTTCTCAGCGGGCAAGATGACGAACTTAGGATCGTCACGTAACTCATTGATGGTCGCTTTTTCTGCCTTTCGGGGGTTACTCTTCAGTGGTGTGGTCCTGGTAAGTGTTTGGCAGAGGATAAAGCCGTATCTAGAACAATTTTGATACCAAATTGTTACAAAATTAATTAATTGATCAATTAATTAGCCCACCCAGGATGACATCATGCGTTTCCACAGCCATCACATGGCTCCCCATCTCCTCCTCTCTCTTCCCCTCCCCCTTTAACTTCCCTACCTCTACCTATCGTACTGGCAGGAATTTCGAATTTTGACCGAAAATTCAAAAATTGAGGAATTTCTTCGCCCCAAGACTGTGATGACGTCGCATCTCACGCGGGAATTGGCAGGAAAATCAAAATAGCAGGTGCCCTTTAGGGGTCTTGAACTCCGGACCTTCGGGGAAGAAAGCCCAAGAGAACCCCACCCCCCACCCCCACCCCCAATTCCACAAGGAAACCGGTCAGTTTCCATCAAGTGGCAGGAGAAGAAGAAGGTTAGTTTAGTGTACTTCGATTATTTTGGGTGGGAAACGTAAGTAAAGATCGTTCCTCATTTCGAAATTAATCATAAAGATCAGGCATAATTATACCTCTATATGCATAGCGCTACACAAGGAGCGCCTAAAATCGCATACAGATCAAAAATTGACGATGTCATACAACTGGTCATATCCTGATGGGAAAAGAAGTTAACAATACCACTCGAAACTAGTGGCAGATAAACTCAAAATAAATAATAACTCTACATAGGTCGATCCCTTTACCTACAAGTCGAATAAATCTCTCTGCTCCACTTGTAAACTGCCAGGAAAAAAAGGATGGGGTGGAAGATAATACACTACTGGCCATTAAAATTGATACACCAAGAAGAAATGCAAATGATAAACGGTAATCATTGGACAAATATATTATACTAGAACTGACATGTGATTACATTTTCACGCAGTTTGGGTGCATAGATCCAGAGAACTCAGTACCCAGAGCAATCACCTCTGGCCGTAATAACGGCGTTGATACGCCTGAGCATTGAGTAAAATAGAGCTTGGATGGCATGTACAGGTACAGCTGCCCATACAGCTTCAACACGATACCACAGTTCATCAAGAGTACTGACTGGCGTATTGTGACGAGCTAGTTGCTCGGCCACCATTGACCAGACGTTTTCAATTGGTGAGAGTTCTGGAGAATGTGTTGGCCAGGGCAGCAGTCGATTATTTTCTGTATCCAGAAAGGTCCGTACAGGACCTGCAACATGCGATCTTGCATTATCCTGCTGAAATGTAGGGATTCGCATGGATCGAATGAAGGGTAGAGCCACGGGTCGTAACACAAGTGAAATGTAACGTCCACTGTTCAAAGTGTCGTCAATGCGAACAAGAGATGACCGAGACGTGTAACCAATGGCACCCCATACCATCACGCCGGGTGATACGCCAGTATGGCGATGATGAATACACGCTTCCAATGTGCGTTCACCGCGATGTCGCCAACATGGATGCGACATCATGATGCTGTAAACAGAACCTGAATTCATCCGAAAAAATTACGTTTTACCATTCGTGCCCCCAGGTTCGTCGTTGAGAACACCATCGCAGGCGCTTCTGTCTGTGATGCAGCGTCAAGGGTAATCGCAGCCGTGGTCTCCGAGCTGATAGTCCATGCTGCTGCAAACACGTCGAACTGTTCGTGCAGGTGGTTGTTGTCTTGCAAACGTCCCCATGTGTTGACTCAGGGATCGAGACGTGGCTGCACGATCCGTTACAGCCATGCGGATAAGATGCCTGTCATCTCGACTGCTAGTGATATGAGGCCGTTGGGATGCAGCACGGTGTTTCGTATTATCCTCCTGAACCCACCGATTCCATATTCTGCTAACAGTCATTGGATCTCGAACAACGCGAGCAGCAATGTCGCGATACGATAAACCGCAACAGCGACAGGCTACAATCCGACCTTCATCAAAGTCGGAAACCTGATAGTGCCCATTTCTCCTCCTTACACGAGGCATCACAACAACGTTTCACCAGGCAACGCCGATCAACTGCTGTTTGTGTATGAGAAATCGGTTGGAAACTTTCCTCATGTGAGCACGTTGTAGTTGTCGACTCAGCGCCAACCTTGAGTGAATGCTCTAAAAAGCTAATCATTTGTATATCACATCATCTTATTCCTGTCGGTTAAATTTCGCGTCTGTAGCACGTCATCTTAGTGGTGTAGCAATTTTAATGGCCAGTAGTGCATCTTTATTTTCGGCAGGAAATGTGTTTAACCGACGAGATGTTGGTATATTACATGTAAGCATACAGTTTAGGGCTCAGTTTAGGGCTCAGAGCCATTTTTTTTTATCTGCTTGTGTTTCTAATGTGGCCGGTCAGTCCACAGTGCAGGAGACGACTTCGCTCACCCATGTTCATCTCTTTTTACCAGCCATGTGTATGTCTCGCTGTCTGACGTCGGTGTTCGCTGCAGACAACTCCTGATGCATTTCTCGACAATCACACATCGAAATTGTTTAAAAAAACAGCACTTGTAAACACTGGTTCAAACGCAACACACGTACTGGGAACTGCGAAAAATTATTTAATAACACAACTACTGCAAGAACCAACACCAAGAGATCGCACCAGGAGAGAGAAACGGCAAGTTCTCCTCTATGTGCGGTCACCAACTAACCAGCTTGAAGCCATGCTTGCCTCCTCTGTTTCCACCATTCCTCTCTCCCTCACCTCACCATAGGTAGGGATACAGGCCTGTTCTATCCAGTCACTGATGGTCCATAAATAGATCCATCTGGTGGCAGTGATATACTATGTCCAGTGTGCAGAAAACAGTTAAAGGTGGATAAAAGACTCAAGAACAGGACGCTTCCTGGAAGCTGTTAAACGTATTTCTTGGAAAGATTGCCCCCCCCCCCCCCCTGAAACAACGATATTCCAAAGAACTCTCAAGAACGTTTTTTCTAACGTCCATTGGTTGGGAAACGGGCAGCTGCCACAGCTTCTGCTTGCCACAGCCCCTGCTGTAGCTGAGAGCACAGTCTTCAGTCCACCGTGGTCGGAGGCTGATCTCTCGCCAGTTATATGGCTGGTGGCGGGCAGCGCTATCGATGCCGAAAACAGCTACTCATACACAATAGGCTGCGACTGGGGTGGGCCACAGAATAAAGGGAGATATATGATGGCGGTTCTCACCTTGTGTTGTTTGTCTAAAAGTGCAGCTAAGGCTGCCTATGAGGCCCGTCTCCACCCTGCCAGTGGCAGCCCCTCACCCCACAAGCAAACGCTATTCTGGGACAGAAAATTATATTTAACGTCAATTTACCTCTTACAAGCGAGCATCCATTAAAAAACGTCACAATCACGATGATAATGAAAGTCCTGTTTCCACGAAAATAGGTCCAGTCCATTTTCTTTTACAAAATCGGCACTATTCTTTATGTTCGACTGCAGGATACAGCTCACATCTCTCTGTCTGTCTGTCTCTCTCTCTCTCTCTCTCTCTCTCTCTCTCTCTCCACACATCCCATTATTCTGTGACATCCAATGACGTGAAAAAAACTGAAGCACTGTCACCGATTACATGTGAGCAAACTTCAGAAGTCTGAACTCTGTCGTGATACATCTGACAGTTGTATTTACTGAACTAACAATATTTCCTATGAATGTCCACCCTGCGTAGAATTACAGAAACTTCCACTATTTTGCCTGAAAAACTACCGATTACTACATAATGTCCTCGTTATTTCGAAACGTCCATCTGAGTAAAGAAAAGACTAAAACTTAGCCTCCAAAGGAAAAAAATAAACCATCTAGCGAAACATCTTTTTTAAACCATTTCTTTTACTTTGATGAACAAAATTACATGGCCGGAGAGCGTCTCTGGCGTTCAAATCAGTGTCCATCAATAAACTGTCATGCACATGTGTATTACAAACATTTCAGACACGAAAAATAACATTACAGAATACAAACTTTCTCGCTATCTGTTCACATACCAGAAAAATCACAATCGTTTTAGTTTCTGCAACAACAAGTTATAATTTAAGAGGATGTAGTTGTTTAGTAAACTATGATAGGTCCCATTTCACCAGTGTAATGCTATATCGCTCTGGCGTCTACGAAATATAAAAAACAAATCGTGAGAGCTTGCCTTGTAACAGAACCTCCTTACGTCTCTTAATAGAGAACCCTATAATACGTATGCCACCGTTATATCGAAAACAAATACTGTCTGCGTAGTGTTATCTGACATTTTTGCTCCATAACTCACCACTACCTTACACAACTGTGTAAGGTGTCTGTGACCTGTACTTGACGAAGACCACACCCTGCAGACCAACATTTGCAATAGCAGGAGATTCTTTTGTTGTAATTTCGTAAGCAATTTGGTTATCACAGGACAGCCTGTGTCACACACTCTACTCAGATGTCGGGGAAAACACTATCATTGCTATGTTCCACAACAAGCTATAACTCAAGTGGTGGCTTATGAGGTGTGGAATAAGTCACAACCATGACGATAATAATAAAAACAGTCAGGATTCCACCAGAAGAGATACGGTCGATTTGTATTACTGTTTATGAGCAAAATCGGTAAAGTTTGAGGTTATTCTGCGTGTTCAGATTACAAATTGTCATGTATGAGGGTGTTACATTCATTTAAGACTGATACAGGTCAGCATCTATACAGTCATTTATTATGTTCGAGACCATTCTTCTTCGGTATTATGTAACATCCAGAGAAGGTAAAAAAAAACAATAACATTTTACCGCGTCTCTCTTCCGATGTATCAAAAAACAAATACCGTCAGCATGCTGACATCAACCATAATTCCTCCATAAATCACTTTCATGGACCTATGTGTGTTTGTAAAGATTTGTCACCTGTGCAGTATCAGCAGACCATCACTCACAGTAGATGATACTTGTGTTACAGCGACATGTAACAGATATATATGGAAAGAGGACAAGTCTTCAGCATTGAGGAACATCTCCAAACAGCTGTCTGAAGGGTATGACCTATACATTTAATCCTAAGTTCAACAGCGACAAGTAGCAGATGTCCAGTGTTCCGCAAGGCTCTCTCCATCTCAAACTAGTGGGTTCACTCAGTCATTATGTGGTAATCAACATCGTACCAATGGACGGCTCGGATGGAAAAGACATCGTCGATATTTGTTGATGTACTACAATAACCACCCCAGTTGATAGTATGATCAATTTTAGCAATTTTATCAGTTTTTTCGAAATTTCAACACCAGCCAATGACAGCAGAATGCTTTTCCATTTTCCGTATCGTTGCTAAACTACCCCTCCACTACTTTGCGAGTACCATATGCAGATAGTGAATGCAGATAGATGATTGGCAGTACCTCCATGCGGTGATATAAACCAAAGTACACCAGACAACATACAATACCAATGCAATTATGTTATCTAAATATTTCCAGCACATATGTCTTTATGACTGGCCATCTTTCCCAATGAGGATGGGAGTCCCAGAGTATTCTCGCATTCATAGGATAAAGTCCGAGAGTGAAATATCGCCCTGCATCATCCATGACCAACCCTCGGGTCAACATTTTGGCTCATTTAATCTGCATCTGACCAGAAATAGGAGAGTACTATACCCGCTACATTCCATGTCTTGTGGAGGAACAGAGCGAACTGAGTCCGTAACTGCTGTTCACTGGAGACTATGGTGACTATTCCGCACCCCAGCAAGTGCACGAGATCTCTCCAGATGCGTGCGTGTCGTGCAGGTTGCCCCCCCCCCCCCTTATTGCTGTATAGTAGACATGATTTTGTTGTGGCGATATAACAGACGCCTAAGAAGAAACGTGTGATTTATGCACGATGGAGCTACAGACGGATAGAGTTTGAAATATTTTACGTAAATCAATTGTGCAAACAATCTTGGAGTATTATTCCAGTGTCTGGAGACACTACCAAGAAAGTACCGGCAAGAAAGAAATCATCATACAGCATAAACACACGCACTCCTAATGCTACACGGTTCTATACTTAAGAACACTATAATGTTAAAGCCATGTGGTTTCTGAAATATTATTCTTGCGGAATGTAACGCTTTTAATACGCTGATAGAGGACATATATGTCCGACATCCGACATACAACCACTCTGCACGTTTTCTACCCCAATCACTACGGCAATGATAAGACTACTTCCTCTACACAATTCTGGTGTCCTAGGAAGTGACAGAGCTACGAAGGTATCATCGGTGTATATCAGTCGCTCGAACTACTAACAAACCAACTAGAACGAAGTCGGGAGACTGCTGTTCCGTCTCTTAGAAAATTGACTGATTTTGTATGTCTTTCTAAATCGGAAACATACGTACACTCAGCTACATTTGCCGCGTCTGTCGTGCTTATTAGTAGCAGTAGTCGTTTGACGGGTGTGGCCATGCCTCACTAGGAAACAGAGCGAGCAGAAACGACGCATTTTCATTAGTTGATACATTGAGTTACCACCCACGCCCTGCTACATGAAAATGCACACGAAGAAACAGGGACTACTTACAAAGGAGTAAACACCACGATCAGTAGCCAACGGCGATGTAACGGTCTTACTGCTGTTTACATCAACATCACCGTGGCCCTAGTTGTCTTCATCATTTCATAATCATTCACGATAATGGCGAGATTGGGCTGAGCAAACGCTGGGAATTTGTGTGGGCGCTGATAATCGCGCAGTTCAGTGTCCTACAAACCAAAAATCATCATCATCGTCTATTGAAGTATGTTTTACGAAAACCCACGTAGTTTATGGGGGGATGGGGAGAGGGGGATTAAAACTGAATGCAGACAGAGCATAGTTTTTAGGCTTTTCTCAGTCTTGAGTGTCCGAGTACCCCCAACCCACGCTAGTCCCCCCCCCCCTTTCATTGTATTCTTCCCCTAATGTTATGTATTCTCCGTCAATTAACGTAATTTTGCTAGGTTTTCATCATTTTACATATTTCGTCGTATATCCCTCAATTTCACGTATTTCTCATCAATTTGTCGTAATTATACCAGGTTTCCTCGGTTTTTACCAGTCCTTCTATCATATTTCGCTTTATTACGACAGTTTTCCATATGCATATGATCATATTGTTGACATACTCATGCATTGTTTGTTTTTATAGGAGAATATTAGCATCTCTTATACACCAACCTACTAAAAAATCCTAACAATTCTCCTCTTACCAGTGATATACATGCATGCATTTTTAATAGCACGATCACAGAAAGTATAGTAACAGTAGCTTCGTACCTAGATGAGGTTCAGCAGGTGGTGCAGATGATGGATACATTGGCAACTCGAAGTTTGGAAACAATTCCCTTTACTGCTACGACACATCAGAGATCTTGTCGGCAGACTCATGCAGTGATTCACTTGATGGAATATTGTTCCCATACGCAAATTCTCTTATTGCTTACCAGATGAGCTTCGCTACTTCTGTTTGTACCTTCCAACTCTGATACGTTACTGCAACCCTATCAGGACATCTACAGACTGTAGTTTCCGATATTTCTTTTTTATCCAAATAATAATTTACTTTTTAGTTGACAATGGGTCGACTGCACTTACATTCCTGGACTGTAAGAGTGTCTCTTCTCCCTGGAAGCGTAGACATAGACTAACAGTTACCAATAAATGAGCTCGAATCGGAACCGTCTGCCGCTGTCGGCTCTACACACATACACATAGAAACTCTGCATGCATAATACTGATCGCGAAGCCTCAATGTCAACTACATGTACGTTATTTTCGACAGTGCTTCAGCCCTTCAAGTAGCGAAATACTCTTCGCAAAACAGTTCTGTAAGGATTGTAAGCACATTTAAATGCCTCCGGCGTAAGAGCAGTTATGGATTCAGTTCGCATTGCTCCTTCACAAAACGAGGAACGTAACAGGTGTAGTACTCTCCTATTTTTGGTCAGTTGCAGTTTAAATGAGTGACCATGTTGCCTGGAGATTTAGTCAAGGACGATGCAAGAAGGTCTTCGACTGTCCTATGAATGCGAGAGTACTCTGTGACTCTGTGACTCTGTGACTCTGTGACCTGGGTGACTATCTGAGCAATTCTCTTAGATTGTTCGCAGATGATGCTGTAATTTACCGTCTAGTAAGGTCATCCGAAGACCAGTATCAGTTGCAAAGCGATTTAGAAAAGATTGCTGTATGGTGTGTCAGGTGGCAGTTGACGCTAAATAACGAAAAGTGTGAGATGATCCACATGAGTTCCAAAAGAATTCCGTTGGAATTCGATTACTCGATAAATAGTACAATTCTCAAGGCTGTCAATTCAACTAAGTACCTGGGTGTCAAAATTACGAACAACTTCAGTTGGAAGGACCACATAGATAATATTGTCGGGAAGGCGTGCCAAAGGTTGCGTTTCATTGGCAGGACACTTAGAAGATGCAACAAGTCCACTAAAGAGACAGCTTACACTACACTCGTTCGTCCTCTGTTAGAATATTGCTGCGCGGTGTGGGATCCTTAACAGGTGGGTTTGACGGAGGACATCGAAAGGGTGCAAAAAAGAGCAGCTCGTTTTGTATTATCACGTTATAGGCGAGAGAGTGTGGCAGATATGATACACGAGCTGGGATCGAAGTCATTACAGCAAAGACGTTTTTCGTCGCGGCGAGACCTTTTTACGAAATTTCAGTCACCAACTTTCTCTTCCGAATGCGAAAATATTTTGTTGAGGCCAACCTACATAGGTAGGAATGATCATCAAAATAAAATAAGAGAAATCGGAGCTCGAACAGAAAGGTTTAGGTGTTCGTTTTTCCCGCTCGCTGTTCGGGAGTGGAATAGTAGAGAGGTAGTATGATTGTGGTTCGATGAACCCTCTGCCAAGCACTTAAATGTGAATTGCAGGGTAGTCATGTAGATGTAGATGTAGGGAAAGATGGCCAGTCATAATCGGAAATTCTGCACTATGACAGATGTGCTGGAAATATGTAGTGAACGTAATTGAATCAGTATAGGATGCTGCCTGGTAACTCTGGTTTATATGACCGCATGGAGGTACTCCACAGTAATCTATCTACACTCACATTCAAGTATAGGGTAATCGCAAAGTAGTTGACAGGTGGATTAGCTACACTCCTGGAAATTGAAATAAGAACACCGTGAATTCATTGTCCCAGAAAGGGGAAACTTTATTGACACATTCCTGGGGTCAGATACATCACATGATCACATTGACAGAACCACAGACACATAGACACAGGCAACAGAGCATGCACAATGTCGGCACTAGTACAGTGTATATCCACCTTTCGCAGCAATGCAGGCTGCTATTCTTCCATGGAGACGATAGTAGAGATGCTGGATGTAGTCCTGTGGAACGGCTTGCCATGCCATTTCCACCTGGCGCCTCAGTTGGACCAGCGTTCGTGCTGGACGTGCAGACCGCGTGAGACGACGCTTCATCCAGTCCCAAACATGCTCAATGGGGGACAGATCCGGAGATCTTGCTGGCCAGGGTAGTTCACTCACACCTTCTAGAGCACGTTGGGTGGCACGGGATACATGCGGACGTGCATTGTCCTGTTGGAACAGCAAGTTCCCTTGCCGGTCTAGGAATGGTAGAACGATGGGTTCGATGACGATTTGGATGTACCGTGCACTATTCAGTGTCCCCTCGACGATCACCAGAGGTGTATGGCCAGTGTAGGAGATCGCTCCCCACACCATGATGCTGGGTGTTGGCCCTGTGTGCCTCGGTCGTATGCAGTCCTGATTGTGGCGCTCACCTGCATGGCGCCAAACACGCATACGGCCATCATCGGCACCAAGGCAGAAGCGACTCTCATCGCTGAAGACGACACGTCTCCATTCGTCCCTCCATTCACGCCTGTCGCGACACCACTGGAGGCGGGCTGCACGATGTTGGGGCGTGAGCGGAAGACGGCCTAATGGTGTGTGGGACCGTAGCCCAGCTTCATGGAGACGGTTGCGAATGGTCCTCGCCGATACCCCAGGAGCAAAAGTGTCCCTAATTTGCTGGGAAGTGGCGGTGCGGTCCCCTACGGCACTGCGTAGGATCCTACGGTCTTGGCGTGCATCCGTGCGTCGCTGCGGTCCGGTCGCAGGTCGACGGACACGTACACCTTCCGCCGACCACTGGCGACAACATCGATGTACTGTGGAGACCTCACGCCCCACGTGTTGAGCAATTCGGCGGTACGTCCACCCGGCCTCCCGCATGCCCACTATACGCCCTCGCTCAAAGTCCGTCAACTGCACATACGGTTCACGTCCACGCTGTCGCGGCATGCTACCAGTGTTAAAGACTGCGATGGAGCTCCGTATGCCACGGCAAACTGGCTGACACTGACGGCAGCGGTGCACAAATGCTGCGCAGCTAGCGCCATTCGACGGCCAACACCGCGGTTCCTGGTGTGTCCGCTGTGTCGTGTGTGTGATCATTGCTTGTACGGCCCTCTCGCAGTGTCCGGAGCAAGTATGGTGGGTTCGACACACCGGTGTCAATGTGTTCTTTTTTCCATTTCCAGGAGTGTATGATACAGAAATTGGAAAACGTTCTGCTGTATAGTTGGCTGGTGTTGAAATTACGGAAAAACTGATAAAAGTGCTAAAATTGATCATGCTATCAAGTTGGATGGTTATTACAGTACATAAACAAATATCGACGGTGTCTATTTCATCCCAGCCGTCCATTGGTACGATGTTGATTACCACATACTGACTGAGTGACCCCACTAGTTTGAGATGGAGAGACCCTTGCGGAACACTGGACATCTGCTACTTCTTACTTGTCGCTGTAACACAAGTATCATCTATTGTGAGTGATAGCCTGCACATGTGGTTTTCTTTCCTACACAGGTGACAAAACTTTACAAACACACATAGGTCCATGAAAGCGAGCTATGGAACAACTGTGGTTGATCTTGTTCACGACAGTTTCGATGTTTAATTAGAACAGTGAAGCATTGTCAAACAGTTGTGGTAGTGTGTATTGTCCTACCTAACGCTTCAGTGATGGTTTTCCTCCAAATCCCTTCTTACCCTGTATCAGTGTACAAACTACTCAGCAACTACTAGGTGATCTCAAATGGTTCAAATGGCTCTGAGCACTATGGGACTTAACAGGTATGGTCATCAGTCCCCTAGAAATTAGAACTACTTAAACCTAACTAACCTAAGGACATCACACAACACCCAGTCATCACGAGGCAGAGAAAATCCCTGACCCCGCCGGGAATCGAACCCGGGAACCCGGGTGTGGGAAGCGAGAACGCTACCGCACGACCACGAGCTGCGGACTAGGTGATCTGTTGAGGGCAGTGAATTGGACGAAGTTCTCAAGAAATGAAGACAGCATCCTCTATTTGAATTTCGAGCTCAAGGGCTACAGGGTGATTGTTGAGCAATGCAGCAGTCTCTATGAGTTATGAAATGCATCTTCAGTCCTTCCCACTGCATCATCATTATTTCCTGAGACGTATTGCCCCTACACTTGTCCATTATTAACTTTTCCATTCCTCATGTAGATACAGTCCTCAGCAGCCTTTTTCGTGTCACTTCATAAGTAGAGCAGAGAAGTTTTATTTCGACTTAGGTAAAGGGATCATTTATTCTGAGTATATCTGCCACTAGTGTCGAGTGCTATTGTGAATATTTTTACCGAGAGGGGTAACACCAGTTGTATGACACCACCAATTTTTTGAGATGTACTACGATTACAAGCGCTCCTTGTGTAGGGCTATTCATATAGATGTATAATTGTGCCTCGTCTTTATGATTAATTACAAAATAAAGACTGATCTGTACTTAAATTTCCCACCCACAATAGGTGTCATACACTAACCTAACCTTCCTTGTCTGCTGATGGATAGAGACTGACTGTTTTCCCTGTGCAGAAGGGTTGCATTTTGGCTTTTCCCTCAGAAAGACTGGGGCTTGAGTCCCAGAAAGGGCACCTGCCGTATTGAATTTCCGACCAGTTCATAGGTGGGATGTGGGGGTGTGACGTCAGCACAGCCTTAGGATAAATAAATTCCTACCATTATCAAATTCCCACCATTTTTTGAATTTCTCGCCAAAATTTTGAAGTCCCACCATGATTAGAAATTTGTAGCACTAGGATACATCAGGGATGGGGAGGGGATGGCAGAGGAAGTGGTGGGGAAGGGAGTGGTAGGGGTGGGGACCCACATTCTGGCTGAGGAAAACACATGAAGTCATCTGGGAGTGGGTTAATTAATTGATCATTTAATTAATTTGATATCAGTTTGATACCAAAATTGCGCTAGAAAAGGCTTTGTCCTCCTGCTGATATGTGTCCACAATCGGTAGTGATGTAGGGGTCTAGTATTTTAGTCTAAGCTCAAACAGTTCTAAGACAGGTCCTGGTGCTCAGTTATTCAAGGAATCTGAAAAAAGTGAAGCATCATACTATCGCTTTTGCCAGCCAGATGCTCACAAAGTGTGAACACAACTATTCAGTTACTGAGCTTGAGGGTTTAGTTAGCAACGAGTTTTTGTGAAGTTTATGTGTTACTTATTTGGTTGGACGACCAAGGTTTATACTGATGAATAACCATTAGAATTTTGATGAATACGCCGATTCATTCTCACCCAGCTAGGTGAGGAACATCCCCCAGTCTGTGGCTAAGCAATGTCTCTGCAATATTCTTCCTTCGAGGAGTGCTAGCCCTGCAAATTTTGCAGGAGAACTTATGTGAAGTTCAGAAGGTTGGAGGTGAGGACCTGATGGACTGTCTCGGGTTCGAGTCCCAGCCCAACACATAGTTTTACTTTGCCAAGAAGTTACATATCAGTACACAATCCAAAGCAGAGTGAAAATTCAGTCTGGAAAGATAGAAATGATACAGAAAAATAGAGAACATCTAAAGTGAAGTAGAGCGTTTCATCACAGGTTCATTTCGTAAGCATGAAAGTTCTTACAGCTCCAGTGTCATCACAATGAGGTTGACTGTGAAAACTCCGATAGCCTACGTCCCTAGAAGAGCCATACAACATATTGTTTTCTCTTAGGCATATTTCACACAAAGCCGATGAAGGTAAAATTAGAAAGACTTGAGCTCATGCAGAGGCTTACTAGAAATTTTCTTCCCGCACATTATTCGTGACTGTACTAGAAAAGTGGAAAGACTCAGTGGTTCACAGTATTCTCTGCTATACACCATAGCATGGCTTCATGAGTATAGATTTATCACCTATACCGGTCATCGTAGATGCAGCCAATGAAGCCATCGTGACATGTGAGGTGTAATTGTATGTGAACATCGAGCACGACGAGATTGGTGACTCCACCACTTTGAATTTCGCTTCGAGAGGAACTTACACACTTGAACGTCAAAGTACTGGGTGGTTATAATAACACTTTACCCGTTTTAACACGTTATAACACGGAAACTGTGGAACATATGAGACTGGTTCTGATCTATCTTCCTACTACAGTTGCGCAAGGACGCTCTGTAAGCATTTTAGCAATCTGGTGTTGAACCTACTGCGTGCAAGGTAGGAAGATACCATCTCACGCATGCAGGGTGCAGCAGTATGGACAGTGATGTAATCAGATACTTATCCCAATGCCAGTGATGTAATCAGACAATGATCTCAATGTCAGCTCCGCTACATTCGCTGTAAAGGAAACGTTATCGCTAACAGAAATTGGTGTATAGGTTCAGGCGTTACTACATGTCAGAAGAAAAAAAATCTTTGATTTTCGTTATTAGAGTTTATTTCTACTCTAAGTATGACTTCATGACATGGCAGCCTTAACAAAATCACGTATAGCATAGTAAAATATTGATACTGGGTGTTTACAACTGTGAAGTGAAGTTCCTAACTATTATAACGTTCTTTAATGGTAAGGTGGTTCATATCCACGTCAAAGAGACGAAAAAAATACAAACAAATTAAATACAATTGGGACCAGAGATATCAATTGCGCTAAAATGTACAATGAAAATGCCCAAACTGAATGGGAGTTGGTAAAAAGCACTCAAAAAGAAGTACACAGTTAAAACAATTCATAACTCTACAGTTGCTGATCAATCCTTTTCGTTATATCAAACATCTCGAGTTTCTGCATCAGTTAAGCCCGACAATCATGAATATGTTTAACTAGAGGTCATGATTGAATGTACAAAAATTAGGAGAGACAGAGATGATCGCAGTTCTCAGCCTCAATTCAATATCACTTGCTGGTATAGCGTGATCGCGTGTGATTACCTTGCGTCGGCGACGGCAGTGGCGGCCATCGGCGCTAGCTGTGAACCTGAAAATCTATCATAAATCTCATTAGATGGTTAAACACTAGTGTGATACATTTCCTACGTCTTCGGTGAAGTCGAATTTCCTATTGATTCCCCAACTAAGTTAACTGGCATGGTGCACGCTATCTGGGTGGGGTAGTGAGCATGTCATTGCCCTCAAATCGCTCGAAAGCGTTAACTGTCAGTGCTCGGTGTGATTCTCCATACTAGGAGACTTTGCAGTTTAACTCCTTACGAGTTAAGACAATCCCGTGAACAAGTGTTCACATAATGACTCTCGCAATCGTCTCAGCACGGCGCGAGTGGCCTTGCTAAAACACTCGTCGATTTTCTGCTAGAGAAGAAGCCAATTACTCTGTTTGCAATTTGCCTATATCAAAGCTAGTGGCCACGCATTTTCTTTGTGGCCAATCAGGGCGTTTTTACTTGTTATATCTCCATCCACTAGAGTTTATGTTCCCTATCACGGGCATCGTTTCTTTCGTAGGGCAGAAATTACTTCTGTTACGCAATAGTGAGATAAACAGCTTTTAATGTGAGTTTTAACGCAGGTGGCTACAAAGAGTCACCAGTGTTTTGAGTTGAGTTTCTCCGGACGTTTATATGTGATTCCTTGCTGTGTTCCTGTAGAAAGCCTTTCCGAAGGGTCGTTGTTAAAAGCAGGGACAAGGGCTGCTTTTGCAGGCGCCCTAGGCAGTGGCTACGGCGTTTCGTCGTGTCCGCTAAGTCCCCCGTGGCGAGGGTTTCAGCTGCGAGAGATGGCGTGCCATCGTAAAATTCTCCTTTCCCTCAGAACATCACGTAGCTTGGGTTGGGAAATTACTTGCGTGCAATTACTAGTGTGAGTGATAGTGCTTTATATTCCCGAAATGTTTGTTTGTTTATTCGCTTTGCTTTGCCTATCAATAAAATTCATACATTTTCAAATAACTATGTCATGTGCACATCAAGTTAGCCGTAGTTGTTTCAGGAATTCAATGTAAGATGTGTTATTTGTTTGACACCTTACATATCACCAGCCTTCCGTGATGATTTTTGTACTTAAGGTAGAAAATGGTTGGGACATTGCCTAAGTCAGTCAAGAATTACACTTTTTCTCAAGTATTGAACATTGGTCAGCCACTTGGTCGAGTTCTTATCCTATTAAATTCTGTTGGTCTGTATACTTTAATTCTTAACATGGTTGACTTCGTTATTGATTTAATTGTATCCTTTAAGTAAATACTTTAAATTTTTATACTGATATCAATTTCTTTTCTTATTTATTTAAGTGAGTTTTGTCTATTTTATATTTTATGTTGAAGATTAGGAGCGTGTCACATCACTCTTTTAATACTCTTTTATCAACCAATTACTATTTAAATCAGCTTAAAAAGTTAAATACTTTATACATAATCCAAAAATGCAGAATTGACATTCTCCTGCTTCTTTTACAAAAATTATGATTCTAACATATAATGTAAGCATCAAAATAAATCTCTATCAAATCCTAATCATGTCGAAATTTTAAAAGTTTCTATTATTGATTTGTGCAAACTCAAAAACATTATAGTCGTAAACAATATTCATACACAAATATTATTCAAAAAATATCACTCTAATAGACAATATTTCCTTTTTAACATATTATTCTAATTACATTATAAGTACATAAAACATTTCTTTACTGAAAGGTTTCTCCTGTATTGCTAATGAAGCAAAGATTACGAAAAGACTGTTATACAATTCTTATTCGGACACTATCACATATTATATAGAGAGATATAAATTGTATCAAATCGTTATGAATAAATCGAAGTCCTATGTTAATTGTGGCTTTTGCGGCATTTTCGCTGTCTGACACTGATCTTTACCTCATTCCGACCACTATTTTCGCACTATGTCTACGAATGTTCTTGGGTGAGGTTGGCAAAGAATGTCTTTGCACAAAGCTGAAGGACTTGTGCGAGATGCTTGTCGGCAAACTTTTGGGTGGGCAGCAGCGTTCTTCGTCGATTTTTGCAACAGGATGTTGCTGTAGTTTGGTGTTACCCTCATAATAACATAAACCTGTTAGTGCGGAGACTCGTTAAGTATTGGCTTTAAAAACGTGTATTTTTCTTCTCAAGACATTGCTGAAGGTATTTATATTTTTGTTGCACTTCACAGACAACTAGTTTACAATAGGATAGGTATTTGGAAAAGTATATCTTGAAATATTTTCGCCCGTCTTCTCTCTTCAACATCACTCTTGTGACTCTATTCCTTCTGTTCTTCCAAGCATCTTTATTTTCTCGGACTTGATCGTTGTATCTTCTCAGGGCAGGATATAAGAAATTATTGGCCTCTACTTTTACATTCGATAGTGATTCAATCGTTGGTTAGGACGTGCAGTTCAGTACTGACTGCATTGATTGGCTGATTTTCCATCAGCTCTGTAGTTCAATATAAGATCGCAGTCTCGTAACGACAGTGCGATTCTACATGTTTTTTTTATTTTTTTTCCGAATTGTGTCTCATCCAAGCCGGGGTTTCTTTGCGGCGTTTTATTTTTAGTCCGCGCACTGGCTGCTGTTTCGTTTTATTTGTTCCCCGTTGTTCCCTGCAGTCCTTCAGACTTAAGTATCGGTCGAAAGTGAATTGTCGCAAGACCTGGACCCAACGTCCATCTTCTGCTACTCATCCACCCTCCTTGTGCTTTCTTTGTCACGGCAAGGTTGCTGCCGCAGTTAGGTACAGGTGTTGCCTTTGTTACTCATCGCCATCCTTCTCGTGCCCTTGCTGGCGCCTCCGCATCGTAAAAAATCATTGATGTCGTCCATTCACGTCCCATATACGTTTTCAGTTGTCATCAGTCGCATTATTGTGGGAAGTTGGCGAATTTTTCTTGCAGGAAGTCGAGTACAAAAATTTTTTCTTATAATCTAACGGCTAATTTACGCCTCTTAAGAAATTCTTTGCATGGTTCGGCGCCCTATCTCTGTGTTACAATTCTAGTTTCTCTATCAGGTTCCAATTTTTTCCTGATATCTTAAGCTAATGAGACACCTTATTCATCACGTGTGGTGTCGTGGTGTGGTATGTTAGTATGTCATGCTATTAGTTCATCACCTTGGCAAACTCTACATATCATGTTAATTGCTACATATAAAAATTTAAGGTACTTCTCAGTTCTCTGTCTCTTCTTTTCCTCAGTCTCCTGGTCACGTCCTGTCTGAAACATACTTGATGGCTTCATTGATATTATTACTGATGCGTATAAGTGTTTATTTATCATACCTTTTAATATGGTTTACATCATGAAATCTTAAACTCTTACCTATCTCATTCTTTTTCGGCTAGTTCTGTCTATATTATTTTGTTTGAGTGGTGGAACATCGTTCCTTAGGTCTGGAAGGCTCTTTCTTTTCCACCTATGTTTGACACTGTACAGCCCTGGCTCAAAGAGAAGTGTATAGTGCTCCCAAAACTGCCGCTGTCTTTTCCCCTATTTATCACAGCTCGTCTTTCATTCAGAAAATCCGCACCTATTATCTTGTCCACCGTCAATTTCGGTATGATAACCAAACTGGCTTCGATCTTTTGATCTTGTCAAGAAGGATTTAACCTTGTTTGTTTATTGACATCCACAGCATTTTTGATGGGAGCCTCCAATTTAATCTTTTGCGTTTTCAAGATCGGTAATTCTTCATTAGCATTGCATTGGTTAAATATGATCTCCGAAATCGCAGTTATATCGTTTCCGCTGTCTATGACTACATTAATTGGAATTTTCGCTACCATGGCCTTCACAACTAGTTGAATCTCGACTTGTTTGCTCTGTTCTTCGTCATTTCCCTGAATTATAACATCCTCTATTGAATCATAGGTGAGTCGTTTCAGGATTTTTAGTTTTGAATTCGAACCTTCTGTCGGATATGCTTCGGCCACTATCTCTCTCTCTTCTACAACTTCTTCTCCATATTTAATTTTCTTTTCTCTCAACTCAACTACATCTGTCTCTTCTTTCTTCTCGGAAATTCCCAAATAGTCGCATACAAATGCCCTTATTGTATCTCTGCAACTTCCATCATTGTACACATTGGAACCTCTTCCCAATTGTAATTTATTTTCAACTTCCATTGACGCGCATTATCCTTCTTAAGTTCGTTTTCCCTGGTCTCAGCCTCAAATAACCCTGGAATTGTAATTACTTCGTCCTTATTCTCTTCTCCCATTGAGCCTGCCTCTGGTAATACGTTTTCTTCGTCGGTATCCTCCCAATTAATTTCTCCCCTGCATTATGTTGTTCTTTTTCTACCTTTGTGTGATCCCTGCGATCCTATTTCCTTATTTGTTACCTCTCGTGACAAAATGTTTATTCCTCTCAGGGGTATTTTATCCTCTTGGAATCGGTTCTTCCTAGTTTCAGTTTCATCTGCCTCTGCGATGCTAATTACTTTACTTCTTATCTCGACTTCCGTTATGCTTGCTTCATTTTGTTCCTGTACTCCGATTTTTTGCGAAACCCTCCCGACTAATTCCTCTCCAACCTGCTGTTTGGGGTATCTCAACTTCTTTCGGTCCCTGCGGCTCTTTTCCTTTATCTTTCACTTCTCGTGACAAGGTGGATACTTCTCTCATTACGTTGCTGCTGCTTGCTTGGGTAGGTATATTGCTCTCCTTGACTTGGGGGCTCTCTCGTTAGCTCGAATGTTTGTTGTGGTTTGGTAGGTTTACCTCCACGGCTTCTTTCGGTCCTTCCTGTCTTTGTTCGACCTGGTGGCACGGGTTTCATTGCTGGTAATTTGTTGGCCTGTTTGTCCTCAAATACCCATTGCGATTACCGTTGTTCCCCCCGTTGTTCCGTACCAATTACCGTTTCTTTGTTGGAGTCTATTGTCACTTCTCTGCACGAAGTTACCGCCCGATTCGTAATAGCTGACATTCCTTCGTGCGGTCTCCGGCGCATTCCGCTGTCTTTCATTCACGTTTTCACGCGTGTTTCGCTTCTTTCTTGCTTCATCTTCTGAGAATATGAATCTTAATTAGCTCAAAATTCTTTTGAAGGCCTCCGCGTCATTGCCTTGCCTTGGCAGCTTCATGGTACACAATTTAATCAATTCTCCATTGCTATGTGGCACATCCAAACATTTGTTTTTCTTTGCCATTGCTTCGAAAAATTTTACAGGGCTCTGCTCTCCGGAATTCTCGAAATATGGTTATTTTAGGTCATACTTCACTCTATTTAACGCTTTACTGGACCAGTAGTGTGAGAGGAACATATCTCTGAAATCATCGTATGATCGACATGCAGCAGCTACGATTTACATCGTTTCTGCTACTGCTCCAGAAATATGGGCACATATAAAGTATAGTCTGTGCGCTAATGTCCAATGTTCTGGTAGTACTTCTCTGAACTGAACAGTGAAGGTGCGTGGATTTCCTTCACGGAAATGATGAAACTTTCTCACAGTGAGCAAACGATCGTTGTCGTACCTCGTCATGGTACCGTATGTAATTCGCGAGCCCTCCTCCCTTCTGTTCCACATCATTACACGTGTCAGTCTTTCAGGTTGTGGGAAATCTATTGGATATTGTCCACTGCAACTTTCGCCTAGTCTTGCATGATATCGTTGTAATAGAACGCAATGTCTTTCTTTCATCGGCCCTGCTTGAGTGTCAGTATCCTGTACGCTATAACCTTCGCACCCTTGCATTTCTCTGTCACATATTGGGTCGGTATCTTGCCTGGCTAATCTTGCCTCTTCATCATGTGGTCCGAATTGTTCCGAAAAGTATGTTGTGGTTCCCAATGTCTTCGTGGTGCCGACTGCTCTTCGTGAGTTTCGAAACGTGGCAACGCAGGTGGTCGGTTATTGGCTAATTTCTTCTCCGCTTGTGATTGGAATTGTAATTGCGTGGAATCTTTGTCCATTCCTTGTGAAACTTCTTGCCTTTCTCGTAGCGTTATTGACTCGGAAGTTGTTACGGATTCAGAGTTTGTATGATCTTGATCACTTCGCTCCTCTGTAGTTCGCAACAGTTTTTCTCTGAGTTTTTCGAACTGATTGTTCGTTTTCGCTTCTATTCTCACGATGCGAGTATCGTACCTGTTGAGAACCGCTTTCGTGATGCGTTTTTGCAACACACTATCTTCAACAACTATTTGTCGTGCTATGCCCGCTGCTTGGTGTATAATTGCATTAACCTGTTTGGTGATCTTTGCAATTTCATCGTGAGTATCATCACACAATGTTATGATTTCAGTATGTGTGTTGTCACGCAATGTTTGCATTAACCTGTTTGGTGATCTTTGCAATTTCATCGTGAGTATCATCACACAATGTTATGATTTCAGTATGTGTGTTGTCACGCAATGTTTGCATGTCTACTTGGAGCTTGTAAATATCTGTTCTTAACTGCGTGTGACCTATTATCAATTTTTCGATCACATCTCTGGACTCTTTTGCCTCTTCCTCTATGTGACTTAACTGTTGTTTGATCTCACGCAGTAGTTTCTCTGTTCGCACGCTCTGCTCGCGTATCTGTTGCTTTATCTCTCTGTTTTGTATCGTCATGGTGCGCGTTAATTGCTGGAGAATTTACGACAAATTAAGGGGTCCTACTACTTCTTCTTCCAACGCGCTTCTTTCTGCATTTACATTCTCGTGTCTGTCCGTAACTGACCGCAACCAAACATGCGGTGACACATTTCGACTTGTATTGCCTATACTCGGTGGTGAGGGAGGTCTTATTACATGTACTACGGGTTGTACGTATTCATGACGTTCCCCACCTTCCTGCACCTCTGAATTATGTTGGTCGCCGCTTACAGCGCCTTGTTGCTCGGTATTTAAGTTATGCTGCATCCCATAATCTATTTCCCGCAGCATTTCGTTGTTGGTTTTCTGTCCTGGGGTTCCCATACGTAATCTTGCTGGGTGTCAATTTCAGTTCGGGTAAGGTCTCGATCTGCCATTGCTAATCTCTCTGATTCACGTAATTACAATTTTACCTGACACGCCTTACTTTGCGTAATCATGTGATCAAACGACCTTCACCCTTTCATTCCTTTTCCTAATTCCCTTGACACAATAACAAGACTGTACGACCATCGCTTACCAGTTGTGACAAAACAAAATTACCAACGCTGTGTCAGCCACCTGTGCAAATACAAGAGTGGCATTAAAACTATACTACAGGAATACTATGTCTGTCTCTCAGTGCATTCTACGTCTCTGTCTCCCTATTGATTTGTCAGTTGCCACTAGAGACTGATTCTGATCTATCTTCCTACCACAGCTACGCTCTGTGAGTGTTTTAGGAATTTGTTGTTGAACCTACGGCCTGCAAGGTAGGAAGATACCATCTCACGCATGCTGAGTTTAGAAGGGGTATCAGTATGGACAGTGATGAAATCAGACAATGATCTCAATGTCAGTTCCACTGCACTACCTGTAAAGGAAACGTTATAGCTAACAGATATTGGTGTACACGTTCATTCGTAACTATATGTTAGTAAAAAATAAAAATCTTTGATTTTCGTTATTAAGGTTTATTTTTATTCTAAGTATGACTTTACGACATAACAATGTTAAGAAAATGACGTCAGCATAAGGGGGTTGTTTGTGTTATTGCCCCGGGTGACAATTAGACGAAGTATTTGTCAGGATTTGTAAGCCATGGGTCCTTGGGGTACGGCAATATGCGAACACGAGAAGTAAGATTAAACAGTTTCATTAACAAAGGCTGATTATAAAACACGCACGCTACGTGCACCCATCATCACTGTGTCTGACATCCTAACACAGGCTAATTATGGTCGTATCGAAGGGCTCCGCGGTGAGCTAAGAAAAGAGACATATTCGCGCCCGAGGCCATGCTAGTTAAAACGGCGCGCTGCAGACGGCAGCCAGTGGCTTACTACCTGCGACGCACTGCGGCCAGACGCACGTGTACTGACCAAGCAAACTGTCAGCAGTCCAGACAGGTCGGCTGGCGAGCGCTTGTTATGTACCGTACGGCTGTGTGCAACCCATAGACCCTTACATCAGGATGGTAAAATATTGATACTGGGTGTTCAGAACTGTGAAGCGAAATTCCTAAGTATTATGAGATTTTTTAATGGTAAGATGGTCGATGACCATGTCTGGGGGACGAAAAAAATACAAACAAATTAAATACAGTTGGGGCCAGAGATATCAATTGCGCTAAGATGCACAATGAAAATACCCAAACTGAATGGGGGTCGGTAAAGAGCTACCAAAAAGAAGTACACAATTAAAGCTCTTCATAACTCTACAGTGGCTGATCAGTCCTTTTCGTTAGATCAGACATCTCGCGTTTCTGCATCAATTAAGCCTGTTAATAGTGAATATGTTTAACTAGAGGTCATGAGTGAATGTAGAAAAATTAGGAGAGACGGAGATGACTTCAGTTCTGAGTCTCAATTGAATATCACTTGCTGGCATAGCGTGATCGCGTGTTACATTTCCTACGTCTTCGGTGAAGTTGAGTTTCCTATTTATTCCCTACCTAAGTTAATTGGCATTGTACACGCTATTTTGGTGGAGTTGTGCGCATGTCATTGCCCTCAGATCGCTCGCAAGCGTTAACTGTCCGTACTCGGTGCGATTCTCCATGCTAGGAGACTGCAGTTTAACTCCTTTCGAGTTAAGGCGAGCCTGTGAACAAGTGTTCACATAATGACTCTCGCAACCGCCCCAGTGTGGCGTGAGTCGCCTTACTCAAACACTCGCCGATTTTCTGCAAGAGAAGAAGCCAATTACTCTGTTTGCAATTTGCCTATATCAAAGCTAGTGGGCACGCATTTTCTTTCTGGCCAACAAGGGCGTTTTTACTTGTTATATCTCCACCCACTAGTGTTTTTGTAGCCTATCACAAGTGTCAAATCTTTCGTGGGGTACAGTTTAACTTCTGCTACGTAATACTGAAATAAACAGCTTTTTCTTTAATGGGAGTTTTAACACAGATGGCTACCGCGAGTCATCAATATTTTGAGTTGAGTTTATGCAGACATTTATCTGCGGTCTCTGTAGAATGGTTTTCTTTAGGATCGTCGTTAAAAGCAGGTAAAAGGGCTGCTTTTGGCGGCTGCCTTCTCAGTGGCTGCGGCGTCTCATTGTGTCCGCTAGGTGTCACGTGATGAGGGTACAGCTGTTCGAGATGGCATGCTATCATAAAATTCTCCTTTCCTTCAGAATTCGCCTCGTAGCTGAGGTCGGGTTAGTTGTGTATATTCACGAAATGTCAGTTTTTTTTATTCGTTTTTCTTTGCCTATCAATAAAATTCGAACATTTTCACATAACTATGTCGTTTGGCATATCGAGTTAACCAGAATTGATTTAGGAATTCAATATAAGGTGTGTTATTTGTTTGACACCTTACAGAACTTGCTACCGTGTGAGTACCTAATTTGGTAGTATTAATGTCAAGGCCAGCCGGTGTGGCCGTGCTGTTCTAGGCACTACAGTCTGGAGCCGAGCGACCGCTATGGTAGCAGGTTTCTAATCCTGCATCGGGCATGGATGTGTGTGATATCCTTACGTTAGTTAGGTTTAATTAGTTCTAAGTTCTAGGCGACTGATGACCTTAGAAGTTAAGTCGCATAGTGCTCAGAGCCATTTGAACCATTAATGTCAAGCACATGGGGAAGAGAAATAATCCAGTATCAAATCAATTGAAACACTTTAAATGTGCTGCTACGGGAGATCATACCATTACATACCAGTACCATCACTGCTGCAAAAAGAGGCTCAATGTGACGCCCATCAATGTCCAGAAGAGAGTGAAAGCGCAGGATTGCAATCTGCACAGGAGAACGAAGCATTTCTGTAGGTATGCTGCCTACTTCTCTTGATATGCAGTGCTTCAGTTCATCACATGTATGAATGTTCACCTGGTAAACCATGTCCTTCAGGTAGCTCCATAATCAGAAACCACAGGGAGTGAGATCAGTTTATCATTCTGGCGAAGCATTTGGAAACGGTCGTCTGATAATTCGATGGTTTCGAAATTTGTTTTGGTGAAGCAGGTGAACTTCATGAGCGATATGCGGTGGGGCCCCATCTTGCATGAAAACTATTGAGTTCAATGCGTCTCTCTCCTGCAGGGCAGGTATGACATACTGGCGAAGCATATCGCAGTAAGGCTGGCCAGTCATACTGCACGTGTATGGTCCTTGAGCGCTAACCTTTCAAAAAAAGACTGGGCCAATGATGAATGTATCTCTGAAGCCACACCCAACGCTGACACATTCACCATAAAGAGGAACTTCATGCACACTGACCAGAGGTGTTGATCCCCAAATTCGGCAGTACTGTGTGCACACATCACCCATCAGAGAAAAATGATCTTTGTCCGTCGATAGGATTGTCCAGGGCCAGCCCTCGTGAACTTCAATCCTTGCGAGAAAGTGAAGAGCGAAGTGAACACATCGTTGTGCATCCTGTGGTGCAAACTGCTGTACTTTGTGGATCTTGTGCAGGTACCATTTGGGAATGGTGGACCAAGGGATGCTCAACTGTCATGAGACAGCACACGTACTGCCTGGGGATCGGGAATTGGACGCAATGTTGTCTGCCATAGCAACAGTGATTTCATCAACCACCTGTGGTGCAACCAGTAGTTGGCCTCGTCCTAGAGAGACGCCCAGTTATTCAGTAGATTCAGACCTCTTCATCGTGCTCCACAAAGCAGGTGGAGAAAGAGGACCCTTCCATAATCCTTTCAGCCAGAGATATTCTCGAAGTGGAGCTGCACAAATAAGAAGTCTCTTCAGTATATACAATTCGTAATACAAGCGAAACAATATAGTTCCTTAGTCACTGTTGTAGCGTTCGTAGAACGGCTCATCTTCAACTGATCCACGGCCGTGCGGCGCAGCACTTATGTCCTCTTCGTGCAGAGGCTGCTCTTGTCTGGGTGTCGCCCTAGAGAGGGGTCGGTCAGCGTACTATTGGCTGACGTCGTCTCATAGCCCTCTCTGCTCTTCCGGCCTCGGCTGCTGTTCCGGCACTGGACGTTAAGCCGAAACATTCTTCCCTCCCCCCCCCCCCCCCTTCCCCAAAGCGACGGACCGTCGTCGTATACCGAGCTCGAAAACGACAGGGGAGGCAGGAGTGGGGTTGCTGCATTGGACCGGAAGCTGTGTCTGCAGGGGACGTCAGACTTCCGGCTGTACCCACCACCCGGCCTTCTCTCTGGTGGAAACGTCCCACAGAAAACGACCAGAAGGTTACGCGTCCACCTCCTGAGGACCATGACCAGATGTCGGAAGGGTCGGCTGCTGTGGCGTGAGCAGGTGCGGTCGTTCCGCGATGTCGTGATGACACCCTCTGGCGGCTGATGTGGCCGCGCTGTCATCGGCATCCGTGAATCTGGGGGGAGAGACACAGAAGGATCACCGTGCACATGACAGTGGTGAATTTAATTGTGATATCGGCGCTGCAATCCATCTGGGCTTGAAATGAGATACATGGATGCACCAAGTCGATGAAGGATCTCGCATCGCGCCCACCGTCCGCTGTCACTAAAAATCCTGTAAAACATAATATATTGCGGCGCGAAGCGATACTTGCGGCCGTCCATTGGTGCCGGATGCTGAGGAGGGTGGAGTAGGGGAGCAATGTCGCTTGGCGGCGGCCGTGAAGCAATTCCGCCGGCGATGGACCATCTCGTGGATACAAACCACAGGAGGCGAGAAAAAATTGCAATGCTTGATCCCTGGTGTGTGTGGAACGAAGTTTGGCCAACTGCTGCTTGAAGGTTCTGACAAAACGTTCCGCTTTGCCGTTTGACTGTAGATGTAACGGTGCACTAGTTAGATGCTGTATGCCATTGCGTTCAAAGAATGTTTCAAAAAATGGTTCAAATGGCTCTGAGCACTATGGGACTTAACGTCTGAGGTCATCAGTCCCCTAGAACCTAGAACTACTTAAACCTAACTAACCTAAGGACATCACACACATCCATGCCGAAGGCAGGATTCGAACCTGCGACCGTAGTGGTCGTGCGGTTCCAGACCGTAGCGCCTAGAAGCGCTCGGCCACCCCGGCCGGCAAAGAATGTTTCAAATTCGTTTAACGTGAACTGAGGACCGTTGTCTAACACTATGGCTTCAGGCAAACCTTCGAGGCAAAAAATAGAGGACAACACCTGAACTGTGCTACGTGACATTGTCAAGTTCATTGGCACAGCAAAAGGAAATTTGCTATACGAGTCAACCACAATCAACCAAGGAGTGTTCCAAAAAGGTCACGCAAAGTCTATGTGCACACGTTGCCATGGTGATTGCGACTTCGGCCAAGCACAGAATTTTTGTGGCGAAGTGGACTGATTTTCCGCACATGCGTGACTCTGTGACGTCATTTGTTCTATTTTTTAGCCCATACTCTGCCAAGTACAGTGTCGACGCACTAACTATTTGGTACGAACAATCCCTCAGTGTCCTTGGTGAAGTAACTGCAACACTTCTTTTTGCAGAGCTTCAGGGACCAACACACGTGACTGTCCACTGTCATTTTGAACAAAAATCACACCTTCGTGTATAGCGAGTCTATGCCGACGTGCGAAATATCGGCGTACTACAGAGTTCTTTGTGATATGCAAGGAAAAAAAGAGAACGTATCCAATCAATGGGCCATGAATATGAAATTCGTGCCGAAAATAATTACGGGCAACGGAATACTCGGCATACAACTGAGTATGAATATCATAATAATTATACATATATCTCCAGTCCCTGAACAGAGATGTTCACACGATAATGAAACCAAGCCTTGACTCATGGCCTTAAAACTAATGAGCTTCTGATGAAGTTACCAGTTACAAGTGGCCCTCACCATACGAAAATCTTGTATAAAACACCTTGACAGGCTCTACCACTGTTGGGCTTATTTTAGTTTGCCAAAGTGCAGTTAGGGACACTAGAACACAATGCGTCTTTCACGAATCCAACTAGTTCAGGTTTTACAAAATACGACAAGTCAGATTCAGCGGTTGCGTAGATGAAATTCCAAAAAATCATCAGTGATATATGGCTCAGGAACTTGCAGACAAGAGATTATGGCCCGCTCAGAGGTAACTTTCTGTCCTACGTGACGCACCCCACACAGGGCCGATTACTGCCAAATGCCACACTGCATCATCGTACCGCACACCCCATTCCACATATAGGTGCAAACACGATCCGTCCGACACGTAGTTTACCGCTTCAGTGCTGAGGTCCCATCAACGCCAGAGCAAGACAGACATCGCGCAGGCACGCACGGCCTTAAATTCCCTTAGCAGCCTTTTCGCGTGCCCCCTATCGGGACGCAGCAAATCCATCACCCAGCGACAAAGTAACAAGGTTTCCGGCCGCACCCGCAACTCATCGATATCAGCCGACGCACGGCTCAATCATTTTAAAGCTCTCTTTTCACTTTTTCTTAATTGATGGCCTACAGACACTATCAACTCAGCCACTCTCCGATACACATTTCACAAATTATAAGTTATAATTAGTTTTGTAGATGGAAGTCATATATTTTCAGTGCCCTTAAATTGGATAACATCTAATAAAGTTTAGAGGTGTTAAATTTCGGAGGCAAAATCTATGTTGACAAACTGCCTATTGGCCGGGTTCTTTGGCCGACGCTCGTCTGATGAGTTTACCATCGTTCCGCCAGCACGAGTGGCTGGCATTGTCAAAATTTCACCCTCCATTGCCGGTGTTGAACTGAAGCCGAGCTCTCGGTCGCAGGCTATATGTACGTGGTGCGCCAACGTCCGAGGGCTTCTCCGCGGTCATTTTCGATGCGATTCTCCTCTCGCTGTCCGCAGCTCGTGGTCGTGCGGTAGCGTCCCTCTTCCCGCGCCCGGGTTCCCGGGTTCGATTCCCGGCGGGGTCAGGGATTTTCTCTGCCTCGTGATGACTGGGTGTTGTGTGATGTCCTTAGGTTAGTTAGGTTTAAGTAGTTCTAAGTTCTAGGGGACTGATGACCACAGATGTTAAGTCCCATAGTGCTCAGAGCCATTTGAACCATCTCCTCTTGCTACCTGCAACGGCCGTTCGCTGCAGCACGAAGTGCCAGGATCCGTTTACCTCAAGGCTTTCTTCTTTCTTGTTGAAGCTATTCCCGTATTTTTGTATTTCTATCGCTTCTATGAGCAAGCAGGTTTGATAGTTCTTTTCTGCAGCCTGAATTTCCGTCTCGGCGAATTTTACTACGTGGTCGGTGTCACACAGTGCGTGCTCTGCCACTGCCGATTTCTCCACCTGCCCCAAGTTGCAATATCGCTTATGTTCTTTGATCCTGGTGTTGTTTGATCATCCAGTCATTCCGATATAAACTTTTACGCATGTGCACAGTATGCGGTATATTGTTAAGTGGGTCCGTTTTCTCCTTTGCCGATCTGAGCTTCTCTATCGGTTTGAGGATCGTCTTTACGCCGTGTTTGCGCAGTATGGGACCGAGTCTGTCCGCCAGTCTGGGAATGTATGGCAGAAAGGCCGTACCCGACATTTCTTTTTCTGATTTGTCATTTCACCGTGTGTTCAGCTCTGTTACACTTATAATATAACTTGCGGAGTACCAATTGCTCCTCAGTACACTTTCCGCGTGTTACATATCGCGTCTGAGGTGCTGTGGCTCACATATTCATCCTGATCGCGTTACGAGGGCATTATTCATGGCTCTTTTTTTTGGCTCGGGTGGTGGTTTGGTATTTTGTGCAGGCATCAGTCCATGTGTGTCGGTTTTCGATACACGCGGTGTCCCATGTTTTCGCCGTCCCTTGTGAACAGCGCATCTAGAAATGGTAGGTTTTCTTTTTTCCTTTTCTATTTCCGTGGTAAATTTTATGTCTGCACAGAGGCTGTTCAAGTGTCTTAGGAAGTCAACGAGCTGTTTTTAGCTATGACTCCACACAACGAAATTCCATCGAAGTATCTGTACCACACCTTAGGTTTACAAGTCTCCAAGTCCAGTGCCTGTGCATCGAAATGTTCCATGAAGACGTTGGCCACCATTGGACTAATAGTACTACCCATGGCGATGCCTTCCAGCTGTTCGTAGAAATTGCCATTCCAAGTGCAATAGCTCGTGGTGAGACATGCATGAAAGAGCTTTGTGATGTCTTGCGGGCAAATGGAGATCCAGAGAGTCACTGAGTGGCACTTCCGTAAACAAAAAACAATATCAAACCTGACCAGGATGTCGTTTGGTACAAGTTTTAGTTTCTTCAGCTTCTCAATTAAATGTCCCGTGTCCTTTATGTATGTTTCAGTCTTCCCCACGTGCGGCTGGAGCAGAGAGGCGAACCGTTTTGCTAGTTCATACGTCGATGAGCCAGGAGTGCTAACAATCGGTCTTAGTGGAAAGGTGCTAATACCGAAGCGGCCATTCTGACCCTTCCTTGTGAAAGAGCAGAGAAATACGCACTGAAACAGCCAGGATACGGCGCTGAGCAAAACCACCAGCTTGCAATCAGAAGAAAGAAGAGGTACAAGCTATTAAGAATCTTAACTTCGACAAGAGTATATTGGTATTGACTGCCGATAAGGGAAATGAGGCCGTCGTAATAAAGACAAAGATTATGAGCAAAAGATTCTGGACCTATTAGATCCGACGATGTACCGAAAACTGAGCGCATATCCGACGCAGCGTATCACACGGACTACGAATCTGTTAATCAAGGGGTCTTCTCTGCCGGCGGACTTACAGAGGGACCTGCGATTCACAGAAGCCCTGCCACCTCTGCTCTAAGGGTTACCTAAGACCCATAAGAACAACGATCGACTAAGACCGATTGTTAGCGCTCCTAGCTCACCGACGTATAAACTGGCAAAATACTTGGCCTCTCCAGCTGCACGTGAGGAAAACTGACACATACATAAAGGACTCGAGACTTTTCACTGAGGAGCTGAAGAAACTAAAACTTGAACCAAACGAAATCCTTGTCAGCTTTGATATTGTTTCTTTGTTTACGAAAGTGGCACTAAGTGACCCTGTGGAGCACGTCGGCTCCATTTTCCAGCAAGACATCACAAAGCTGTTTCATGCATGTCTCACCACGACCTATTTCCCTCGGAGTGGCAATTTCTATGAACAGTGGAAATGACCGTGGAGAAACCCTCGGACGTTGGTGCCTAGGTACATATAGTCTGCGACCGGGAGCTCAGATCTAGTTCACTGCAGTATTGGGGAAAAGTGGTTTCTAGTGCACTCTGCATCGTCGTCAGATGTATCCAAGATGGCGGCGATGAGGTCATCCAAGATGGCAGCAAGTAGACTTGGCAACAGTGCATGGCGTCATCCATGATAGCTGCTTTGACATCATCCAAGATGGCGGATTTTGGCATGCAGTTTGAATTTTGGTGGGAAGAAAGTCAATTGGGCTACCTCCACTAACCTAACCCCCCTCCCCTCCTCTCCCCCAGAACAATGGTGGGAAGTTCAATTTCCAACAGGTTAATGCATCACACCACAGTTATCTCTACTAACGTAAGAAAATGTTGGGAAACAAAGGGCAGGTGGGTCACCTCCACTAACTTAAGTTACCCGACCACCACCTTGTCCTATGAACTGGCACCAAGTTTGAACTTTGGTGGTAAAGAAAGGTCACTTGGGGTATTTCTACTAACCTAAGAAAATGCCGGGAAAGAAAGGTCACCTCCACTAACGCAAGTCACCCAACCACCACCTCATTCTAGGGATCGGCGGGAAATTTGAATTTTGGCGGTATAAAAAGGTCACTTGGGCTATCTCTACTAACCTAAGAACATGGCAGGAAAGAAAGGTCACTTGGACTGCCTCCACTAATCTACGTCATCCGACCACCACATCTTCCTAGGGATTGGTGGGAAAAGGACCCAGCCTGCACTGGGCTCCTGACAGAGGAAGGAGTGTACTTTATTTATTTTGGGACAATTTATTTCGGGACGGATTTTGAGAGATGGTATATTTATCACAGTGATACAGAACACACGATCTGACATGCCACACAGCCTACAGACCTACAAACCGCTCGTAAATAATGCAATACAGTTATGTCCAGAGACCCAAACAACTCGTAAATCGTCAAAATAACAATACATCTAAAAGACTCTGCAGACATGCTTGCTAATCGTCAACTGTCAAAATCATGCAACAGTCTTTATTTAAAAAATCTGAGTCACTACTGCAATCCAGTGTGTTCGCCACGAGCTCCAGAGCCCAACTAACCTGGTACACAGTACCACCACCAGAGGGCACTGTCGTCCATTCTGTGGCGTTATCTAAGATGGTGGCCATGACGTCACCTGATCACGCAAGTACCATTATCCATGATGGCGGCAAACCGTGTGTTCACTACGTGATACAGAGTCCAACTGGTCTAGTACACAGTACTGCCACCAGAGGGTGCTGTCCTCCACTCCATGACGTAACCCAAGATGGCTATCTGGAGGGGAAAGTGACTCAGCCTGCGTTGGGTTGCTGCAGAGAGTAAGGAAGAAGTGTACTTTATTTATTCCTGAACAATTTATTTAGGGATGGAGTATATGTATCACATTGATACAAAACACATGCTCTCACATGCTTGGGATCGCGCCACACAGCCTACAGACCTGTAAACTACTTTTAAATAACACTCTGCACACAAATCCAAAATTATTGAAATAATTTCAGTACAGACATGCAAATTCCTCCTAAATAATGCAGTACACTCATGTGCAGACGCAAAATCAACTCGTAAACTGTCCAGTTAGCGCATAACATAGCCTACAGACCTGCTTGCAAACTAATGCAACAGACACACGCAGGCACCGCCTTCAGCCCCCTGTCTACTAGACCACACAGGAGGCTACTGGCAGTTGGGATGCACTGACAGCCCCTGTGAAGTGATGCGACTGTCAGCCGCCAAGTTATGCATAGGTTCCCACAAGAATGAGGAAGCGACATTCCGTTCATAACTAGGTACCACAGAAATTCCCATCGAAATGCATGTTCACCTAAGCACCGTTGCTGATGCCACCGAATAGGAGTGAAGATCTATTTGCAGAGCATGTCGACGCCGGACGCAAGCCATCATGACCCATCGCACTCTCAATGCTGCCGATGGCATGTGAAAGTTTGCCGTTCCTGGCCCGATGATGCATAGCTCCAGTGCAGGTCCAGTGGGAGCACCATTCGCAATTTTTTTCTGCAGATGAGACTTTCAGTGGTAAAATTATTTTGCACAGATCGCTAAATTGCACTGACAGTTAAACCTGCAAAGTTGTCTACAGATCATCAAATACATACGAGAGTCACAAGAATATTGGAAGCCAGGGACATATTTACCAGTGTAACTACAATGAAATATTACAATTGCTACTACAGTCTGACACCAATCTATGTACAGATAATTTCTCCACTTGATGGTTGTGCTTCTGAAACGAATCAGTATCTATAGCACACATAATTTTCCACGTAAAAAATCTATCTCATGCCCTCGCAGTTATTGATGTGCAGAATCAATATGTCCCTCACCCAAGGACAGTCATCTTCTCTAGTCATGCCACAACATAAACCACAGTAACTTTACAGTGCAATATATACACATTTTACAGAACATAAGCTGCAGTAGCCTTACAGTGCAATAAATACACTTCACACAAACAGTGCAATTATCTTTTATAACTGTACAGCACCTGAAAAAATTATGGTATGCCTACACTCACACCGGCTAGATGTCACGATTCTCCTCAGTCCTAGGGAAGCACCGTCCGCCTTTTCTTTCTTTCTTCATGTGGGACTTTAAGTGGAAAAAAACTAATTTACACTGATCGGCATATTGCACCGATAACTAAACCTCGCAAAGTGCCATACATGTCGTCAAATACGAAAGACTCTTACTCCATTACACTTCTCTCCTACTGAGGACAGGAGCTGGAATGTTAGAGCGTGTAACCAATATCCAAGCCAGCAATATATCACCACATACCGTGTCGATGTGGTAAACGTACGATTCATATCCTCCGCCATACAAAATCATCCCTTTTGCAGCAGAAAGCCCTAAGTGGATGAAAGTCACTCTCAGAACTGTTTGCAAAGACTGGCTCGTTTTTACCTCGGTACAAACGCGTTACTGTTTCTGGTCCGGACCTGCCTGCTTGCTCTTGTTTCTACACCCATCTCTAGACTCGGGGATTACAAGAACACATGTATTTTAGCATGGGTTGCCATAATATTACACCATTGTCGTCGTACTTCTCGATATCAAGCTCATAGCAATATAGCCTGCATAACAGTATCGCTCGCGCAACATAATTCCGAAAATATAGACTGGAAATTATTTCTATACAAAACTGAAACGTTAGCGCTTATCCTGCCTTTACACGAGAAGTCAAAACAAACAGACGAAAAATGATATTTCCAGTCATGTATACCGATCTAGGTGATGTAGCAGATTCGAAACCATCTCTATAATTTACCAAGTCAACTAAGGTGTTTCCCATGTCTAGAGAACCACCAAACGTGTCTTTCACCTGCTAGATGCACACACCACAATCCATGGCCCCTCAACTAAATACAGGCGTGGAATGTGCAGAAGCAATGAACCAAACAATTTACATAATGGCCCAGCGCAAACACACGTCCATATTGAATCTTCTCAAATTTCCGCATGATCACGATAGGTATCCAACACATACTAAGTATTAGTTCGGTATTCTGCCGTCTAGAAGACGACGCAGTTAACTCCGCTACATTCTTGCATTCCAATGGAGCTTTGCGTTCGTACAGCTCCTGTCGTTAGCTGAAAACGTGAATCACTCCCACCACAGGTCACACGTAGACAGAATCAGCCTAGAAAACCGAGCACATTTATGTTTTATCATTGTACTTACAGTTAAATGTTACGATCGCGGTCTCAGTTGAACGATATCGGAAATACACCCTGCTGACGGCAGTGAATCTGGAAATAGAAATATCACTAACTTTCTTATGACCTCACATGCTCTTCCCTCTGCTTTCACAGTATTCCACAGTCACCTCCTTTGCACATGTGAGAACACAAATAAGTAGTTTGTAAGCCTGATGCTCAAGGTGAATCTATCATGCACCCCCTACTACTACAACTACTACTACTACTATTACTACTACTACTACTTCGTCAGTAACCGATTGCCTACGATACAAAATAATACTAAGAGAAAATCAGCTATGGGTGGACATGTCTCATAAGTTTTTCTATTGAGTGATAGCATTGTGTCTTAGAGAGAGAGCCGTAATCGTCTGATATGTTAAAAACCCCGATCTCAGCAACTACAGAGCGACCTGAGTTAGTGCGACAGGATCGTGGTTTGACCATTTGGTGGAAATGCGCACATTGTGGTGCATTCCCAAACTACATACAAGTACTACAGATCCGCGTCCATTCTAATCTATCAGCCCAACATGCGTCATCATTATTCTCTACCCCCAACTTTGGAACTATAGAAGCTCCACTAACTTCATCTGATGTAAGAACTCACGTAGGCACCGTTGTTTGCGCGATGACGCATAGCGGCAGTGTAGTCCAGCGCCGAGAGAGATTTCGCAATACTTCCCACAACAGCAGAGCGTGCATCTATCCCCGCATTCCTAATGGAACACCTCGTACCTCACTGAATTTACACCTCAAACTGCTGCTGCCTGTGTGGGACAATCCTATTAAATATACACATATTGATCCATTGCAGAGGCTACTTTAAAGATTCATCACCTATATTATATGAGAATGATCGTATCCCTCAGAATATACTGTAAGTCGCAAGAGACACTCCCTGTGGTCCTGGCAAACATTTCGTTTTTCTGCCATGACTTCGAGACCTGTGTCAGGTTCTAAACTGACATTAAGACGTTCTGATCCATGGCCTCTCGCAGGAAACTAGACATCGCATGGTGTAAATCATGTTATGGTGGCTACCATTACAAGCCAAACACTGGACGATTTTAAATAAAAGACACTTACAACATGAGGAAACTGGAAGAGTTTTCTCGCATTGTGTGGAGTTTCCAAACAAAAGTCCGAAGGTGATTCACGAGCTCTACATTTAAACTCACACGTCATAGTGACAGAACAGCTGATGACTCTACGTTCCATTTCGACTCGATTCCTCATATTGCAGTCATGTACACGAACACCGTTTCGGTGCTATCCACCCCAGAAGGTATGGCCCAGCCGCCATAACTGTTTCTTCAACTCAAACAAGCGATGTCAGTCAATCATTATGTGGTAACCAACAGCGTACCAGTGGACGGATGGGATAGAAAAGACAACATCGATGTACACTAATAAGGTCGGCCGGTGTGGCCGAGAGGTTCTAGGCGCTTCAGTCTGGAACCGCGCGACCGCTCGGGTCGCAGGTTCGAATCCTGCCTGGGGCATGGATGTGTGTGATGTCCTTAGGTTAGTTAGGTTTAAGTAGTTCTAAGATCTAGGGGACTGATGACCTCAGATGTTAAGTCCCATAGTGCTCAGAGCCATTTGAACCATTTTGTACACTAATAATAAGCATTACAGTTGATAGTATGAACAATTTTAACAATTTTACACTAATTTAAACACCAACCAATGATGTGACAGCATGTTTCCCAAATTCAGTATTATAGCTAAAGCAGCCCTTCCGCACTTTGCGAGTATCAATGTAAATGTTCATAGATGACTGTGCAGTACGTCCATTCATTGTTAATTCTCAGACACATACATAATCAAAGTATATCAGATAATGCTCTGCATTTTTCTAAAATCCCGATCATAGTGCATAATTTATGCTGATAGGAGTCACAGAGCATTCTCGCTGTCTTAGAGAAAAATTAGAGGGTGAAACACCCTCTTGCGCTATCTTTGACCAACCCCCCCACCCCCCCACCCCCCATGCAACACCGATACCGATTTAATCTGCATCCAACCAGAAATAGGCTGCTACATTACACATTCCATGAGTGAATGGAGCTTACCGAGTAATAGCCCACACAAATGCACAAGATTTCTTGCGATACCCCTATGTCGATGAGGTTAATACTCCTTATCGATGTATAGTAACAGATTTGAGAGTGTTGTGATGTAATAGCAGACGGTTAAGAAGAACAAGAAACATGTGATTTTTATGCGCGATGGAGCTCCAGACGGATGGAGTTTCGAGGCATTTTTACTTAAATCAACCAACCTATCAATTTTAAAGTATTATTCCAAAGTCTAGGATCAGTATCTGGAAGGTATTGGTAAGAGAGAACATAAACACACACACACTCCTAAGGCTACAACGTTCCGCACTTAAAACGGTCTATAATGTTAGATCGCTTGCATTTTTGACCTATCAGTCATATGTAGCGCTGCTAATATTCCAGTGTAGGAAATACATATTTCAAGCGCATGGCATACATTCTTCTTCTCCGTTTCTCTAAGATAAACTATGGTATAGATCCGTAAAACAAGAAAACTGCTTCCTTAAAACACTGACTACGTGTGATACATGCACAATATAACTTTCCAGAGATGTATAGCGTCCACTGTTCAAATCCGATCATGGTTCAGAAATTATACTATCCCCACATCAGCCCTATATAAAATGATTGTTAGTAATGAAGAATACCTATAACAAAGGAACAGATAAACGCATAGCAGTGGCATCCGACATGTGAAATTACAAGTCATGCCGCCACTAAATCTGTAAACAGCACATACGTCAAGCAGATGTATACACGGGGATTGCAGTGTCTCACAAACAACTATCGCTACTTAGTTATGAAACTGAAGTTTCGATTTTACACTTAAGATGGGAGTACGGATAAATTGTCGTTGGTTTAGAGGAATGTATCGAAACAGGATGGTTACGTTTCATCACACGTGAGAATGAAGTCCTCTGATGACGGAGAGGTTTGCTGTTAACGATTGCAAGTACACAGTGCTCTAAATCAAATATAGAACACGTGCTTGTATGTGAGTCAAACGCAGGCTACGTCATGCCATGCGACTGATGCACCCTGTCAGATTAACGGAAAAAATGGTCATTTGACCTGAGCCAACATCTCCCTCGCTGTCTAGAATGCATAATCAGTCTGTCATTAAATCATACCTCGTTACAGCTCCATCTCAATCGATCACCCCCTCCATTCGCTGTTATTCTTAAATGCCGATGCAAGTAAGTTTAGAGGCGGATGGTTCTCCGTCATCTAGAAAAGCGCCAAATACGGTAGTCAACTCGCGTGGGTTCACTGGTACCTCAATAGACATACAGTATAATGCTACCTCGACGGAGAAAATAATGACTGCCTCCCCGACTCCCTTGACTTCCATGTCACATGTTCTCGGATTCCTCCTGCTGCCGCATACTTCTACCCATCTACAAATTGTTCTGCGCGAACCAGAAGATGTGCAAGTACTTCCCCAATTTCCCCTCATTTCGGTATATATTCGGTCAATTTGTACTTATTTCCCGTCATTTTTCGCAATTCTATCTATTTTTTATATCAGTTCTATCCATGCGATCATGATATAACCTCTCGTTCAGTGTTCTAAAACTGCTTGTAAATGTAGCACAGCTGGCAACACCTGGCCCAAATGCACTGATCAGGAGACAATGCAAAAAATTTGATAATTTTTTTAGACAGTTAATGTTCACTGATAGAGAAAGAGATGTTACAACCCCTATTTCACACTCTTAGGAGTTGATTCCTTTTTTTTACGTTCTCAAATAGCCTGTATTCTTCCTCAGGGTTCAAGCTGCCTCTATACCAAATATCGTTGAAATTGGTTCATCAGTTTAGTCGTGAAAACGTAACAGACAGAATTACTTTTAGAATCAGTAATATTAGTATGGAAGCACGGATTAAACACGTTGGGAACGGTACAAGCATTGTATTCATTAGCCGGCCGGAGTGGCCGTGCGGTTCTAGGCGCAACAGTCTGGAACCGCGCGACCGATACGGTCGCAGGTTCGAATCCTGCCTCGGGCATGGATGTGTGTGATGTCCTTAGGTTAGTTAGGTTTAATTAGTTCTAAGTTCTAGGGGACTGATGACTTCAGAAGTTAAGTCCCATAGTGCTCAGACCCATTTGAATCATTTTTTTGTATTCATTAGATTCAATCACATCATGTGGTGGTGGTGGTTAGTGTTTAACGTCTCGTCGACAACGAGGTCATTAGAGACGGAGCGCAAGCTCGGGTTAGGGAGGATTGGAAAGGAAATCGGCCGTGCCCTTTCAAAGGAACCATCCCGGCATTTGCCTGAAACGATTTAGGGAAATCACGGAAAATCTAAATCAGGATGGCCGGAGACGGGATTGAACCGTCGTCCTCCCGCATACGAGTCCAGTGTGCTAACCACTGCGCCACCTCGCTTGGTCACATCATGTAGAATATATCAAACACTGCAGGTATTTTCGCAAATATGATACAGTTGAAACGTCAAAGAGTAAACAGCTTCTTCAAAAATTAAATTCGGTTCCCTATGTAGCGTTGAAACCATATGTTACTTTTTTTTTTTTTACTTTCGTGCTCCGATTTGATAAAATAAAGCATATTCGTTGCCACAAACTAAGCTCAAGTTACCTGTGAAAACGGCAAGAAAATTCGTGTAGTAGTGTTGGAGACCATCATCTTAGGAGAAACGAAACTGGCGCTCTAGAGGTGGGATCGTGGATTGTCAGATCCCTTAATCAGGCAGATAGGTCGAAAAATTCAGAAAGGGAAATGGATGGATTGAAATTACTAAATGGGAATTATTGAAGTTCGGTGACGGGTACAGGACTTCTGGTTAGTTGAATACAGTGCTATAAACAGAAAATCAATTAGGAGTAATGTAGGATTAGGTTTAATAATGAAAAAGAAAATAGGAATGCTGGTGAGCTACTACGAAAAACATAGTTAACACATTATCATAGCTAAGGTAGACACGCCACAGTAGTACAAGTTTATATCCTGAATAGTTCCGCAGATGATGGACAGATCGAAGAAATATGTGACAAAAGAAATTCTTCAGTTAGCTAAAGGAGAGCGAAATGTATTGGGTTGGGAGACTGGAAATCGATAGTAGAAAAAGGCAGAGAAGGAAAGGTAGTAGGTAAATATGGACTGAAGGAAATCAGTGAAAGAGGCAGCCGTCTGGTAGAAATTTGCACAAATGATAATTTAATCATCAGTAACACTTGCTTTAAGAATCAAAAGAAGAAGGTTGTATACGTGGAAGAGACTTGGAGATATTGGAAAGTTTCAGATTGATTATACAACGAAAACAGGACTTTCGGAACCAGATTAAAATTTTAAGACATTTCCAGGGGCAGATGTGGCTCTGACCACAATTTATTGCTTACGAACTGTAGATTAAAACGGAATAAACTCCAAAGAAGTGGGAAATTAAAGAGATGGGACCTAAATAAGTTTACAGAACGAGAGCCTATTGCGAATTTCAGGGGGTATATTAGGTAACAATTTTCTAAAACGGGGGAAAACAATGCAGCAGAATACGTATGTTTAGTTTTGGGAGATGGAATTGTGAAGGCAGCGGGGGATCAAGTAGGTAAAAATACAAGGCCTATTAGAAATCCTTGAATATCACAATAGATATTCAATTTAATAGACGTAAGTTAAAAATATAAATGCGCAGCAACTGAAGCAGGCAAAAGGGAATACAAATGTCCAAAACGACATTGACAGCAAGTACGAAACGGCTAAGGATTTATGAGGAAAGACAAATACCGCCTACGGGAAAATTAGAGAGGGCTTTGGAGAAAACAGAAACAGTAAAAATGAATATTTTTCTAATAACATTCGAAATAAAAAAGGTTACACTTTTCAATCAAATCAATGTAATCTTTTTATTGACATTATTATACTTAAATTTGTGACACGTATGGAGGACTGCATGAATCAGGATGATACGGATCGTAGAAACATGCAAGACAATAATAAAACACGTAATGAACGCTGAGTTTTTGCATGATCATGGTTTTTCAATGTTTCTACTCCAAAACAAACTTGGTTCACGTTCATAAACGGTTCTCAGTCATCCAACAGTTTCAGGACGTACCATGCATATCTGATCATATGACCGAATATTGGAGTAGACAACTGATAGTGTACGGTCTTCTCTTGAACCTAGCTCTTTATCGTGTTAGATGGTGTATGAGTAATTGTGTAGTCGCTTTGTAAGGTTCTTTACCTGCCCGTAAAAATTAACGTCGCAGTGCTGCACCAGCGGTTTACATTTTGGAGGAATTACTTTAATAGTGCACGTTGGCAGACCTCCTCTATCTCGATAAATTTCGTTGCACAAAACTGGGTTCGTTTGCCCTACCCATGAACCGAAGAGAAAAAGCAATTGTTCTCGCACGTATGGCTTCAAGACGTCAATCAGAAATTTCCTGTATAGTACTGTTGTGAGTCTGCCGGACTTTGAATATGTCATCATAAAGCAAACGAAGACCGTTGGTACTAAGTTTCCGGATAAGGGGACAGCATATTGTGCATTGTACGAATGTGTCACCTTGTGCATATTCTTTCACTCCACAAGAATCAGCTTTGTTACGCGTTCGGTGAGAGTTCGGCCATTAGTTGGATGATATTGGCACCATAGAACAAACATTCTCAAATTAGAATTGTGTGGCCTATAAAAATAGTATTGCAGTTGATGTAAATGAATCAGGCACTTTTATGTGTAATACCTATTTGATCAATGTTTATTACAAAATCCCTATCGTATTTTGGTATGAGGGCTCGTGTCTTCATTCGTAAATTTGTTGCTGCATCAAGGACTTGGAGCAGTGAAGCGCTTTCCCTCTCTGATTTTTCTCTGACTTATCCGATGTGTTTGTTTGAACAGCACGACCCACGAGTCAGAAGCTTGAAAGTTTAAATCAGAAAATTGGCTTACATCAGCAAGAGCCCATATCTGCAGGTTTCTCGACGTCACCTGCTGATTACATTCTCGAGCTTCTGTGAAACGATCATAGGTCCACGAATCGATTGTTTTAAGTTGTTCATGATTTGTTCGTCTTGTTTTACATCTTCTTCCCATCCTTTCAAAACTTTTATGCTTTTGAGACGAGAAGCTCCCCTTCTACGAAGGGTGGCTAAACTCCATCCCGGATGGTCTCTCGCTAGATTGACGACATTAATCTTGTATTACTGCGGAATTTAAGGGCTGTCAATTTTCGACTGCTTCTCTTCGGCCTCGTAATCGTCTGACGAAGATTAAGCGACTTGTTCAGTTTCTTCAAAAACACACCCTCTTCATCGACGTCTTTGTGGGCAATTAGTTCGTATTGTATCATAAGTGGTTTCTCCGCTAGCATTTCGAAAATTTTTTGAAACATTTCTTCTCCAACTTCCATGGGTTCTTGTGTTATTACTGCAGAAGGTTTCGAAGCGATGAAAGTGTTTTGGAGAAGGAGCTGTTCACTGTACACCGTGCCGGTTTTAATAGCATTTGTAAAACTTCACTGTAAAGATATTCAGCTTCACACATACTGATAAAATGCACGATCATAATAAACCCGTTATTAGAACTGCGTGAGAACGAAGAAAAAAAAATCAATAGCGGGAGAGAGATTTTATATGAGCCTTCCATCTCACAAAATCAAGCGTTTATGCGGCTTTTTTAAAATCGGAGTGACTTTGTACTATCACGAAAATTCAGTAGACCATAATCAAATCATCATGTAATATAAGCTGCAAATGGGAAAAAAGAAATTAATTATCAATACAAAACAATAATAATAGGAGAAAGGAAAAAAACCAAGAAAATATCCAAAAAACCACCACCAAGCTCTCATGATATGTGTAAATATTTTATATAGTTTTAATATTTATTTAGTTTTCTTAATTCTATATAGTTTTTACAGAATCTAAAAGCAGAAATACAGCGAGGTGAGATTATATTCGGAATAGCAAACTAAGAAAAATTCCAAGCTTGTTTCAGGTATTGTAAACGCTCCTGTGTATATAGACTTCATCTATACACATTTCACAATAGAACTGGAGGGATGGTAAACTTGGAGAGAACAAGCAGAAGCAAATCAGATGGGAAACATACATAACAAAGAAAACACCTATCATAAGAAAATGAAATTAACTACTGTAACACCTTGCCGACGGAAAACGAGATTCAACATGTAGGCGAAGAGGTCTCGATATTGAGGCATTCGGAAGCATGTCCAATAGGCCATGATCATGTACTGTCTCAGCAACCACATAAAGGTATGGGTTTTCGACCGTGGAAAGAAGGTTCAAATGGTTCAAATGGCTCTGAGCACTATGGGACTCAACTGCGGTGGTCATTAGTCCCCTAGAACTTAGAACTACTTTAACCTAACTAACTTAAGGACATCACACACATCCATGCCAGAGGCAGGATTCGAACCTGTGACCATAGCAGTCGCACGGTTCCGGACTGCGCGCCTAGAACCGCGAGTACACCGCGGCCGGCGTGGAAAGAAGGAAGAATCTGGGTACAACATGATGTCCGTAGCGTATAAAGTCTCAGAAGATCGAATAAGGAAAGCCAATTGCGTCCTAATCCAAGACCAATTTGCCATATGACCTCCACAAGTAAAGCGATGTCGTACCGTATCTGTAGACGTACAACTACATAAATCCGTGTCGCTACGCCCAGTACGGAAAAGTCACCCTTACGTGGAATCAAGTTACGTAGTAGCTTATACCAAGGGGACTCTACGCGCATCGGCAAAATCGGAAGACTGATATTGCAGCAAACTGTCGTCCAGTTTGTGTGCGGCGATCCTCTTTCAGCTAGGTTCCTGGAAGGGTCTATTTTCCAATGAGTCTGTAGGAATTTCGTGGTGAGGACGGGTCTCCATAAAATGTCAGCGCCTAAATAGCTTACCTCAAGATAGAAGTCATGAGTGTGTTTTAACTTATAATTTAAGCGACCAACATCAATAGGGGGTTCAAGACTAGCAGGACGGACGCAGAGAAATAAACGAGAGGTAAATGTGGGAGTTTCTTGACTCATCATCAAAAGAGTACGCCGCACATGTAACATCTGCGTAATCCTTCGTACGTCAGCCAGGTCCAACCCCGCAAAGGAACGAGGCTTCGTGACCACCAAATACCGTAAGCCAAAGATATGTCATTTCCATAAGAAACGGCCAGACAATTACTGTAGCTTCTTCGCCATCATAAAGGGAAGCGGATAAATATGGGCCACGTAATAAACTTTGCATAAGACATATTTATCCAACATTCAAACTTTCTGGAGCAGGGTAACAGAACGCCTTTCATGTCCTAGTATCGCTCCCTGAATTTGTTCCGTAACAGACATCCAGTTGAGCGTGGCCATTTTGAGTGGACAGCGATCAATGATGATACCGAGAGACGTATGCCGATCCACTGCAGTAGCCCATGGACCAACTGCGTCATCATAACCTCGCAAAGTAAGAAGCCTGCATTTACCTTCATTATGTAGTGCACCTGAACTCAGACAACAATCATCGATTACAGCCTTCAGTCGAGGCATCTCCGCAGAATTGCGGAGTAGAACCATTATGTCATCAGCGCATGCAAGAACTGCTATAGCCCCTCAAGAAACGGTCCAGCCTTTCAGCTGGGATGCTAGCATCCGAAGTAGAGGCTCCAGAGACAACACAAACAAAGTCATTGATAGCGGTCTTACTTGAGGCACTCTCCGAGAGATATTTATCGGGGGCGTCAGTTGACCATTAATAACCACCGAAGCTAGAATACTAGTAAACAGATTTGAGAGCACTCGCCGTGTGTCAACGGGAAAACCAGATCCCTCCAGAATCCGAAGCAAAAGTCCTGATTAACACGATCAAATGCCTTATCAGAGTCTAGGAAAGCAAGGGCACAAGAGACGGGCGTTACTGCAGCAACCGAAATGCGTCACGACAGGTACGTAGGTTTGATGTTTTGCAGCAATCATCTCCATCAGAGCCTACATCTTACTATTTACTGCCCTCGCCATGCTCTTATAATTAAAATTTAACAAAGTAATTGGGCAAAAGCTATCACGGGAAACCAGTCTAGGGCATTTCGGGATTAAAACAATTTTTCCACTTTTAACGAGGTCGACAAAACTCTACCCTATAGCACTTGTTTCAAAAGACACGTAAATATACTACCCAACAACGGCCAGAAGCGCACGTAAAATTCCTTCAGAAGTCCATCAACATCCGGAGACTTTTGAGAAGGCGATCCCACAATAAGTTTGTAAACTTCCTCAGGCTGAAATGCAGCTAAGAGCGTTTCATTATCTTCAGATGTAAGTGCCGTATCCAATGTTGTGGTTGGCAGGAGAGCCAACACCTTGGTACTAAAGGAGGCCGAAATGCACGCGTTTTAGCTCACGCAGGCTGGCGTGAGGTCTGAAACATGGCAAGGGAATTAGAATTGAGAAAAACAGACGTAGCTGGTGGAATATTTAACTTTAATCCATTAATGACGAACGTTGCTCTTGACATTACATGATTCACAGTACCAATAGCAACAGATAATGGCGCCTTGTTAGGTCGTAGCAAATAACGTAGCTGAAGGCTATGCTAACTATCGTCTCGGCAAATGAGAGCGTAGAAGTCAGTGAACCATCGCTTGCAAAGTCGGCTGTACAAGTGGGGCGAGTGCTAGGAAGTGGCTCTAGACCTGCCGTGTGGCGGCGCTCGGTCTGCAATCACTGATAGTGGCGACTCGCGGGTCCGACGTATACTACCGGACCGCGGCCGATTTAAAGGCTACCACCTAGCAAGTGTGGTGTCTGGCGGTGTATTTATCTTAATAGTGTTCAAAAGTCATAATATCTATATCAATCCATGATATCCAATATTACAAATTTACTGTCTTTGTCCAGATCATCCGCTCTCAAAATTCCGCCTTCTCACTCCCCACATCCACCACTGCTGGCGGCTCACCTCCAACTGCGCAACGCTATGCGCTGTTAACAGCCAACTGCCCAACACTACAATACCGACTATTGCAACAATGCCGCCCAGCCACAGACTGCACACAGCACAGTCAGTGATTTTCATATAGAGCGCTACGTGGCGTTACCAATAAAAAAACTTAAACAGCCTACTTACAAGGTGAGCGACGTTTAACAACCACGGAGTGCGAAACAATCTGACTGATTGCCGTTCTAGATTGAGGATTGTAGTCATAGCACAGTGATCCGTAAAGGAAGCTGGGATGACTTCAATATCAAGAATACAATCGCTCAGGCAGTCTGATAAGTAAAACCTATCTAACCGGCTACTAGAAGTAGCAGTAAAGTGGGTAAATTTAGCCAACGTCTGGTATTTGTATATCCAGACGTTTTGCAGGCGTAAGGAGCGGACGAATTCATGTAATTCACGAGAGAAATTAAAATTTGGAGACTGGTGTGCAGGGCGCAACGCACAGTTAAAATCACCACCCAACAGAATACCCGGAGGACTTTTACCCAACGGATAAACAATATCCTCTTTATAAGAACGCGAACGATCCACTGCGCGACCAGTTCCAGAAGGGGCATATAAAAGAACCAAGGTAAGATTAAAAAGTTGACAACCATGCCCCTTCCAGAATCCAATATTTCCACCTCAGCAATAGGAATACCTTCGCAAAAGAATAAGGCGCCACCCGTAGAATATTACGGTGCTACATTATAGATAGTACGAAAACCGTGTAAGTAGAAATTACTAAATAACACCTCCTGTAAGAAAACTATGTCCGCACATTAATCACAAATGAACTGAAGCAGCGAAGCCAATCGCAGTTGTGAATCCACATGATTAACATTTGAGGAAAGGAACGTATAGGCTTGGGTCATTAATCACAGCTATACAGGGATGTAAGAGCTGAGTTAGGTAAACAGCTTACCGTCAAGGTCCACTGCGGAGTCCACAGATGAATCAGAAATCGGGAGACTAGGAACCCCCATCATCACAACCTTTTTTTTTTCTTAGATTTCTTACGAGCCAACGCAAGGTCAGATTGTATACGCTGTTTCTGTCGGCTACATGGCATGACGATCTCTGCAGCCTGAAATGTGGAAGGGGTCATAGGCACAGCTTCCTGCCCCTCAGAACAAGGCTCATATAAAGCAGTACAAGTCACCTGAGGAACTGCCAATGCAACGGGTGATACTTGGTCCCTAATTTTATTCTCCTCGGGAGTTGCTGTGGACGGGAAATTCAGGAAACTTTCGGCGGCTGAAGACGAATGAGCAGGAGGACATTGCAATGTCTCAGACTGTAACGGAAGACACAAAGACGTAGGAGGGGGACTCCGCTCCCTCTCCACACACAGGCAGCTCACAAGGAGCCGCTTCGCGAGCGGGATGGATGCCGGAGATAATTTCCTCGCCACTCACCGTATCACGCGAGATTCAAAAATGGTTCAAATGGCTCTGAGCACTATGGGACTTAACATCTGAGGTCATCAGTCCCCTAGGCTTAGAACTACTTAAACCTAACTAACCTAAGAACATCGCACATATTCATGTCGAAGCAGGATCCCAGCCTGCGAGCGTAGCAGCAGCGCGGTTTCGGGCTGAAGCGCCTAGAAGCGCTCGGTCACAAAGGCCGGCGGACGGGAGGTATCGTAGCATCGAAAGGAGCAGGGGACACAATCGATGCGGAGGAGGTTGGCGCAGAAGACACAGCCAAATCCACACCATCACCATCTTTAGTGCGACGTCTCTTGATTGTCACCGTTACAGGTTCTGTCATGGGGGCAATAGGATTTTGAACCTGTCGCGGAGGTAAAGGAGGAATTCATTGAAACGATTATCAGAAGTGACTTTTTGTTAACGATGATCCGAAGCAGAAGTAGGTCCAACGCCGGGAGTGGAAGGAACAAGATCAGCAACCGTCAATTTGCGACGCTGCACTAATGACGGCTTTAATACAAGAACCCTCAGCAGGTAGTTAGACCAAACGTGCCCATTTTCATTACATAGGAAGCATGTTCCCTCTTGACCAGTATACATGACACGAACGCGGTAACTACACGCATGTAAATGTGATGAGATATTGCGTTTGACATGCATTTCCAAGAAACTAATTCCACTATAACACTGTAATCTGTGTGGAGTAGACCAGCGTTCACGACGGACGTTTCTCTCTTTACCAAGAGGAGTCAATATGTCACTTAGAAAGTTGTCATCAACTTCCAGCGGTAGGTTGAACACTCGAACATTGGTATAATCAATTTCAGCATCTGTGAGTGACACCATACTAACGGAATTATCGCGATCCTTGAACAGGATTTGAGAACCATGTAATCTTTCAACGTGAAGGGGATCCATAAATTTCACGTGAAACACGTACTCGTCTGCATAAAAATAGGCGGAGTGGACCTGATCAGAGTTCACATAAAATGTATCGACAAGCCAATCGTGGATTTCTAGAGATCCTGGCTGCACGTGTGTCGTTGTTTTATCGAAAGTGAAGCTCACAGTAGCTTTTCGTGGAATACACGTGAAAAGCATGGTAGCCATAGTGGAACGGCCGACGCCGCTTCAAGTAGACGAACACAGACAGACAGTAAGGTGGAGCGGAGGCGCTACAACTCACTCGGCAGGCAGAACAACATTAACGAGGAAAACTTCACACAAGCGACGCTGTGGCAAATGAAACAAACAAGAACCTTCCCACTCGGCGCTCGATGCAGAACGAGAGGTCGGCTACGAACTCCTCGGCTGGTACAAGCCGCAGCTGTCTAAAAGTTTCAGACTCGATTTTCTCGAAAACGGTTGAGAGTTACATCTTCCTTTATACGTATGTTGAAGTCCTATTCATGATCTACGCAATTTATCAATATGAATTAAATCAGCGAGGGCAAGTAAGTACGGTCCCCTTGTTAGTCTCTGTTGGAGACTTACTTTTGTAGCACGCTTTCCAAGCTTCCCCGTTTTAACAGCGGTGCTTACTGACAGACCCTAACTGGCGTTCAGTTTGTAATGAGTAGTTACTGTAAATTATGCTACTCAACACAGCCCGCGTGAAGACAGCCATCACCTAACAAGTATGGTTTTTCGTATAAACAATGATTATTTACCCACTGTACTTTATAAATAATAATTCTGAATAATGAATAACAGAGTTAAATATTATTCACACTGTAGTTAAGCCTTTTACCGCTATTTGCATAATATCACACAAGGTAAAGTTCAAAAGACATCTCTTGTAATAAACGTCAGATTGAATAATCTGACTTAAGAAATGTAAATCTCAATTGTTGGGCTGTAAATGTGATTAAAACGATAGTAAATTCATTTTAGTGCTAAGTAAGCTAAATCTGTAGATATTTCCGAAACAAATCGAATCGTCTGTTATCAACTGAAATATGAGCCATTAGTGTAATAATCAGTTCACAGCAAAATCTCATTCACTGTTCTAAGTTTTAGCGTCCCGTAGGTATCAAAATAAATAAGCGTTGCACTTTTATTCATGTTCATTTTTACGTAGGATAACATCGTCACAAAATAATGACAGGATAAGAAGACGTTAATGTTCTATTACACAGATGTCGAAACGCAAATCATTTATATTCATTTCTCAGAGAAGAAATGAATGAGCCACTCGGTCCATTACAGTTCTATATACCACTTCTAAAATGAGGCACCTTGTATTTGATGGTTGTATCGACTCAAAAAAAAAAAAAAAAAAGAAAAGGAATACTGCAAGAACGGTACCAACGACAACTGAAGAGTATCGTTCAACGTGACAGAAGTACAACCCTTCTTGATATTACTGCAGATTTCAATGCTGGACCATCAACATCAACAATTGCGAACCATTCAACGTAACATAATCGATATGGCCTTTTGGAGCCGAAGGCCATTTCGTGTACCCTTGGTGACTGCACAACACAAAGCTTTACACCTCGCTTTGGCCCGTCAGCACCGACATTGGACTGTTGACGACTGGAAATATGTTGCCTGGTCAGACGAGTCTCGCTTCAAATTGCATCGAGCGGATGGACGTGTACGGGTAAGGAGACAACCTCATGAATCCATGCAGCCTGCATGTCAAAAATATTCAAATGTGTGTGAAATCTTATGGGACTTAACTGCTAAGGTCATCAGTCCTTAAGCTTACACACCACTTAACCTAAATTATCCCAAGGACAAACACACACTCATGCCCGAGGGAGGACTCGAACTCCGCCGGGACCAGCCGCTGCATGTCAGCAGGCGACTGTTCAAGCTGGTGGAGGCTCTTTAATATTGTCGGGCGTGTGCATCTGGACTGATATGGGACCCCTGATAAGTCTAGATACGACTCTTGATACATGACACGTACGTAAGCATCCTGCCTGATCACCTGTATCCAATCATGTCCATTGTGTATTCCGACAGAATTGGGGAATTCCAGTAGGGCAGTGCGACGCCGCACACGTCCAGAATTGCTACAGAGTGGCTCCTGGAACACTCTTCTGAGTTTAAACACTTCCGCTGGCCATCAAAGTCACCCGACATGAATATTATTGAGGAGATCTGGGATACCTTACGACGTGCTATACAAAACAGATCTCCACACCCTTGTACTCTTACGGATTTATGGACAGCCCTGCAGGATTCATGGTGTCAGTTCCCTCCAGCACTACTTCAGACATTAGTCGAGTCCATGCCACGTCGTGCTGCGGCACCTCTGCGTGCTCACGGGGACCCTACGCGATATACACGATATTAGGCCGGTGTAGCAGTTTCTTTGGTTCTTCAGTTCAGGTGGCTCTGAGCACTATGGGACTTAACATCTACGATCATCAGTCCCCTAGAACTTAGAACTACTTAAACCTAATTAACCTAAGGACATCACACACATCCATGCCCGAGGCAGGATTCGAACCTGTGACTGTAGCTGTCACGCGGTTCCGGACTGAGCGCCTAGAACCGCGAGACTACCGCGGCTGGCAGGCTCTTCAGTGAATATCTTCGTTATGAAATCACAAATATAAGCATATAATAACAAAATTATACACATCACAGGATATTTTACTTAGATTTACAATGTTTCTGTATTATTGCACATATTCAGATTATTATAGTTACCAGGCAGAATCGTTGTAAGACTCAGTTATGCATTCTGTTGGTGCGATGAATCAAGCATGCCCTGAAGTTGGTTTCCGGTAGCCCAAGGTCCTATCAAGATTTGGTTAGTAACACTAGAGTGACATAGTGAGTGCCATACAAAAATATGACATTGCTATTGAAGGAGCTGAAACTTGGAAATCACAAATTTTGTTTCGTCAGTCTGCAATCATCGACTTATTATTTCGTGACTGGAGCTGAACTATTCTTCCATATAAATTGTATATTTTCCTGTAATTTAATGAAATTGTGAACAATTGTTACGTAATAAAAGTCAATTGGAAAATATATCTTTTCGAGTACAAGAAGGTCATTTTGTGGTGTCACCGCCAGACACCACACTTGCTAGGTGGTAGCCTTTAAATCCGCCGCGGTCCGTTAGTATACGTCGGACCCGCGTGTCGCCACTATCAGTGATTGCAGACCGAGCGCCGCCACACGGCAGGTCTAGTCTAGAGAGACTCCCTAGCACTCGCCCCAGTTGTACAGCCGACTTTGCTAGCGATGGTTCACTGTCTACATACGCTCTCATTTGCAGAGACGACAGTTTAGCATAGCCTTCAGCTACGTCATTTGCTACGACCAAGCAAGGCGCCATATTCAGTTACTAGAATGTATTCTAAACAGATAATATTGTGAATCATGTACCGTCAAGAGCGACGTTCATCATTAATGGATTAAAGTTAAGTATCAAACTAATTACGTTCGCTTTCTGAATTATAATTCCTTGTCATCTTCCAGACCTCACGTCAGTGTAGTTCTTCCCTCCTCACGCCAGCCTGCGTGAGCTAAAACGCGTGCATTTCGGCCTCTATTCGTAACACGGTGTTGGCTTTTCTGCCAACACAACGCATTTTACTCGAAAATCATAATATTTTGTCTCATCTTTCCCTTTGTAAGCAATCTGCCATTTTTTTGCCTTAACTGCTACTACAGCAGTGAGAGAACGTGCCTGGTGTCGCCTCTCTATACTGTGCGACACTGCCCTCATCTCCTGTTTCCATAGGACCAAATCTGCCGCCCGCGGTGGTCTCGCGGTTCTAGGCGCGCAGTCCGGAACCGCGTGACTGCTACGGTCGCAGGTTCGAATCCTGCCTCGGGCATGGATGTGTGTGATGTCCTTAGGTTAGTTAGGTTTAAGTAGTTCTAAGTTCTAGGGGACTAATGACCACAGCAGTTGAGTTCCATAGTGCTCAGAGCCATTTTGAACCATTTTTTTTAGGACCAAATCTCGCTGGAAAAGTAGTGTATGTAAAGTCAGTTGTTTTCCCCCTTCTCTGATGCAACTGAAAAGGACCATAATAAATTTCAGTGACGCAGTCCTTAGAAAACCCGAATCGGCACTGCAGTTATTGAGTAGGCTATCAGGCAACTTTTGATAGTCATCAGCTGAGTGATAGAGTTATTTCTGTAAAATTACTAAAACATAAAATGCTGTTATTTATTCCTTCTTAGAAACATTTATCTCGCTTATTTCACTAACTTTTGAATGGCCAGTTTGAAAGATGGAAGCATTTGATGTTCACCGCACGCAGTATTCTCCTTTACTTTTGCTGTTCACCTAATATTCTGAGTAAAAGTAGAATATGCAGTCAGAGAAGTTGAGAACAGGGAGCAGGTACTCTAGGTACAAATCTACGACCATTACTGGAGATTTATCATAGCTAGTACAAAGTAATGGTTTTTTGTTCTTTCATCTGTTGGCTTCAGTGAATCAACTGAAAATGGCACAAAATGTTTTATGACACTGGGATTCTGATGCGTCTGTAACGAAGTACGAAAAGGTTTAAATACTCTGTATCAAGATCCCAGAGTTACTGTCTAACATTTACTCGTATGACATATGATACTGAAAACAATTCATAAGTTTCTGGCAATCATGACGCAGATTACTGTGCGAGTAGCCATACGTGACTGCTATGGGAATGCCAAGCTACTTCTTAAAATTTAATCTACAAGGCTATAGGAATATGCTGGTGGAAGAGGAATTCATTCCGATAATTTTATTATTCGCGCAATACCGCAAAAGTTATTTCTCTTAACAACGGAACGAGCTGCGAGAGCTTCAGTGAATTAAACAAGCTTGGAACTGAGGGTATGCAGGTTGGATGCAGCCATTTTTATAAAGTTATTAATCATAGGAGTGTACTTTTATCAGCTATCATAGGGTTGCCAGTGCTGTCTAGTGAACTATTCTAACGTTCATGACGAGGGAATTACTTGAACTTTGTAGACAACTTTTTAGCGTAGCACTTATAGAAGCAAAGGCCATGGGTGATAGAAGACGCTAATAAATACACTATTGGCCATTAAAATTGCTACACCAAGAAGAAATGCAGACGATAAAGGGGTATCCATTGAACAAATATATTATACGGAACTGACATGTGATTACATTTTCATGCAATTTGGGTGCATAGATCCTGACAAATCAGTACCCAGAAAAACCATCTCTGGCCTTGATACGCCTCGGCATTGAGTCAAACAGAACTTGGATACAGCTACAGGTACAGCTGCCCATGCAGCTTCAACACGATACCACAGTTCATCAAGAGTAGTGACTGGCATATTGTGACGAGCCAGTTGCTCGGCCACCATTGACTTCACGTTGATGAGAGATCTGGAGAATGTGCTGGCCAGGGCAGCAGTCGAACATTTTCTGTATCCAGAAAGGCCCGTACAGGACCTGTAACATGCGGTCGTTCATTATCCTGCCGAAATGTAGGGTTTTGCAGGGATCGAATGAGGGTTAGAGTCACGGGTCGTAACACATCTTAGATGTAACGTCCACTGTTCAAAGTGCCGTCAATGTGAACAAGAGGTGACCGAGACGTGTAACCAATGGCACCCCATACCATCACGCTGGGTGATACACCAGTATGGCGATGACGAATACATGCTTCCAATGTGCGTTCACCCCGATGTCGCCAAACACGGATGCGACCATCATGATGCTGTAAGCAGAACCTGTGCCTACCGCGGGGAAGTGCTCTTCCTAGGCAAAGGTCCCGAGTTCGAGTCTCGGTCCGGCACACAGTTTTAATGTGCCAGGAAGTTTCGTATACCTTCCTTCTTCGCAGATTACTGGCGCTTGGGTACACTTTAGAATGCTTGTGGCAACCATGTGATAATCATGTTACTTGTTGGAATGACACCGAATTATCCTGCTAAATTCACTCGTTTCTTCCCCTTGCAACGGTATTTCAATCAAATATTCTGAATGATTTTCTCTTATGATATGGTCTATAATTCTGAAATGCAGGATTTTATTCCTTGAATGTCATTCCATGTAAAAACAACAGCTAATTAGTCTTTTCTTTGCGAATTATCTGTCTTATCCATCACTTGGACAATGATGGAACCCCGACTGCCACAGTTACTTTCTAGGTCTGGGGGAACGTCAGTGTGCCATTAAGACAAGGCTGTGTTAGGTCTAGGTTCTTATCTAGGGGAAACCCAAAGTTTTCTTTCTCTTACGTCACAGAGCTACAGCCATTTGTTTTCTAAATGTGAGGAACATTCCGTCTCAGACAGGTCCTACATGAAGCGAGGATACTATATTTGATGCCACTCACTCCATAATTGGTACAGATGTTCGAGCTTCCTTCACTTTCCCTTTACGTCTCTATAATCGAAAGAGGAAAAAAAAATCACAAATTTCAAACTTTTTTCCACTTAACGCTCCATTTTGTAACCCATACTCTTAACATTCAAATACGCAACATTCACGACGTTATCGCAAGAACAATACTAGCGTCTCAAATTAAAAACAAAATAATTAATGAAAACACATACCAGCCTGCCTGCCAACACATCAAATAAAATCTCCATGAATTTATCCACTAACCTCCTCTTTCCGGGTAAATTTTACCGACGATGGTAGAAACTATACAATCACTATATCTCACTCTGAAAAGGAAACTTTAACATTAGATAATATTATCCTTGTCGATGTGAGTGCAGAAGCATCCACTGTGCATCCAAGGCTCAATGGGCAATGCGCCGCTATTACTTGGGCTGAGTCTGCAACAGTGTTACAGAAAGACGAGATGTGGTTTAATAAGTTAAAGAAATATCAGGTACAATAACTCAGCTTTTCTTTCACACTGCGAGGCGTTTACAAAGATTTAGGTTGTGCAGCTGTGTAGCTCAATGGAAGGCAACACTTACTGTAGAAACGTCTGCATCCTGCAGTTTTGCCAGTTTATGTAAATGGTCGTTACGTGATTTTATTCAGTGATTACTGATTACAAAATCATATACGCACTGGGTACCAAGGCGGCTGGTTAATTGCGATTCGATTTATCATGGAAATGAGTCGAATTATTATCCAGGGGGGTGCGCCAGCGTTACGATAAAATCACGACTATGCCACGTGGAGAGTTCGGTGTTCTGGTGGATGCGGTATCGGCTGTCATCCGGTCGGCTGCAGTTTCAAATATGTGCGCAGCTGCCACAAACGGTTACGCCGCTGCCAATGAGATGCGAGCATCCCCTCACAGGAGCCACAGCGGCAGGTGTACTTGAGTTCGAGCATTCGTGCACTGTCCCCTTTTTGTGTGTTTGCCAGCTGAACAACATTTACAGACGTTCATAGTGACCAGGGCTCGACAACGTCTGAATAGAAATTACATTGAAGAGTGGCAGATTTATAAATCTTTTGTATCTGCATATATGTCTCCATTCAAACCTACTGATTGCACCTGACGCTACAAATACAGCAACAAAATTATGTATTATTTTTACTATTTGATATTAGATGTAGAATAAATTAATATCTGAATTCCCTATTCATAAACAGCTTCCGTTCCTCGTTCCTTTATCCACTAACGAACCAAACAGCCTGTTGAGCAACACATAACAGGGGTAGCCGAAACTTGATTTCGATTCCCACATAATATGTGATTATGAAATTTGATGAAAAACTGATTACGTAGAAACTAAAGTTGGTTCCTGTAAAATTTAATTATAGAAAAAATTTGTTTTATAAATTATTTTGCTTACCTGAGTCGCACTGGATAACGCCGTGCAAACTGCTCTCGTAGCTGCAGTGCGTCTCAGTAACAGAGATGCAAAATCTAACTACTGAATATCCAAGGTGTAATACGTTCTCTAAAAACATTGCTATCATTCTAGGTTTATAATGTTTGATAATGATTTCAAATAAACTGAAAATTAATTGACTCTTGTGATACGGACAATGGCTCTGTCTTAAATGAACTTACTAGCCGTATCATGTCATTTTACTTAATAACACTTAATGAACCTTTAATAATAGTTAATCTTTCTCTGAAGTCACGTAACTCTAATGTAAGAATTACAAAAATTAAACTTCCGATGTAGAATCTCAATTTAAACAAAATTCCGAAACCTAATTTTTAAATCCTTTTATCTCACGATGATCGATAAATCCTAACAAAAAAGTGAAAACCAAAAAAGTTACTGATCTGGATGTCTGACGAACGAAGAATGCTGCATTATCAAACAACTGACGCAAGCAAAAGAAACATTATCATTGCCTGTAATCGATTCTTCACAAAGATCATAATAGTACCAATTTAAAAATCAATTGTTTTTCTCTCTACAATAAATCTTCAATTCGTCCATAATACAACTCCCAATTTCTCCATTGTTCACTGCTTACTGTCACTGAACCAAAACTCATCTTTCAAATCTAACACGAAAGCTGAAGTGCGAGTAAGGGCTGTTAGACTAGCTTTCTCAGTGACGAGGCTTATTATAACTGACGTAAAACTTGTCAGTTCTGAAATCGGATCGTAGGATTGTTGATTTCGGTGAACAGGAAAGAAAGTGTAGGGCCGTTAGAGCTTCACCTTGATTATTAGAAATCAAATTAAAATAACTGAAATCAGTCAACAGGCTACTGTCAAACATCAAACAATATCCCTACCATAGTTGCATTCGTTGATAAATTGTGTTCAAATTGCACTCCCAAAGTCGGTGATAGCTGCTGTAGATTTACAGTAGGAAACACTCTACTCTCTAGTCCCTCACCCTTTCTTTGTTTTGGAGTGATGGTCTGTCTTGCAGCCAAACAGTAATGTATCTCATTTGGCACTCCATTCCATGATGTCGAGCCCTTCAATGCCACCAAACACTAAACGAAATAAATTGTTTTGTTTCATTGTGTGTGGCAGTCCAAACGTGTTATCAGTGCAAGTTCGGACTGCGCACAGAGCGACAGCGGAATCGGGGCCCCACCTGCCACCTGCCACCTAAGCTGTCAGCTCTCCGTGACATTTTATTTATTGGTGGCATTTAACGATGGAGCTTTGACTTCCCGAAATCGATAGCTCAATAAAAAAGACGAATTACTGGCAACTGAGGCGGATTTTTCTTTGAATAGCTTAGGAGGAAATTTAAGTTCTTGCTGAAGAGTTCCAAAATTTTCGTAAAGGCCATGAGCGTTCCATCTTTAACATTTCCTGATAAATCTTGATCTCCTATGTCACTAACAATTAACAAAACTCCTTGGAGCTCAGGGCTAGATGACCTCTGGCCATAACAGCTAACCACTGATCTCTTAAAACTCATATTCGAAATCCCTCTCCCAGCACGCGTAAGATCTCTTTGATTGGCCGAATAACACAGTAGCCAATCAGCTTCCTATTTCGATTCATATAACCCAGTACTCTCCCTCAGACAACAAAATACATGAAAATAACGTTATGCTGCAGTGTAAGAAGTGAAACCATGAGTACATATTACTGTTTCCATCACAATGTTGTTTGTTCCGTTATTTTAGAATTATTAGGTTCATCTTCTTCACTGACCTTCACCTAAAACATATTAACATGTCAGGTAGATATTTATCGCAGAAACCCATAAATTCCGACGTTAGATAATTTTCAATTTCATTCCTGGTTGTACATGTAATATTCGATTGCTGTTTTGTGCTGGCGTGCAACACGCCGTGACGGGCAGGCTGACTTGCGTGTGCCCGTATGATATGTTACTCTTAAGCTGCAAAACCGTTCTATGGGGTCGTGACTCATTGCGTGTGACAAGAAATCTCGTGTCAGATTCTTTAGGGGAGATGTATATTCTTCAGTTGGTCACCGACTTTGCTACATCTGTGGATGGCTGTGATGATCAAGTCGGATGTTTCAAAAAACGCGGATAATAATTTTCATACGTTGGAAAACTCAAATGAAAATATAGATAAACCATCAGCCAAACTCTTCAAGGATAATGTTAAGCCTATTGGCAATGGAAATGCCTTGGTCAAGCGACAGATAAATCACAAATGTAGAAACACAAACACCGCACTGAACGTGTAAAAATACCGACGAGGAAAAAATAAAAATACTAATAATATTTCGTGGGGGTAGATCGAGCTCAGAAACCTTAATATAGGCTACCAGAGACCTGGAGGCGTTCGGTGTTGAGTAAACAACAAAATGATGGGCCAGTATCATCTCGAAGGGTTGAAGTCCAGAGAAAAATTGGAATCGGGGCTCGAATCCTAGTCCATTTCGAACAATTTCAAAATCTCAGAGTTACTTAAAATAAGAAGTGTAAGTCCTATAACGACTGGTTCATGAACTAAAACAACATTACTATTGTAAGAAAGCTTACTAGAGACAGAGTTTCTGAAAGCAGTGACTTCTGGGTCTGACAGCAAAAATTAATCCAACCCTGCTCCAGTCACTAGCGAATGAACAAGTTTAATGTTGATTTCGAACCACGGCACAGTCCCGCGTTCTTTACTTGGCATTACTGGAGGTGATGAGGGTATGTCTGTGGCTGTTAAAAACTGATACCCACAGTGGGAATCAAGCCCACACCTTAGCCATTACAAGGTAGTCTTATTCCAGCCAACCACCGAATATTACATCTGTCAGCATCACATTTTTGTCATAATGGGGTGCGCGGCACGCATAACGAGAAGTGTCGATTTCCTTTTGAGCTGTTGATGTGAATAACCTATTTGTGGTCTAGAAGTCAATATCACGCAGTGCAAACGCAAAGCTGTGATAGCTGTCTTTTGTCTGTCTACTAAGAGCATTTGTCTGACAGAAGGTCAGAGACACTTTCGTTCATTTTCTAACCAGCCAGTAACAGAAAAATCTAGGGGAAACATGTTTGTGAAAGAACTCGTGGATGTCTACCATGGTGAGACAAATTTCAGCGCCATCAGCCTCCTACCGCTTGATACAGACCGTTGTCCGCCTAGGTGATTGCGAAGCACCGAGCATAGCACGTATAGAGCTTACAGTCTCCAGCGGAATTTTCTGGTCTCGAAGTAGCAACTATAACATTGTATAACGTTGTGTGTGATATAATACTATGTTTCAGCATGCTCCGTGGCGATTTTGCATGGAACGTTGCAATAAGCGTATTGGACTATGGTTTTATTTCATTCTAGCTTGTACTAGAACTTGTGCCATGACGACTTAAATATTTCTCATTTTTGACGTTATGAGGAGCGTCGTTTATGCATTACAAAATGGAGTGTAAAACGTATTTAAGTCTTACATTTGTTACATTGCTTTCTGTTTGTTTTTAACGAAAGGATGAAGGCAGTGGAGGAAATTTGAAACATATCTGTGATGTACAGAGTGAGTGTTAACATGAAAGTCAAGTTGTATCGTTTCAATTGCGTTCGCTTTAAGATATATTAATCACCACCTTCGGGAACACAAAGAGGCATTGATGAAGGACATTTCTGCGATTTACTACTATGTTCAATGATAGTTTATCCGATAACTGGCAAGTGTGACGACCAATTAACCATTATGCAACACTTCCCTTCAGTAGTGATATTGAAGCGGATAGAAAGGAGGATACAACGTCTCATCGAAAACTAGATTAGATACGAAGGAAAATCTCGAACTGAGAAGGATGGGCAAGGAAGTCGTCTTTGTTCTGTCAAAGGATAGATCCTGGCATTTGCCATAATATACTCAAAGAGGTCACTGTAAATCTAAATCAGTGCGGCCTGAGTGTGAGTTGAAGTGCCGTATCGTAACTTCATAAGGACATGATAATGGATAAGCCATAATAACCATTATCTCAAACGATGTATACGTCCACAAAATGTATTGTTATTAATATAAGCTTGGTGACATAAAGAAGGTGTTTAGTGATCAGAACTGCTTCACAGCGATGTGTCCTTCGCAGTTGAAATTTGCTTGCAACCAATGAGATGCCTTACAGTCGAAGAGTAACAAATGCGACCTGGAATACAGCACCAAGGAGCTTGGTTGGCAAACATGCCTACCGCACGGCTTCTAGTCTGGCACTCTCATGTATTTTCCTTTCTCGCCCATTATCGATCAACCACCAGCAAAGTTAGTTTTTGTTTTCTTTTGTTTGTTTTCGTTTTGATGATTGCACGTTAAACATGTGTTAACTCGGAATTAGCAAGTCGCTACATGCGTGGGATCGAAGAACTACCTGCACACCATTGGATGATTTTCGATAACGAGGTAGAACATATTGTTGACAATTTCTCTGATATTTGTGCCTGTTTTGTTCAATAACCTAACGGGAAACGCTATTAATATGCATTAGACTAACACAACTGGTGTCTCATCATAATACCATACAACAAATGGCTATCTCAGTTAAACGTGAAGCTTTGTGTCATACCCAAGAAGCTTTACCAGACTACGACACTGTGGCTGTGAGAGTAGTTGCTGAACGAAACACAGTTAACAGAATTTTCAGTGATACGGTTTCATTAACCGATTCGCGTATTTTCAGTAGTAGTTCTGCAGTATTTTATGTTTGTTACCTCTAGATCTACTGGTTACTGAATGTAGCGCGACGTCTTATGATGACAAAATTTCTAAAGATGTCGTTCTGAGTTCTATGTATCTGTTTGTAGCAGGTAAAATGTTACACTCGCGCCAGTTTGGCACTGAGAGCCACTGCCTCTTACCCCTTAAAAGTGCGTCGACACTTTCCTAGAGCAAGCGGCCAGCTGCAGCGTTCTTCGGCTCCTCATCGTACTTCTGGTGGCTGATACTGATAATTCGCAATGTAGACATTGAGTCAGTTGTAGTTCCTGCGTGTAAGTCATCTCCCCTGTCTGTAAACATATATTTGATAAGTTTATGACATACCAGCGTGGAATTCATGCGCAATATATGATTCGTACACTACGAATATATCATGTGAATCTTGCAAAGTAATTCTCTGTCCTTCCAGGAAGTAACAAAACTATCACAGCGTCACCAGTTGTGTTCCACTACGTTGTCATGACCCTATCATAGTCATAGGAGGACGATTATGTTTCTACAGCCAATGTCTTTCTTGAGTGAGCTAACAATTTATACGTTGTGCGTCAACGATGCAGCGGCTTAATTACTTTTCCTACGACGTCATGAGGATTTTTGTAGTAATTACGGTGACGCAGAAGAATTGTATGTTGCGCAGACCACCGCAATACATAAAATGAAAATAAACGCAATGCGTTGAGTACAGATCCATTTCATTAACATCGACATGTAGCAGGACGTGTGACCAAACACTTTGTCCCAAAGTTGTGAAATACACGGAAATATACACCGAAGAGTCAAAGAAACTGGTACACTTATATAACATCACGTAGGGCCCCACGCAGAAATGCCGCAACACGATTTGGCATGGACTCGACTAATGTCTAAAGTAGTACTGGCAGGAATTGACACCATCAATCCTGCAGGGCTGTCCATAAATCCGCAAGAATACGAGGGGTGAAGATCTCTTCTGAACAGCACGTTGCAAGGCATCCCAGATTTGCTCAATAATGTTTATGTCTGGGGAGTTTGGTGGCCAGCGGAAGTGTTTAAACTCAGAAGAGTGTTCCTGGAGCCACTCTGTAGCAATTCTGGACGTGTGGGGCGTCGCATTGTCTTGCTGGAATTCCCCAGGTCCGTCGAAATGCACATTGGACATGAATGGACGCAGGTGATCAGACAGGATGCTTACGTACGTGTCACCTGTCAGAGCCGGATCTAGGCATATCAGGGGTTCCATGTCACTCCAAGTGCACTCGCCCCACACCATTACAGAGTCTCCACCAGCTTGCACAAAACCCTGCTGTCACGCGGGGTCCATGGATTCATGAGGTTGTCTCCATACCCATACACGTCCATCCACTCGATGCAAGTTGAAACGAGACTCATCCGACCAGGCAAGATGTTTCCCGTCAACAGTCCAATGTCAGTGCTGACGGGCCCAGGCCAGGGTTAAAGTTTTGTGTCATGCAGTCACCAAGGGTACACGAGTGGGCCTTCGGCTCCGAAAGCCCATATCGATGACGTTTCGTTGAATGGACACTTATTGATTACCCAGCATTGAAATCAGCAGCAATTTGCAGAAGGGTTGCACTTCTGACACGTTGAACGATTCTCTTCAGTCGTTGTTGGTCCCTTTCTTGCTGGATCTTTTTCCGGTGCAGGGATGTCGGAGACTTGATGTTTTACCGGATTCCTGCTATTCATGGTACACTCGTGAAATGGTCTTAAATGGAAAATACCCACTTCATCGTTACCTCGGACATGCCGTGTCCCATCGCTCGTGCGCCGACAATGACACCACGTTCAAACTCACTTAAATCTTGATAACCTGCCATTGTAGCAGAAGTAACCTATCTAACTGCGCCAGACACTTATTGTCTTATAGAGTAGCGGCTGGCCGCGGCGCCGTATTCTGTCTGTTTACATATCTCTGTATTTGAATACGCATGCCTATGCCAATTTCTTTGGCGCTTCAGTGTATTACCTATTGACATCAAACCAGCATGGATTTGAAAAGCAACATTCCTTTGAGACACAGCCGGCTCTTTATTCACATGACAGAGGCTCTCGAATTGATTCCATATGTATAGAGTTCCAAAAGGCTGCTGATATTACCCCTAGAAGCAGCTTCCAGCGACATTGCTTTCCTATGGACTATAGTCTCAGTTGTGCGACTGGATTAGTGATTTTCATTGTGAAAGATCCCAGTTCACAGTAAGTGATGTGACGTCACGTAATGAAACGAAAGTGACAGGTGTAATTTCGCAAGCAAAGTGATGTAGACCTTCTGCTATTTCTAATATACAGGGTGATCAGTGAGAGGATGCGGAACAAAAATGTCTGATGAACTTATGTCCGCAAATACATGGCTTCCATGCCAGAGACCATTTATTAAAACACACATTGTAACAGAGACTGCGGTCTAATACGCGCTGTACCATGCAGCCATAGTTACAGTATGAGTTGAAAATGCTTTTTATATGCCTCAACGCACGCGTATAGTTGCTGTAGCATCTGTTGCCTCACTCGTTCACATCAGCCAGGCTGCAACCGAACAGTGTCAAAGGCAACATACATACGCTGCTCCAGTGTCTCCACATCTGGTATAGGCTCTGCATACACGATACTTTTGAGATGACTCCATAAACAAAAATTATTTGAGTTGAGACCCGGTGAACGAGCATGCCATGCAACTTGACCCACTCATCCGATACATCGACCATGGAAGACACGATTGAGATGCATCCGGACATTAATTGCAATGTGGGTTGGAGCACCATCATGTAGCATCCATATAACCTTTCGAACTATCAGAGGCACTTCATCCAGCAGGGGAGGCAACGTGACCCGCAAGAAACAACGATAGTTTCGGCTTGTGAGATGACGTGGAAGCAAGACTGGTCCCAAGTTACGGTCGCCAATTATCCCGGTCCATACATTCCGACTGCACCGATGCTGATGATCCACTGTCACCATACCATGGGGGTTCTGAATACTGTTCCACATGTGACTGTTACGAAATTTGAAGATACAATTCCTCATAAAGGTGGTCTCGTCTGTGAATAGGATGGATAATGTTACGGCATAAAGTCAAGCGGTGGCACGCCAGTCAGGGACGACAAGGAGGAGAAAGCTGTGAGAAGAAGTCTCCAATTACACGCTGACCGGACCTCCCTCCAGAACGCCCCTGTGTGAAGAGGAAGTAAGCGCCACGACCGACGTGATGGCACAGTTCAATAGCAGCTTCAAGATTAGCGACTGCAGTAGTAGCGTCAACTCCAGTCACTTCGCCTGTACTCTCTATGTAACACAGACTTGGAATTGTTCATACTGAAGAAGACTGATTATTTCGTATATCGCTATTTGCTTGAGACACATCTATGTAACTGTCAAAGTTAAGTACTGTAATTTTCTTATTGTAATAAAAGTCATTAATACGACTTGTTTGATTGTTTGTCTAGCGAACCGAGTATGCAGGCTTCCTAGACACTGCAGATGACACAAATAGTGGGCGTCTGGTGAAGAAACCAATCACAAAACTGCTCCCAATGTGAAAAGTATGTCGCCAGTTAGCCTTAGTAGCACGGAGGTGGAGGCACGAGCGCAATTTTGATATCAATTTGATATGAAAATTAATTAAATTGATCAATTAATTACCCTCCCAACCACGCCTACTCCCACACATCCGCACCCACTCCTGGATGATGTCATGTGTTTTCCTCAGCCTGTGCATGGGTTCCAGCAACCTCTGCCCTCCCCACCCTTTCCCCACTTAACTTATTGGAAGGAATTTCAAATTTTGGCGTGAATTTTGAATTTTGGTGGGGATTTCGAATTTCGGTGGGAATTTCGTTGTCCCAGGTCTGTGCTCACGTCCCAGACCACCACCCTCCCGTGCACTGCGGAAAGTTAAAACTGACAGTGCCCTATCCGTGGTCCAAAACCTGGTTCTTCTGAATGGAAAGCCTACGTGCCTACCTCAACACATGAAACTGTACAGATGCAAAAAAAAAGGAAGTTCAGGTTAGTATACTTTATTTATTTTGGTTGGGAAACTGAAGTAGAGATGGGTCTTAATTACACAAATATATGCACAGAACTACAGGAGGACTGCCTAAAATCACAATACAGATTAAACATTGACAACGCCATAGAACTGGTGTTATCCTGGTCGGCATTAGTTTCACAATACCACTCGGAACCAATGGTAGACGCACTCAAACTCTACCCTTCACCTACAAGCTGTTAGGAAAGATGCTGAGGTGTAAGGTCCTATCTTAATTTATTTGTTTGTGGTAAATATATTCAACTGACAAGATGCTGGTGCTGGACAGAGAGTATTTAATGACTGTATTACCTGTAAGCATACAGCTGAGGACACTATCACTATCTGACTTCAGAGTTCGCTACACATGCCTGCTCGACAAGCACCCTACAGCAAAGGTAATCGAAGCCGATACACACTACCACAACTGATGGAAAATGCATCACTGTTTTAATTACACATCCAAACTCTGGTGAAAACAAAAAACAAAAAAAATCACTTACAATCGATGGATCGTAATGCAACTTCTGTACTGGGGATAGGAGAAGAATCCTCATAATAATACAACTACAGCAAAAACAGACCCCGGTAGATTGGAGAGGGGCAGCAGTTGCAGCTGTGTCCTCCTCGATGGGCGCTCATGAACTAACCAACTTGGATGTAGTCTTACCCCCTCCCCTTCCACCACTCATCCCTCTCTCCCCTCAACATAGGTATGGATATACTGTTTCCAGTCTGTGGAAATCAGTCACAGATAGACAAAAGACAAGAACAAGACGCTTAATGCCAATCTGTCAAATGCACTTCTCGGAGAGTCTGGACCCTCCTGGAACAACAACGAAACTCCGGAGAACTCTCCAGATCTATTTTCAAACATCCACTGCTTGGGAAATGGGAAGCCCTCTGCCTAAAGCAACCGCAGACCCTGGGGCAGTCTCCCACTGATCTGGCTGCAGAGTCTTCAGTACAATGTGTCCCCAACGAGCACGTGGCTGGGCCGTAAGCGTTGTCGACGCCGATAAAAGCTCCATATACGATAGAGCGCGACGCTGACATCCCTTAGAACGAAACCGAGATAAATGAGAGCTATCCTGGCTGTAGGTTGTTTGTCTAAAAGGAGAGTGGTGACCTCACCCACCATGCCTCTAGTAGCCCAGTCGGCAAGCGCACGCCATTCTGAGGGTGAAAAACACTGCACTGTAACTTTTTATTTAACATCAACGCATCTCTTATAATCAAGAATCTATTAGGAAGGTGAACACAATCGTGACGATAATAATTGTCCTCTTTCTACGAAAATTGATGCAGTCCTTTCTTTTTTTTAATTTTACAAGCAAAATCGGTATAATTTTTATGTTCGACTGAAGGATGCAATTAGCATCTCATTATTTTGCGACATCCAGTGAAATGCACCACTGTAGATTACAGAGCCATGTCCATCCTGCATAAAATCGGGAAAGAAGCTTCCACTATTTTGCTAAGAAATCTACCAATCACCACAGAATATCCTCGTTATTTCTAAACCGTCATTGGAATAAAGAAAAAGCGGGTATTTAAACTCCAAAAAAAAATTTATGTTAAGTGTAGTAACGTAAACCAACTGTGGGAACGCCTTGGGCTGCGGATCGGAGCCGCCAGGCGGGGAAGCCGCCGGCGGTTGAGCACGCACCACCGGGTAAATACAGGACGAATCGGACGACAGACCAACAACAACAGACAACAACCGACCACGACCGACTATGAGCGACCCAACAAGGAAGAGAAAAACAACGGAGGCTTGTGGAAACCACAACACCAAACACCAAACGTAAATCCACTCGTAATCAGAGCCAGGCAAATGTCAACAACGAGCAACGACCAGAACGCAGTACCGCCAAGATAGAAACGAAATCCACAGCGAGTAGCAGACTAACTGGACTAGGGTTTTTTTTTCTTTATTGTGATTTTGATCACCTTATACAAAGGCGGGCTGTCAGCAGCAGAGTACGCCGCTCTTCAGCCTTCAGTTTGACCATAAGTATTACAGATAGGAGGCACAGAGGATACAATCAAAACGGTGGGCAAAAAATGTAGACACTAAGAAACAAAAAACACGGAGCCGTTCACGCTGGACGAGAAATATCACTAACACTAGCTGACACGGCGCACATAACATGGATGACGGCGACGGCACACCTGAACAGTGGTGGCGTGACGGCGAAAGAAAACTAAACACAAACGAAGGCACACACACGAGACACTGATAGCGATGATCTCCGGCGTGCGAATGTTCACTGAGCGTGCGCGAGTCCGGGGACCTGCCAAGAGAGGAGGAGGAGGAGGAGGAGGAGGAAGGGGAGAGGGAGAGGGGAGTGCAGATGCCATGGCAGGGGAGAAAAGGGGAGGGGTGGAAGGGGGCCCGGGGGAAGAGGAGTGGAGGAAGGGGATGGGGAAAAAAAGAAGGAGAAGGGAGGCAGGGTGCCGAGACGAAAGAACACAGTGAGGATCAATGTTGATAGGAGGGGTAGATGGAGGGGAGGAGGACATCATAAGGGAGAGGGAGCTGGCAGAAGCCACCTTGGGAGAGGGTAAGGAGGGTGGGACGTGGGAATACAGGTGCGGCAGTGAGCGGGGGAGGGATAGGATGGGCGAGACGAGCGGGTGAGGAGGATCGAGTTTGCGGGAGGTGTACAGGACCCGTAGCCTTTCAAGGACAAGAAGGAGGTGGGGGAACGGAATGAGCTCTTACAGGATTTGAAGGGATTTATAAAAGGTAGGGGGGCGGAGATTCAGGCCGGATGGGCGTAACAAAGGATAGGGCGGATGAGGGATTTATAGGTGTGGAGGATGGTGGAGGGGTCCAGACCCCACGTATGGCGTGAAAGGAGCTTGAGGAGACGGAGTCGGGAGCATGCCTTGGCTTTGATTGTCCGGAGATGGGGGTTCCAGGAGAGGCGACGGTCGAGGGTGACGCCAAGGTACTTGAGGGTGGGGGTGAGGGCGATAGGACGGCCATAGAAGGCGAGATAGAAATCAAGGAGGCGGAAGGAAGGGGTGGTTTTGCCTACAATGATCGCCTGGGTTTTGGAGGGATTGACCTTGAGCAACACTGGTGGCACCAAGTGGTAGACCGGTCAAGATGGGATTGGAGAAGGTGTTGGGAACGCTGCAGGGTGGGGGCAAGAGCAAGGAAGGCGGTGTCATCGGCAAACTGGAGAAGGTGGATGGGGGGTGACGGCGGCGGCATGTCCGCCGTATACAAAAGGTACAGAAGACTGGTGGAGGGGAAAAAAGGTGTAGGACTCCGTGTTATGGATGGTGACGTAGGAAGGACGGTGGGAGAGAAAGGAGCCGATCAGACTGACGTAGTTAATGGGAAGGGCGAAGGTTTGGAGCTTGAAGAGGAGACCGGAATGCCATACACGGTCGTAAGCTCGTTCGAGGTCCAGGGAGAGGAAGATAGCAGAGCGACAGGAATTAAGCTGGTCGGAAAGGATATGAGTGAGGTGAAGGAGAAGGCCATCGGAAGAGAAGGACAACCGAAAGCCACACTGGGTAACAGGAAGGAGGCGGTGCTGGTGAAGATGCTGGTGGATGTGTCGGGTGAGGATAGATTCCAGGACCTTGCTGAAGACCGAGGGAAGGCTGATGGGATAGTAGTAGGAGACGGCGGATGGCGGTTTGCCAGGTTTAAGGAACATCAGGATACGGGAGGTTTTCCACAGGTTGGGGCGGAGGCGACGACCGTCTGAAATGGTGAGGAGGACAGGGAGATGGTCGCTACCAATAGGCCCCAGGACATCAACCGTTCCACAGCCAAGAAGGTTGGGGGAGGAAAGGATAACATCGGGAGTGGAGTTGGATTCGGGACAGGTGTGCTGGGGATGGGGATGAGGTCGCCTTGAAGGGAGGAGAGGAAACGATGCCACCGCCGTAACTGGGTGGCGAAACGACTGTAGATGTCGAAGTCGGCGGCGATCACGTAGTAGGAGAAGGTACGGTCAATGTGGGAGAAGAAGTCGAAGGGAATAGGGGTGCTAGGGCGGACATAGAGGGTAGCGCAGGTAACGGTAAGGCCGAGGAAGAAGAGACTAAGGATCAGGTGTTCAGTGGGGTCGGGAAGGAGAGGTTGGAGCCGAACAGGGATCTGGCAGTGGTGACCAAGGGCAACACCGCCACGCGTAATCGGGAGGGGCTTATCAGAGCGGTTAAGGAGGTAGGGCGAGGTGTGGACGGTGTGGTGGGGTTGGAGGAAGGTTTCATTAAGTAGGAAGGCATCCACGCAGTGGGTGGCAAGGGTGTGCAGGAAGAGGTTCTTGTTGGCGGGAAGGGAGCAGATGTTGTTGAAAAAGATACGGTGCTGTCATGCCATGACCAGGATTTAGACAAGGGTGTCAAGACGGGAGAAGGTGAAATGGGCCTGGTTCTTGGAGTAGGTGGCGTACATTTTTAGGTGGAAAACGGAACGGGCAGCGAGAGATATCTGTTGAAGGGTGAGGGGGCGCTGAAAAGGATGAACATTCTGCAGGACGATGGTGAGGAATCTGTTGATGTACTCAGCGGTGGGGGGTGGGTGAAGGGAATTTCCAAGAGGGGTGGGGGCGGACAGGAATAGTGAGATCAGGAGTGGTAGGATGGGGTCGGGCCTTACATTTCTGGGAGTAAGTAGGATAAGGGATGTTACAGGTATAACAGGAGGGGGGGGGGGGGGACTGGAGATTGGGGCACTGCCTTAGAAAGTGGGCGCAGTGCCTACATTGAGGGCAGGTGGGGGCCTCACGGCACTCTGATGTTGGGTGTGCATTATACCGCAAGCACCTTTGGCAGCGGAGGGATTGAGAAGGGGAACGGGAAGGGTCAACTTGGTAGCGGCGGTGAAAGAGAAGGGCGCCCTCCTTCAGGAGACGGTCGATGGAGTGGGCGTGTTTGGAAAAGACCCGCATAAGGTGGGTGGGGCTGGCGGAGTTATGGATGTGGCAAACCGCATGCACTTCCAGATGGGGATGCACCTTAAGCTCCGCCAACACCTCCTCCTCCGTGATCACTGGACTGAGCCGAGTGATTACGGCGATGACAGTCGGCGAGCAATGGGGGTTGGGGTTGGTGGGAGGGAGACAGGAAGTATCAGGGGTGAGGGAGACATTAGGGCCAAAGCGGGTAACAAGGATGCGGAAAAGGAGGTCTGTGTGGAGGGTAGGGCTGGGGGAGGAGATGAGCACCGAATCACAGCGAGGACTGAGGAGGGAGGTGGGGGGTACCAGCAAAATTCTGGTGAAGGAAGAGCGTGAGGTTCCGGGCTTCAAGAAAGGAATGATCAGGACGGGAGAGTAGGTAGCGGTAGGACGAGGGGGTGGAGGAGGAGGAGGAGGAGGAGGAGGCAAGCGGGGAGACATCCATGGCATCACGGGTTGGGGAAGGGGGACGAGGCGGACCCTTTTTAGGAGTAGAGGAGGCACGGGTGCCACTGGGGCGCTTGACGGCGGCGGAGGAGGTGTGGGGGATGGGAGCAACTGGAATGTTGCGGGGAGTGACAGGTCCCGGTGCTGGAGTTGGCGCCAGAGATGGTGAGGGCGATGGCGAATGCGACAGTGAAGATGACGACGATGAAGGTGAAGGGGAGAGTTGAGCATGAGCCATAGCCCTCTGGGCGACCACCATAGCAGGGGCCGCAGAAACAGAAGGAGCAGAGGGAAGGGATCAGAGGAGGCATGGGAGGGAGGAGCCGAGGATGGGGCGACAAATAGGGAGGGAGATGGGAGAGTGAGGAGTGGGGGGATGGACTGAGGGCGGAGTGATGCGGCACACCACGTGATAGCCGTGGCAGCGACTGAGGTGGAGGTGTATATGATGGCAGTGGTGGTGGCTGTAGAAGAGCAAATGAGAGATGGGCACGGCGACGAGAGAGACAGAGTAGAAGGGGACGGAGAATGATGAAGGACGAAGGAGACTGGGGCCGAAGGCTGCTGGCTGCTGACTGCTGGCTGCTGGCTGCTCGCTGCTGGCTGCTGGTGGGGACCGCTGCTGTCTGCACGTGGCGTAGCGGTGGCGCACTCGCTGCGCGAGAGCCGCTACGCGGAATAGCCGCCGCGGAGGCGGAGCCCTCTATGGGCTGACCACGTCCATTCGTTCTGGCACGTGTTCGACTTCCGCTGCGGAAGGTACTAGATTAAGCAATGTCTTTCAGCCTGATGGACAAACTATACGAGCTGTGAGCATCTCTCGCATACCAATCAGTGTCTGTAAATAAACTGTCTTGCATATGTGTATTATAGACAATTCAGACATGTGAAATAACATTACAAAATAGAGTCTTTCACGCCATTTGCTCACATATCAGAAAAAAATCATTTTACGTTTGAGAACAACAAGCTATCATTCAAGAGGATGTTGTTGTTTGGTACGGCAAATCCTGTTTTATCAATGTGATCTATGTCACTCTGGCGTTTATGAAACAAATCGCTAGAACCTCTCTTGTAATAGAACCCTCTATAAGATTTTACCCTCGCTCTCTCTCTCTCTCTCTCTCTTCCACTATATGGAAACTAATTACCGTCTGTGTGCTTACATTTCACATTTTTGCTATATAACTTTCTTCTACCGACTTGTCTATAGACTCTCTGTCGTACAGCAGATTCTTGCGCTATAATTTTGTAAGTAATTTGATCATCACAGCAATTATAGGTTAAGAAGTATGAAATAACACATGACTTACTGTAACACCTATTTTTTAAACATACAGTCATGACATAATAAACACAGTCATGTTTCCACGAGAAGAGATACAGCCTATTTCTATTAGTTTTATGAGCAAAATTGGTAGTTTTGAGAGAACTATCTGATTCCAAACATTAACCAGCTATACCACTCCTTGTAATAGAACATCCTACAAGATTTTGTCACGTCTCTCTTCTGATACATCGAAAAACAAGTCGTGTTGACATTAAGCATATTACATATACATATATCACTCCACTGGAGCATTTAGCCAGTACTCGGAGTCGCCTGCACAGATGTGCATAAAGTTTTGTCGACTATACTGTTGGCAGACCATATCCAACAGAGTATCAATCACAAGAGAGGGTTCCTGTATTGATCCTTTATAAGCATTTTAATACATTGTTTTTTCGACTGTAAAAAATCCAAGCACGGTACGACTGCTGCTTTGTACAACCCCATACACTGTTTTCCTACCAAGACTTTGAGGTCTGCATCAGCTGCTAAACAGACATTAACATGTTTCGATCCTTTGGCACAACAGAAAGCTGAACATAGCATGGTGTAAACAATGTAGCTCCCACAACACGCAGGTTGGTAGAAATACAACATAGAGGCGATGTTTATCATTGACAAAAATCTAGACGACATCACAACATATGGAAACTGGAAGAGTTTGCGGCATTGTACAACGTTTCCAACAGGTATCTGACAGTGATGTCTTATATTGTTAAACTCATCTTCCACAGCATCAGGATAGCGGATGTCTCAGTGTTCCGTTAAAAGACCATTGCTTCCTCATGTTCCAGTCATGTGCATGATTACTGTGCCATTGTTGACCATTGCTGGGAGGTACCGTTCACAACACACACAAGGTAGTAGAAATAAAACGAGGTCTGTCATCTTATTGGTGAAAAAACTAAATTGGCAAAAATAAAAACATGTGGAGGTCATTGCAGCTTATGGAAATAGGATTAACCTACAGCATTGAGGAACGCTTTCAAACAACTGTCTGTAGATGATGGCCTCTACATCTAATCCCATGCTCCACAGTGACAAGTAGCAGATTTCCAGTGTTGCGCCAAGGCTCCCTCCATCTCATCCAAGTGGTGTCAGTCAATCATTATGCAGTAGTCGACAGCACACCAATGGATGGATGGGTTGGAAAAGACAGTTGATTTGGGGTGATCTATCGTAACACACACCGCAGTTGAAAGACCTATCCAGTTTAGCAATTTTAACAGTTGTTCCATAATTTGAATGCCATCCAATGACACAACAGATTGCTTTCTAATTTCTATATCATTGGTATATCAGCCCTCCACTACTTTGTAGATAGCATATAGTAGATTGTGAATGCAGATAGATGACTGTGCGGCACGTCAGTTCGACCATATACAGCAAAGTATACCAGACAGCGTCTTATATCGATGCAATTAGGTTATTTGTATATCTCCAGCGCATCGATCATAGTGCAGAATTTACGATTATGACTGGCCATCTTTTCCTGTGTGCACGATCGTCACAAAGTATCCTCTCATTCATAGGATAAAGTCGATTTAGCAGCTGAAGTAGTCACCTTCAGGGTGATCGTCAAGCAGGCGTCTGTAACAAACTCTGACGTCAAACAGCGATAGATACATTTCACAGCTGTATGCTTACAGATAATAAACTTATCAAACTCCTCTCTGTCCAACACCAACATGTCAGTTGAATATATTTCCCGCCAAAAAAGATAGTGCCTTACACGCCAGTCTTTTTCCTGATAGCTTGTAGGCGAAGGGTAGAGTTGGAGTGCGTCTGCCACTAGTTTCGAATGGTACTGTTAAACGTATTCCCAGCAGAATGACACCAGTTCTATGGCGTCGTCAATTTTTGAGCAGTATTGTGATTTTAGGCACTACTTGTGCAGCGCTATGCATATTGTTGTGTAATCAGGTCCAATCTTTATCATTAATTAGGACCGATCTCTACTTCAGTTTCTCAACCAAAATAAATAAATCACACAAACCTAACTTTGCTCTCCTGCATCTGTGCAGTTTCTTGTTTAGGGGGGTGCACTTGGACTTCGCACCCAGACGGACCTGGGTTGAAAATCCAGAAAGGGCACCTCCATTTTTAATTTCCGCCAGTTCCCGCGTGCACCGATATGTAAATGAAGGTACGAGGAACTTTCCATATTGATTTACACTTGATTTTTTGTCATCAGTCACTGGTGCGCTATTTAACCCATCATTACAGTTGTAGGTGGCAGAATCACCAGAAGTGTAGTCCCTGCATATTACAGTCCACTTTCCCAACCGCTGTTATCACCGGCGCACACAACGTGGAGTGTGATCGTGATGAGAGTGCTGGACGAAGTAGTTTATGTGGGTGGAGGATGCAAACATTGTGGACAAAAAATGGTTCGAATGGCTCTGAGCGCTGTGGGACTTAACATCTATGGTCATCAGTCACCTAGAACTTAGAACTACTTAAACCTAACTAACCTAAGGACAGCACACAACACCCAGTCATCACGAGGCAGAGAAAATCCCTGACCCCACCGGGAATCGAACCCGGGAAGCCGGGTGTAGGACATTGTTGACATTCACATGGGATTGGTAAGAAGTATGAGGAGACTGTGGTTCGTCACGACAACGCTCGCCGTATACGAGTCGGATGCCATGCTGACATAGGGTTCCTGATACTACCACATCCACCCCATTTCCTGATTTGGCCCTTCTGATTACCACCTATTCGGGACTATGAGGAACCTCTGTGTGGGCATTGTTCCGCAGACTTCCAGGAATTTCGAGCAGTCGTCCTGCGACAAGTGCAACAGACTCTAAAAAGTGGTTGGAGGAGGGCCTATAGAAATTAAACAGGCCAAATCAGGAGAATTCATTGTGTGTGGCAGTGCCAAGAAAACCATTTCAGCGGTGGCAGTCGTGGTTTTCGACTCGAATGGAGACGAAGCTGTCGTTTTGCAAGAGTGCTTCTCGTGATGGCACGCACGCTCTCCACGCGCTGCCACAAATCGCCAACCAATTTCCCTATTTTTTACACCCTCCTTCCGAATCAATATGGAACGAGCCTTGTAATTTAATACTCGGCACAGAGCACTCATATGTATCTAGTTTAACATTTCTGCTATTAGAAAGCCGTCAGACCAGATCTCCCAAACTTGGCTTCATAAATGTTCAGAACTATCCATGCCTATGAAAGAAGTTTACGGCCATCGTAATTAGTGGGATCTACGGTAATGTACATTGTGACAGCAATGGCGGGTGGACACGAACCATGACGAAACGGTAATAACTCAGGGAAAGAAATTCACATACTTTGTGGTCATAAATGGTAGCATGGAGAGTTTGCTTGTACCTAAATGGCAGCATGAGTTAATTTGAGATTCGCTTGATCTACGTATATGGGCAAGAAACGTTATAAATGGCAAGATGTTGTATGAATAGAATAATGGTTCCAGGTAATGTTCTCTGTAACAGTCTTTAAGAACCTTTCTACGAACGATACCAGGGAACGTTAGCGCGCCCTTTTGCTTGAGGACAATAATATTGTACGAAGACTGTATCGCGATTTTTTCAAGTTGAGTTATAACACTCCTGTCTGTCTGCTGCTGTACCATAACCTTAAAGCAGGTTGTGAAATAAAACAATCTTATTAAAGCAATTATGGTATAACGCAACAGAGCAGTGTTACCCTCTGAGAGGAATTTTGTTGTGTTGACCGTGTTGTACCTAACGTAGGTGGCTTATCGGAAGTGAAAGTCAGAATTACGGAAATATTTTAACAGTAACAACCAAAATTTTGCCTATCTACACTGTTTAACGGGTAAAGAAAACGGTCGCCAGCCTAACTAGGCAAGACAATGATTAACATTCTCGTTCAAGAAAATAGTTATTAGTAACTTTAATGGATAAACACAACCTATACTTTGTCACACGCGAGTGCAGTGAACTCTTGACACATACGTATGTTTTAAGATTGAAGCTAACAACTGGAGCAGCACAAACTATTTGCAAAATTATAACAGATACCGAAACACACTATTACTTTCAGGGCTTCCACAAACTGGATGGTCTTTATAACGTTATTATTACTATTCACTGCAGAATCATTAATTGGATATAGGTTAAGTCTCTCTCAGTTAAATACTTTACTATGTGGGTTCTGGTATGCTATTCATATGCACTTCTGATACACAAGAGAGACAAACAGTTAGCAAACATGAGTATATAACGTTTCATACTGCAGTTTTCCACTCTTACTACATTGAATGACAAAATTAACATATATGTAAGATACTGACTCACCTTCTGTGATTTACAACAGGCAGTAATGAGATCATTTATGAAACAAAACTTTATAAGCCTCAGTCTTAAGAACTTTTAATTTGAAGTTGGCAACAATACATTAATGAGCAGTTTTACCAGGAAAATTATTTTCGGCAAGCTTCATTAACTTAAACTTTCATTTAACTATGTTCAGGAGGCATCAATTAGCAAAACAATGGGCTTTAATGTTCTTTCAGTAACGACACTCGGAAATCACTTTAGTTCAAACGGAGAGGAACCTGAGAGGTGTTATGATAAGGAGAAAAATCAAGGCAGGTACATAAATTCAGTTGTAAATTACCTTATATTTGAGCACACTAACATATCCATTCAGCTGATCCTTCACTGTACATTGCTATAGTGATCCATTATAGTGATTGCGCAATGGGGTGGCGATTGCATGTTGGTAAGTGGAATTGCAGGTAGAATTGCTGAACTCTGTCATTTCTTGGTGGCGATGATCGATACAAATTCCAGAATAATTCCAGCTATTTATCCATCCATCCGAGGCATTGGAAAGTAGCAGAAAAAGCCTCTCTCGGAAGCAGCACAATATGCAACTATTACATGGCAGTGCACAGTTTGGTAGCTCGTCCCCGACTGGTGGCTCGTCCCCAACTGACTCTTGTTCCACCTTTTCTACATGGGTCAACCACAATTTGCGCGCGCTACACAGTTTCGTTCCCGAGGGGGACCACTACTCCTTTTACATACAAACTAACTAAGAGGATCAAAGTGAGGATCAGCAGTTTACATAACAGCAAACAAATACAACAAATAAAACAGAACATTTGCACATATTGACATTTCCACCAAAAATTATTCACAAAAAATTACAATTATATACAGTAAGTTTTGTTCCCTCCAAATAGGACAAAGAATTTAAATGACAGATACACTACATTGCATAGAACCAAACCATGACATCAAAGTTTGTACAAAGAAAGGAGTATACAATTCTGTGTTATCTATTCAATCAAACACATTTACAGAAGCTTAACGATGTAATATTAAATGAAACAAAAGCAAAATAAATCAGTACTGCATTAGAGATATGGTGTTACAGAGTCTTAAGCACCTAATGTTTCTTGAAGGTTTTATGTTCCGTGCGTTTAATTTGCCTGTGATTTACTGCAGAGACTCTATTTTGATTGGTCCTTTCGGGATTAGCCGAGCGGTCTCAGGCGCTGCGGTCATGGACTGTGCGGCTGGTTCCGGCGGAGGTTCGAGTCCTCCTTCGGGCATGGGTGTGTGTGTGTTGATTCTTAGGATAATTTAGGTTAAGTAGTGTGTAAGCTTAGGGACTGATGACCTTAGCAGTTAAGTCCCATAAGATTTCACACACATTTGAACATTTTTCTATTTCGAGTAATTCTTTGCCCATTTGTTACTAGGGAAACTCCCCATCGCAACCTAAGATGGCACAGTGGACAGCCCGTCGAAAACTGAACACAGACCAAGCATTAAAACAGAAAGAAGGTGTACTGAACTGTGAAGAAAAAAGCAAAATAGAAACAATGAACGGTCCTAGGAGAAGAAGTGCAACATATAGCAACTTGAAAGAGCTATGGTGTCGTGGTTAAGTGGTCACGGTGCTAGACTGTAAAGCGGACGAGCCGAGCTTTCTTCTTTTTTGTCACAACATTATAAATTGTCCGTCCGGTCATTGAAAGGTCTGTTCTCTTTTCGTATTCTTAGCAGTTGGTTATGGATTATATGAGTCATGTGGAAAGAATACGCTACCATCACAAGTAAACGTGACGAATAGAGAGAGCAGGCGAGATATGACATAGTCGTCTCACAGAAATGAAAACAACAGAAAAACTGATGTGAACTATGTTACAACAAAGGAATTCAATAGCCAAAACTTCTAAAACAGAAAGCAAATTCCAAAAAAGTTAAAAACATATGTTTTGACAGATATCTGAGAAACTGTGTGATTGTGAAACTGTTAAAATCATTCATTGCAGCTTATGTGACAAACTATTACCTTTTCAACATTACCTTGGGAGGACCAAATTCATACGAACACCTAAATCAGGCAAGGAGGCATATCTCACCCACTTACCAGGAGTACAAATTGGGTAGTTCAGTAAGAGATTTCTATCATACGATAGGATTGTCGTGAATGACACACCAGACGTGTTCTCCGGTGGAGGATTCCGTTAACTTGTCGCCTTGTCATCAAATTTTTGAGTTTTCCATCAGTTTTAACACGACTCGCTCGCTTGGCAGTCCAATACCGTGACCACTTAACCACGAAGCCAACGCTATTTCCGGCTACTCCATATTGCACTTTTTGTCCTTGGGCCGTACACTGTTTCTATTTTGCTTTTCTTTCACTGTTGAGTACACCTTCTTCCTGTTTTCATGCTTGATCTGTGTTCAGTTTTTGACTGGACCACTGGGCCCTCTTACAACTACATGTGTGGAGGTGCGATGGGTGGATTCTCTTGTTAGTAAAACAAACGTTGATGAACAAAACTGAATTGTTAAACTCTCATTGTCAGTTACTTCCCAGCATCTACTGTGAGATTGTCTTGGTGGGATAATAGTCAGTCTCACTGAAAAAGTGAAAGCTGCTGAATGAGCAAAGGTGATATGTGTATTGGGAATTGGTAGAAATGAGAGGGAATAAATGTTCTACGGAAGAGACTGGAGTATAAGATGTACGAGTGGCGTTCAATACGTAATGCAACGCATTTTTTTTAGAGCGGGTTGATATTATTCAGGATCCCAAGACACCATATTATTCACCAGTCTTTTTGCTGCAAAACTCTACTTTCAATATACGCTCCTTCAATGCGACGGCCTTAAGCCACCATAATGGGAGGGCCTGTAGGCCCGCATTGTACCACTCCACTAGGCGACGTCGGAGCCAATGTCTTGCTGCATCGATAACCTCCGTCTCATCCCCGTAATGCTTCACGTGGAGGTCATCTTTCATTGTGCCAAACAAATGGAAGCTTTTTATGTTCTTCATGTCAGGCGGCGAGGAACCCAGCGGTGTGATCCGTCGATCATCTCGAATGAGGGTGTCCGCACGTTCCAACGTTGCAGGAGTCACAGCTGTGTGCGGCCAAGGGCCGAGACGTAGGAGATCGGACAGGTTTGCGCGACCTTGTTGCAGTGCTGGCAGATACCTCGAAAAACGACTCACTGTGCTTTTGTTCACTCCCTGGGCTTCGTAGACATTCTACAAGCCTCTATAAATATCTTCGATGCTCTGGTTTTCCGCCAGAAGTAACTCAATGACAGCTCTCTGTTTGTAATGCCCCTCCGTTACAGATGCCTTTTTAAAGTCTACGTATAGCGCCGTCACCTTTCGGAACTTCGTCAAACTATAGGGGCTGATGCGGAAATATTCCAGGAAGCCTCACAACAAACTCCGCATTTTTCAATCGAAATTTGTCGCATTACTTATTGAACGTCCCTCGTAATAATGATTCTAATGAAAATTAAATCTAGATAGCGACATCATGTAGCCAGGCGAATGGATGGTAGCGAACCAAAGAATTTCTTTACTGGATTTCAAGAGTTGAAACTGTTGGGGACCTGGGAGAAGTAACAGAAGGTCACGTCTTGCACCCAGATCAACACAGAAAATATCTTACTTTCTCACTCCGTAAGACAATGAGAAAGAGCTTAGGAACCAGCCAATGATCTGTTTTCCGGTTGAACTTTTGGAGACGATAATTTCTTGCCCTCCCCCCTCCTATAGTCAACCCCGCAGGCGACCACTGATTATTTACTCACATCAATAAGAATTTATTGCTTCGAAAGTCTGATCTAGCACAACATTACTTTAGAAAACGTAGGCCCTCAGCAATAGTGTTTAGAAAGATTCCATTTGGTAAACTGCACTGGCGCAGAGGCTCCACAATATGGACTCACAACAGCATTTGCTCATTTTACTGTGTTATAGTCAGATTAACCTATTTCATTACTGGGGCCCACATGCGCAAGCCTGATGAGCCATACGCTCTGTCAATATCACGTTTTCCATCTAGGTCAGTGATGTTTCATCGTCCCTATTGTCAGTTCTGCAATCACATGCCAGGGAAATGCATTTCCTCGTCATGGCTACACATAACTGTGTTGTCCTCTCCATTTACACGTTTTTGGTGTTAGTGAATATAGGGAACACATAAAACTGTTGAAACCTCTGCGATAGCCATATTACCAGTGAATCCACTTACCGTTCTAAACCCGGCACATTCTGCAAGAATAGCTGTGAGCGGTACGTATCGTTCATTTATTGTCGTCCACCAAGCACAGTATGCATAAATGTCAATTGGGATCTAGCAAGTACTTGTGCTATGCGGCCAATGTATCCGTAGGCATTAAGGACATTGCCGTAAACTCAGGAACCGGAATGTCGGAAATAATGATGAACAGATATCTTCTTTCTGTAAGGCCTATAGAAACTTGACACGTGGCTTTAGTACTTAACGTTGAAAAAGTGCCAGACAGGCTTCACCCATGTGATGTGAGGCACGTAAATTATGAAAATACGTGAAATATTTTGATCCTGGTCTAGCACTTCACACATACAAGGTAGTGCAGAAGTTGTTAATATCTTAGAGATACTTCAGCAGTAACAAAATATATTTGGAGTTGGTAACTTTGTTGTCTTTCAGATACACGGTTGGCAAATTTACGAGCCGCTGCCAAGAAAATATAAAGTATCTGTGTGATTGGTTATGACGTGAAATTAAGCACCTGCATGTTTTTGAAGTCAAAATTAGGTGCAACTCATTGAACAACTTGTAAGGTGGCAGACTGAATGAATGTCAATTTCGCACCTTATATGAGAGATTTTATATCTCATAAGAAGTAGATGAGTTTGTCACCTGACATACTTCGACGATAATGAGCAGATTTGCCTATTAAAATGTACTATATGTAATGCAAAGGGATGACACTTGATTCGATGGTATTAACACACTGAACCCAGCTCCTGCATGTTAATAAGCAAAACGTGAAAAAAGCTGCTGGAGGAAACGTTTTAGTTTGGGGGCAGACGCGAGTTGAGCCGGCACGGCCCGAGTACAATGGAACGCTTTTAAAAAGGGGTTGGTGACCTGTGGCAAAAGGGACAATGAATGTGTTGGACGATACATCGAGGAGAGCAGGTAGCGGGCCAGTGCTGCTTGCTACGGAGAAATTCTTTATAAAACTGTGTTAGGGAATTTACAGATGAATACAAACAGGCCAGCGACGCAATTGATCACATGAAATGCTCTTGGTGCGTTCGTGATGTAAGTGTGTAACTTTTCGGCAGGCACAAAACTCGGAAGGAGTAGAAAGGGTTAAATTTCGACGCAGTTTGAAGGTAGGCCCTTTGCAATTGGCAGAGGTAGTTTGCACAAGATAAAAGGAATGCTCCCATTGGTCTGAAATAGCTGTGACGTGAAGCACAAGAGGACGCAGGTGGGGGACAGTTGGCTACGAAGGACACAAGACCAAAAACTTCAGTGATTCTTCTCTAAACCAGTGTCAAGTGTAGAACAGGATGTATCATGCCCTGTACGATGCAAAAAGAGGAATTTTGTGTGAACACTGCATTCACTTCGGCTGAAATTCAGCTAGAAATTAGCTGAAGAGTGGTTGAGCTTCAACAGTTGAGAAACGAAGCAGCGACGTAGATAATTGCTCTTGCGGGAACTGAGAGAGTATTTCAGTATACACGCTGCTCCATCTATGCATGTGTATATCGCAATGTTTCCAGACTAGGGATGAGTGCATGTTTTCTCGCCTAACGAAAAACATAGGACAGTTTCTGCTGATAAAATCAGTAAAGATTTTAATTAGCCTTTTATAGGATCTGCAGAGGGCGAGACCACCCGTGCAGCAGACAGCTCATCCCAGCTAAGGTAAATGCCGCTAGCAGAAGTGTAAACTTGTTGGTTCATCAGCTTGCATTCACTGTGAACTGGAGCAGCGTTGAATACTCTTTTGATCATTTTGTCACAAAAACTAACCGTCCTCCATAGACTTGATTGTCATCCTAAACAGTACCGAACTTAGAACCAGAATCGGATGATTTATCGTCATGTTGGCCAACTTCAAATTGTAGAGAAGGCATTTGATATTGTTGTGTTCAGTGTAATTGCGGCTAGACAGGACGTAATATGTTATCTTGACAACTATCCTAACATGGTCATGTCACAACCTATGTAAATTCGTGTTCTTCTCTGACAATAATCCTGAAATTAAACAAATTGTGTACAGCTTAACACCAATGTGCCCTGGCCTAGAATAAGGTAAGGGTCCACTCCTAACCACAGTCACTGATTCTAGAGACGCTAATGCACTCACAGGGTGTTTTTGCTGATGTCTGACAAACGTGAAAAGGAGTGTAGTGTCAGATAATGGCGACTCTGCCAGGATGGCAATTTTTTTTTTTTTTGAGAAACAAAAAGTGATAAGGTTACTCAATATATACGTCTGCATAGTAGTCAGTGTATTGTAAATGTGTGATTCACAGAGTACATAAGTTGTATTAACGAGTAAAAGAAACATTTTTGTGTTTTGTGTAAAAGTAGTTTGCGCATGCCGTTTCTGGCGCTCGCGAAGCTATTCCTGGCGTTGTTGAGTTGGTGTGAGTACCCACAAATTGTGAACAGCGTTACTAATGACGTGTTAAAGGCATAAGAGGCTTTCTATGATATTTTGGAGACGTGTCAGGTCATATAATTTCATGTTGACTAGAGCTCAGGCTCCCGAAAATCGTGAAAGACAGAGGTTACTTAGACGGTCTGGGATGGCGGAAGAACGTAGATCATCACACATAGGGCAAACTGAAGAGCTTGATAGGACATAAATTGACGTACAACAAAATGTATCGAATGCAGGTCACGAAACCGCACGAAGTAACAATGCGGAGTGAATGGTGGTAGTTTCGCGATCGGTATCTCAGGTGGTGACCGCACAAAACCGAACAGTTGACAGACCTAGTGGTTCAGAAACAGAATCACAGGACGTGCAACTTCGGTACGTTGAGTTAAATGTTGTAATTCTGAATCAAATGGGACAGTTTCCCACGGAAAGAATGTATGTAAGTGCGTCAGCAGTATGCACAGAAGTCGGTGAGACGTCACACGAAAGACGTGAACGGCAAAATTTACACCTGATGGTGACAATTGACGATGGCGAAGCGTCTGATAATGTGTTCGCAATGTTGATGCAACTCACTATTGTTGTCAAGCAAACAAGTGAAACGATGAGAGCAGGGTTAACAGACTTAAAAACAGAAACAAATGCAGGGTTAGCAGACTTAAAATCAGAAACAAATGCTGCTTTGAATGGTCTCAAAATTGACGAATGCTGGGTTCGAGAAAGTTCACAAAGATCAACAAAAGAAGCGAACGGAAGTTAATGAAGAGTTTATTGAAATCTGGAAGGGGGCGAGAGACTCGCACCAACTAATTCAATTGCTGATGGCCGATCAGAAATAAATGCGTACTGACATTGACCAGGTGCAGGATGCAGTGTCTAATATCAACCAAAGAGTTTATAATTTAGCACGTAAGGCGTCTGGTAAGATGCAGCAAATCGTTGAAGAACTGAACGTCAGGAAATGTGTCACGCGAGCCACGTTAAAAAGATTCGATACACGCATTGTAAACATCGTCTCGAAAAATAAACAGCAGTATGAACAGCTTCGTACAGAGCTGAAGCAGTGTATTGAGAACCGTACAGAAAGCAATAGTGAGGTGACGAAATCTGTAGTATCATCTGAGATAGTGGTGGAAAAAATCCAGAGGTAACCAAGCCTGTTATGCAATCTTCCGTGTCAGTTGCGGAAACACAAAAAAGTCATGAGATTCCACTTGTGTGTCCACAAGATGTTGCATCAGTATTTTCTGAACCAAAACAGAAACAAATGGTAGGAGTAAAATTGAGACAGGTGAGAGAAGCAGGTAATGTGCGTTCACAGCAGAGAATGGCGCGAGAAGCGGTAACTGCGGGCATACCAACAGAGCGGCAGCCGACCCTCCGAACGTACGCGAATGTTGCGATAACAGAGCAGTTCACTGCGCCACATGTGCAAAATTCTCAATTTACGAAGTACAGTACAACAGGCCATATACTGCGGGCCAACATGAAGCAACTACAAAGACAAAACACTGAGCCAATTACGGGAAATTTAAACGTATCTTCCAGTACGATACACGAGGAACGGTACGGTTTAGATAACTGCACACAACTGCGTAGATGCGATGCTAGATGGAAATCAAATATGTCGTCTCAGGATCCAGATGTGGTTGTACGAATAAAGGAAAACATGACGCAATTGAAGGGAACGGAAAATGGTGTGAAAACGCCATCTGGTGCAATAGAAAAACTTGATAATGGTCATTTTTTGACAGTCAGAAAATTCCAACATTACAGAGGAAACGGGAACGGATTACACCCCTGCACGTTCATACATTCCAAATAGGTTTACCGGATCATTGGCCAATTAACCATAAACTTGTGGTCATACGCAGGCGCAATAGTTGAAACCATGTAAAGAGTCGCTGCAAACCGTCAGTCGTATGAACAATTTAAGTTTGCATGCTTGGAGCGATACTGGTCCGTGGAAACCCAAAATAGGATAAAGTATGAATTGTTCCATAAGGAGCCAATTAGATTTTTTGAAAGAAACGACGAAAAAGAATCAGTGTTTAGACAATCCATACAGTGATGGGGAACTGATACGTATGTACACAATGAAGTTACCCTTGAGTTATCAGCAATCGTTGGTTGGCAGAGCCGGAGATAATATACACTCCTGGAAATCGAAATAAGAACACCGTGAATTCATTGTCCCAGGAAGGGGAAACTTTATTGACACATTCCTGGGGTCAGATACATCACATGATCACACTGACAGAACCACAGGCACATAGACACAGGCAACACAGCATGCACAATGTCGGCACTAGTACAGTGTATATCCACCTTTCGCAGCAATTCAGGCTGCTATTCTCCCACGGAGACGATCGTACAGATGCTGGATGTAGTCCTGTGGAACGGCTTGCCATGCCATTTCCACCTGGCGCCTCAGTTGGACCAGCGTTCGTGCTGGACGTGCAGACCGCGTGAGACGACGCTTCATCCAGTCCCAAACATGCTCAATGGGGGACAGATCCGGAGATCTTGCTGGGCAGAGTAGTTGACTTACACCTTCTAGAGCACATTGGGTGGCACGGGATACATGCGGACATGCATTGTCCTGTTGGAACAGCAAGTTCCCTTGCCGGTCTAGGAATGGTAGAACGATGGGTTCGATGACGGTTTGGATGTACCGTGCACTATTCAGTGTCCCCTCGACGATCACCAGAGGTGTACGGCCAGTGTAGGAGATCGCTCCCCACACCATGATGCCGGGTGTTGGCCCTGTGTGCCTCGGTCGTATGCAGTCCCGATTGTGGCGCTCACCTGCACGGCGCCAAACACGCATACGACCATCATTGGCACCAAGGCAGAAGCGACTCTCATCGCTGAAGACGACACGTCTCCATTCGTCCCTCCATTCACGCCTGTCGCGACACCACTGGAGGCGGGCTGCACGATGTTGGGGCGTGAGCGGAAGACAGCCGAACGGTGTGCGGGACCGTAGCGCAGCTTCATGGAGACGGTTGCGAATGGTCCTCGCCGATACCCCAGGAGCAACAGTGTCCCTAATTTGCTGGGAAGTGGCGGTGCGGTCCCCTACGGCACTGTGTAGGATCCTACGGTCTTGGCGTGCATCCGTGCGTCGCTGCGGTCCGGTCCCAGGTCGACGGGCACGTGCACCTTCCGCCGACCACTGGCGACAACATCGATGTACTGTGGAGACCTCACGCCCCACGTGTTGAGCAATTCGGCGGTACGTCCACCCGGCCTCCCGCATGCCCACTATACGCCCTCGCTCAAAGTCCGTCAACTGCACATACGGTTCGCGTCCACGCTGTCGCGGCATGCTACCAGTGTTAAAGACGGCGATGGAGCTCCGTATGCCACGGCAAACTGGCTGACACTGACGGAGGCGGTGCACAAATGCTGCGCAGCTAGCGCCATTCGACGGACAACACCACGGTTCCTGGTGTGTCCGCTGTGCCGTGCGTGTGGTCATTGCTTGTACAGCCCTCTCTCTGTGTCCGGAGCAAGTATGGTGGGCCTGACACACCGGTGTCAATGTGTTCTTTTTTCCATTTCCAGGAGTGTATAGGTATTTATAGGGAGAACTTGAATTCATCTTCAGGGAAGATGACACGAAGAAGCAACGTGCAGTAAGAGAAACTAATGGTAATGGGAATTATACCAACCGATTGGCCTTCAAAATTGTTTAAAATGGCAGTAATGACACGAAGAAGCAATGTGCAGTAAGAGAAACTAATGGTAATGGGAATTATACCAACCGATTGGCCTTTAAAAATGTTTAAAATGGCAATAATACTGTTGGAAAACGTAATCGTGTTGGGAAGAATAGAAATCGCCCATGGGATAATAATAGCTATGGTTTTGGCAACTCACAGAGGTCAAACAAAAACTATGGTTTTGGTGACTCACGGAATTACAATAATGGCTTTGCTTCCAGAAACTATGGTGGTAACTATAATTAGCGATATGATCACCGTGCAAACGAAGCAGGAAGATTTAGAGGTTTTCCACCACAAAACCCAAACTATTCGGGTGCACTGGAATGCCTAGAACGTAGAAAGGTTGGGAGAATCAGAATGCAGCAGGACAACACACGCGAGATGAACCGCTACAGGAAGTCGAGTTGAGGCCACCAAACCCTGGTACAAAACAGAATTGACGAGATGAACGGTACGAAGACCAGTCACAAGATATTCAGTCTCCAAATGAAGTTGATTTTATAATGAAATGTGTAAATTTACTAAGCTTTGATCAACAAGATTCTGAAGTAAGTTTAGGGGGTGATCAGATACAAATACCAGCATGCTGGGAAACCGTTGACTGGGAATCGTCCAATGAAGATGAACAAGAGTTGTCAACAGTTAATGTAGGCAGCTGTACAAAATCTGATGATGACCAAATTGTGGAGGATGTAGTTCATTTATATGAAACCACGAGACAAATGGTATGCATCCGCAGCTCGTGGTCGTGCGGTAGCGTTCTCGCTTCCCAAGACCGGGTTCCCGGGTTCGATTCCCGGTGGGGTCAGGGATTTTCTCTGCCTCGTGATGACTGGGTGTTGTGTGATGTCCCTAGGTTAGTTAGGTTTAAGTAGTTGTAAGTTCTAGGGGACTGATGACCATAGATGTTAAGTCCCATAGTGCTCAGAGCCATCTGAACCATTTTTTGAACAAATGGTATGCCAAGAGTATGGCTCAAATGGTTCTGAGCACTATAGGATTTAACATCTTAGGTCATCAGTCCCCTAGAACTTATAGAACTACTTAAACCTAACTAACCTAAGGAGATCACACACATCCATGACCGTAGTGGTCGTGCGATTCCAGACTGAAGCGCCTAGAACCGCTTGGCCACCATTCGCAACACCAGTACTGATACCCAAGTCAGATGATATATGCAGGACAGGATCGTATAAAGAGACCAGAGAGGCATTTGATAAAGAATATGGACAAATAATTACATCCCAGAACATTTAGATGACAGGTGTTAAGAGTAATGAGGAGAGTAGGGTGACTGTAACAAACCAATGGGAAATTCAGGCCCAACGCATTGACAGGTTGACATATGACTCGATAAAGGAGGCGTTAATGCAAGAATATGAAACTAAAGCTCCTCACGAGGTGCAACTGATCGTTCGGGTTGAGATGGGTGGCATGATTGTAGATGCCATCCTCGATACAGGAAGCGAAATGAGTTCGATTTCGGAAAACCTTCCTGAGAAATGTAACGCTGAACAAGCGCTATCACTGTTGCGGACGAAACGTGTTAAAGGACCGATAATGGGTGCGTCGGCGATGATTTTTAGGCAAACGCGTGTAACTTTTTCCTGTCATGGGAAAGACAATGATGCGAACATGGTAATTGTGCCGAAGCTATCTGCGCCCATAATCACTGGAGCCGATTTCATGTGTCAAAATCGTGTCACACTCAATATGGACGAAGGGTATATGATGCTCGGGAAAGTACGTCTTACTTTTTAAGAACAACTCAAACACGAAGAAATGCCAGGTGCCTACAAACAACTGACCATGCAACTGAATTTGTATCAATCGGAGAAGGACGGGTATATGATGCTCGGGAAGGTACGTCTTACTTTTTAAGAAAAACTCAGACATGAAGAAATGCCAGGTGATTCCAAACAACTGACCATGCAACTGAATTTGTATCAATCGGAGGAGGGACATCCACAATATATGGGGGCGAAAGAAACAATACCTGGCAGATGACGAAGTAATGGTGAAAATTCATCAAGAAATAGATAATAAGTTGCGATAAGTAAGGGATATTTCAGATACAGACAAAGCCAAATTAGAAGGAGTATTAAGGCAAAATGCCAAGGTGTTTCTACTAAAACCCAGTGCTATTCAAAATTTTCGATACGAATTCAAGGTTAGAGATTACAAGCCACTTAGAGCACTGTCTTACACTATTCCACTGTGTTACAAGACGCTAGATGATGGCATTATTGAAACTTCAACCTCAACTTACGCCAGTCCATTGCAAATTGTGGATAAGAAGGATGGAAGTATTAGGTTGCACACTGATGCACGACAGATAAATTCCATTATCATTCCTGAGACCGAGAGCCCAGAAAAATTGTAAGAGCTTTTACAAAAGTACTTTGGGGTCAAGATTTTCTCTTACCTTGATTTGATGCCTTGTTTTTGGCAAATAGAACTAACACCTGAATGTAGAAAGTATATGGCTTTTATAGCATTTGGACGAAGTTATCAGTTCAAAAGGCTTCCTTTCGGACTGAACATATCCTCTGCTGCCCTTATAAGAGGTTTAGGAACTGTATTGGATATAGAGCTCCAACAGCGTCTCACTTATTATGTCGATGATATATTAGTAGCTGAACCACCATGGAAACTTCATAATGAGGTACTCAATAAATTTCTAAGGACATTAAAAGAATATGGAGTAACTGTGAACATAATGAAGTCCAGTTTTGGGAACAAAAAGGTTGAGTTTTTAGGCAATGTTATTACTGAACAGGGAATTGAACCAAACCGTAGTAAACTGCAAGCAACACAGAATATAGGCACTCCATACAACAGAAAGACATTGCATGGCTTCTTAGGACTCGTTAATTTCTACAAAAGGTTCATTTGGATAGACTCCCTTGCTACCCCACGTTTATGTGCGTTAACTAGTAGAAAGATGCCTAGGGTGTGGGATGACCAAGCAGAACAGGAGTTCCAACAACTAAAAATGTCACTGGTAAAGGCACTAATTTTAGCGCATCCCGATTTGACGAAGGAATTCTGTATGGCGACCGACATTGCTAAAACAAGCTTGAGTGTGGTATTCTTTCAACAATATGAAGAAGTGATGGCTAAGAAGGACGATAGCTTTCGCTAGTCGAGTACTTATCAAATGTGAAAATAATTACTCTAACACAGAGTTAGAAGCCTTAGCAGTAGTATGGGGATTCCATAGATTTAGATACTCCCTGTTTGGTCGAAAAACCAATGTGTTTACGGACCATGAAGCATTAGAATTTATATTAAGTGTAAAACTATTGCCAGGAAGATTAAGTCGGTGGATGTTAACGATGCATGACGTGCCTGGACCATCAAACATCATAGCTGATATCCTCTTTAGATTGCCGGAAGGAGTTAACTAATGCAAAGTGAGTAATACAGAAGAAAATCAAGTAGCCATTTATTACTTAAAAAATGTGGCATTTGAAAAATACGTCACCAGTACTTTAAAACAGTTAGGCAGGGAACAAGATAAAGACACAGATCTCGACATGGTTGAAGCTAAGTGGAGAAACCGGGAATCATTACACAATTCTATCTCATAAAGGACAATGTCTTATTCTACAGACGTAATACAGTAGAAGCTTACGGGTCGCCTGTATACCACAGGACCTGATAAATAAGTATATTTGGTATACTTATAAGTGTGTGGCTGTTGAGTTGACGAGTTGCGCCATGGATTGATCTGACAAGTACCCTTTGGCTCCTGCAAGAAGCAATTTCCACCCCACACTACTACAGAAGTGAGACAGACGCTCCTAACGTACCAAAAAGAAATGCCTGAAAAACTTTCAGCAATAAATATCTTCTGAAGTCGTCCGCTGTAAGGAAAAGACATAAAAATATTGTATTTTCTTATGTAACTAGTGGGATACTTGGGTACTGGAGTATTGCTAGTAGGTGTAAGAAAAACATTAAACGAACGGAAAATATTATTTATTGGCAAAATCTGAGAAAATCAAGTGAAATTTTTATTTATAAATTGATACACAAATTTCCGGGTTCCTTTCGGAATAGGAGGTTACCTCTTATGGATAGGAATCCTGTTAATGAAATTTATATACAAAGTGTCGGAAAGCTCTTTTAGCCCATTTCTTTAAGAATGTTGTTTACTCAGCAGAATGGTTCAGAGCCGCGCCTACTCAACTTGAATAATTATCTGAATTTTTCTAAGTACGGTCGAGGCTGTCGCTTGATAAATGTAATGGAATGACGTGAATGAAGTATGTTATTTTTAATGGAGGAAAGATGGGACTCGCCTACCCTGTATCACACAATACCTTGTGCTGTGACGACTGCTGCCTGCGTCGTTCGCCGCTGAAAAATAACAAAACTATCTCTTTCTATGTGGATTGACCTTCGCCAATCGAACTCTCACTACGCCTTGATGAAGACAAAGACTCCTATCTGCCCCTAGTCTAACTATTGGCGTGGTACACTGGTCAGATAACCAGCCCACCGCGATGCCACTCAATGTTCGCTCGCAGGCAATAACTAATACTCTGTCTGTGTTCACAATGGGTCCATTACCTCGTACACAGAGAGGTCATGTATTCACTTTCGTGGTCCTAGAATTAACGTCGAAATATGTGACGTTTACTCCCTGGAAGAAAGCAACTGGGAGCAGTGTAAGCAAGCCGCTGACACAAGATTTCCTTCGACAGGTTGGTCGTGTCGATAAAATTCTGTCAGACAATGGACCACAACATCGTTCAGCACAATGGAAAAACGCTCTGCGATGACATAAAATCAAACCTATTTATATTTCCAAATATATGAAAAGCGCCAATCTAGCTAAACGAACGATGAAGGATTTAGGAACCCTCTGTCGTTTGTATTGTAGCAAGCAGCGTAATACATGGGACAGACATTTGTCTGACTTCCTGGATTTGGTAAAGGAAATGCCTCATAGCAGTACATTATCACCTCCAATAACTGTTTTGGAAAATAAGCCAGCACCAGACAAAATCCGGGAAGTAATTAAATTCGCACCAGTATCTAGAGTACCCCATCAAAATCTAGCAAAATTGGCACTGAGCAATTTGTAGGCTGCAGCATTAAATAGAAAGAACCAACCAGACAAGATGGTTGCCTCACGAGTATTTTCACTAGGACAAAAAGTACTTGTGAAATGCTACTGTCTCTCTAGCAAGAAAAAATATCAAAGAAATGAGTTGTTTTCAGTATATAAAAGCCCAATGGAAGTAAGTAAAGTAGTTCATGATAATGCGGTCGAATTGCTTAACCCAAAAGCAGGAAAATCTTGGGGCTTGCACCATGTGACCCACTTGAAATTGTATAAAGGTAAAACAGCAAATATAAATTCCACAAGAATAATTAGTTGTATGAAATGTCCAGATTCCAATAAGAGCAAAATCTAGAGGTCAAAGAGTAGGGAAGCTAAGAAGATGCATAAAATTTCTTTTTAATTTTTACTTATCTCATTAAAATAAAAAAGGATAACTTTCTCAGCAGATTAAAAGGATAATTGTGAAGGAAGGAGAATAAAGTAAGAACTAAAGTAACTCTTCTGCAGACGAAATGTATTATGAGGAAAGAGTAGAAAACAAGGAGAAAGATAGAAATTAGCATGTGAATAGCTTGACGAAATGGTAGTAGATTCTCTCCTAATATGTAGTGAACTAGAAAAAAGTTGACATTTTATAGATGAAAGGAAGCCAAGAATTAGGAGGGAAGTAAAAAATTCGGGAAGTAGGAAATATTCATTTGTGGTTTGTCCCATCGCAGATGGTGAACATTTAGTTGAGCAGATAGTTTGGGGGAAAATGAGAAGCATTTATGATTTGTGGAAGGTGCCACATATTTCTATTAAAATGAGGTGTCAGGGAAATAGATATAAAAGATTGTTAGGAGATAAGAATTTAGAGTGAGAATTGAGTTATTAAGGAAAGCGAGAAACACGTTATTTCTTTGAAGGATGTAGACATAAGAATGTGAGTTTAACACAGGGATGATTTCAATGAGGAAGAGTATGAAATGGGGAGAAAGTCACATAAAAGTTTACTGTTTAGGAGCAGGAGATAGGGATAACTACAACTAAGAAAAGTACAAGCTCTCAAGTCATGGAATTGGACAGAGGAGAAAGTTTTAAAAAAGGAAACAAGAAATAGAGAAATATTATATTTTGAAGTTCAGTTGCAAGTAGGATGTTTAGGTTTTCTTATTGGTAACGCCACTTAGCGCTCGGTATGAAAAATCACTGGCTGTGCTGTGCGCAGTGTGTGTTTAGTTTGCACTGTTGTCTGCCATTATAGTGTTGAGCAAAGGCAGCTGGATGCTAACAGCGCGTAGCGTTGCGCAGTTGGAGGTGAGCCGCCAGCAGTGGTGAACGTGGGGAGAGAGATGGCGGTGTTTTGAAATTTGTAAGAATTGGTGTCATGAACTGATGTATATATTATGACTATTAAGGTAAATACATTGTTTGTTCTGTATTAAAATCTTTCATTTGCCAACTACGCCTATCAGTAGTTAGTGCCTTCAGTAGTTTGAATCTTTTATTTAGCTGGCAGTAGTGGCGCTCGCTGTATTGCAGTAGCTCGAGTAACGAAGATTTTTGTGAGGTAAGTGATTTGTGAAACATATAGGTTAATGTTAGTCAGGGCCATTCTTTCGTAGGGATTTTTGAAAGTCAGATTTGCGTTGCGCTAAAAACTATTGTGTGTCAGTTTAAGCACATTCGTGTATAATTGTTCAAAGAGGACGTTTCACATAGACCAGTCTTGTATAAATTTTTCTAAGGGGACGTTTCACAGTTACAGCATATGCCGAAAAGAAGAGATTGCAGAGAAAAAGACGCTCAAGTCGGAGTCAAGGTGCGAAGTTTTTATGATCTGATGTACCTGTAATTAGAAAAAAAGACTTACTTATATGCTAACCTTCATCACCATTAATTTTCCTCTTACTATCCATCGTGATGAAGATGAGGAAACCATAACCCTTATATTAATAGGAAAAAATGGTACATATAGAATGGGGATAGATGTTGATCTAGTAAACAAGATGTAAGGTAATGAAGAGTATAAAAAGGAGAATCCTAAGTATAGTTTAAATACGGAATGTTTGTAAAGTCTCATAGTAGTTTAGTGTTTGTAAAGCTTATAATGTATCGTAAGGGAGAAAGTGTTGTCATAATATAGGTACTAATGCCATGTAAATTAGAGAAATCTGGGGTTGTTAGATGGCCAAAAGTGGGCACTATGTTGTATTATACATTACGTCATCAAGCATGATGCATCATCATTGCGGTCAAATCAACAGGAGAACTGAGTAGAATGGTTAGGCATGAGAGGAAAAAGCATTGAGAGTGGGTGCGTGGTACGTTAGCTTTCGAGATGACGAAAGGAAATTCCTTGGTGGAAGCAACAGTCCAAGAGGATAACACCTCTGGGCAAAAGTATGTGGATCTACGTCGAATCCTGGATAAGGTCAACATGTACCATGACGTGATCTTCATTCACGTGAAAGTCATCTTCAGAACAACAATTTTGCTAAAGAGCTAGATCCTTAGCACTTCTGTCACAAACTGTTTAGAGCAGCATAAGGAGATATGATGGCTGGCTACCAAAATTGGAATGCAGGCGGACATGTTAGATCAAGGACGAACGAATGTTTGAATTCACTGGAAGAAGATGAGTTTCTGTAACTCATGATACAGAATGGCTGAAACTATTGTGATACCATACAGGATCCAGCAATGGCAAAACGTTCCCTGATTACTCATAGGAGTAAGCAAGAGAACGGTGGAAAGCTCTCCAATCCATCCTGTTGAACAACTTGATACAATAAAGGATCCAGAACGATTTGAAAGGGAATACCATCAGAATGGATTATACAATAAAGAGATTAAGCAGGTCTTAAATCCCAATTTCGGGTCCACTGAAGAACAATGGCACAAGTGAGAAGATAGCAAGATGCAACAAGAAAATGAGATTCAGTGCAGAAGATTAAGAAGAAAGAAGAGCCTGGATCAGAAGAAAACAAGATATCTTTCTAAATCCCTTCCCATACAAGACCATTATTGCATCAACCTACCAACAAAAAATTCATATTTTAACTGTTCTAGCAATACAATGTCTGATATTCCTTATGGCAAATTGCAACACATTCAAAAGTCACACCGAGATATGGGAGATGATTATTCGTATAGAAAACGGGATGAATTAACCAACATTGGGTTGCTATAAAGATTCGAGGACTGACAAAGAATATAAGTGTATGCTGCTAATAATAGACCTCTAATATACTGTCGCTATGGGTACATGCGGAATGGAACAAAGGCAACCAAGAATGCACAATACACTCAAACCTTCTGCAACCTTTGTCTCTGTCGACCGCCATTCCAAGCTCAGAGGAGACACGTTGAAGAACATGAAAAGGAGAATGTCGACTTCAATAACCCACGTTGAAGATATATGAGAAAAGACTGTCTGTGACAGACTAGTATCTGATTACACTGAAAAAAGAAAATTGTTAAGAACACACCAAGATTGTTGTTGTTCAGCATATTTAATTATTGAAGAGTTTTGTGCAAGAAACAGATTTTGTTAACAATACTTTTAAGTTTCTTTAATCTTGACAGATCAATAATATTTTCTTGTATTTCATATATTTTACAACACATCTAAGTTAAGAAAACCAAATGTTGATATTTTCTTTCAAGGTTAAGATTCTAGTATGTGATTTGTTTGTTAAATATAGGCTATGTAGAAAAAAGGGTTTTGCAATTTCATGATGTTAAATTAAGATTTACAAGGTAATTAGCAGGATTAGAAATTTAATACTTTTCTAAAAATCAATTTAATTTTTCTGTAAAGTTATAATGCATGAGTTTAAAATATTTGGGGGAATATAAATATGTTGGTGATTGGGATTATGGTTGTAAATTTATGAGAAGGTTGCTGTTAAGTATAACATAAATTAAGAAATTATTGTAAGGTATAAAACGTTCTTGAATTATAAATGACATGTTAAACTAAGGTTAGGAATCAGACATAAGTAATAAAAAGGGTAACGATAATTTTAAATTTAGGTTTTCTCAACTTTAATACATCTCCATCATCTTGATGACAAAAAAAATCAAGTCTCAAATTTAAAAATTATGAGAGGTAAAAATTTATAGGGACTCTCTAATTTGTTTAAATTTAAAATGAAAATATAAACAACTATAAAATAGGAAGAAAAGACTTCATATTATTTAAATAATAGTATTAAATCAGATAATTATTATAAACATGTTAAATTTTGGAAAAACAGTACTTTATTGATTAAATCATTAGTATATAGAAAATCAATTGTGGTGGAAAAATAATGAAAAAGAGGCTGAAAGAACAACTGTTTGGTTATGCCATATTAAAATACAGAGTTGGTCAATATAAATACATAACATTTGCTTCAATCAGCAGTTGAAAATAGTTTTGCACTGACTTCAATCAGTGTCTCAACCATTGATTGACCCAGAACAAAATTTAACACGGAAGGAGAAGGATATATAAGATGGCAGACTGAATGAATGTCAATTTCGCACTTTACATGAGAGATTTTATATGTTGTAACAAGTAGATGAGTATGTCACCTGACATACTTTGGCGATAATGGCCAGATTTGCCTGTTAAAATGTATAGCATATAATGCAAAGGAATGTCACTCAATTCGACAGTGTTAACACACCGAATCCAAAATCCTGCATCTCAATGAGCAAAAGGTGAAAAAAGCTGCTGGACGAAACGTTTCACTTTGGGGGCAGACGCGAGATGCGCCGGAACGGCCTGAGTATAACAGAACACTTTTAAAAAGGGGTTGGTGACCTATAGCAAAAAGGACAACGAATGCACTTGGCGATACAGCGAGGAGAGCAGGTAGCAGGCCCACGCTGCTTCCTACGGAGAAATTCTTTATAAAACTGCGTTGGGGAATTTCCAGATGGAGACAAACAGACCAACCACGCAGTTGATCACATGAAATGGGCGGGGAGGACACGTGTAACTTTTAGACATCAGGAGTGGGCACAAAATGTCCGACTGGCTGGAATAAACTCGGAAGGAGAAGAAAGGGACAAAATTTCGACGCAATTTGAAGGTATGCCCTTTGCGATTGGCAGACGTAGTTTCCACATGATGAAAGGAACGTTGGCATTGGTCTGAAAAACCGTTACGTGAAGTACGAAAGGACATAGGTGGGGGACAGTTGGCTACTAAAGACACAAGCACGAAAACTTCGAGGATTCTCCTCTGAACCAGCGTCAAGCGTAGAACAGGGTTCATCATGCTGTGTGCGACGCCAGAAGAGGAATTTTGTGTGAGCACTGTGTTCACTTCCCCTGACATTCAGCTAGAAATTAGAGCATTGTAGTGTACACGCTGCTCCATGTATGCACGTGTATATCGCAATATTTCCAGACTAGAGAGGAGTGCATGTTTTCTCGCCTAACAAGAAACATAGGACAGTTTCTTCTGATAAAATCAGCAAAACTTTTCATTAGCTTTTTGTAGGATTTTTAGAGGGCGAGAGCAGCCATGCAGCCGACAGCTCATTGCAGCTGAGGTAAATGCTGCTAGCAGAGGCTTAAACTTGTTGGTTCACCAGCTTGCGTCCACCGTGAACTCGAGCAACCTAGAGTAATCTCTTGCTCATCTTGTCACAAAAACTAAACATCCTCCGTAGACTTGATTGTCATCGTAAACAGTACCGAACTTAACACCATAATCGGATCATATGTCGTAGTATTGGCCAATTTTAACTTGTAGAGAACCTTCTATTTAAATTTGATATTGTTGTGTTCAGTGTAATTGCGGCTAAACAGGACGTAATATGTTATTTTGACAACTTTCCTAAAATTGTCATATCACAACCTATGTCAATTCGTGTACTTCTTTGACAGTAATTCTGTAGTTAAACAAATTGTTAACAGCTAAACACCAATGTGCTCTGTCCTAAAACTAGGGTCCATTCCTAACCCCAGTCACTGATTCTAGGGACGCTAATGCACGTACAGGGTGTTGTTGCTGATGTCTGACAAACGTGAAAAGGAGTGGAGTGTCAGAAGCTGTTTACGTCGTCTTTTCGACGATTTTCGTATCATTGCTCCTCGGCTTTCTAGGAAGTCTTGACACTGTGATAAACAGATGATATTACTTTGTAAGAAAACTGCTTACGAATACTTTTTTGTTTCATTCTGGAGGAGGGTATGGTATATAGGAATCGGAACAGTCTGCCATATTGAGTGCTGGGGCTCCAATGTGGCCTACCTGCCTTCAGTAAAACACCTCAAGGTCTCCAATTCCCACAAGAAAGCGTCGCCGTGGATATATTTCTCCAACTGTTTGTACGTCTCCAGTATGAAGGGACGATTAATGTAAGTTAGAGAGTGCTGTATTTTCATTGATTCTGCATTCTCTCATTCATCATATATGTTTTAGCGCTTAAGTTATAGTAGCACACAGGTTTAATACGTAGGTTCACTACTAGTTGACTCGTGAACAGGATTAGACCAAGAATAAGATGATGAAGCAAATCACTGGCGTACACAGTGCTGGAAGTACTTTCGTGACATACAGTATATCAACTGATATCACGCTGGGCCAACCGTTGTGACCGAACGGTTCTAGGCGCTTCAGTCCGGAACCGGGCGACTGCTACGGTCGCAAGTTCGAATCCTGCCTCGGGCATGGATGTGTGTGATGTCCTTAGGTTAGTTCTAAGTTGCAGGGGACTGATAACCTCAGGTGTTAAGTCCCATAGTGCTCAGAGCCATTTTAATCATTTGATGTCACGATGGTACCTTCCATCTGTGACGAATCATATATTTGGCACAAGCTCCCCTCTTTTTCTACCCCGTCTCCTTCTACTCGTCACTCATCCCTAGATCCTCCCAACCAAAACAACAATAAATCGTAATATTACTTTGCTGAACTAGTGACCTTGTGCAGGGAAGCTCCAGATGCAACCTGGAAGATGAATGTAACATAGTCCTTCAACTGTTACATCACTGGTGCAAATGGCTTAAATTGTCTGTCGCGCCTGAAAACACCACGTACGTGTTGTTAGAAGGGAACCTCTTAACAGACACGACCATGAAATTAAGCAACAAGTTCGTAATGATAAATTCCGTCACCAGAGACTTAGGTGTGTTCCCGGACGGCGACAATATTATAGCGCACTTATTGAAGAACTGATAGAAAGAGGTAGGGGCACGATAAACTAAATTAATAGCCTGTCCAGTTACGTCAGTCACGATTGTAAAGTACTTTAGCGCTACCACAGTTTTTGGCGATTTTGTGGAAGCACAGCACTGGAGCATTGCAAAAACCATAGGCAGCCGCAAGTGCAGGGTGTCGGCATGCCGGTTACAGCAACAGGACTGATTACGCACTGCGAGGCAGGTCATTGCTGGTAACACGAACCTGTAAGTGCAGCATAAAATAGGGTTCTTACACAGCGGGTTGTGGAGTTTCTCCATGGGCGGGCCATAAAAATGTTGTCATGAGCGTGACCGGAAGTGGCGCTTTGGCACAAATGACCGACTGTCTCGTATAAATAGCTGTCACTTCTTAGCAGAGTTGTTCACAACTCGGCAGACCTGCAATGACGAGGGCGCTACGCCAGATATCGCTGCACCATGGGTCAGAAAGACCCCACAACGAACCCAGTCAGCTACCAACTTGTAGCACTAAGCCCTCCTCGCAGCTTCCAGTCATCTTCTGTGCCACTGGAGCAACTCGCAAACAGTACGGCACATCTAAGTGGTTTGCGTGCTGCAAGCTGGCTGCAGGTGTCAGCATTCTGCGACCAATATTTAAGGCCCACCAATTCATCATCAGCCGTTGTCACATTCCTAGCACATGCTGTACCATACGTCGCGAAAGGGCGTGGCTGCCATGCTGTAGTGTGGTTGTATGAGTTGTAGTACAGTGATCGACGTTTTTAATAATGTTTTATCAAGCTTCCACCAGTCTGTATTGTCGCCATAACCCACCACCGCTGAACAGCCCTGGACAGAAGTGGTCTGTCACCATCAGTTTAACTTCGCTACCAATGCGGACAATAAGGACATATCATACTGCTTGCCTATCTGCGATCATGAAATACTGTTCGAGTGCATTTGAACACAGCCCTTTATTCACAAGACCAGCACTGCCACTGGTAGTTAACAGGGGTGACAGGAGCATTTGGTACTGTGTCAGTTTTCTATCATTATTAATAAAAATATTGGAAAGCACTTTATTACTTTTCTTGACTATTGTCTTTAAAGGAAGCCACATTTGCCCTTGGGGGACCCCCCTCACTGCCTCCCTCGCCGCCGCCGCCAGTCAGCCAACATGCTGTTTGTTCGTTTCTTTCGTCAGTCGACTCGACTGAATCAATTTATCGAGTAGTTGTCCTTTCCTATGTAGCACCAAGACCACCTAAAATAAATCAGACCACAACACAGAAACCAAGATGGTGGCAGTCTTAGACCAAGTATTTCAGCGGTACCCTAATACGAATTTTTTACAAACTTCATAAATGGAAAGTAGGTCCTAAATTGCGTGGGAAATGTATTGTTATTTATTTTTCTATATTCAAACTCAAGTAAAAAGTTGTATTTAAGTCCCAAATTATGCAACAAGAACTATGACGAAGTAAAATTTGGAGTTACAACTCAAAATCAAATCCAAACAGTCTACTACATGACACATGCAAATTGCATATTTGGACACTAGTAATAATTTGCGAAGCAGAAGCTAAATAACAATAATAAGTGGATTCAGCTAAAGATCAAAATTAAAGAGCATGCAGTTAATTCTATTCACTGTCATTATGTAATGTCAGAAGTGGTTTGATTTTGAGTACCTGTTGGATTTATTTGCTGCTCAGCTTGGCCTCTTTGCGTTTTGTTATTTTTCTGCAATGTCTTCATGAGTTCCTCTTTTTTTTGTTTTACGAGTGTTCGAGCAATTTCCTTTGAAACACACTTTTCATTCAAGAGCTTTTGTATAATTATTATTAAAAATATTGGAAAGCACTTTATTACTTTTCTTGACTATTGTCTTTAAAGGAAGCCACATTTTCACACATCGCTGAGATTACTAATGGCATTTTCGCACAATTCAGTTCTTAAGGCAAGTACTGAACTCTTTGATTTTTAAGTTTGAGAAATTCTAATTCATATTGCTGCTAATCAGAACTTGAAAAAGTTTACATATATTACAAGACAAGGAAATCATAATGGAAGAAGGACATTTTAATCCCCCACGTTTCAGTTAGGTGAAATGGGAAAGGAGTTCTTTGGCTTCACACTGCAACAAAATTTCATCCTGTCTGTAACATTTCTTCACAATATGAACATTTTCCACCTTTTCTCAGCTTTTCAAGTACTGCTTTGCTAGTGTAGCTAGCAATACAGACCAAGACTTCCATATGTTCTTCTATCATGGGAATGTTTGCTAGTTCCTCTAGAGCAGGTTCTAATTTATCTAAATTTTCATATGTGTGGTGTTTTAGGCTCTAATTTACTTTTGCGGCAAAATCATTTAAAGTAATTTCATCATGTTTAGTAGATCTGAGTTTTAGAATACTTATTACTTTGAGTTTCCTCTCATAATTCAAGATTTGCTCCACTGAAACATTATATGTGCTGCCACTTAGCCTCCTATAAGCTCCAAATCTTGCTTTTAAACCATCAGTGTGTAAGTTTTCCGTAAGATAGTGGAACCAGATGTATGTGTTAAAAACATATCTACATAATTGAACTGTCGTTGCAGGTGTGTGAGGAAAGCAGTATATGTTTCATTGGTTAGTCTTCCATGAGTATGCAAGGCATGCCAGATATCAACATATGTTTTCAAATTTTCAAGAAACAGAAGTTTGGAGTCAGTGGTTTCAGTGGGTGGACTAGCATTGTCATCTGATGGGCATTTGCCGTTCATGACATGCTGCACAACAGAAACTGCTCACAATTTAATGATTAATGCAATTAGAAATCTCATTCCCTGACTTTTCAAACTTTTAATGGTGCCACGTTTTTAGAATCAAAAACACGGACAGCAAGGGAAACATTCTGTCTCTCAATAGAAGTTGGATATACTGCGTTTCTCACTATCTTTGGGGCAAGTTTCAATAGTTTAGTTTTCTCAGAATGAAACAGGTTGTTCAAATCTGAAAACTTTGCTTCACTGACACTATATTCACATCCAACATTCCCTTTATCACCATGTCGAAAGGCGTTAATGAAAGCAAATATTTCCTCAATATTTGGCATTATGAATCATTCATTTTTTCCATTCAACCAGTTACTTCTGATACACTTAAGCAAGTGCCCACTGTCAAACAGAAGAAAGAGAGATTTGGACAGAGCAATTGGATTTGTAATACACGGCTTACAGCCACTATACATAAGCTGATACATTTTCCTATTAGTGCTATGGTCATCTGTCACCAGACATATTACATCATACCGAAGGTCATACATTGTCTTTTATACATAAATTGCCATTTTCCATAGTGCATCAGAATTAACATTTTAATGGGAAAGAGAGCTTTTACTTCTTTATAATCAGAATGTAAATATGACTCCATGAAAACCTGCATTGTACCTGCTCTTGTAGTATCTGAAGTATTCCAAGCAACACGAAGTATCTATCCTGCCATATAACAGAATTTTGAGTTAACATAAACTTCATCTAACATCTCTGAAATTACCTTGCCATTTTTCTGAAGAAATTTACTTTTTTCCCTCAAAAAAACCATCTGTGATGGACAAATACATGGTTTATTTGGACCCATTTTGCCTAGAAACCGCCTTAAACATGCAGGACGGGATAATGTTAACACAGTTGTTTTACTCACGTGGTGTTACGCACCAGGAAATGAAAAGAAAATGGTTTCTGCACATATTGAAAGCTCAGGAGAATATCGAATATGCTTTGTTACTGCAAGTTGTAATTGCTCAACAGCAAATTCTGTTTTAAGGGCTATGTCATCATCAAAAACATTGACTAAAATTATAACCTAGTCAATGGTACCAAGAGAGCTATCTGTGAAACCATTTAGGTGACTCTCCAGATTGTCGAATTTCGTCGATTTGTCACAATTCAAGTTCTCTTGTTGCCCAGACTGTAATATCGATTTCAAGGTTTCTGTAGGCAAACACATTTTTGTGAAACACTTTTACTTCTAAGGAACTTGATACATTGAAACACAGAAACTAATGGCACATTACTGACTGAATCATCCTTTAATTTAATAAAGACACGTAGTCATAACTGAAAAGTGTAAGTGAATAAACATTCGTTTTCTGTACTTCGTTTTTAAAATGCTGAAAGTCAGGTATATTTTCAATTTCGCACCAATTACTGAAACTACATCCATCACGTTCCAATAGCTATTGAACACGTTCTTCAGAATTCTTCCTTTCCTTAGGAACTAATACTGTGTGATAAGAAGGTTGATTAGGAAAGATAGTTGGAATTGAATCATTTTTTATGTTTGGTATTTTTCATGGTACGCGTATGTGTTCACTATTTTTCACAGGAAAAATGTCTTCCCTAACCGAAAACTTTGGTTCAGAATGCTTAATGCATAATCACAGTTTTATCGTTCACTTCAAAACTATCTCTGTGAATTATTTTAATCCATTTGTTTCTCAATGCAATTTCTTTGGAAGACTTAAATGTTGTACTATCGTATGTTTTTCCTCAGTTGGATTTACATCCTGGTACACAACAGCTACGGCCCATTACAAGAACAGTTTACACTTTAAATTATGACGAATTTACTAGAGAATCTAGAAACTAAATACTAGCAGAGCACTTGTGATGGCATTTACAGCATATAGCATAAATAATAGGTTGTAATAAATGCTACAGCTAATAATGTCTTGAATGTCACGCATACAATGATACATACACGTTACGAAAACACAAGCACGCTGGTTTGTTTTCCCCCACGATTGCCGCCATATTGTCAACTATCGATATCTACCTTAAGGTCTAATTAACTGTAGGTGGTCTTGGTAGCACGCACGTCCGCGTCATCGTATTTTATACGTTTCTGTCTGGCACATAGATAGCTAACACATACCTACGAGAAAAGTTGCGGCCATTCTAGTGATCTCGATACGTTATTCTGCCTTGCATTTGTTCTAGAAAAGTCGCGAATACTGTACTGTTTTCTTGTACAGAGAACCTCCGATGCGTAGCCTTATAAATACGGACTATTCACCGAATAGGAAGTTAGTTTACATTAAGAAGAAGAAATGTTATGACTGAAGAATGAATAAGTAAAAAGTCCTAGTTGTAGCAAGTGCAAAAGCGAAAATTATTGAAGAGTGAGAGTGATCAGTTGATTGTGAAGTATTAGTAATAGTAACTCATAGTAATTTCTCAGTAAAAATGTTGTTACGTAGTGACTTTCTAGAAGATATAGGCCCTCTATCGAATGCGCTAGAAAGAAACAGCATTGGAAACTCCCCCTTTTATTATACTTCGTAAGGTACATATTGACTTATCACTTTACCAGAACGCATTTGTTCACACTTCATTAAAGTCTAGAAGCGAACATTCTGACGGCGAATGTTCTCGAAAAAACCGAGCCACATATATAAGGGAAGCAGGATCGCTGCCAGGTAGTCAGTTTGAAAGCTTCAATCGTCGCGATTACTTGGAAATGATAAAAATTGAACAACTGCGATTGTTGGCTGTTACCACTGACTTCAGTCAATGTTGTGCTTAGAGATATTAGAAATACGCAGAATGTGACTGTGTGTGTGTTTTAGTGCTAAGTGTACTAGTGTTGCATTTTTCAGTGCGAATAAAGTGTTTATTCGAGAATAATTGGCATCTAATTTACCTACTTCGTAACAATGTAATAAAATCGATTTTTATGTAATAAGAAAAAGAAAAGTAGCAACATCTGAAGATTCTAGTCACCATTTAGCCGCTAACACCACCAGATGTACAGGAAGACCCCTGCACTTCGTCGAAACTTCCACCACGAAGTTGATCGAATGATTCCATTAATCCCGCGGATATTGGCAATTATTTGAATATATTAATGTCAGGAAGTATTAGTGATGATATAAAATACAAGCCTCTCACAGCTTCAAGGAAACCGGGAAAAGGTTATATCTTTCCTACTTCCGAGCACAACAAGATGGGACGCGTTGAACGCAGACAAGGGCACGATAATCACATTGAACAGTATCATACAAGTTAAAAAGGCACTTCTTTGCATTAACTGTTCAATTTTTGTGAATAATAAAATGGTTGGAGGAAAGAAATCCATTATCGCTAAGAAACTTGTGACTGAACCACTAACAAAGTTTGCCAAACTTACTAGTAAAGATGGTGACCTTGAGACCCACTCTCAGCTCAAGTACCACGTTGAAGCGTCAACCAATGCAAAATTATTCTTGGCGACACGAGACAACCGCGAACTTGAGGTCATAAATCAACTGTCAATACAGAGAATGGAAAGCATTAGCCAAAACAGAGACCGTCGTGTACCTATGGTAAAAGCAATTATATTTCATGGAAAGTAAAATATTCCTCTTTGGGGGCATAGAGATGATGGGAGTCCATTAGAAAACATAAATAATTGTGAATGTATAGTGAGTAACGAGGGAAACTTTAAAGCGCTTCTAAGATTTGGAATTGACGCTGGAGACTTGCAGCTAAAACATCAACTTCAGACCACTAAAGCGAACGCTACTTACGTAAGTAAAACAACGTGTAATGAACTTATTTCTTGCTGTGAAACAGTGATGTTATCGAGAATACTAGAGGAAATCAAAGATTCTCGTTATTACAGCATAATATTCGATGAGACTACGGATACAGAACATATCGCCCAACTGTGTTTAGCTGCAAGATACCTTGATCGTGGCGGCAATTTACACGAAAGATTTTTGGGTTTCATTGACATCCATAAAGACAACGATTGTAGTCGAAACATTGACAATAAACCTCAAGAGAGTCAAGATGAAGAGCGTAGCGTTACTGGTGAAGTGTTAGGTACTACGATTCTAAGGAGAATAGAAAGCTTTCTTCTGTCACTGGAGAACTGTGTGGGCATGGGCTGTGATAGTGGCTCAGTTAATGAGTCAGTATTGAAAGGACCTGAGGCAACAATGAAAAAGAAACCTATAAACGTGCACGTAGCACCGTGTCGAAGTCATTAGCTCAATCCCACCGTCTCTCGCAGTTGCAAAATTACAACTGTGAGAAATTCACTTGGTACTATTTAAGAAGTACTATCGTTCTTTACAGCGTCTAGCATACGGTTCGCTACATTGAAGATTCGCCTACAACACTCACTGCAGTCACAATTTCAAACGAGCTGGGTTGAGCGACATGATGCTATTATACAATTCGCAGTTGATCTTGGAACAGTTATCAAAGTTCTTATAGAAATACAGTGTTGGAGAGATAGAACAACGGCTGCCAACGCCAATATTCTCCATCGAGCTCTCTCTAATTGCGAGTTTATTATCACTCTATTTACTCTGAGTGACATTATGACCATAACACATCCAGCTTAGACATCGGATGGCAAAACCAAAATTAGATTCGACGCTCAAGGTGTACGACGGCATGAGAGCTAATACTGATAGCCACTTTGCTCGTATTTTTGAAGAGGCGAAGGCAGTTATGGAAGAGTTAGACGTGGAGATGAGTGCTCCTCGTCTTACAGGCAGACAAAGACACAGGGAAAACTGCGATCATAATGATGATGCTATGACATATTGGAAAATATATGTTTTTATTCCAACACTGGATCATATTACGACTGACATGAAAGAGCGTTTTGCTGAAGAAAATATTTATAATTTAAAATTCAACATACTTTTGCCCTCAGAACTACTGAAACATGGTGGTAATGATCTGGCACATAAATTGAATTAGTACTTAACTGAACCACCGTTCTTTGAAGAAGAGTCACTCTTTGTGATTAAAAAGAGTGTTGTGGGAGAGATTCTTCAATACAAGCATAAACGTCCTTAATGATCGTGATTCTATTTTGCAAGCGTTGGCTGTTTGTCCTAGATCTGACTATCCTGCTTTGCACACGCTCTACAAAATATTTGCTTGTCTAACTGCATCTACTGCTACAGTAGAAAGACATTTTTAAACACTGCGGCGTACGAAGGCATGGCTGAGGTCGACAATGAGGGAGGATCGACTTAATGGCTTGCCGGCCGGAGTGGCCTTGCGGTTCTAGGCGCTACAGTCTGGAGCCGAGCGACCGCTACGGTCGCAGGTTCGAATCCTGCCTCGGGCATGGATGTGTGTAGTGTCCTTAGGTTATTAAGTTTAATTAGTTCTAAGTTCTAGGCGACTGATGACCTTAGAAGTTAAGTCGGATAGTGCTCAGAGCCATTTGACCAACTTAATGGCTTAGCTCCGTTGAACACTCATCCTGACATTGATTGTCCTGTTGACGATGTAATTAACCAATTTACCAGGAAGAACAGGCACATTCAATTCATAATTTAAGGAAGAGAACCAAATTGTAATTTTTTTACGTCGTAAAATGGCATTGTCTTGTACATGTGTTCAATCAGTTTAAATAAAACTTTCTTAAACTTTGCATGTGACTTGATTATTTTTTATTACGGTAAAAGTAAAGGTAGCTCAAGATATCTTTAGCGCTTCTCCTTGAGATTTTTCTGTATCCGCCACTTGTCAGTTGAGACGTTACAGGTAATACCTGCAATACGTCCACTAGATCTCCAAATAGAAAAAAGTGGCAATGTATTGGTTGAAGAAAGAACAACATCATGAGGATCAAAATGAAATAGGAACACAGGTCGCAAGCAAGCAGCAAAATTACATTCAGATTCTCCACCTGTGGCAGAAACGATGGGATAATGCCTATCAGCGAGGCACCCTATAGCTTCCTCCCTCATATAAGACAGAAACTAGGAATGAGACAGTAGTGCGGCACAGCGAGCACAGGTGCATTTTTTTGGTGTGGATTGCACACATTCAGGGGAAAGCATACATTCTGGGCCAAACTAGATTGACATATGACCTCTCCCACTCCACTTAACCTATCGTTATGCTGACTCATGACCCTGGCCGTTGATATTTGACCTCCTCGGGATAATTCACCCTTCTCAGAAACCCCACCCCACCCAATTCCCCTTCTCCCCCCTCAGCCCTCTTGAAAATCCCCAACACTCCGTCCCATCCTCGCCAATGCAAGCACACTTTTGATACCAAACTAATTGACCAATTAATTAAATTGATCATTTATTACCTCCTCCTCCTCTGGGTTGGGAATCCCCCAGCCCACCCCTCCCCTTCCCCACATCCTCCTCCCCCCCCCAACCAGACAAAAACTGTGGAGAAAAGCACGCAGTCTGTGCAGAGCTGTCGGTGTGGAAGGTGCAAGTATTAGCCTGTCCTGCAACTACATGTCCTAATTATGTAATTACACTGCTGCAGATTGGAAGTGTTGTCTTGTTGGAAAATTTTCGCATGTGTGCTCGCCTTGACGTACAGGGATCGACAAAGCTAGTGTGTAGTGCTAACACCAGACAATTACCACCCATCCCCGCCCCCCCCCCCCCCCTCACAACAAAAACTGGCGGGAAGAATCACTGAGATGGTGGACTGGAAGTATCCCAATCCTGGAAATTCAACTGGATTGCAACGACCATAATATATCGCTTATTTATAAAATTCAGTTTGCAGGGATTAGATCTCCCTTTTAGTTGGCACGAAAAGCTCATAATTCTCTGCTGTTTTGGAAAATGCAGGCTTGTATAATACATCAAAAAGACGTAATTGGCTCTGAGCACTATGAGACTTAACTGCTGAGGTCATCAGTCCCCTAAAACTTAGAACTAGTTAAACCTAACTAACCTAAGGACATCATACACATCCATGCCCGAGGCAGGATTCGAACCTGCGACCGTAGCGATCGTTGCCTGATTAAAATAGATAAAATCTCGGACTTTATCCTATGAAGGTAAGAATACTCGTACTTTCTGACTCTCATCGACTTAGGGGGACAGGCAAATTAGAAGAAAATCTTACCGCATCTTTTTAAAAAAAGTGTTTTCCAGGCTGTAGCGCCTAGAACCGCTCAGCCACTCCGTCCGGCAAAAAGACGTAATTAAATATGTTAATAGACTTTTGTTTTTCCAATCGCGCAAGGAATCACGTATCGAAATCGATGTCAACATAACTCATCACACATAATTACACTGTCACAGATTGCGCTAAACATATCTGGCGATACCCGGGCTGCACCACACAGTGTATGACTGCTGTCAGCTCCTGCACTGCCCCGTGAAGGACCACCAACCATGTCGTGGTATTAGCACATCTCAAGCGCCTACTTCCAGTTCCAAGTGACTGTGGAGCAGAAGTTAGCCTCCTTTGATATTTGATACTTGGGAAACCATCTCCACTCTCTCTAAAAGGGCTACTTCCAGTTTGTGCATGAACCAACGTGTCGAAATATGCAGATGGAGATTTTTCATCCCTCCTTAGAACTGTGTGTTCCTATCGTCTAATGCTGGGAACAAAGGGAGAGCTGACACAAATTCGATATCAAGAGTAGAGCGAAATAGTCTATTTTCACAACCCTATCAAATTAATTGTTTAACAGTTCACAAGATCAAATAGATTGCTTAGAACACTCACCATGACGTAGAGTTTTGCTCAGGGTCCTTAGCTGATAGGTTCAATAAAGGGGTTGCCTGTTTAAAATAGATAAAATCTCGGACTTTATCCTATGAAGGTAAGGTACTTTCTGACTCTCATCGACTTAGGAGGACAGGCAAATCAGAATAAAATCTTACGGAATCTTTTTTAAAAAAAGTGTTTTGGCTAAGGAACGTAGTTTTTGCTCCTCATCTCTGCTGATGGCTAGTTTCTACACTAAGAAGCGGTATTTGTGTCATGTGATGTAGGCGGTGTAACAGGGTTTACAATACGTCCACATGGATATGACCCTCACAAAGTAATTGAGAGGGTGGTTTAGCAATGATACAGAAATTGAGAACTATGCAGCAATGTCATTCATTGACTGATAGCATCACGAGATCGGCGATATGAAGCGTTTTGTTGACATGATAGCTCGTCGAGAGTGGTAGCTGCGGTCAGCTTCAAATATCGGTTCGCAGTAGTGTTTCTCGAAAACAACATTGTCTTCCCTCCAGGGACCGCCGTTTGAGCTATGTGGAGAATATAATCCGACTGCTGGAAAAAAATTACTCGTCATGCAAAGTGACTCTCATGATCAATTTAATTAAATGGTCTATCAATTTCATATCAATGATGTGCCGCTGGGTGGGTGGATGTGACACAGCTAGAGCACTACGACGCGTGTGATTCGGGAGTTGGAGCAGCAATCAGGTGTTTTTTTCGTTGCGGCGATATCTTTTAACGAAATTTCAATCTCCCGCGTACACAGGGAGAGGTGACCATCGTAATAAAATCACGTATACTACCGAATTTATAAAGTGACACACAGTATAAAACTGATATTTACAACTGTGTGCTGTTACCTTAAGAGACTTCATATGTAACGAACCATTTGGTTACATTCCGAGAGTTCGAAAGCAAGAAAGCATCCTGTAACAGAGATAGATCTAAGCACTCCTTCATGAGCTAAAAAAAGAGTTTAATGTTCTAGTCCAGTGATGCAGGACGTAACAGATATTAAACTGGTTATAAAAGATTGTGATACCTGATGAGAGAAAACTTAAAGGAAATACAGCCTAGGCCATTCTGTTACAGAATTTTCACAACAATTAAAGATACGTTAGTGATGTGAAAACGTATATATGCCCTGATTTCTTCTGTCTTCGAAAATAACTCGTGCAAAGGGCAGAAATCGACATTACATTTTATAAATTTGAGGTGTATGGTCAACAATATCCCTGTAAAGTAGATGTTTTAAACTGAAGAGACTCTATGTGATGATGGAATTGCCATTAGAACTATACGTCGAAGGCATGCCTGCTTGTATCACAGTGTGCCGAAACTGGCAGCAATGAATGAACACGAGGCTTCAGTCGACCAGAAATAATTGCTTAGCTTAGCCTGTGGTAGGCCGTTTGTTACAAAGAGTGCTCCGAACTGTCGGCTGTTGGCTGCGGCTGCAGTGACAAGTCCAGGCGGCGGCGCTCGCTGGGTAACTGATTAGCAAAGAAATCAGTATTCTGGTTGAGCAGCGACAGAAGCGGACGTATGTGTACCGTGAGAAGATTCTATATGACCGATGTTTGTACTTGACGATTATTCCCTCACGAAAATTGATCAGTCCACTGCTTGGTGACAGTCTATCTGGCTTATTAGCATTTGTTAAGGCCGGCGTGTGGATGCCAGGGGATGGGCGTGGAGCATGCGATGTATGTGTGGGTCTTTCCTGAGTGGCACCCATGCGACGACGAAATATATCGACCACTGACATGGCTGTCGCTCTCAGCTATCGGCGGAAGGTGAGCTCTTTGCAATCGCAAGTGTATGGTATTGGTAGGATTTTTTCACCAGATATGTCTAGTGTAAGCGTTGTGGTGAATGGGAGTGCTTGTCTTGTTAAAAGTCTGTTCATACAAGTAGATGTATACTGGGGACACGAATGCACTTTTGCAAATAGGGGCATTTTATATACAAATAACCGTAAAAAACTAAAAGCCCCATTTTTAGATAAAATAGAAGGCAATTACGTACACGTAAAACTACATTTTTGTATATAAATAACTACAAAACACCAATTTACACACTCATAATAACCAATGAGCGCAAATTGACAGATATAAACTTAATGATGTAGCTGAAATTATACTTTCAATTACCATCGAAGTATAAAGAATATAAATTAAAAGTACAGATTTAATAAGGTAGCTGAAATTATACTTTCGACTACTTTCAAAGTAAAGCAATGCACAGTCAGATGCAGAGTAAAAATTACAGCTTGTACTTCGTACGAAATACTCAAGGAATACACAGAGTGAATTATAGATCATGAAACTCATTATTATTATTTTTCTTTATTCCTTTATACCTCAGTTTAATATTGCCTTACCCAGAAAACTTAAAGAGCACTCAGTTATTATTTTATGATACCTGACTGGCAAAATAATTTTAAATTGTTATCTAGCTCCACACATATTTTTCTCAATATCTATATTTACAACCTGTAATGTAATATGATTCACTTGCTTCTAGCCCATTTATCTTTTCAAAGAATTAGAGCTATTTGCATTATTGAGCTTGTTCAAAAAGTTTCCATTTATATAAATTAAAAATTTCATAAGTTTACAAAGTTTTTTATCTTACAAATATGATTAATGTGTTGGATGAATTTAAACTTGACATTTTCGTTGAGTGAAACAATAAACCAAAGGCGAAACTAGTTTAATATAATATTCGCAAATAATATTTTAAACCATTTTTAACTATTGAACATTTGAGAAGTCAGGATCATACTGACAGTATTAATGTATTAAAACGAATTTATGGAGCAGAAGAATACAAAATTAGATTTGAAAGTTATAAGGAAAGTTCCATAGAGATATGGGAAGAAATAGAAAACACAGATTCCCTCCTTTCTATGACTGTAAAAAAATAGCAACTCATAATTTACCAAAAATATTACAAAATTATATTAAAGTCTATTCATTATTTTTAAAATTTCTCACTCAATAACCAGAGATTTAGAGCACAGAGTACAATAAAAAGAAATTAATAAATCTATTCAATTTATGTAATAAACATGGTAAGGATTTTTATTCTACATTAGATACAATTGAAGAACTTTTTCAAAGTCCAAAAGGCACTGTATCATAATTTTCTGTTGTTATGCTTCTTGAGTAGAGTCTCCATTTATACAGAAAAACTGTTATTTATATTTTTATATTACGTTTTATATCTTATAAATAGACTCAGAAAACACGAAGAATTCTACATATATTTATGCTGTTGGCGAGATAGCAGAAATGACGTATAATGCCGGCCCGAGTGGCCGGACGGTTCTAGGCCCTACAGTCTGGACCCACATGACTGCTATGGTCGCAAGTTCGAATCCTGCCTTGGGGAATGATGTGTGTTGATCACAAAATATTGCTCCACAAGTTGCACCACTGTGGAAGAAGGGGAGTAGTCACAATTGGTTCACCTCTTACTTTAACAACAGGCATTAAAAGGTCATTATTCACAGTGTGGAGAATGGCTTGTGATGTGGGGCCTGAGTGACGTATGGTAAATGGGGTTCGACGGAGGGGGGGGGGGGGGGGGGGGGTGCCCCAGGGATCACTCTTGCGGCCACTCTTATTCCTTATTTATATAAGTATGTCCTCTAGTATTATGGTTAACTCTGACAACACTAACTTGTTACCAAGGGATGTTGTGTGCAGCATTGGCACGGTTTCAAATAGTGCAGTTCATGACGTGAATTCATGGCTTGTAGAAAATAAACTAACGCTAAACCACAGTAAGACTCAGTTTTTACAGTTTCGAACACACAGTTCAACAAAACTCGACCTTTTTAATTTCACGGGATGGGCATATGCTTAGTGAAACTGAACAGCTAAAATTTCTAGGTGTTCAGATAGATAGTAAACTGTCGTGGAAAGCCCCCGTTCAGGATCTTCTTCAAAAACTTAATGTTGCCGTTTGTACTGTTAGAATGGTATCTAAAGTGAGTGATCGTTCGACACGAAAATTAGTCTACTTTGCTTATTTTCATTCGCTTATATCATATGGTATTATCTTTTGGGGTAGCTCTTCCCATTCCAAAAGGATATATTTGGCTCAGAAGCGGGCGGCTCGGGCAATAAGTACCTCTAGTCGACCTCTGTTTACTAGTCTGGATATTTTGACATTGGCCTCGCAGTATATATATTCTTTACTATAGTTTCTTGTTACAGTATCAGCTTATACCCAAGAGTAAACAGCTTTCATTCAGTTAATACCAAGCAGAAATCAAACCTACATTTGGCACGGACTTCCTTAATTCTTGTACAGAAAGGTGTGCAATATACTGCTGCATCCATTTTCCATAAGCTACCATAATAATTCCAAAATATTAGAAGTAATCCACTCACTGTCAAATCGAAACTCAAGAATTTCCTCATGGGACGCTCCTTCTATTCTATTTAGGAGTTCCTTGAAAATTTAAACTGATGAATATGTTATATTGTTGATTGTGTTTATTTAACTTATGACTTGACTTTTTTGGGTTCATAAACAATTTATTTTATCTGTTATTACTTTTATGTTGTAATTTCATGTACTGACACATTCCATGAAACTGGAGATTTTCTCCTCAATTTGATCCTACAGAACTGGACGTTCCAATAAATATATAAATAAATATAATGCAATGTTTAATTTGTTTATCGTTGCCATTGCTCTGGTTTGTATCAACGCCACAAATGCTGTAGCGCTGTTGTGAGTTACTCGTTGACTAAGCAGTTCAACTATGCTCCATAGCCTCATGCTGCACTCACCATTGGATACCTCGAGTCCCGCCCCCTGTTGCCATTAACAGCCAATATTGTGGTTGCATGGTATAGATAATACATAGGGAGTCAAATGCCATAAACACCATTGCCCTCTTGCGACCTCGCACTCAAGGAGTTTCTTGTTAGAAATATTGTAACCTTCACTTCCCATGGGGTTCGTAGAGGCCACTGTTTCTAACATCACATCCCTGCAAGTACCGCATTGATATTTGGGTAATTACTGTCAGTATTGATGTTGGTACAGACACTACTAGTAAATTTCAAATGTGTTCCACGTTAGAATATAAGCGCTTCGTGCACGTGTTATTCAGAATTATGATGCAAAGTTCCTTTGGGTATGCATGCATGACCAATGGAATGGGCATTGCAGTGACTACAGCCATTGGAGCATTCATCTTCAGGCTTGCCTCCCCCATCCTGTCCCTGAACCACTCTCCTCCGAGTTGTTTGTGTTTGTGTGTGTGTGTGTGTGTGTGTGTGTGTGTGTGTGTGTGTGTAGCTGGAAGACAGGTTAAATAAAGCATCTTTAGTTCTATAATGGTGCCCTTCTAGAGGTAAAGAAAGTAACTTAACCCAAACGAAAACAAGAAAATTAAAGCATAAATAGGAGACAAATGACAGCCTTCCAGCGGAAGACAGTACACCAGCTGCTACCATCGATCAACATGTGCACAGATCCTTGCATCCTGTCATTAGGACTGTTACGGTGCTCGCATATTTCCACTTCCGTATCGATCTTAGTGCTGAGTTTTCGCTCAGGCGGCGCTTTGGCGTTAGGAGTTGTTTCCGTGTGTGATCGCTGGCCGCAGCTTAGCTGGAGGCATGTGAGGAGGAAAGAGGTGGCTGCCTTTGGAGTGGAGAGAGTTCGGCTCGGCTGGGGTTGTTTACGTCTGGACGCCGAGTGGGGCCCGATGGGAAGACCGGACCGTGATTTTACGGTTAATAGTATGGATGGCGGCGTGGTGTGCCGTTTAAATTGATTCGCAAGGGGAGCAAAATCTCGCCAGTTGTAGTTTGTCGAGCCTGAGTTTGAAATACCTTCTATATGCGGCGGGATGTCATTTCGTCCTCCTGTCTCTCCGTCGCTGGGATTGCTATCCTCGTTTACCGTCCCATGGGTGTATATCGATGGGGTACGCTGCTCTCTGTACTCTACTAGACGCTGGTGATGGAAGTGCGTCGTTCAGCGGCACGTTAGTCTGGGTGCTTTATGTTTGATCTTCAAGTGCATAGTTTCGAGTGGCACTCCTTAGAGTTTGCCTTGCGCAGTTGGATTGGAGTTTATTTTGTCTGGACGCTTGGCACCTCAGCAGGCGGGTCGGAGCCACCTTCGCGACTAAACGGAAGCCTATTGACTGAGAGGTCTTCTTATTTGCATATTGTTCATAAATTGTTGTTTTGGTATTAAGTTGGCTGAGGTTTCTTATGGATTTCCCGGAATTTCGTCTGTTGTCCCGCCCTGGCTAGGTCTCGTTATTTTAAAAGTCGGTTCTTGTTTTGGCGTAGTACGATTTTGGTTTACTGCCTGGTGGTTCTGGTAGTACGCCGGTTCGCTGTGGTTGTGTTGCATTTTGTATGTGGCTGTGTGCTCGGAGCCGTGGTGTACCATTTGTGTAAACTGCTTCACTGGGGAGTACTGATCGGGCCATTCTTGGTCCTCTGCCGTATGAAATGATTTAATTTTAATTTTAAAGTAACATTATCACTTAAATGATTTAATTCTTGTTGCGTTAATTGCAATTTGGGTACTGAGAAATTTAGTAGTGTAATTACGGAAGATTTAATAGTGGCACATGCCCCTTTCCCTGTATCGTAATTTGTTAATTACCGAAAGACCTTAAGCTCATAGTCATATGATGTGATTTTCTTAAATTGTTGTACTTTTATGTCATGTTATAGTTTTTTTTTAATTTGCTGATCACTGGTGTACTGTTCCAAGTATTAAAATGTTTCAGGTAGCTATTACTTGGGTGGAACGCGCGGAGCCGCAACGGAGAGAGTAGTTGCGTGCTTTACGTGTCCGTTGTTGGCGCGGCCAAGTATTGTGTTGCCTCCTCCCTTGCGAGCCCGTAGTGTTCTTCTCATAAACATTTCCTTCAAGGCATTTTAGTTAATTTTATGCTAGTATTATTTTAATTTCTTACATTGGTAAAACTGTGTGGCCTTCATTATGCACACTGTTTGTTATAGCGGAGTTCATGTGCCATTGAAATTTCTTAAACTCCATTGTGTGTGCCCTTCGTGATAAATATTGTTTTTCATAATAGATTTGAGTATGGGAACTATAATGTCTCTTGTATCATGATGTGCGTGTGTAATGGTGCAATAAATGGATGATTGTTATTTCTGTTTCTGGCGCCCTTCATGCCTCCTTTCTTGTCCCTATTGGTACGCTCTCCTTGTACTTGTTAAGGTAACCACATCAAGGATCTGTACATCTTCACAAAGAAAGGGTTTATATGGTTCTGTCACTTTTTCCGGTCCATTTAGTAAAATTAACATGCACATGCGGTTAACGTCTCCTACCCGGCACACCCCAACTGTGGGGAGAGTCCAAGAAGACACTACCCAAATAATTAGCAAAGTATTGGCGGTAGCAGGGGTGGCGTCATAGACGAGTGAATCGTTCCAATAGGAAGGTCCAAACATCGAGAAAGTGTTTGTCATTATCATGGTAAAGATACAATATGGTCAAACCCTTGACTCATATCACGGCATTCATATTAGCATTTGGATAAAACGTCATATCTGGGATAAGAAGGGATGTCAGAGTCACTGTTGTAGAGGTCATTTGCTGAATGAGGGCCAACATCAGTCTCGTCAACCTCCATGGTCGACTCACATTCCAGACAGCGTTCATCTGTATCAGATAGATGGCACTGGGGACATCAAGGTGAATCAGCCATACATATGGAATGGCGTCTCTGGCTATTCATATGTTTGTGGTTGACCACCAAATACCAGGCTGATGTGATGTCACAATCCTGGAGAGTGCCATGTACTGAACACTAGACCACTAGCTAAGTAACTGAGGGTAGATGGCTTTCAATTAGATGATTTGCTCACATCATGCAGCAATAAACATCATGGGCCCTCTGCAGCCACTCAATCGGCAGATCAGTCTTGACATAACTGTGGTCCACAAAAACTCCTTTAGCTGAGATAGTATCAGCGAAATATGCGCCATTGCATATGGCGACGTATAGACCAGCTACTCTAACCAGCACATTGACCATTCCAATACTGTTTTTTGTGGTAAGGACGGTGAGTGTGTCGTATCGCACTTTTATGATCATTTCCACACTGGTAAAGTAACCAAAGACTACCTGTAAACTGCGTGCTATAGTTTCAGCATCGGGAGCATTATGGCCAGATGGGCATCCTGGCCGCCAGATAGATGCTGACATATGCCACCTATTGGACCATGTTCAAAGGTCACAACTAGATGCTACTGACATCTGTATGCATGCCTTGTAGGAGGCAAAAATAGGTAAGTGTGCCATCCGTCTACTGTCACGTGTAAAGATCACATTTGATTAAATCCTGGAATGGGGATGAGGCTAAGCTCCCTTCTGGGAAGCTGTTGCCGATAATCATTGTTCCTGGCTTCTCGAAATTCAAGCAGCTGCCGGCTATGGTCCCACACAGTGCAATCCAGTCCTGTGATCTTTGTACTTTGTCTCTTGTACACATTCAAAATACTAGATCATCCACATACGCACAGCAGATAAGGTAATATCTTTCAACATAAGTCCCTGCAACCGTCATCATAGTCTGTGTCACAGTGGCTTCATGCCAATGGCATACACAACCACCGACAGTGGACAATCTTGCCTCACAGATCGGGCAATAATGATTTTGCCCACTATACATCCATTGATCATAGCCTGTGAAGTCGCACCACACAGAAGGCGTATGACAGTGTGTATGAAGGACGGGGGGTGGGGAAGGCTAGCACTGCAGCAGCACGTTCTCAAAATAATCGTGGCGTGCCCTATTGAAAATATGCTCGAAGTCAACTGATGCTAAGCCTCCATGTATGCAACATGCCTCCGCCAGTACAATGACATTGCAGTAATCACTGAGAGTCGTCCATATCTTGCTGTTACTGCAGAGACACATGTGGTATACAGAGAAGACTTTGTGCAGGACACCCGAAGTACAACTAGCCAGAAGTGTCGTAAATATGTCGAAATCGCTGTTGAGCAACGTAAGAGGCCAGTAATGGTCAACACCCCTTCCGGCAGATGGCTTGGGAGCCAATATAAGGATGCTATCGACAAAGACAGATGGCATCTGCACTACAGAGTTCATCAGTTCGTGGTACGTTGCAACCCATCGGAGCAACATAACATCATGAAACATATGATAAAACTCTGCTGGCAGACCTTTGCTGAGGGTGTCGGTGCCGTCTTCCGCCATTGTGAGGTCCTTGAGGGTTGGTTCCGCATTTCCATTGAGGGTCCAAGGTAACAAGCGGATGACTTCACCCGCCGCCGTAGCATCTTTGTCTTCTGAAATATATTAACTGTCGGTAATGATCCAAGAAGGCGTTGGCGATATCCTTTAGGACCGTCAGGCGCAGGCCATCTGGCATATCCAGCACAGAGATCAATGCTCTTCGATATCTGCGACGCTCTCGGATAATGTAATGCATGGCTGGCGGTTCAACTCCGACCTGGTCTTGACTATGCGCACGCACAAGAGTGCCCTTAAGACGAAGTCATTTAACCATTGTGATCCTTGCTTGCAGTCGATGGATCTCAGCCTGACGTCCTGGTGATGGTGGATATCTCTCCCAGTACCATAAAATAAAATTATCTGATGTGCCGTCACACAGTCTCTCGAACGCAGTTCATCATCACACACCACATTGCAGGTTTTGCGCAATCGAGTCAACACTGGATCGTGGAAGGAAACATTTGATGTCGCTTCTCACAGTTTCTCCACGTCTCCACTATCCTCTGCCAACACTCTGGATCCTCGAGTAACGCGACATTCATCTTCCATATGCTCCTGCTATGTCACAGCTTTTGTCGTCGGAAGGAGATGGTGCAGACGTAGGCATCATGACCTGTAAAAGCTGCCAGTCATATCTCAGCATCAAACGTCCGTGAGAGACATAAACCCAGTCAAGAAGACTCGCAGAATGCCCAGTAACGTATGTGCACCACTGTCTGTTGCCATGGACACTCCGCCAGGTGTGAATGAGGCCGAGGTTTTTTACCAAGCATTGTAGTTCCTAGCATGTGCTATAATGTGATATTTGATCCCGTGGTAACAGACACAACTGAAGTGGCCCTTAGGATGATATGATCGTAGCGTCCCTCGAATAAGGGAACGACCTCCGTCATATAAAATTTCGAACGGTCTTTCCTCTTGTCTGTACCAGAGTGGGGCGTAGACGTACACAATCATGACACCGTGATATGTGGTAGCAACTTCTCGTGCTGATGGAAGATACGTCACACCATCATACACAATCATGACACCCTGATATGTGGTAGCAAGTTCTCGTAGTGATGGAAGATAGGTCACACCATCATTCGTGATGCTTTCATTCACTAAAATGGCAGTGCTACTGCCATTATCCGCTCATGGTGCCTTATAAACGTCGCATCGATAAATAGATGGGAACTGGTAGAGGTGCACTTCACTAAGGAGTGTGACGTCGAGATCTGCCGCTCACAACATCTGCTGCTTGACGTCAGACAGTGAAAATCCGGTAGGCCTGGCACGGGGAGGCAGTATTCGTGGCGCCTGTTGGGAGATATAGAGGTGGGTCACATAAAGAAGGCCCTGGCACTGGTTCTTTTTTCTTTTTTTCGAATTCCGCCAGGGGAACCGACGGTCATATCTTCCTGCTGGGATGGTCCTCATTGTCAAGATCTTCGTCTTCTAATAACACTGCCCTTCAGGTATCGAATGGAGCCAGTCGACGTTTCTTTCATTGCTTTGGAGCCCATTGTTTTCAGACATGAGTGTCGGTATCCGACAACAACTAGTGAGCATTGCCATCAGGGACACAAGTGTCTGTTCTCAGCACCAAATGTGAAGTGGACAGCCTCTCCTGCAGGGACATTCCCCCTTTTCATTGCAAAACCGATGCCATGGGTTGCTCTGTCAGTGCAGAATGACCGTCTGTAGTGCCCTGCCGCAGCATCAGAGTCTGCTCGGCGTCGACTGAAGGCGAGGCTTCTGTCGACAGTCGTTCAGAATGAACACTTTGAAGGGCCTCCACAAATGCTATATTCTCTTTTCTCTGTGAGGTACTGGATGGATTAAACAAAAGGAATATTTTTTATTTAACTAAGGCGTTTGATTGTGTTGATCACAAAATATCGCTCCAGAAGTTGTACCATTGTGGAATAAGGGGAGAGTCTCACAATTGGTTCACCTATTACTTTATCAACAGTCATTAAAAGGTCATTATTCAATGTGTTGAGAATGACTGTGATGTGGGATCTGAGTGAGGTATGGTCAAATGGGGATGTCCGAGGGATCAGTGTTGGGACCACACCTGTTCCTTTTTTATATAAATGATATATCCTCTAGTCTTATGGGTAACTCTGAATACACTAACTTGTTACTAAGGGATGTCGTGTGCAGCATTGGCTCGGTTTAAAAAGTACAGTTCATGACGTAAATTCATGGCTTGTAGAAAATAATCTAACGCTAAATCACAGTAAGACTCAGTTTTTACAGTTTCTAAGACACAATTCAACAAAACTCGACGTTTTAATTTCACAGACTGGTCATATGATCAGTGAAACTGAACAGTTAAAATTTCTAGGTGTTCAGACAGATGGTAAACTGTCGTGGAAAGCCCACGTTCAGGATCTTGTTCAAAGACTTAATGCTCCCATTTTTACTATTAGAATTGTATCAGAAGTAAGTGATCGTTCGACATGAAAATTAGTCTACTTTGCTTATTCTCATTCGCTTATGTCATATGGTATTATCGTTTGGGGTAGCTCTTCCATTCCAAAACGGTATGTTTGGCTCAGAAATGAGCGGTTGGGGCAATATGTGGTGTAAGTTCGCGAACCTCTTGTCGATCCTTGTTTACTAGTCCGGGTATTTTGAAAAATGGTTCAAATGGCTCTGAGCACTATGGGACTTAACTTCTGAGACCAGTCCCCTAGAACTTAGAACTACTTAAACCTAACTAACCTATCACACACATCCATGCCCGAGGCAGGATTCGAACCTGCGACCATAGCGGTCACGAGGTTCCAGCTTGTAGCGCCTGGAACCGCTCGGCCACCTCGGCCGGCGGGTCTTTTGACATTGGCCTATATTCCTTACTATCGTTTCTTGTTAAAAATATCAGCTCATTCCCAAGAATGAACAGCTTTCACTCGGTTAGTACCAGGAAGAAATTCAATCTGCGTTTGGATCGCACTTCCTTAACTCTTGTGCAGACAGGTGTGCAATAGGTGTGCATCCATATTCAATAAGCTACCACAATTACTCAATAACCTTTGCAGTAATCCACGCACTTTCAACCCGAAGCTCAAGAGTTTCCTTATGGGTAACTCCTTCTATTCTGTTGAGGAGTTCCTTAAAAAATTAAGCTGCTTTCTATGTTATATTGTTGATTGTGACTACTTACACTTATGGCTTCATTTTCTGGGTCCATAAACATTTTATTTTACCTGCTATTACTTTTATGTTGTAATTTCATGTACTGACACGTTCCATGGCCTTGGAGATTGGGTCCTGAATTTGATACTACGGCAGTTCATGTGTAAATGAAAAAAAATATGTCAATGGGAACACAGTTAGATCAGGCGACATCTTGTCCTTCTTCGTCGGCAGTTGTGTGATCCACCTTTGCAAACAGCTCGCTCTGAGATGTCCTTCTTGCCTGCCAAACCACCTCCGCTATGACCTTGCCTAGTCGGCGGCGCGGGTCTCCCGCATCGTTCCCTACGCTCCTCGGAGTATGGGACCCCATCATCATCTTGCTTGCATCCTGAACAGGTCTTTGGCTGCCCACCATAAATTACGATGGCACGGCATCCGGCGATTTTGAAATTGGATGCTACATGTCTAGTAAGGTCTGTGCGCACCTGGCGCATCCCATTCAGAACTGGGTATGTGGTGAAGTGTGCCCATTTTACCGCCGTATGGCTTATCAAAATGCCATAGGGACTAAACCCTGTGTTCACTATCTCTGCTGGCACCTCAAATGGCATCTCGAACAGACAGATCGGTCTCTGGCCTAGACGTGCCTGTTGTATTTCCACAGCACCAATGTGCCCATTCAGATGTCTGTACTGAAGATCAGCCGTCTTTTTGGGTATCCTTTCACAAGCCGCGTCGTCCAGCAGTGTCACATAGACCGCGCTGCTCACGATGGAGAGATTAATTCGTATTAGTTAGTAAATTTGTGGTAAGATCTCATAGGAGCAAACTGTTTAGGTCATCGGTCCCTAAGCTTACACACTACTTAATCTAACTTAAAATAACTTACGCTATGGACAACACACACACCCATGCCCAAGGGAGGACTCGAATCTCCGACGGAGGTAGGTGCGCGGAACGTAACAAGACGCCCTAGACCGCGCAGCCACCCGGCGCGGCGTGTTAGGTCGTGATAATCGATGTGAGCGTCATCTCGTAAAAAACTGTTGAATTTGCAATGCTTACGGCCGTGTACACTCGGTCGTAAAACTGAAATTCATTGTCGACTTTCTTTGTGAACGTGCCATGTAGCGTCGAAGGAAGTAAGCTGCACGGAGACGTCTGTGCAGCTCAACACCGCTCGCGCTAACGCGGTAGGGTGGTAAACCGACGTCCGCTGCCCTGCCGAAGAAAGACTGCCTTCGACATGCATGCATGCATGCTCGAAGGAACTTTACATCGTAATTCGGAATAACATAGGCGCTGCAATATCCTGTTTATCTGCCGACACCGGACAAATGTCTTTCAAGCAAGAGGTCTCACTTATACAGGATCATACATATTGGATGTACGAGTAAAGGTTATAGACGCATGGCTGATGACATATGGAATTTAGGTGTGGCTATGAGTTAGGCACGGACAGTGAAATGGTAAGGCGACTGCTCGCGATAAGCGGAAAATTCGGGTTGAAGTCGCGGGCCAGCACAAATTTTCATTGTCTTCATTCCATTCTACACCTGATGGTTGTCCATATTCGCAACTAGGAATACATTTAAGTTTTTTAGTAATTAATGGAACTCAGCGTATATGATCATCAATACATGTGCTGTGTATGTTTTCGTTTTAACATAATGGAAGTGATACTTCTCTATGGAAGCTGCTCTTATATAGTAGTATCCACCTCTGATGATATCGTTGTCGATGGGACATTAAATTATAATCTTGTTTCCTTCCTGCCTTGCGAAGGCCTTTGCTTCGATTCCAATTCAGAATTCCGCATAAGTAGTACACTTCTCACTCGATGTGGATCCATTGTTTATACATTACATAATGCGATCTCAAATTAACACCTCCAGATAAGCCGCCATTCTGAAGAATCTTTTTTGGCTGAAACTGTCACACAATGCAGTACTAGTCTGCTCACATAAAAAGTTTGTTTCCAAATGGAATCATGGAATATTATTTAATGCAGTAATGTAATTAATATGAACCCAAGACATTCTTGGCAGTCTTTCATATCAACTGGGATCTTAATGTTCATAATTATACTCGAATAGACTCACATTTTCGATTTCTATGAGTTGGTGAGAACAGAGAATTTCTGAATTATGAACAGTCTCCATGAAAATTACGAACTACCATGAACAAAAGTATCCAAACGACTTGAATTACCTTCTTGTAGTCCACATAACGTAGCTGTCTTGCTAGTCCTCTAACCTCTTTATGGTACAATCTTTATAGTTGCGCAGTCGGCTGGGGAAGCGTGGGGCCAGTGGCAGTGTTGGGGGTCACTCAGAACGCTGTAGGGGAAATGGCGAGTGCTGGAGAGGAAGTGCCGTTCTAAACTGGAGCCCACGTTCCCATTATTCGTAAATCTTAAGTGGGGCCCCTCCACAGCCGCACTTGCATGGTGAACTTTCAAAAGGGTCTGTTATCACCTCTGCATTCGTTAGTATCTAAACAGAATTCTGCCTAATATTCAGAGATTTATTTTCGCCTGTCTTGTTGATTATTTGTAACATTCAGAGAAGCATCATAAGTGACAAATTTTGAGTAAAATTTACACATTTCTCTGGTTGCCATGGGAAAATTTGCTTCTTTTGCCAAAACACAGAGGACTTTACAATGTCTCACCACACTAACATGTTGAGCAGAAACAACTGCGAGAAGATTCTGACACAGTGATTTATTGAGTTTATTAAGTGAGGAACTGAGGAAAAGTGAAGTCAGTAGTGTTGTGTACATAGTTCCGCGTAGTCAGCGCGTACACAACTTTCGCACTAGAGCGCGCCCCTCTAAGCACAACAGCGCAGGCGCAGCGCTCGTCCGTCTCCGCACTACGAGATGGCGCTGCCACAAAGACGGACCAAATTCTGCTTCCGCCGATCCGCGTATTAATATGTAACGCAGCCATGAGATTGCTGCTAACGTAGAACCTTTTCTCCTCGCGGATCACACTCGCGCAGTGATACCTGAACGCGCGAGGTATTATAATGAGTGTACAGACCTCCGCTTAGTCACTCTCCGGCGGTACCTCGCAAGGTTACCGCCCTTCGGTTGTGCCATTCCAGCACTAATCGAAGCGCTAGTTTGCCAGCCAGCCAGCCAGCCAGCCAGCCAGCGGTACAGCCGAGCAGCAGCAGCAGCAGCAGCATCAGCAGCAGCGGTCCAGCCTGTAGCAGCCAGCCACCCCTCCAGCAGCAGCGGTCCAGCCAGCCAGCCCGCCCCCCAGCAGCAGCAGCAGCAGCAGCAGCCCCGGCCCCGTCCGCGGCAGCAGCGGCAGCTGCGGCATTCCTGCCAGTCGGCGTCAGCTTCAGCTTCCGCGCCAGCAGCGTGGGACTCTGGTCGTCGTCCGTCTTCGTCTTCGTCTGTCCCCAGTTTTTTTTCCTTCTTCTTCCCCTTTCCTTTTTGTCCTGTGTCCTTTTGTATATCCTTGTCGTCATGTCAGCCCCCACCACCACTACAACCACTACCACCACAGCCATAGAGTACCCAGTCACACCCCCCTCTTTCCATCCCTCCTCTTCTCACTCTCCCTTCGCCTTCGCTCTTTGTCGCCCCCTCTCCAGCTTCTTCCTCCCACTCCTCTCCCTCTGATCCTATCCCCCCACTCCCCCAGCCTGTTACTGCAGCTCCAGCTAGGGTGGTGGCCCATCGGGCCACTGCCCACACCCAACTCTCCCCATCGCCTTCGCCATCACCGCAACCGCCGTCGCCGTCGCCTTTACCATCACCATCTCCAGCGCCGTCTGCTGCGTCCACGCTGGGACCTGCCCGTTCCCGCCACCTCCCTATAGCTCCCATCCTTCATATCACCACTCACCCTTCTGCCGTCATTAAACGCCCTAGTGGCACCGCCACCTCCTCCGCTCCCAAAAAGGCCCCTCCCTGTCCACCTTCCCCCTCCCAGGATGCCATGGATGTCTCCCCACCTGCCTCCGCTTCCTCCTCCTCCTCCTCCTCCTCCCCCCCTTCTTTATACAAATACCTCCTCTCCCGTCCGGATCCTTCCCTTCTCGAGGTCCGGAATCTCTCCCTCCTCCTCCGTCAACACGTCACTGGTGCCCCCGTCTCTCTCCTCACTCCCAGATGGGATTCCGTTCTCATCTCCTCCCCCAGCCCTAGCCTCCATACTGACATCCTCTCCCGCCTCCCCATCACCCGTTTTGGCCCCAACGCTTCCCTCACCCCTGCTCCTTCTCCACTCCAACCTGCCAACCCCAACCCCTGCGTCGCCCTCCGACCCTCACCGCTGTGATCACTCGGCTCAGTCTGACGATCATGGAGGAGGAGGTGTTGGCGGAGCTCAAGGCGCATCCCACACTGGAGGTGCGGGCGGTCCCCCGCATTTTCAACTCGTCCGGCCCCACCCACCTTATGCGGGTTTTCTCCGAGGACGCCCCCTCCACTGACCGTCTCTTGAAGGAGGGTGCCTTCCTCTTCCACCAGCGCTATAAGGTCGACCCCTCCCGTTCCCCTCCTCAATCCCTGCGCTGCCAGAGGTGTCTGCACTATAACACACACCCAACAGCTGAGTGCCGCGAGGCCCCCACCTGCCCGCATTGTAGACAAGCGCACTTCTTCCGGCAGTGCCCTAACCTACAATTCCCTCCCTCCTGCAATACCTGCAATCTCCCCCATCCCACCTACTCCCAAAAGTGTAAAGCCTGACTCCCTCTGACCACTCCTGAACTCACTGTACCTGTCCATCCTCTGGACGCTCCCACCCCTCCTGGCAATTCCCTTCGTCCGCCCCCCCACCGCTGAGGACATCATCAGGTTCCTCACCATTGTCTTACAAAATGTCCACCCTTTCCAGTGCCCTCACACCCTCCAACAGGTCTCCCTCGCCGCCCGTTCCATTTTCCACTTGAAAATGTATGCCACCTACTCCAACAACCAGGCCCATTTCACCTTCTCCCGTCTTGACACCCTTGTCTTAATCCCGGTCATGGCGCGACAGCACCGTATCCTTTTCAACAACATCCGCTCCCTTCCCACTGACAGGAAGCTCTTCCTGCACACCCTTGCCACCCATCACGTGGATGCCTTCCTCAATGAAACCTTCCTCCAACCCCACTACACTGTCCACACCTCGCCTTACCTTCTTCACCGCTCTGATAATCCCCTCCCGATTACGCGTAGCGGAGTTGCCCTTGTTCACCACCGCCAGATCCCTGTTCGGCTCCAACCTCTCCTTCCCGACCCCACTGAAAACCTGATCCTTAGTCTCTTCTGCCTCGGCCTTACCGTTACCTGCGCCACCATCTATGTCCGCCCTAACACCCCTGTTCCCTTCGACTTCCTCTTCCATATTGTCCATACCTTCTCCTCCTACGTGAACGCTGCCGTCCTCAACATCCATAGTAGTTCCGCAGCTCAGTTACAGCGGTGGCATCAGTTCTTCTCCTCCCGTCAAGGGGACCTCATCCACATCCCCAGCACACCCGTCCCTAATCCAACTCCATTCTTTATGTTACCCTTTCCTCCCCTAACCTCCTTGGCCGCATAACGGTGGATGTCCTGGAGCCTGTTGGTAGCGACCATCTCCCTGTCCTCCTCACCGTTTCCGACAGTCATTGCCCCTGCCCCGATCCTCGTAATGATCCTCACCCTAAGTACATCCATAACTATTCCCGTGCCAACTGGAATGCCTACCGCGATACCCTCTCCACCCAGGGCGATAGCCACCCCTTCACCTACCGTCACCCTGACGATGTAACCCATGCTGCCTCCTTTCTCCAGCAGACCTTGTCTGAGGCCGTGGAGGCCCACGTCCCTACTGTCACCATCCACACCCACCATCCTACCTTACCCCCACAGGACATCCTCCTCTTCCGTGAATCCCGTCGTCTCTACTGTGCCTTCCTCCACATGTGTGACCCAGACACACTATGACGCCACCGGCAACTCCAGCGACACATTCGTAATTTGCTCGCGACCAAAAAACGCCGGGACTGGCGACAGACACGCACCCATTTAAGTGCTACCCTACCTATCAACTCGTCCAAGTTCTAGTCAGCCTTCTGTCGCCTTACTGGAACTAAACCCTCCCCCTATCCTCTCCTCCATGATGATCACCCATTCCCTGACACCCTTAGTAAGGCCAGTCACTTTGCCTCCTACCTCTCTGATGTATTTTCCATCCCCGACGACCCCCAGTTCGATTACTCCCTCTTTACGGATGTCCGCAATCGAACTGACACCTCTGTCCCTTCCCTCGTACCTGGTTTCCAGTACTTGGAGAACAGTGCACACACGGAACTCAATGCCCCTATCACTACACAGTATCTGATTGCTACACTCCGCACCAAACGCAACATCGCTCCTGGTCACGATCGTGTCACCTTCGTGAAGCTCCTGTCTCTTTCCTCTCCACCCTGGCCAGGCTCTACAATGTAGACCTCTCCACCGGTTTCTACCCCGACCTGTGGAAAACCTCACGTATCCTGATGTTCCTTAAACCTGGTAAACCGCCATCCGCCGTCTCCTTCTACCATCCCATCAGCCTTATCTTGGTCTTCAGCAAGGTCCTGGAATCTATCCTCACCCGCCGCATCCACTAGCATCTCCGCCAGCACCGCCTCCTTCCCATTACCCAGTGTGGCTTTCGGCCATCCTTCTCTTCCGACGACCTTCTCCTTCACCTCACTCATCTCCTTTCTGAACAACTTAATTCCCGTCGCTCTGCAATCTTCCTCTCCCTGGACCTCGAACGAGCTTATGACCGCGTATGGCATTCCGGTCTCCTCTTCAAGCTCCAAACCTTCGCCATTTCCATTAATTACGTCCATCTGATAGGCTCCTTTCTCTCCCGTCGTCCTTCCTACGTCACCATCCATAACACGGATTCCTACACCTTTTTTCCCTCCGCCAGTGTGCCCCAAGGCTCCGTCCTCTCTCCCTTTCTGTACCTTTTGTATACGGCGGACATGCTGCCGCCGTCACGCCCCCCCCCCCCCCCCATCCACCTTCTCCAGTTTGCCGATGACGCAGCCTTCCTTGCCCTTGCCCCCACCCTGCAACGCTCCCAACACCTTCTCCAATCCCATCTTGACTGGTTCACCGCTTGGTGCAACCAGTGGTTGCTCAAGGTCAATCCCTCCAAAACCCAGGCGATCATTGTAGGCAAAACCACCCCTTCCTTCCGCCTCCTTGATTTCTATCTCACCATCTATGGCCATCCTATCGCCCTCACTCCCACCCTTAAGTACCTTTGCGTCACCCTCGACCGTCGCCTCTCCTGGACCCCCCATCTCCAGACAATCCAAGCCAAGGCACACTCCCGACTCCGTCTCCTCAAGCTCCTTTCGGGCCGTACGTGGGGTCTGGACCCCTCTACCATCCTCCACACCTATAAATCCCTTATCCGCCCTATCCTTTGCTACACCCAATGGGCCTGGATCTCCGCCCCCCCTACCTTTTATAAATCCCTCAAATCCTTGAACGCCATGCTCTCCGCCTCGCCTGTTGCATCCGTCTCTCCTCCCCCACGTGGATCCTGTACGATCTCATTCCTTTCCCCCACCTCCTCCTTTTCCTTGAAAGGATACGGATCCTGTACACCTCGCGCAAACTTGACCCTCCCCACCTGCTTGTCTCGCCCATCCTCTCCCACTCGCACCCGCTGCTGCGCCTGTATTCCCACGTCCCACCTGGTCTCCATCTCTCCACCCTCCTTACCCTCTCCCAAGGTGGCTTCCGCCAGCTCCCTCTCCCTGATGATGTCCTCCTCCCCTCCATCTACCCCTCCTATCAACTTCGATCCTCCCCACCCCGACTTCCTGTGTCCTCTCCTCCTTCCCTTCTCTTTCCTTTTCCCCCATCCCCTTCCTCCACCCCTCTCCCCCTGGGCTCCCCCTGTTCTCCCTTCCCCCTATCTCCCCTGCCCATGGCATCGTTTCTCCCCTCTCCTTCTCCCTCTCCCTCTTCCTCTTCCACCCCTCCCCCCCTCCTCCTCTCTTGGCAGGTCCCCGGACTCGTACACGGTTAGTGAACATTCGCGCGCCGGAGATCGACGCCTTATGTTTCTGTGTGTGCCGTCGTTTTGTGCTTCAGTGGTTCAGTGTAATTCGTTTTGTGCACCTACGTTCACGTGTGACAATTTTCGGCTGTGTCCAAGTGTCTGGACAACTTTTATCTTGGACTCTACTCCCGTGAACGGCTCCATGTATTTTAAAACGTGTTTGTCTCCGTTTACATGTCCACCGTATTTTTTTCTCTCACATTGTCTTCATTTGTATCTTGTATGTTTCTCTGCGGCCGAAGAGCGGCGTAATATGCTGCTGCTGGCCTGCCTGTAAACAGGTTTGAAAATAACAATAAAGGAAAAAAAAACTCCGATTAGTCAGTCTGCATTTATCTACACCAGTCTGGATTAGTCTGTACCAACCTATAGTCAAGTTTCAGTCTGTGCCTAATAAGATTATCATATTCCTGTACATAGCCATGAAGATAAATGTATAGACACATTGTCACGTATCAGAGATATGTGAGTATTATATTAATGTACCAAGAATAAAGGAACTTCAAATTGTCAATTATAAACAGCATCCAGAATCAAGTTACGTAATATCTATGATTTTTTATTATTTTAATAAACCTGTGTGAAAATTAATCAAGTTCTGTTTAAAGTTGGTCACTGTCAATCTGCTACTCTAAGCGTGCAAGTGGCATTTCTATCGTCTGACCCAACGGCAGAAGATAAACACGCCACGATAAAACCACGAGACATATTGCTGACACTCTCCGACTTCGTTAGAGCGAAAAGTCAAAAAATCTGATGGTGTGTGTACCGAAGGTCTTACATTACGCAAACCACAAGTAGCTTACAAAAAGCACATCCTCGGCACAAAGAAACGTGTAACGTCTTCATATATTTTGTTCAAAAACCTATAGCATATCTCGCTTCACCAGTTATCGATCACCCTTAAAAATTACATTATATCACCTAAAAAGTATGTTGTTGCTGGAATAAAAAATTAGATATTGAAGTTTTACATAATAACAATATGGTAAAATACTCTCCTCTCTGCATGCTATCATTTGCCAAAATCTCATTTCGTTATCTGAAGCCGTTTATGAAATATGAGGAATCTTACGGATATTTCAGTCTGGCTTTATCAACGGTGAGAAGCGATCGTAAATGAGTGTCCTGCATCAAACCAATTTTCTCAACATTGGTGACAGATAGCTAGCTCTACGCAGGTCTAAAGAAAAATTCACTGCATTAGCTAAATTTCATAGGCAACAAGATACTATGCAATATGCAGCAAACGCAAAATCATAGCGACCATTATTTTTCATTGCACACTTTTCCGCATTTCGCGTAGTGACTTTCTTTCACGTAAATATCACAATAACTATGACCATTAACGATATGATGGGCACATCATCGTGAACTTGTCATATAAACCTATAAGTAAAGCAAACTGAATTTTTTTACCGAATAGTTTCTGTAAAATCATTTGGGAAAGATTGCAGCGTGCGAGCCTCGATTCTGTCATCACTGACCGGCCGAAAGGTGGGAAACACTTATGGGTCTCCCCGTCCGAACAAACGAATGAACTCGCCCAGCGCTTTGCACGAAAGCTGCTCACTGCGCGTCGGCAACGGTATCGCGCGAGAGCTGTGCTAGCGCCCTGCAACCGCCTGGCCTACCCGCGTGGCGCTGTGCGAGAGAGAGCGCTAATCCGATTCGCGAGCGTTGTAGGAAGTTGCCGAAGATTACCGATGCTAATGCCAGCAGCGTGAGCGCATGTACAAGCGGCTGTGCCAGCCGTGTAAGCCACGCGGATTTCACGTGCATGCACTCACTTCCACACAGGCTGCCAATTTACAGTGTGCATATGAGCGATAGGCTTCGCTTAGCACCAGACCTGGGTGAAATTTATGTTAATGGCGAATATCGAGTACAGATATAAATTATTATTCGTGGATAACAAATATACATACCAAAAAAAGTTTTGTATCACGCCACTTCCCAGAACTGAAGACAGACGTTGACTGTGGATATTCTATAGCGGACACAGTCCCATTGACTGTTTAGGGATGTCACTACACCCACCAAAAGGTGAGCAGCGCCTATTGGACGGAGGAGATTCGACAGCCGATCATTTCCAGTCATTCCATCAGGAAGGAGGTACACAGCTCGTGTTGTCTATAGTTAAACCATGCCTATACAGTCAATACCGCGGTTCAATCGCGTCCGCATTGTTACTTTGGGCCAAGAAGGGCTCTCAACAAAGGAAGTGTCCAGGCGTCTCCGAGTGATACAAAGCGATGTTGTTCGGACATGGAGGAGACACAGAGAGACAGGAACTGTCGATGACATGCCTCGCTCAGGCCGCCCAAGGTCTACCACTGCATTGTATGACCGCTACCTACGCGTTATCGCTCGGAGGAACCCTAACAGTAACGCCACCATGTTGAATAATGCTTTTCGTGCAGCCACAGGACGTCGTGTTAAGACTCAAACTGCGCGCAATAGGCTGCATCATGCGCAACTTTACTCCCGACTCCATCGTCCATGGCCAGATCCTCCTTTTCAACCACAAAAAATGGCTCTGAGCACCATGAGACTTAACTTCTGAGGTCATCAGTCCCCTAGAACTTAGAACTACTTAAACCTAACTAACGTAAGGACATCACACACATCCATGCCCGAGGCAGGATTCGAACCTGCGACCGTAGCGGTCATGCGGGTCCCGACTGCAGCGCCTACAACCGCTCAGCCATCCCGGCCCGCTTGCAACCACAACTCCATCCAACGCTGTACAGATGGACCCAAAACATGCCGAATGGACGGCTCGGGATTGTCATCACGTTCTCTTTTCCAATGAGTGTCGCATATTCCCTCAACCATATAATCGTCGGAGACGTGTTTGAATGCAACCTGGTCAGGCTGAACGACTTAGACGCATTGTCCAGCGAGTGCAGCAAGGTGGAGTTTCCCTGCTGTTATGGTGTGCATTATGTGGGGCCGACGTATGCCGCTGGTGGTGATGGAAGGCGCTGTAACGGCTATATGATACGTGAATGTCATCCTCCGACCGATATTGCAACCATATCGGCAGCATATTGGAGAGGCATTCGAAAATTCGCGCCTCCTGCGTGCACATGTTGTGAATGGCTTCCTTCAGGGTAACGGCACCGCTCGACTAGAGTGGCCAGCATGTTCTCCAGAGATGAACCCTCTCGAACATGTCTGGGATAGATCGAAAAGGACAGTTCATGGACTACGTGATCCACCAACCACTCTGAGGGATCTACGCCGAATCTCCGTTGAGGAGTGGGACAATCTGGACCAACAGTGGCTTGATGAACTTGTAGATGGTATGCCACGACGAATACAGCCATACATCAGTGCAAGAGGACGTGCTACTGGCTATTAGAGCTACCGGTGTGTACAGCAGTCTGGACCACCACCTCTGAAGGTCTCGCTTTACCGTACAGATAACATCGAAAGTACGAAATCCCGTATATTGCCGCCTTGTTAAGTTCACGAGACGCGAACGCAATCGGATGTTCTTTGCCATCAATTTCTCGCCGAAGTGCTACCCCAAGAGCGTGATTAGACGCGTCACATGTTAGTATAAACTCCTTCGAAAAGTCTGGAAACTTCAAAACTGGATCTGATGTCAGTATCCGTTTCAACTCTTGAAATGCTTTCTCGCACTCTGACGTCCACTGGAAGGTAACACCTTTTCTTAGCAACTTAGTAAGTGGCCTCGCTATTTCTCCAAACCCCTGTACGAATTTTCGATAATAGGTTGCAAGTCCAATATACGATTGCAGTTGTTTAACCGTTTGCGGAACCGAAGATCTCGTACTGCAGACGTGAGACGGGGATCTGTCTGTACCCCGTCCTGACTGATAACATGCCCGAGATAATTTACTTGTGCTTGCGCAAAATGGCATTTGTAGAAACTTAATGTTAGCCGTGCTGCCTCTAATCTTTTAAACACCTCCTCTAACCGTTCCACATGTTGCTCTATATCTCTTGAAAAAACTATAATGTCATCCAGATACACCATGCATTTTTTCGGTTTCAACCCGCGAAGGGCTCCATCCAACAACCTCTAAAATGCTGATGGAGCGTTTTTTAGTCCAAACGGCATTCTTTCATACTCGAAGTGACCACAATGCGTCGTAAATGCTTTTTTTGGCCTGTCCTCCAGACATACTTCAATCTGGTGATAACCACTTCGCAAATCCATAGCGGAGAAAAATTTACACTGCCCTAGGTTGTCTAACGTTTCTGTGATATTCGGAATCGGATATATGTCCGCCACTGTCTGTTCATTCAAATGTCTGTAATCGCAACAAAAGTGTCTTCTTTGGAACTAGGACCACGCTACTAGACCAAGGAGTATTACTGTGTTGGATTATCCCATCTTACAGTTGTTGCTCTATTAATTGCTCTACTACTGGTTGTAATTGTTTCGGTAGTCTGTATGGCTTACAATACATCGGAGCGTGATTCCATGTCGGAATGCGATGCTGTGTTATCTGTGTAGTAGGTAACGTACCCTGTGCTTCAAACAATGCTTTATACTTTAGTAATAATGCTTCTACACCCGAATGATCATTTCCTCTCAAATGATTTACCTTGTCACGAAGTGCAGACGTGCTGACGGTTTGCTTTACATCATAGTCTAGCCACGAACTATCAATGTCCTCTTCATCCATTAACTCTACTGTGCCTATTACTATTCCCTTCGGCAGATCGACATCATCCCACCCGGAGCCTGTTACCTGTGATACACTCCTACGAATAAAGCAACGCTTTTCTTCTAAAACCTCATTACTCGGTAGTGGCTTTACCAAGAATAACGCCTGCTGTGGCACATCAACATCCACCGGTACCCAGATCAACTTCCCTGTACCTGTTCGTACTTTGTCACACGAAATCTCCTTTAATGCACTTGTCCGCAGTTTAGCTGGAATCACCTCAACTATCGGTGCACCTTGCGACTCTGAAACATTTGCAACAGCTATACCCATTGAGAACAAGCTCCTTTCGAGTTCCAGCTGTGTTACGAAAGGTCAATTTTGGCATGATGTTTAATCAGTAAGTCCAACCAAAGTATCGCTGAAAATGCTTGTCCCACAGTTGGCAACACCTCCATTTGCTCCCGGAACCACACGTTCCCTATCTTAAACTTGAGCTGTGCTGTCCCTAGTGCATCTAATTTTTATCACCTACTGCGCGCAATCTGTATCTCGGAGCTTCCAATCCTTTCTTGCCCACGAGGTCCACACTGACAACTGATACATGCGCTCCAGTATCCACTAAAAATTTTCGCCACTTATCTTTTATCCAAACCATCAAACTACAATTCGCCTCTTCTTGCACTCTCTGAGTACCTCTTGTTACTGGGAATGCCTCCCGACGGCAGGAACACTCCCTTTTTCGTTTAACAGTTTTTTACCTGCTGTATCATTAGCCCGTTTCTTGGCTTTACACTGCCGTGCCTTATGCCCTATTTTCTGACAAGTGAAACACTGCGGTTCCCGACATTGTCCCTTAAAGTGTCCTTGCTTCCCACAACGGTAACACTGTTTGGAAGACGAAAAAAAATTCTTTTCATTGCGACTTCTAGTGGCGCTATCCATTTCCTGCAAATGTGTAGCTACGCGCAATGCTGCTGCTAAGTCACTTGGATTTTCCATCCGTATCCGGCGTGAAAAATCCGGCGAGACCCCTCGCAAAAATGCGTCTAAAGCTCTATTCTCTGCTTCTTTCAATAGAACTTCGTTTTCACTCGCATCTTGCGTTAACTCATACATGTGCGCATTCGTTCTCTTAATTCTGTCTGAAAATTCTTCTACCGTTTGCCCCGTTTTTTGCATCATCCTCCCCAATTTCTCTCTAAAAAATCTGGCACTGTTTTGTTTCCTAAACCTTTGCAATAATCCCTCAGCCAACTCTGTGAACGTAGTAGCATCCTTTAACCCTTCATGGTATGCCACATAAGTCTTTGCGTCACCTACTAACTGTAAGCGCGCCATTTGCAAACACATTTCATCCGACCAGCCACACAGTCTAGCCGTGTTACGTACATCACCAATGAAAGCATTCACATCCTCTGATGTTTCACCCAAGAAGGGAGGTATCAAATTAGCCGCTGAACAATCTGCCACACCGGAAAAGACAGTACCCTTGCATTCTACACTATCGCTTCCCGAGCCTGATTGAGTATTTTGCAACAATTATTGCTCCATCCTCTGCATGTGCTGCTTTTGAAACTCATTTTCTTCAATCAGTTTCTTAACTTGCTCTGTCAATGCGACTACGGTGTCACTTGTCTCTGGCATTTTCCGTGTGGTATACCTCACCTCACAAAAATAAAATTGTATTACCCAGAAGCAAGTCAATTCCTAGCACGTCTAATGACAAGCCATCTAGACTTACCACATTGCCCCGTTGCATGACCGTAGAAGCCACACACATCACAAGTGCTTGGTACAAATTTAATGCAAGCAGTAATGTGACCTGTTAATCCACACACTACACATTTAGATGGTACTAAGTTAACGTGACTATCATTCCCACGAAACTGCGATAAGTCTACAGGGCTGCTAGGCTTTCCAAATGAAACTCTCACATACCTTAACATTACCCTCGACACGTCTAGCTACCCAGAAAACATAGAGAGAAGGCAGTTGCTGGACTAGTCCTATTCAGTATTTCTCGGTTGCTCCGCACGGTGCTAGTCAAAGTCGTGGCGTGAGTGCGCCTGACACAACTTGGTAACAGCAGACACAGTGGCTGTGCCAAAGACAGAGACGGCGTGGAGTTTTACAATTATTCATTGAACTTCCTTTACAATTTCCCCCTCGTCGTTGCTGCCCAGCCCTGCAGATCCCTCCGCCTGGCTGCTGCTGTGTAGATTCTGCGACAATGCGCGCCACTGATCGCACTCGGGAGCCTCAGGCCACCAGTGCTCCGCTGAAGCCAGGATGCCCTGTGGTTGCGATGAACTCGTCGCCGCTCGGCGCCCGTCATGGACGGACCACGCGCCGTGGGGCCGGGTTGCCGTGAAGTCCGGGCGTCAGTCTCGGGGCCTCCTGTGACCAAGACAGCGCTGCGGTCGGTCCTGCTGCAAGTTCTCGCTGTGGTTAGTCAGCCACGGTGCCGACCGGACTCGGACCGACCTCCAGAGCTGAAGCTGACATCTGGCGGCGAACAGCTGATTCCTGCGAGCTGGAACAGACTTCCGGAATCGTCACCTACGAACATTGAACGGACCACATCCGTCCACAGATCCGAACTGCTTCCTAATGGCTTCTGACTGTTGCTGCCTGCGCTCCACTATTTATATCCAGCAGGAGGACGTTTTTTACCCTCAGTGGTAGCTTTTTGATATTTCTCCAGCAGCATATTGCAGCGTAACTTAGCGTGCTGGTCTCACTTCCCCTTACTCAGCACTCTCCAGGCTTCGCTCGGCGCTCGCTCTGCCGGAAATCTGCTCGTCAGTTATTGAGGCTCGACGGTTTTGAAATTGCCGCGGTTTATAGAATCATAAAACCATTCGAGAAATGATGTTAACCGATTTTTCAACTTTAGAAAGAAAGAAAGAAAACGGATCGCAGAACGTTGTTCGACTAATGAGGAAACTTTAAACGGCCATGCCATCTTTAAAAGCAGTAACGAGGTTACAAACAACACAAGTTTTGAAACTTAATTGTGGAAACACAATTTTTATCCGTCATCTGTTCTCAGCTCATCCCAGTTTTGCCAACTGAAAGTCAAGAAAGTACAAAGCTCCTCCTACAAACTGTTTTATTTCTACACCAGTTTGCCATTTTAATTATTATTATTGAATGTCTCTCGTATATATGTACTATTATTCATCATCTGTTTTCGGCTGCTGCTATAACCAAATCATAAACTACGTATAAAGTTATTTTATAGGATGATGCGAAAATGGGCTAAGCCCGAAACGCGTAAACAAAAAAAAAATTAAATAAGTAGACCCTCATTATTATCTTCCGAATAAAGCAGTGAAAAAAGACCTACTCAGTATTAAGTACCATAAGAAGAGACTTCGTGTGTTGATACCGTTCACACATTGTTGAGGAAGTTTAAGTAATAACCTGGCACAACAAACGCTGTTAGCGAATGGTGGTAACCTAATATAATAAATCTACTGCTTCTGGATAGTTTGTACACATCCCGGCACCGTCTGTCCACCTATACCATTTCTTTCGTATCCCCAGATGTTGCTGTTGCTGTGAGTCGCTGTGTGTAAACGCCACTCCAAGCTACTTTTTAAAATTTCTTCTTAATGAATGGACTGTCTGACATTGACCTCTAAATTAGAATAAGCGTTAAATTATTTTCTTATTTACACCTAAAGTAGCAATCTATTCTAACAATTACTCTTCGATAATTCTTGTCTGAATATTCTGATAACCTGAAGGCTAAAACACAAATAAAATAATGACAGCTATGAAGGGGAAGGACATCCAGTTAATTTCCACTGCTCTTAATTTATTGTGTTTCTTATGAGTTACATTTTCTTACATCTGTCGCATTTCAGGAATCCGTCAATTTGCGTGCTCTTCCTGCTGCTTCCTTGAAGTGCAGGCTTTACTCTTGAATTGCTCACCTACTCAAGAAACACGTCAACTGCGGAAACGTATTCTTCCTACTCGGCATTAAGTACCATTAGAAGGGACTTCGTGTGTTGATACCGTTCACATATTGTTGAGGAAGTTTGAGTAATTGAGACTTGACAATATTGTAGATTAAGTCTGGCAAACCTGCCATAGTCGAGATACTTCCTGGAGTGACACAAAACTATTCTGCTAAATTTATCTGTATTGTCTTGGTACTCCTATTAAATATTCTGAACGAATTTCACTTATGGTGTATCATCTAACTATCAAAGGTGTGATTTTAGTCCAAGAAGGTCATTCCACGCAGAAACTACAGTTAATTACGTCTTCGTTGTGAGTTATATGGCTTAGCCACCACTAGGACTATGAGGGAGCAGTGAATAATGCAGTCGGTCTCTTGGTCAGCCGGCACGGTAGCTCAGCGTGTTCGGTCAGAGGGATAGCTACTCTCTGTAACAAAAAGCTGAGTGAATGGATCAACAAAGAACTTGAACGGGTGTCATCGGGCACTGGAAACGCTGTTGCACTGCTTCGCACTGTGTTAGTTCTAGGTTCCAACCTCATGGGACACTACCTTTTCATCTCTTATGTGACAGAGCAGCAAGGTTTTGTGCTGTTACAGGCGGGTTAGAAAAGGAAGTAAACTCTTCCTGAGCTTCCAACACATTGATACTTTTGGCGGACCGAGATTACGGAGAATCGGGTTCAGTAACTTAGCTTTTCTGAACGTGGCAAATAATTCACCTTAAAATCATCCTACGTGAGACGAGAATGTTATTATGTGACTTCATTCCTTCAATATCGCTCACCCCATAAAGGGCACAGGTGTTCAAGCTTCCTGCCTTCGCCCTTATATTAAATAAAAAAATGGCGGAAACCCTCTGCACTAACCCCCTTTTTTCAGGTAAATTTTGCTCACAATGGTAGATTAGAATACTGGTTACAACGTGGTTGTTACTGCATGGTACACACACAGTTTAGAAAAGAAATTTCACGATGAAAACCAAGCTACAACAGTAACTAACCTTACGCTTGCCAATATTTGTGTAGAACGGTCCGCTGTAGATGGTAGGGTCAACACAACATCCGTTGCAGTCACTTGCGATGACACTGGATAGCGACAGACGGCCGTAGGGCGGTGTAGCAGAATTTGTCCACATCAGGACAGGCACCCACGAACTCTTCACGGACATGTTTTCCCAAGGCTTTGTGCTGTTACTGGTAGAAAATGAAGTAAACTGTTTCTGAACTTCCAGCACAGTGGTACTGTCAGCAGACCGAGATTATTCAGTAACTCAGCTTCCCTTTTACCCTGCTCTACATATACCACGTTTAAGGTCGTGCACCAGGATAGCTCAATGATAGTCAACACTTTCTGTGGACATTTCCGCATCCTACAGTGTTGCCAGTTTGCGTAGATGGCCGTTATGTCATTTTGTTTCAGTGAACATCAAATCAAATCGAATGTACACATTGGGTAACCAAGACAGCTGGTTAATGGCGATTCGACGTAACAAGGACATGAATGTATTTAACCGGGTGTAATATACTCCAAGGCGTCATGGAGTCAGTATTCACCTTCGGTACGGGAAAATAATGAACATGCAACATGGAGAGTTCGGTGGCCTGATGGACTGATGCTTCGTTGTTATCCGTAAGTCTTGGGTTTGTTTCTGAGTTCAGGCGACGGTTTTTAAGGGCACAAACAATAACTCAGCTTTTCTTTTGCACTGCGCGACGATTTCCATGAATAGACAGTGCAGCAGAACAGCTCAAGTGTAAGCAACGCTTACTGTGGAAACTTCTGTATTTAAGTGACTTTACTTCAGTGATTAAGAAAATCACGTTGAATGTACCCAATGGGTAACTATGACAGCAGGTTAATGGCGATTCAATAGAGACAGATATGAATGTACTGAACAGACTGTTATCTATTCCAGGAGTCAGGAAGACAGAATTATCATTCAATGTTGCGCACCTGTGCTACGACAGAATCATGACCCAGCCATAGATGGAGTTCCGTGGTCTGGGGCGTGGTAATAGGTTGGTATACACTGAGGTGATAAAAGTCATGGCACACCTAATATCGTGGTGGACCTTCCTTTGCCAGGTGTAGTGCAGCAACTCGACGTGGCATGGACTCAACAACTCGTTGGAACACCCCTCCATAAATACTGAGCCAAACTACTTCTATATCCGTCCATAATTGCGAAAGTGTTGTCGGTGCAGTATTTTATGCAGGAACTGACCTGTCGATTATGTCCTATAAATGTTCAATGAGATTCATGTCCGGAATTCTGGGTAGCAAATCATTCGCCGTAATTGTCCAGATTGTTCTGCAAACCAGTCGGGAACAACTGTGACCCGATGACATGGCAAATTACCATCCATAAAAATTTCATCAATGTTTGGGAACATGAACTCCATTAAGGACTGCATATCGTCTCCAAGTAAGCGAACATGGGCATGTCCCGTAAGTGATCGGTTCCATGCAACGTAAAGATAGCCTACCCCATTATGATGTCGCCATCAGCTTGCACTGTGCCTTGTTGACAACTTGGATCCACAGCTTCGTGGGGTCTGCACCACACCCGAACCATTCCATCAGCTGTTGCCAACTGAAATCGCCACATTTCTCCGCTCTGTCCTAAAGGATACGTCATTCGTACGTCACACATTGACTTTTGTCGTTATTTCAGCCACTGTGCTTGTCTCTTAGCACTGACAACTCTACGCAAACGTAGATGCTCTCGGTCGTCAGCCACTGTTGCCCGTGGTGAGAGGTAATACCTAAAATTTGGTATATTTCGGCACACTCTAGACATTTTGGATCTCGGAAAATTGAATTGCCAAAACATTTCCAAAATGGAATGTTCCATGCGTCTAGCTCCAAGTACAATTCCGCGTTCAATGTCGGCTAATGCCTGGCTGGCGTGCGGCCATAGTCACGTCGGAAACCTTTTTACATGAATCACCAAAGTAGAAATGGCAGCTGCACCAATGGACTGCCCTTTTATATCTTGTGTACACGACACTACCGCATCTGTATATGTGCATACTGCTATCCCATGACTTTTGTCACCTCAATGTATTTAGGATCTGGGTTCGATTCTCACTTCAGGAAACGGTTTTTAAGAGGCACTAGTAGGTTATATTTACCCGTAGTTACGCCTGGTGAAAAACATACGATTCCACCAAGATTACAAATTCACACTAAGCGTGATATCTCTTCACTACCGACTTCAAGTTAGGTGGGACCACGAGAGACGCGTGAGTAGCAGAATGTAGAAACTCTGTAACATCAGTAACCTTTCTTACATTAGTATTATAATATACTGATTATTCCTCGCTACTGTAGTGTTATCTTGAAGCTGTGAGAAAGAAGGACAGGCGTTCCAAGGCGCGGAAGCAGAGACGATCCTAAGGGCAGACGAAACTATGACAGATATTGTTACATGAAGTAAACAGTAAGGGGAGAGCCTTGAAAAATGCAGACGCTCCCAGACGCGGTCCCAGGGCGTTAGTTACTCTTCAAGGAATTAACATGGAACTACATATGTCGTCTAGACGCTGTAGTAGATTGTCACCCTAGAACTTTGTAACCAACAGGCACGTACTAGTGTATAAAGCCAGCTTGATACCAGCCCTAATGACAGCAACGTCAGTACACTCACAAGGGTTAGAAAGAGAGCGAAAACGCCATAAACTGTTGACCCAGCAGTCCCTACTCCGGGGAGCCCGAGGGGCGGGGCTAAATGACGTATAACAATAATGTTGAAAGCCTTATTTGGCAGAGCAGCTACGTTTAGCTTTCAGCTGAACAATGTACGGACTTAGTTATTGCAACTGCATTAACATCCCCGCCTTAAGAGCAGTAGAGGGAACCTAACTAAATCGTGATTGGCAGGCACCTGCAAGATACCTACGCGACTGGCTAGGTGGATTTAAGTGGGAAAAACAGTGCCCCCACGCGACTCTTTAAAACCCCTAGATTCCGCATTTGGGCAGAGTTCTCAGTCAGACGATCTGGGCGCCGAATCCGCGTCCGTCGACTGCAGCCTCGGTCCAGCTCCGCGTAAGTCTCTCTCTCACTCGAATTGCCTCAGTGAACAGTGTCACATTCATTACGTTTTGTTTTGCGACTAAGTTGTTGCCTTAAGATGCTTCTAGTGTTTGCTACTGTGGTTAGCATCCACTCCTGGGACTTCTGCACTGGCTTCTGTTGTAACAGTGTTACTCATGCTATTTCTAACCCTAGAACTAACCTCTAGTGTATTAGTTAGTCCTGTCTGGAATAAACAACTATCTCAAAACCCTCTTTGTCCAAGAGTCTCTACAACGAGTGCCCTACCGAGTCTCACCACCTGCATTTCTAGTCAATGCCTGTACCAATGTGGGTTCAGATAGAAGAAAACAAGCAAATGCCTTCACTGTGAATTGTTCTTCTGCCTTCTGCTCTGTACCGCTCGGGACCGCAGACTGACCAACAACCCCTTTTTCCCTCTTCCACCTACGTCAGGACACGACATAGGAACAATATTTTGGTGCCGGGTGTGGGGTTGTTTTCGGTGGAACTGATTTTGAGATAGATAGAGACACTTCGTTCCTGCTTTCCGAGGTCTTGACTGGACTGACGGCTTTGAGACTCTGTTAGACGCTGCATTGGCACTCCAGTGAGAGCAGACGGAGCGAGAAGAACAAAAGAAAGAAGAAGAGGCCGGACGTCGAAGCCGAACACCAGAAGATGGGGCCAGGGCAGCCTGTCTTCACGACTACCGGCACCGCAGACGTCGCGGGGGCGACGGAGTGCCAACGAGACGGGGCCTTATCGCTGTCCTGGGAGGACCGCCAGGGCAACGCACCCACGACACCGAACCAGGCAGCGGGGAGACACGTCCTTCAGGCGTCAGCAGGCGTCTCCGGCAGCGGCAGCGGCTGCAGGCTACGCGACACCACGCAGCGCCGGACAGGCGATAGCAACTCGGCTCCGAGGACAGCACGTCGGCACACATCTGCACGTACCAGAACAGCGCAGCGCCAGCTCGCCTATACTCAGCACGTCGCATCATAAGCACAGTGAGTCATGACAACCCTAACTCTGCCGACACTGAGAGCGGACTGGCTACGGCTAGTATTTCAATAAGCGACGCGTTAAAGTTGATCCCTCAGGCCTTTGATGGCACTAAGACAACATTAAATGAATTTATAAATAATGTGGACATAGCCTTTGAACTAGTACCTGAAGCAGATCATCCTATCCTTTTAAAATTTGTCAAAACAAAAATCCAGGTTCCTGCAAGAAGCAAATTGCTAGTACGCGAACTATCTTCCACATGGGCAGAAGTGAGATCCATTATGTTAGAAAATTGCGCATCCAAGCGCACTTTAGATTTTTATGCCTGTTCTATGTTTTCGAGTAGGCAATCAAAGGGAGAATCAATTGCAGATTGGGCTAGTAAAGGAGATTCGCTTCAACATCAATTTCGTGAAGCTGTACACGGTGACATGCCAGCGTCAGAACTGGCGGGATCTGTGGCGTTAGTAGGAAAATTAAGCAGAGCAGTATTTATTCAGGGGATGTATGATGAGCATAAACAGACAATTGTGCGTGCAAGGGGCGAAAACATTACTCTGACTGAAGCGATCGAGGTCGCTTTGACGGAAGAGTCAGCAATTATGTCCAAGGAAAAAGGATTTAATGACAGAAGTCAGCAGGGAAAAATGGGGAAAACTACTCTTAAGTGTTTTACCTGTGGTCGCGTAGGGCATACCTCCTAGGAGTGCATGAGTAATATCGCACCTGTGGGAAATTAGGCCACTTAACGCGAGGTTGCCGACTTGAGAAACGGATTCGCGAAGTCGAATCGGCGCAGGCGTGTCGAGAATCAGAGACATCAAAAACAGTTAGATGTGAAAGTTGCAATTTATTGGGACATCGAGGTCCCTGCAAGAAAGCGAAATCAGTTGTGTGTTTTGCGTGTCATAGGCCAGGACATATGGCTAGAGAATTTACTGAGAACTCAGGGTCACCTGTGAAAAGTAAGAAGCAGGGAAAAGACCGAAAAGCCTAAGATTACAGTCGCCTTATGCTGAACTAGGGAAGGTATTTAAAGTCGACTGTGAGAGTAAAAATGAGTTTGTACAATTGAAGTGCCCCCAGAGTACAGAAAGTCCGTTAAAATTGCTTGTAGATAATGGAGCTCAGATTTAATATGAAGTATCTGCAAGACCAGGTCGGGTATAGACCGCACGCACACGTGTTGGACAGCAGTCTTAGATCTTGAAATAGATCGCGAGTTAAGAGTGAAACATGAGTTTCATCTGGTAGGAGGCGTATTGAATATTCCCTAAGCTGGTTTAATTGGAAGAGACTTCTTTACGAAGTATGGTGTAGTGATTGACTACGCAAAAAGAACATTGTGGATTAGGGGCAGATCCTTTCAACTGTGTACGGAGCTTAAGGGGATACCGATGGAATATAAAACTGCAGAGAGACAATGCAGTAAACAGGATATCGGTAGACAGACGTGTCACCGACAAGAAAAATTTGCTACGGAGCCTAGGACAGGCCACGTGGCAAAAATAGAGTTAGATCTTTGCGAGGAGAGGATTTTGAGGATAGATGTTGCAGATACTAGCGTAGAGGAAGGCATTGTGGAAAAGCAAGAATTGCAAGAAGAAGTGTACCTCTCAGAAGCGTTGGTGAGACTAAGAAAGGGCTCTTGTTTAATTAGTGTGTTAAATACACTAGAGGAGGCGATTTCTCTTGAGATACCTCGGATTAAAGTGGAGGGAGTTCCACAGTTCAGCACTAGACGGCAGCGGACCGTGTGTAACGTAGAAGTCTCGAGCAAGAAAGAGTCTAGAATCAGTTTACTTAAGGAGAGTTTACGACTGGATCATTTAAATGATGTAGAAAAACAGTCCATAACAGAGGTGTGTTCTGCGTGTAATGACATTTTCCATATGCCTGGAGACAAGTTGACATACACAGAGACGCTTCGACATTGCATACAATTGATTCCTGAGGCAGAGGGGCGATTTATTTGTTCCAGTCCATACCGCATCCCGGAAGCGCAGAAAGAAGCGTTGCAACAAGAGATAAATCAAATGTTAGAGGAAGATATAATCGTTCCTTCCACCAGTCCTTTCAACTTTCCTTTAATTATAATTCCAAAAAAAGGTGGATGCATCAGATAAAAAGAAGTGGTGAGTAGTTGCGGACTTCAGGAAGATAAATGACATTACTGTCAACACAGTCTTTCCACTTCCGCGAATTGATGAAATTCTGGATGGCTTAGGCAAAGCGAAATATTTTTCAACACTTGATTTGGCAAAAGAATATTATCAGGTGTTATTAGAAGAAAAAGATAGAGAACTTACAGCTTTTAGTACACCATATGCTCATTATATGTATAAAAGGATGCCCATGGGACTTCGGTCAGCACCTTCCACCTTCCAAAAATTGATGAATGCTGTATTAACTGGGTTGCAAGGTGACAAGATGTTTATTTATGTGGATGACATAGTAGTTTTTGGTCCACCTCTGGAAGAGCACAATTCCCGATTGCCTGAGGCCTTCGAGATTCTAAGACAAGATAATTTGAAGTTGCAGGTTGATAAATGCGAATTCTTAATGAAGGAAATCACATATTTGTTGCATGTTTTGACTGCAGATGGGTTAAAACCGGATCCCAACAAGTTGAAAGCAGTGACCGAGTTTCCGCAGCCACAAACAACAAAAGAATTGAAATCTTTTATTGGATTCATAGGCTATTATCAGCGTTTCTTGAGTGGCTTCAACAAAATGGCAAAACCACTTCATGAAGTGTTAAAAAAGGGTGTTAAGTATGAATGGGGCGCAGAGCAAGAAAATGCGTTCCGAAGGCTAAAAGAGAAGCTACTTAACCCCCCGATACTACAGTATCCAGATTTTTCAAAAACGTTTATCATTACAACTGACGCGAGTTCATTTGCGATAGCATCTGTTCTATCACAAGGAGAAGTAGGCTAAGACCTCTCCGCGGCCTTTGCATGTAGAACCCTAAACAATGCAGAGCGAAATTATTATACAATTGAACGGAAATTATTGGCCGTGGTTTGGGACGTCAAACATGTCAGACCGTATGTGTTTCGTCGCAAGTTCACTATCTATACTGATCATAAGCCATTACAGTGGGTCGGAAATATTAGCGATCCGTCCTCACGTTTAATGAAGATGAGACTGAAATTAGAAGAATAGGATTACAAAATTGTGTATAAAAGGGGAAAAATAATATGGTTGCTGACGCACCCTCGAGAGTGAGAGAGTTCAGGGCGTCTGATAACCGCCCGGACGGCGGCAGTAGCCTAGGACAGGGCACGGCCGAAGATGCAGCCATTCAGCAGGTCCCGGACTCACAAGGAGACCGTTCACCAGCGGAGCCAATTACGGCGGAAGGTAATAAACAAAAGTGAGGAAACACCGATAGGTCAGGTAGACGAACAACAGGAAATAACTGATGCAGAAAAGGCGAAAATTTTGCGAGAATTCCATGACGCACCCATAGGCGGCCATCAAGGGATCGTGAGAACCTACGATCGTATACGAAAATACCGAACATGGCCCGGTATGAAGAAGGATATTGAGGACTATATTAGAAAATGCCCCAGTTGTCAGAAAAACAAAATAATACAGAATAAGACAAAAATGCCTTTGGTTATAACACCAACGCCGCAAGGCGTATTTGATCGGTGTGATATTGACATTGTCCGCCCGTTAGCGGCAACTGAGAAAAGCAACAGGTATATACTGACATTTCAAAACGCGCTAACGGAGTTCATTGTGGCCGAACCCATAGAAAAACAGGACTCAGACACAGTGGCTCGCGTCCTCGTGGAAAAAATAATTTTGAAGTTTGGAATGCCTTCGTTAATACTCAGTGACAATGGCAGCAACTTCTTGAGTGACACGCTAAAGAGAGTGTGCAAAATGTTAAGGATTGACAGAGTACAAACTTCTTGTTACCATCTGCAGTCGAACGGCGCATTGGAAAGGTTGCACCGCACCATAACAGAATTAAGACACTAATCAACAGACAGCAAACAGACTGGGACGACTGGCTACAATTCGCTGTCTTCATGTTCAATAACACATGTCACAGTGCAACCAATTATATACCCCACGAGTTGTTTCTCGGTAGAGAATGCAACATACCTGGAACACTGCAAAGAGATCCCACAGGTGTTACGTATAATTACGATGATTATGTACATGAATTAAAAGAGAAAATGAGGCAAATGCACCAGTTCGCAAGGGATCATAACAAACAGTGTAAACAGAAAAATAAGGAATACTATGATAAAACGAAGAACCCAAATGACTTCAAAACAGATGATCAGGTTTTTTTGTACGAAGAAAGTGTCAGAAGAGGTAGAAGTCGTAAGCTAGACACCTAGTGGCGTGGTCCCTTCACTGTAGTAAGGACAAAAGGACCGAATGTAGTTATTTATTTAAGAAGAAACAAATTTTTAACAGTACATGCCAACAGATTAAAGGAATTGTACTAAAACCAGATTTTCCTGAAATTGCAGATGAGGAAACTGACGGGAGTGCTGTATCTGGTGAGCTGTATCGCCGTATCGCCGCCATGAACATCCTCGGACACTATCAAAATTTTAGTGTGGAATAATTTCCTTCGTCCCCAGTCTTATATTATGACAGCAATGGCAAGGTGCAGATATACAGTGTGACGTGGAGTATCGTAAGTTATATTCATTTAGGAGAACTCCAAGCAGAAGCTGATGAAACAGAGAAATTTGCACATGTATCTATAAGTTAATGTAAACAGAAATTTATCAGTCTAGGAATTGGTGATCGATAATGTACAGCAGTGGAACAGACTGTAGAATGGCATGTCCGAAAGATACGAACTGCACAAGGTCTAATTGGGCAATTAACAAGGCATGAGACACGTAGAAACAGAGGTGTCTTGAATTTTGTGGGAGAAGTCAGTAAAATTCTGTTTGGAACTTTAGACATCTACATCTACATTTACACTCCGCAAGCCACCCAAGGGTGTGTGGCGGAGGGCACTTTACGTGCCACTGTCATTGCCTCCCTTTTCTGTTCCAGTCGCGTATGGTTCGCGGGAAGAACGACTGTCTAAAAGCCTCCGTGCGCGCTTGAATCTCTCTAATTTTACATTCTTGATCGCCTCGGGAGATATAAGTAGAGGGAAGCAATATATTCGATAGCTCATCCAGAAAAGCACCCTCTCAAAACCTGGCGAGCAAGCTACACCGCGATGCAGAGCGCCTCTCTTGCAGAGTCTGCCACTTGAGTTTGCTAAATATCTCCGTAACGCTATCACGGTTACCAAATAACCCTGTTACGAAACGCGCCGCTCTTCTTTGGATCTTCTCTATCTCCTCCGTCAACCCGATCTGGTACGGATCCCACACTGATGAGCAATACTCTAGTATAGCTCGAACGAGTGTTTTGTAAGCCACCTCCTTTGTTGATGGACTACATTTTCTAAGGACTCTCCCAATGAATCTCAACCTGGTACCCGCCTTACCAACAATTAATGTTATATGATCATTCCACTTCAAATCGTTCCGCACGCATACTCCCAGATATTTTACAGAAGTAACCGCTATCATATAATCATACAATAAAGGATTCTTCTTTTTATGTATTCGCAATACATTACATTTGTCTATGTTAAGGGTCAGTTGCCACTCCCTGCACCAAGTGCCTATCCGCTGCAGATCTTCCTGCATTTCGCTGCAATTTTCTAATGCTGCATCTTCTCTGTATACCACAGCATCATCCGCGAAAAGCCGCATGGAACTTCCGACACTATCTACTAGGTCATTTATATATACTGTGAAAAGCAATGGTCCCATAACACGCCCCTGTGTAACGCCAGAGGTTACTTTAACGTCTGTAGACGTCTCTCCATTGATAACAACATGCTGTGTACTGTTTGCTAAAAACTCTTCAATCCAGCCACACAGCTGGTCTGATATTCCGTAGGCTCTTACTTTGTTTATCAGGCGGAAGTCAAGGAAAATAGCATCTACCTGGGAGCCTCTATCTAATATTTTCTGGGTCTCATGAACAAATAAAAGCGAGTTGGGTCTCCCACGATCGCTGTTTCCGGAATCCATGTCGAGTTGATTCTGGGTTTCCAAAAACGACATGATACTCGAGCAAAAAACATGTTCTAAAATTCTACAACAGATTGACGTCAGAGATATAGGTCTATAGATTTGCGCATCTGTTCGACGACCCTTCTTGAAGACTGAGACTACCTGTGCTCTTTTCCAATCATTTAGAACCTTCCGTTCCTCTAGAGACTTGCGGTACACGGCTGTTAGAAGGGGGACGAGTTCTTTCGCGTACTCTGTATAGAATCGAATTGTTATCCCGTCAGATCCAGTGGACTTTCCTCTGTCGAGTGATTCCAGTTGCTTTTCTATTCCTTGGACACTTATTTCGATGTCAGCCATTTTTTCATTTGTGCGAGGATTTAGAGAAGGAACTGCAGTGCGGTATTCCTCTGTGAAACAGCTTTGGAAAAAGGTGTTTAGTGTTTCAGCTTTACGCGTGTCATCCTCTGTTTCAATGCCATCATCATTCCGGAGTGTCTGGATATGCTGTTTCGACCCACTTACTGATTTAACGTAAGACCAGTGTGCTTCCTGCCGCCGTTGGATAAGCAGCAGCCAGCAGAAAGTCGTATACTCCTAGCTCACTTATTTGTTACATAGTTTGGTTCTTGATTTCTTTGCGTGTTTTTTGTACTTGCACTGTTTAATTCACAACTTTCGGGCGTATTATACTATTTGAGAGTTGTAGCATCGCGTTTTAGTACCTGAATGGTGTAAAATCGCGTAGTCTCCTTCCGCCGCCGAGCAGTGTGTCAGCAGTGCGCAAGTAGCAGCATTACTGAATTTACTAGGCAATCTTGTATTTTAATAAGCGTTTAAAGTTTGTGTTGATTTGTTTGTGCTCTCTGTAGATTAGTTCAGACGTTCTTTGAAAACAGTTTTTAGCATGAATAGGGACTGCAACTGCTGTTTTCGGATGCAGGCTGAGTTGGCATCCCCTCGCTCCCAGCTTCAGGCAGTGTTGGCTTCGGTCACACAGCTTGAGGCTGTTGCCAATGGGCATCACTGTGGGGGTCCGGATGGGGGTTTGTCGGGAACGGCCAGCTCGTCCCACGCATCCCCCGATCGGACTATGACTGTGCCTGCCCGGGATACTGCCCACATTGAGGCTGATCCCTCATCTGTGGTACAGTGGGAGGTCGTCTCGAGGTGTGGCAGGGGCGAAAGACATTCCGGAGGGCTGAACGGAAGGCCTCTCCAATTTGTCTGACGAACCGGTTTCAGGCTCTGTCTCAGGCTGATACTGATCTTCGGCCTGACATGGCTGCTTGTCCTGTTCCAGAGGTTGCCCCTCAGTCTGCAAGATCCGGGCAGTCGCAGAGGGTGGGCTTACTGGTAGTTGGGAGCTTCAACGTCAGGCGCGTAATGGGGCCCCTTAGGGATATGGCAGCAAGAGAGGGGAAGAAAACCAATGTGCACTCCATGTGCATACCGGGGGGAGTAATTCCAGATGTGGAAAGGGTCCTTCGGGATGCCATGAAGGATACAGGGTGCACCCATCTGCAGGTGGTCGTTCATGTCGGCACCAATGATGTGTGTCGCTATGGATCGGAAGAAATCCTCTCTGGCTTCCGGCGGCTATCTGAGTTGGTGAAGACTGCCAGTCTCGCTAGCGGGATGAAAGCAGAGCTCACCATCTGCAGCATCGTCGACAGGACTGACTGCAGACCTTTGGTACAGAGCCGAGTGGAGGGTCTGAATCAGAGGCTGAGAAGGTTCTGCGACCGTGTGGGCTGCAGATTCCTCGACTTGCGCCATAGTGGGGTGGGGTTTCGGGTTCCGCTGGATAGGGTAAGAGTCCACTACACGCAGCAAGCGGCTACACGGGTAGCAGGGGTTGTGTGGCGTGGACTGGGCGGTTTTTTAGGTTAGATGGCCTCGGGCAAGTACAGAAAGGGCAACAGCCTCAAAGGATGCGGGGCAAAGTCAGGACATGCGGTGACCAAGCAGCAATCGGTATAGTAATTGTAAACTGTCGAAGCTGCATTGATAAAGTACCGGAACTTCAAGCGCTGATAGAAAGCACCGAAGCTGAAATCGTTATAAGTACAGAAAGCTGGCTGAAGCCAGAGATAAATTCTGCCGAAATTTTTACAAAGGCACAGACGGTGTTTAGAAAGAATAGATTGCATGCAGCCGGTGGTGGCGTGTTTGTTGCTGTTAGTAGTAGTTTATCCTGTAGTGAAGTAGAAGTGAATAGTTCCTGTAAATTACTGTGGGTGAACGTTACACTCAACAATCCTAGACGAACAGGATGCCTCGTTTTTCAAGTCAAAGATTGATTTAATTGAAAGCCAACAGAGGCAGTTGCTTAAGCTGACAAAAGAGCAAGTTACCGTAGTGAAAGCCACTTTGACGAGTTTTAATCACACAGTATCTAGCCTTGCACGTAACGAAGAAATTATTGTCAAGAACATGGAGAGACTTCATAGATACATGAATGAATATGCTAATAGCACATATCAAAAATACAACACTTAGCTGTTCTTACTACTTTTAATGAACAACTGATACAGTTTGTATCAATATTTATGGAATTAGAACGGGAATACGTGTTGTTAGCTGCTGCAATCGTAAACACACAAAAAGGAATACTGGAACCTTATATAATTAATTCAGTTCAAGTAGTTAAATACTTACAATTAATTCGGGACGACATTAAAGATAAGAAGTTCCCCATTGCGCTCACAGAATAGAGTGCGACGCAAAATTGATGCTGATGCTTTCTTGTCAGGCAATATACTAAGTTACGTACTAAATGTTCCATTAGTGGAAAATGAGTTGTTCAATTTATACAAAGTGTTACCATACCCTCGGAAGTTGATGGAAATCGTAATGTATTCATGTACATACAGCCAGAGAAAGATTATTTGTTAAATGACGAAGCTAAGCGGCACTATATCAAACAGAGTAGCGAACAACTATTGTGTTAGGAAATAGATCGTGTTCGAAAAATTTGTTAACAAAAGTTTGTTTTAATGTCCACGTACGATCATGAAACGTGTGAAGCTAGAATGTTACAACCCACAAGGGAAATTCGTAGCGATTGCATTAAAAAGTTTGTAAAATTGGATGATAGTATGTGGACTCCGTGGAGTCAGGATCAATTGTTGTTCGTTGCCCCGAAAGAGGAAGGGTTGACAGTTTTGTGTAACGATAACAAGCCCACAGATGTACTGGTAAAAGGTACAGGAAAACTGACCTTTCATGGCAGGTGCAAGGGATATGGAACACAAGTGTTCATACAGTCTGAACAAATCACAAGAACTAACGTAACCAGTGAGGATATAGTGCCCGCTCTAAACATGCAGATTGATTGTATAGTTAACAAAGAACAAATAAATATATCGGAGCTGAAGTTAGACATGCCGTTAGAGCATGTAGTGCAGCATTTAGACGACCTCAAGATCGCTGGTCATAAATTAGCCGAAATAGAGGAGCATTCCAAGAACAGCACAGTTTCTTGGACAACTCTTGGTATCATCATTCGTTCTGGTCTTACCTAGGAGTTGTAATGCTAACTATTTTGTTTATATGTTGTTTGTACCGATATTGCAAATGTTTCCTAGATTGTTTCAAATACGTGTGGAAAGGTATTGGAGATGATTGCTGTGACCGAATATGCGTGCGAACAACAGTAGTAAATACGTGCGAAGGGTCAGAAATGACACGCATCCGGAGTAGACGACTCCTCCGAAACAGCGCTCGAAGTAGTGACGAGCGAAATGAGGACGCTGCTACTTCAGCACGCAATGAAAAAAGTATTCCGGTACCGATGCCAATTCCGCGTAGAGATCAAAGATAAAATAAGACACAGCAGAAAACCCCCTTGGTACATAAGAAACCAATTTTGTAATTTATGTCACTCTATATAAACTGAATAATGTAAACATGTATACTCTTTTGATATTTCTTATATTAAATGTAACATAAAACTTCAGTATTTTTATGTATCTGTGATGAAAAAAAAGGTTATGAAATAAATAAAAACAAGTAACCAAGGATAGCAATTAAGTAAGTAAATGTATTACATTTCGGATGTATTTGTATATGTGATGTACTTGTAAAGTGAACATTTTGTAAAACAATATGTGACAACGATGTTTTCATGTAAAAGAGAACCATTTTACAGTGATGATCTGTGTGTGCAGTGAAAAGTGTTTTATGTTGTGACAAGACACAAAAGGACTATTCATAGACTGAAGTATTTAGATGAAAAGGAATATAATTAATATCATTTCTAGTGATAAGATGTTTTAAGCACAACAGATTCCAGTTTCCAAATTTGTTGACAAGTGATTGTCAACAAATTTCTCCCACGAGGGGAGGTGTAATATATTGATTATTCCTTGCTACTGTAGTGTTATCTTGAAGCTGTGAGAAAGAAGGACAGGCGTTCCAAGGCGCGGAAGCAGAGACGATGCTGAGGGCAGACGAAACTAGGAGAGATATTGTTATATGAAGTAAACAGTAAGGGGAGAGCCTTGCGAAAATGCAGACGCCCCCAGACGCGGTCCCAGGGATTTAGTTACTCTTCAAGGAATTAACATGGAACTTCATATGTCGTCTAGACGCTATAGTAGGTTGTCACCGTAGATCTTTGTAACCAACAGGCACGTACTAGTGTATAAAGCCAGCTTGATACCAGCCGTAATAACAGCAACGTCAGTACACTCACAAGGGTTTGAAAGAGGGCGAAAACGCCAAGAACTGTTGACCCAGCAGTCCATACTCCTGGGAGCCCGAGGGGCGGGGCTAAATGACTTATAACAATAATGTTGCAAGCCTTATTTGGCAGAGCAGTTACGTTTAGTTTTCAGCTGAACAATGTTGATACCAAATACGGACTTAGTGCAACTGCGTTAACATCCCCGCCATAGGAGCACTAGAGGGGACCTAACTAAACCATTATTGGCAGGCACCTGCAAGAGACCTACGGGATTGGCTGGGTGGCTTTAAGTGGGAAAAACAGTGCCCCCACGTGACTCTTTAAAACCCTTAGTTTCCGCATTTGGGCAGAGTTCTCAGTCAGACGATCTGGGCGCCGAATCCGCGTCCGTCGACTCCAGGCTCGGTCCAGCTCCGCGTAAGTCTCTCTCTCACTTGAAGTGCCTCAGTGAACAGTGTCACATTCATTATGCTTTATGTTGCGACTAAGTTGTTGCCTTAAGATGCTTCTAGTGTTTGTTACTGTGATTAGTATCCACTCCTGGGACTTCTGCACTGGCTTCTGTTGTAAGAGTGTTACTCATACTATTTCTAACCCTAGAACTAACCTCCAGTGTATTAGTTAGTCCTGTCTCGAATAAACAACTATCTCAAAACCCTGTTTGTCTAAGAGTCTCCACTACAAGTTCCCTACCGATTTTTTTTTAAATAGAAGTGGAGCCCCTCCTCGCCCACACCGGCATGATGGCCAACACAAAAGGTCTACTGCCATCTCTGCATAAGGGTTAGTATTCACTAAAGTGAGATGTCTCAGGATGTGGGTACTGCGATGTTTGCGTACGTCTGGTTAAGATTAACCATTAATACGCGCTCATCTGGAGATAGACTGGTCGAAATCTGACGAAGGGTAGCGGTTTTAAGGGCAGAGGAAACAAAGTGCCAAGGCAAGAGCCTCTGCGATAGTTAGGTCGGGTGGTAAGAGCAGTAGCGGTTGTCTTGCTGCCTGCGATAGGTCGTGCAAGGATAGCCTTTGTTAGTAGCGGGTATGATGCATGTCGATACCTTAACGTTGTGCGTTTGTGCTGCTCGGCGGCTGGCGCTGGGTGCTGGTACAGAGTCCTCGTTCAGCGTCAGCGACCTGCAACATTTAGGTTTGTTATCGATCTTGTGTCCGATAGGTCATGTACCGGAAGCACAGTGTGAGGGAATGTTGGCAGATTGTTTGTGCGTCTGTGGGCGAGCTCGTGGGTGTCCCTGCTGTGGCCTGTTGGTCGGCTCTAATAGCAGCTGGTAGTTGCCAGTCAGTGTTGCTGATATGCAGGGGCTTACAGACGTTTGTCGCTGTTTGCGTATGTTAGTTTACCATAGGTGGCTATGCCCTTTCTAGCAGTGTCTTTGGGCACTTGTGCTTCCACCTGTGGTTGTAGTTCACTACCGAGTCTCACCACCTGCATTTCTAGTAAATGTCTGTACCAATGTTGTCTCAGACAGACGAAAACAATCAAATGCCTTCACTGTGATGCTCTGTACCGCTCGGGAGCGCAGACTGACCAGCAACCCCTTTTTCCCTCTCCCACCGATGTCAGGACACGACAGTATTTTTGTTTTAGTTAAAGAACCAAACGCCATGTAACGTTATCGGGCATTTACTCTATCTTTTATTTCAGCTTAAGAAAATTGATATTTTGGTTCTGGAATGGGATTCGAACTTGGCTCTTTCTTTTCGTGGGATTTGATCCCTTCGTGACGACATAGTGCCATCAGTTCGTTATTTGCAAACTCCTCAAGGCCTCCATGCAAGGCGCGTATCACGGTTCGAATACTAGTTCAGCACAAAAATTGTATAACGTCGTCTCATGCTTCAACAGAGCACGCCTAATTGTTTATGAAATTTTATTTTGATTTTTAATGCCGCTACATTCATAGTCAATAACGACAAGTGACGTTTTCCTCTCCCAGAGAGGCACAGATCTTTTTGTCACATTTTCAAGTTCAAACATGCCAGTTCTAGCTACTGCCGAAAACGAAATCAACAGTGAACGTATCTTCTTTTATAGTCAACGACTATATGTGCAGGTTTCGATTCTCAGTCACCACTGTGCTCTTCGCCATGTCGTTTCTAATTCAAACACCAGCACATCTCGCTATTGGTGAAAGAAAACTATATTTAAGGTTTATTCCTGGCTAGAAAACAAAGGCGATAGGTGCCATGTTCAAATCGCGGAAAGGCAGAATTTATTCATTTGTCTCGCCATTACAGCTTCAGACACCTCGCTACTGCTGAGAGGAGGAGGAGATTAGTGTTTAATGTCCCGTCGACAACGAGATCATTAGAGACGGAGCACAAGCTCGGATTAGGGAAGGACTGGGAAGGAAATCGGACGTGCCCTTTCAAAGGGACCATCCTGGCAGTCGCCTAAAATTCTTTAGGGAAATCACGGAAAACTTAAATCAGGATGGCCGGAGACGAGTTTGAACCGTCGTCCTCCCGAATGCAAGTCCAGAGCTCTGACCACTGCTCCACGTCGCTCGATGCTACTGCTGAGAAAATTCGATATCTGGCAATTTATTGTGTTTAAATCGCAAGTGAATTAGGTTCTGGGTTCGAATCGCTACCCAACACATTCATTACATCATTTCAAGTTTGTTACTAAGGAAGGAAACCAAATTTAACATCTTCTGTGGTTGGTCAACAGGGACAATAGTTGATGGATAGGAGTCCTGGTCAAGTACAATAATTTTCGTTATGTAATGTCACGTTCAGATTTGCTAACTGATACAGGCTAAAATGTGATATCTATCACGTCTCATTATCCTTACTGGGCCGCGCGATCTGAGGCGCCTTGCCACGGTTTGCGCGGCTGCCCCTGTCGGAGGTTCGAGTCCTCCCTCGGGCACGGGTGTTAGTGTTATCCTTAGCGTAAGTTAGTTTCAGTTAGGTTACGTAATGTGTAAGCCAAGGGACCGAAGACCTCAGCAGTTTGATCCCATAGGAACTATGGCTAATTGAGCTGTAGCCGAGTCTCAGTCAGGCACGAATGTTTTGCTTAGTTGGTATTGGATTTTAACACAGATTCAGAACAAAACAGTTCTCCATGTCACTTAAGGTTCATATATATGTACAACAAGGTGCTCATTAATAAATTTCGTTTTTAATGTCTCTTTGTGTTAGATAACAAGTGGTTTTCGAACTACACATAGATCAATGTGCTATCATGATTACAGTGAAATTACTAGCGATACCTTTTTGATGGTGAGGTTTCAACATATCGCTTGACGCTGTTAATAATGTCTTTTGTAACTGGTTAGTTCACTAATCAGTTTATCCAAAAGCACTCGCCAACCGAACGACGGTTTATAGATAGTTGGAAAACCTTTTGAAAGAAAGCTTACACGAATGACTGCTGTGTTATAGTTATGTGCATAACTTGTGTCAGATATTAATGAGAGTGGTAACACTTTAGGAGTGTAACTTGTTGTAATAAATTTGAGTTTGCGAGCGTCAAAGACTGTCTCATCCATAATAACGTCTTCTCTGATAACCTGCAGCATCGTGGTATTAATTTACATGTGGAGTTATTGTTAAACAGAGCAGTGTTTTCTAGTGATCACTTGCGGTAACCATTTTGTATAATCAAGCGACTGTGACGAAACGAGACTGGAGGACATACAAGACAGTTACGTTATGTGGGTTGCATACGAATCAAGCGGAACACAATTCTGGTCTTTCAGATACTTTTGAGCACGATAGTACATTGATCTTGTGTGGTGCGTCACTACTACTCTTCATCTCGAACTCTATTGCCAATCCTTTCTCCCAGTTTAAATTTCGGTTTCGACAACCTCTTTTCCGCCTTGTTGCACTGCAATAATACATTTCGCAGCGTTTTGAATTAGTTTTCTGTCACTGTTATGTAAATTCGAGTCCTTAGGTTTTACCATAATCTGGCACAAGAATTTTATGTTACGTCACTGTACAGTTATGTGTCACCAAACTTGCGAAAATACCCTGGTTATACGGCAGAATTTCAGCAGAATTCTGTCACGTCAAATCACGAGGTACCGAAGGTTACAAATAACACATGGTCTATGCAATCGATTAATGGAAAGTTCTGTGTGTGGCTAGGCTTTTCCTTGATTACGTCACTGCTTGCGTAACAGAGATTTTGTAAAGTTCTGTCATCGCACAGCCACGCTTAACTGAACCCTTACGATTTTACGTAAATCAATTCGTGCTTCAATATGACGACAAACTGCGTAAATTGCTTCAAGTATTTTTTTTTTGACGGTTGTTATAAAACTAATATTTGGTTAGCAGTTGTTTGTTGCATGTGTTAATATCGTTCAAATCCACGAAGTATAGCTAATACTTTTATAACGAATAACGAGAGCTATTGTTCCGCTTCATCGGCCCCTGCGAGCGAAAACAGACGCTATAGCTGTCGTCTGCGTGTCATCAGCTATAAAACAGATAGTAATTTTAACGTTCGGAAAAGCTATCAGTGCACGTGAAAGATTCGCCCTATCACTCGTCCGAGTGTTTGCATTTATTTATTTGATCAGTTAACGATATTATTATCATTTTTCTTTATAAACTGAACTGTGTGGGTACTAAATGGATTGTTGTTAAACAATTAAGGCTATCGAATGCTGATTCCAAAGTAACTGACGGATGCAGGGGCTCTGTCATAAGATTCACTCCCCATCACAAGAATACTGCCTTAATCATAGGACCGCCTACCTTCAGTATCGTTTTCATACTGTACTACATCCACCCATAGAACAGCTGAAGTTGCAGGCGTAACGTAAGAGAAAATTGTGTCTTACTTTATCACACACTTTGAAAGAAATATTATATCTAGATTCTTACGATCCCCAAGCCTTCAAGGAGCTAATTCAATTTTGACTGATTCTGAAACTTGTTGTTAATTTAAAAGTAAAGTTGTGAACTGCACTTTCTACTGAACATTCAAAGCTGGAAGCGAGCCAAACTGACTATAATGCCATATTCTTATAACCATCTTCCAACTGTTTTACTTAATTAATTATTAAAATTTATGAACTTGATTGTCAACTTTCAGACAGCAATTCAACAAACAGAAAAACAAAGGCGACCAGCGCTTAGGCAATTAAAATTGCAGTTTAAATGAACTGTAAAATAAATGAGAAAGGACTGGGCAAGCACAGTGACGGTTTTATCAAATAAAAGTCTAATTACTGTTACTAATAAACTATACCCCCCATGAACCAAGGACCTTGCCGTTGGTGGGAAGGCTTGCGTGCCTCAGCGATACAGATAGCCATACCATAGGTGCAACCACAACGGAGGGGTATCTGTTGAGAGGCCAGACAAACGTGTGGTTACTGAAGAGGGGCAGCAGCCTTTTCAGTAGTTGCAGGGGCAACAGTCTGGATGATTGACTGATCCGGCCTTGTAACATTAACCAAAACGGCCTTGCTGTGCTGGTACTGCGAACGGCTGAAAGCAAGGGCAAACTACACACGTAATTTTTTTCCGAGGGCATGCAGCTTTACTGTATGGTTAAATGATGATGGCGTCCTCTTGGGAAAAATATTCTGGAGGTAAAATAGTCCCCAATTCGGATCTCCGGGTTGGGACTACTCAGGAGGAGGTTGTTATTAGGAGATAGAAAACTGGCGTTCTACGGGTCGGAGCGTGGAATGTCAGATTCCTTAATCGGGCAGGTAGGCTAGAACATTTAAAAAGGGAAATGGATAGGTTACAAATAGATATAGTGGGAATTAGCGAAGTTCGGTGGCAGGAGAATCAAGACTTCTGGTCAGGTGGCTACAGGGCTATAAATACAAAATCAAATAGGGGGAATGCACGAGTAGGTTTAATAATGAATAAAAAAAAAAGAATGCGAGTAAGCTACTACAAACGCCTGCCACAGTAGTACATGCACTAGCTCCGCAGATGACGAAGAGATTGATGAAATGTATGATGAGACAAAAGAAATTATTCACGTAGTGAAGGGAGACGAAAATTTAATAGTCATGGGTGACTGGAATTCGTCAGTAGGAAAAGAGAGAGAAGGAAACATAGTGGGCGAATATGGTTTGGGGGCAAGGAATGAAAGAGGAGGCCTCCTGTTAGAATTGTGCTCAGAGTATAACTTAATCATAGCTAACACTTGGTTCAAGAATCATGAAAGAAGGTTTTATACATGGAAGAGCCCTGGAGATACTGGAAGATTTCAGATATATTATATAATGGAAAGACAGAGATTTAGGAACCATGTTTTAAACTGTAAGACATTTGCAGGGGCAGATGTGGACTCTAACCACAATCTATTGGTTATGAACTGTAGATTAAAACTGAAGAAACCGCAAGAAGGTGGGAATTTCAGGAGATGGGACCTGGATAAACTGACAGACCAGAAGTTGTAGAGAGTTTCAGGGACAGCATTAGGGAACGATTGATAAAAATGGGGGAAAGAAATACAGCAGAGGAAGAATGGGTAGCTTTGAGAGATGAAATAGTGAAGGCAGCAGAGGATCAAGTAGGTAAAAAGACGAGGGCTAATAGAAATCCTTGGGTAACAGAAGAGATATTGAATTTAATTGATGAAAGGAGAAAATACAAAAATGCAGTAAATGAAGCAGGCAAAAGGGAACACAAACGACTCAAAATTGAGATCGACAGGAAGTGCAAAATGTCTAAGCAGGGATGGCTTGAGGACAAATGTAAGTATGTAGAGGCGTATATCATAAGGGGTAAGATAGACACTGCCTACAGGAAAATTAAAGAGAACTTTGGAGAAAAGTGAACCACTTGTATGAATATTAAGAGCCTAGATGGAAGCCCAGTTCTAAACAAAAAGAAGGGAAAGCAGAAAGGTGGAAGTAGTGTATAGAGGGCCTATACAAGGGCGATGTTCTTGAGAACAATATTATGGGGATGGCAGAGGATCTAGATGAAGATGAAATGGGAGATGGGATACTGCGTGAAGTGTTTGACAGAGCACTGAAAGATGTTAGTCGAAACAAGGCACCAGGAGTAGAGAACATTCCATTAGAACTACTGACAGCCTTGGGAGAGCCAGTCATTATAAAACTCTACCATCTGGTGACCAAGATGTATGAGACAGGCGAAATACCCTCAGACTTCAAGAAGAATATAATAATTCCAATCCCAAAGAAAGCAGGTGTTGACACGTGTTAAAATTACCGAACTGTCAGTTTAATAAGCCACGGCTGCAAAATACTAACACGAATTCCTTACAGACGAATGGAAAAACTGGTAGAAACCGACCTCGGGGAAGATCAATTTGGATTCCGTAGAAACGTTAGAACACGTGAGGGAATACAGACCCTGCGACTTATCTTAGAAAATAGATTAAGGAAAGGCAAAACCTACGTTTCTAGCATTTGTAGACTTAGAGAAAGCTTTTGACAATGTGGCAGGAGTAAAATACAGGCAGCGAAAGACTATTTAGAATCTGTACAGAAACCAAATGACAGTTATAAGAGTCGAGGGGCACGAAAGGGAAGCAGTGGTTGGGAAAGGAGTGAGACTGGGTTGTAGCCTATCGCCAATGTTATTCAATCTGTATATTGAGCAAGCAGTAAAGGAAACAAAAGAAAAATTCGGAGTAGGATTTAAAATCCATGGAGAAGAAATAAAAACTATGAGGTTCGCCGGTGACATTGTTATTCTGTCAGAGAGAGCAAAGGACCTGGAAGAGCAGCTGAACGGAATGGACAGTATCTTGAAAGGAGAATATAAGATGAACATCAACAAAAACAAAACGAGGATAATGGAATGTAGTCGAATTAAATCGGGTGATGCTGAGGGAATTAGATTAGGAAATGAGACGCTTAAAGTAGTAAAAGAGTTTTGCTATCTGGGGAGCAAAATAAATGATGATCGTCGAAGTAGAGAGGATATGAAGTGTACACTGGCAACGGCAAGGAAAGCGTTTCTGAAGAAGAGAAATTTGTTAACATCGAGTATAGATTTAAGTGTCAGGAAATCGTTTCTGAAATTATTTGTATGGAGTGTAGCCATGTATGGAAGTGAAGCAATAGCTTAGACTAGAAGAGAATAGAAGCTTTCGATATGTGGTGCTACAGAAGAATGCTGAAGATTAGATGGGTAGGTCACATAACTAATGAGGAGGTACTGAACAGAATTGAGGAGAAGAGAAATTTGTGGCACAACTTGACTAGAAGAAGGGATCGGTTGGTAGGACATATTCTGAGGCATCAAGGGATCACAAATTTAGTATTGGAGGGCAGCGTGGAGGGTAAAAATCGTAGAGGGAGACCAAGAGATGAATACACTAAACAGATTCAGAAGGGTGTAGGTTGCCGGAGGTACTGGGAGATGAAGAAGCTTGCACAGGATAGAGTAGCGTGGAGACATGCATCAAAGCAGTCTCTGGACTTAAAACCACAACAACAACAATAACAGCAATAAACTATAATGTTCATATTAACTTTTGTTTCATGTAGCCTATCTTGACTGATTCTGCGTTAACAAAAGTTCTTTGCTGAACAAAATGAGAGACGTGCCTACTGGTGGTTTGTGTGGACTCCAGACCATGGCTCCTGGTTGTCTGGCCGTATGGCGGGCAACAGCATGTTGGTATCCCTCCGCTGTCCGAGGCATCTCCAGACACGTCTTCGCTGGTCATGGTGCCTCAGTTCGAAGCATGACGTATCACCGAAGACAGCTATACTCCAGTCAATAAAGATTGCAGGCCGAAGACGAGTCTGGAGATGCCCTAGGCAGTGGTTGAATACCAACCTGATTGAATCAACAGTACGGCCCGACAACCGGGAGTCATGGTCTGGGGTGTTCTTTCACTTCACGGCAAGATCCCTTTGGATGTCAGTCGCGGTGCCCTTACAGCACAGCAGTATGTCGACGATGTTCTACTTCCCATGTTGTTGCCCTCCATGTTGAGCCAACTTGGGCTTACATTTCAGCAAGATAATGCCTGCCCGCACACAGCGAGAGTTTCTACTGATTGTCTTCGTTTTTGGCAAACCCTACCTGTGGCAGCAAGAGAGCCGTATCTAAGTTATCTACATCAACATGGTTACTCTGCAATTCACAATTTAGTACCTGTGTTCATTGAACTACCTTCAAACAACTTCTCTGCCGTTCTATCCCCGATCAGCGAGTGGGGAAAGCGAGCACTTAAATATTTCTGTGTGTGCTCTGGTTTCTCTTATTTTATGTAGGTGGGCACCAACAGAATATTTCCTCAATCGGAGAAGAAAGTTGGTGATTGAAATATCACGAGAAGATACTGTGGCAACGAAAAACGCCTTTGTTTTAATGATTGCCTCAAAATTCACGGAACATATCTGTAGCACTCTCTCCCTTCTTTGAAATTTTTCGTTGCCGTCCGTCAGTTCCATCAGATGTGGATCCCACACCAATCAGTAGAACTCCAGAAGAGGGCGAACAAGCGTGGAATAAGCAGTCTCTTTAGTAGACCTGTAGCACTTTCTAAGTGTTCTGCCAATAAATCGCAGTCATTGATTCGCTTTATCCACGACATTATCTATGTCATCTTTCCAATTTAAGTTATTTGTAATTGTAATCCCTTAGTACTTAGTTGAATGTACAGCTTTAGATTTGTGTAATTTATGGCGTAACCGAAACGTAGCGGATTTCTTTTAGTACTCATGTAGATGACTTCACACCTTTTATTACTTATAGTCAGTTGCCACACTTCGCATCATACCGATATTTTGTCTAAGTCATTTTGCAATTTGTTTCGATCATCTGATCACTTTACAAGGCGGTAAATGACGATATCATCTGCAAACAATCTGAGAGGGCTGCTCAGATTGAGATTGTCTCCTACGTCGTTTATGTAGATCAGAACACGAGAGGGCCTATACCACCTCCTGGGAAACGCCAGATATCACTTCTGCTTTATTCGACGACTCCGCCAATTACTACATCCTGTGACCTTTCTCACTAGAACTTGTGAATCCAGTCGCACAACCGAGGCGATACTCCATAAGCTTGCAATTTGATCAGAAGACGCTTGTGAGAAATAGTGTGAAAAGCCTTCTGGAAATCTAAAAATGTGGAATGAATTTTACATCCCCTGTCACTAGCACTCATTACTTCTTGAGAATAAAGAGCTAGTTGTGCCTCCAAGAATGATATTTTCTGAACCCGTGCTGACTATTTGTCAATAAATCGATTTCTTCTAGGTAATTCGTAATGTTCGAACACAGTATATGTTCAAAAATCCCAGTGCTAATAGACGTTAGTGATATGGGTCTGTAATTCAGTGGATTACTAGGGTTTTCTTTCTTGGCTATTGGCGTAACTTGGGCGACTTTCGAATCTTTAGGTGTGGATTTTTCAATGAGCGAGAAATTGAGAACATTTGGAGCATTATGGGCAGGGCTCTACTACCAGCTCAGGATTTTGCCGATACAACCCACCAATTGGAAATAATTTGGCGTGATATTCGTCAGGAAGACATCCAACAATTCTATCAATCACTGCCAAGCCGAATAACTGCTTGCACAAGGGCAACAGGTGGACCGACGCAATATTGACTTGCTCAGTTTGTAAAGCACTTTCTCTCGAATAAGTCATCCAGTTATTCTGACATTTTAATCATTTGTTTGTCTGTACGTATAAATTACATATATCTTTTTCCGCACCATTCGGATAATTTCTTCGTGTTGTGTCGGTTTTTTTTTTATCTTATGGTGTGTAACCTTAGTTGCCATGATCATGTAAGTCCTTTCTTAAACAGATAAGTTGTATGCTTTCAGTCTCCTTAACCAAAGGCAGCTGCCAAAACCGGAAGCTACAAACATACTAGGCATGAGCTTTACCTTATTAGAATTTATCAACAAAACAATCATATTTTCGGGTTATTTATTTTCTTAGCAATAACTGCATTTTTTCAGTTTCTTTGCATCTAACACCACTCTTGCTTCACATCTTTCCTTTTAATAATTGATTAGGAGGTACAATTTTGACTACTGCATAACTCTATTAGTGTCCAGGCTAGTACTTTTTTTACTCTGGTTCCTTATTACTTCTTTACCTGGTATAAGCTATAGCAATCGTAAAAGGTTTCATCTCCTCCACCTTAATGTATATATGTTCTGTTGTGCCCATTTCTTCGCTCTCTTCTCATTACCTCGACAAGTAAGCCATTGCTTAACCCTCTTTTAAATCCTTGTTAAATTTAATTCTTTTTTGATACCAACTTTTACAACACCTTCTGGCTCAGACAACCCATATCTGTTAAACGTTTCCAAAGTTCAAATTACACTGATCATCGTTGAACTTAGTTTTATTATAACTAGCATAGAGATCCTTCCTACTCCATTTACTGTACTTTGTATGTCCCCCTTCCACACACACACACACACACACACACACACACACACACACACACAAACACACACACACACACACACATCACCTTTATCATTATGGCAAACACTCAACTCTCTTCCCCCCTATTATAAGCACTTCTTATTCTACCACAGCCCTGTTTGGATCTATTCATTGCACAGTTTTCAGCCCCCTGTGAAACCGAAGTGAGGCGCTGGCAGTTTTACCTTGAAAATGGCAGGGTGTGCACCTGTCGAAATATCGGTGGCTCGACGATGTCACATGGCTGCATTCCAGTAAGTTATTTGAATAACGTCACTAATACCAAAAAATGTTTATTTGCTCTTATCCAACAATGCAAAATTATTCAAGACCAGAGAAATGATCACAGGTGGTGACTGATGTCACACGACAGCATTCCCGTAAGTTGTTTGAACATGATATATGTTGGGAGAAACTCAGGTTTCATTCGTGACATTGACTGCTACTCCATTGAAAATCAGCATTTTGTTGTATGATACCCTATGTTGTTGTTGTTGTTGTCTTCAGTCCTGAGACTGGTTTGATGCAGCTCTCCATGCTGCTCTGTCCTGTGCTAGCTTCTTCATCTCCCAGTACATACTGCAACCTACATCCTTCTCAATCTGCTTAGTGTATTCATCTCTTGGTCTCCCTCTACGATTTGTACCCTCCGCGCTGCCCTCCAATGCTAAATTTGTGATCCCTTGATGCCTCAGGACATGTCCTACCAACCGATCCCTACTTCTATTCAAGTTGTGCCACAAACTTCTCTCCTCCCCAATCCTATTCAATACCTCCTCATTAGTCACGTGATCTATCCCCCTTATCTTCAGCATTCTTCTGTAGCACCACATTTCGAAAGCTTCTATTCTCTTCTTGTCCAAACTAATTATAGTCCATGTTTCACTCCATACAAATACTTTCAGAAACGACTTCCTGATACATAAATCTATATTCGATGTTAACAAATTTCTCTTCTTCAGAAACGCTTTCCTTGCCGTTGCCAGTCTACATTTTATATCCTCTCTACTTCGACCATCATCAGTTATTTTACTTCCTAAATAGCAAAACTCCTTTACTACTGTAAGTGTCTCATTTCCTAATCTAATTCTCGTAGCATCACCCGATTTAATTTGACTACATTCCATTATCCTCGTTTTGCTTTTGTTGATGTTCATCTTATATCCTCCTTTCAAGACACTGTCCATTCCGTTCAACTGCTCTTCCAGGTCCTTTGCTGTCTCTGACAGAATTACGATGTCATCGGCGAACCTCAAAGTTTTTACTTCTTCTCCATGAATTTCAATACCTACTCCGAATTTTTCTTTTGTTTCCTTTACTGCTTGCTCAATATACAGATTGAATAACATCGGGGAGAGGCTACAGCCCTGTCTCACTCCCTTCCCAACCACTGCTTCCCTTTCATGCCCCTTGACTCTCATGACTGCCATCTGGTTTCTGTACAAATTGTAAATAGCCTTTCGCTCCCTATATTTTACCCCTGCCACCTTCAGAATTTGAAAGAGAGTATTCCAGTCAACAATGTCAAAAGCTTTTTCCAAGTCTACAAATGCTAGAAACGTAGGTTCGCCAGGTCAGTATTGCCTCGCGTGTTCCAACATTTCTACGGAATCCAAACTGATCCTCCCCGTGGTCCGCATCTACCAGTTTTTCCATTCGTCTGTGAAGAATTCGCGTTAGTATTTTGCCGCTGTGACTTATTAAACTGATAGTTCGGTAATTTTCACATCTGTCAGCACCTGCTTTCTTTGGGATTGAAATTATTATATTCTTCTTGAAATCTAAGGGTATTTCGCCTTTCTCATACATCTTGCTCACCAGCTGGTAGAGTTTTGTCATGACTGGCTTTCCCAAGGCTGTCAGTAGTTCTAATGGAATGTTCTCTACTCCTGGGGCCTTGTTTCGACTAACATCTTTCAGTGCTCTGTCAAACTATTCACGCAGTATTTTATCTCCCATTTCGTCTTTATCTACATCCTCTTCCATTTCCATAATATTGTCCTCAAGTACCTTGCCCTTGTATAAACCCTCTATATACTTCTTCCACCTTTCTGCCTTCCCTTCTTTGCTTAGAACTGGGTTGCCATCTGAGTTCTTGATATTCATACAAGTGGTTCTCTTCTCTCCAAAGGTCTCTTTAATTTTCTTGTAGGCAGTATCTATCTTACCCCTAGTGAGATAAGCTTCTACATCCTTACATTTGTCCTCTAGCCATCCCTGCTTAGCCATTTTGCACTTCCTGTCGATCTTATTTTTGAGACGTTTGTATTCCTTTTTGCCTACTTCATTTACTGCATTTTTATATTTTCTCCTTTCATCAATTAAATTCAATATTTCTTCTGTTACCCAAGGATTTCTAGCACGCCTCGTCTTTTTACCTACTTGATCCTCTGCTGCCTTCACTACTTCATCCCTTAGAGATACCCATTCTTCTTCTACTGTGTTTCTTTCCCCCATTCCTGTCAATTGTTCCCTTATGCTCTCCTTGAAACTCTGTACAACCTCTGGTTCTTTCAGCTTATCCAGATCCCATGTCCTTAAATTGACACCTTTTTGCAGTTTCTTCAGTTTTAATCTACAGTTCATAACCAATAGATTGTGGTCAGAGTCCACATCTGCCCCTGGAAATGTCCTACAATTTAAAACCTGATTCCTAAATCTCTGTCTTACCATTATATAATCTATCTGATACCTTTTAGTATCTCCACTTGAACCAAGCGTTAGCTATGATTAAGTTATGCTCTGTGCAAAATTCTACCAGACAGCTTCCTCTTTCATTTCTTAGCCCCAAACCATATTCACCCACTATGTTTCCTTCTCTCCCTTTTCCTACTGGCGAATTCCAGTCACCCACGACTATTAAATTTTCGTCTCCCTTCACTACCTGAATAATTTCTTTCATCTCATCATACATTTCATCAATTTCTTCATCATCTGCAGAGCTAGTTGGCATATAAACTTGTACTACTGTAGTAGGCATGGGCTTTGTGTCTATCTTGGTCACAATAATGCGTTGACTATGCTGTTTGTAGTAGCTTACTCGCACTCCTATTTTTTATTCATTATTAAACCTACTCCTGCATTACCCCTATTTGATTTTGTATTTTTAACCCTGTATTCACCTGACCAAAAGTCTTGTTCCTCCTGCCACCGAACTTCACTAATTCCCACTATATCTAACTTTAACCTATCCATTTCCCTTTTTAAATTTTCTATCCTATCTGCGCGATTAAGGAATCTGACATTCCACGCTCCGATCCGTAGAACGCCAGTTTTCTTTCTCCTGATAACGACGTCCTCCTGAGTAGTCCCCGCCCGGAGATCTGAATGGGGGACTATTGTACCTCCGGAATATTTTACCCAAGAGGACGCCATCATCATTTAATCATACAGTAAAGCTGCATGTCCTCGGGAAAAATTACGGCTGTAGTTTCCCCTTGCTTTCAGCCGTTCGCAGAACCAGCAGAGCAAGGCCGTTTTGGTTAATGTTACAAGGCCAGATCAGTCAATCATCCAAACTGTTGCCCCTGCAACTACTGAAAAGGCTGCTGCCCCTCTTCAGGAACCACACGTTTGTCTGGCCTCTCAACAGATACCCCTCCGTTGTGGTTGCACCTATGGTACGGTCATCTGTATCGCTGAGGCACGCAAGCCTCCCCACCAACGGCAAGGTCCATGGTTCATGGGAGGGATGATAGCCTAGTATGGGACAATACTACTTCAATTTGATCATTTTTGGAAAAAATTAATTATTAATCTAAAATTTTGTATTTTAGAAAAATACTTACTTTGAATAGTTTCTAAATTATTAAAATGTTACTAAAAATTTTATTGGTGTGATTAAGCTAAAAACATGTTCCTAGAAGTAAGATTTCAATGTTAACCCAGGCCATGAAACAATTCTGTAATGTTTTTATTTGCATCAACTGCACAGAGATTCCTCGTTTTATATTTAAAGTTTGCTAATACATTTCATGTGAACTAATTTGGAGGTGCTCCAAATTGTCTTTACATTACCTTGTAATTTTAATCAAATATGCAACGTTGCCTTGCTAATTTTTTTATCTTATCTAATGGAAGACTGTTAGGATTTTCCAATTGCTTTGATTCCGGTACTGGGATGTAGTAGTTGACTTTCTTAGAACGATAATACGAAGTGAGTATTGAGTTTTGCAATAATGAGAGCTCTGTCCTTTTTTTCTTCAAAAAGAGACATGACTGAGTGATGTGCTGTGACAATCAAATATTGCCGAACCGAAATTTGATTAATTTTTGCTCATTCCTTGGCTATTTTTGAGGAGAGTACAAGGCTTGCTAGTTCAGGAAGAAGGTTTCTAATCAACTTGCCAAGAAATGAACGGGCCCAGGTGTTCATCCTATGGTCTGGCTTGATCACAGGAGGTCAGTCACAGAGGCTTTAGGAAAGGGCCTGTACGCATATCAAGGAATGGGCCGCCACAGCGCTGCTAGGCTACGGTGAAAAAATTCGTTGCCTTTCCTCCAAATCTTGTTATCCAATCAACCGATCGTGCTTAGGCCTGAAGGACTCGACCAATGAGTGGAACGTGACTAGCAGCTGATACTAACCTCCTTTATGTTAAAATGCATTCTGTAAGCTAAGTGTGGTGCCACCGCCAGACACCACACTTGCTAGGTGGTAGCCTTTAAATCGGCCGCGGTCCGGTAGTATACGTCGGACCCGCGTGTCGCCACTATCAGTGATTGCAGACCGAGCGCCGCCAGACGGCAGGTCTAGAGAGACTTCCTAGCACTCGCCCCAGTTGTACAGCCGACTTTGCTAGCGATGGTTCACTGACTTCTACGCTCTCATTTGCCGAGACGATAGTTAGCATAGCCTTCAGCTGCGTTATTTGCTACGACCTAGCAAGGCGCCAGTATCCGTACTATTGATATTGTGAATCATGTACCATAAAGATCGACGTTCGTCGTTAATGGATTAAAGTTAAGTATTCCACCAGCTACGTCCGTTTTTCTAAATTCTAATTCCCTTGTCATGTTCCTGACCTCACGCCAGCCTGCGTGAGCTAAAACGCGTGCATTTCGGCCTCCTTTAGCAATACGGTGTTGGCTCTCCTGCCAACCACAACACTAAGAACGGGAAATTTTTGCGGGTTCCTCTGTATTCAAGTAAACAAAGCGAAATTCTTGCTGACCACTGTGGAAAATGCGGTGTGTCTTCCCGCCCATGAACAGTTTTTCAAAAATTTGTGTGTTAGGTTTAGAAAGGAGGAGAATTTTGAGGACTTGTCACGGGAAGTTGGTTGGAGCTCTCGATGCGCTGTGGTGGAGGGGAAGAGAATTGTGGTCTTGCCGCAGAGGGAAGGAGTTCTCAGTGATGATGGTGTTTGATTTGTGGCACGCTCAATTGCGCGGTCATCAGCGCCCGTACAAAGTCCCAATTTTTACACAGTCCAATTTTTACACAATCCAGTCAAGCCACTGTCACGAATGATGATGATGAAATGATGAGGACAGCTCAAACACCCAGTCCAACACAAACACCAAGTCCCAAGGCAGAGAAAATCCCCAGTCTAGCCGGAAATCGAACCCGGGACCCCTGAGGCAGCAACTCTAGCCACTAGACCACGAGCTGTGGACAAGGAGCTCTCAGGTCCTAGCAGCCGTTGAGGCGCACGTTGCCGAGTTTTGTGTACGTGACACATTTAACATTATCGATCTCCAGTTTCTAAGCTGCTTACAATTTCCGAGATTTGGTACACAACTTGTGTTGTCTGCTTAATTGTGTTATTTCATTGATCGTGGACTCGTTTGCTTTGCATGTCCAAGCTGCACAGACTAGGAAATCTTGTAGTGGTTGAGGCACTGACCCACATGATAAAAACTTAGCCTCTGAAGAGCTTAAAGTGTCAGTATTTTTGGTGACTTTGTGCTCGATGCGTTGGAGCAATTTCTCAGTCAACATTACAAGACTTCATTTTCATTCTGTTGGAACTTACTCATTGTCATTTTAATATGGTATGTCTCGAGAGCTTGTAGTCCCCCCCTTCTTGCCACTTCATTCCCACAACTCCACTCTCCCCCTCCCCTCTTCCCCATCCCTCCTCTACTTGGAAACTGGCGGCTCTGTCGTGGAGAAGAAGGATCTCACGAAGGGAAATTCAAGAGTATATACTTTCTTTACAAAAAAAATCAGTTTTAGGGGGCTGTATTTCTCTTGCTCATCATTCCCTGCTGTGTCGAAAGATACACGTCTTGTAAGAAGTAATTACGTCGATCGCCCTTCTTTTTATTCCAATCACACAAGGAATACCACCATGAAACACACATCACGTGTAAATGTAATTAAAATTGTGAAGCACGCACCGCCCCCATCATCCCCTGTCCACTGGACCGCACAGGACGCCACCGCACACGCTCCCAGGAGTCAGAATGCACCGGCGGCCCCGACGAAGTGAAGACGCGGCCGTCAACTGCCGAAACACGCGCAGGGTCCCTCAAGGATGAGGCAGCGGCATCTCTTTCATACATGACACCTGATAAATACCTGTTGAAATACGTGTTCACCTAGGCACCAATGCTGGTGCGATGAGGCATAGTTGTGCATCCAGTGCTGAGAGAGATGTTTGCATAGCAAATCACCCTCAGCGAGATGTTTGCATAGAGGCTCACCCTAGCAGGCACAGCTACAATGTTGTGAGTGTTATAATCACGTCACACGTCTATGTAAATAACAGCCATATCTCCCTCTGGATGCGCTATAGAAATTTTCTGCAATGCTGCTCCTAGCGATCCTAAAGGGACAGCGCGTCGATTACATACCAGTCCCTTCCTGAAATTCGTAAAGTGTAGCAGAAACACTGAATGGTCGCTTTTGTAGGGTCTTTCATGATGTGTCAGCTTGGCTGCATGGAAATTCTTGTCCTAAAAGAAACTGTTTACGAAAATAGTCCAGAATAACACCGATTGTATTCTACCTGATGGTCCTAACGAGACACCACGTGTTCCCTTCCTGGAAATCGTGACATCCTGCTTTCAAAATTCGCCTCAGAAATGGTAAACGTTCTCTCCACTACAAGCCTTCATGTCTGTGAACGCTCATGAAAACACCGTTAATCATTAAAGCATTCTTGTTGTTTGGAAAGAGAGCACTGTCTAATAACAGATGGGGGAAATCAGAACAATTACTGAAACAGAATTCTAAGCACTGTCGTACAAAAGAGGAAAATGGCTGGAATGTTTGGTGTCCTACAGCTACTGGTCTGGAGATGTGCTAATGCCACAGTGGCGGATGAGTGACAGCATCCCCGCCAGAGATGGGCAGTCTTTGAACACTTGCTTTCTCAGAATATTCCATAGATACCTTGACTCCATCTTGTTCAAATCAGTTTGTAGAGGCTGCTATGCCCCAGCATGAAGGAAGTCTTATGAATGAATGGAGTATTCTGATTCGCTCTAACTGAATTTACCCTCCAAATTACTGATGCTGCTGTTGTGGAAGCACTATCTGCCTTTTTTTCTGCAGACAAGACCATTCCAACACATGACATGCATCCTTCTTGCAGGTTTCTGTAAGTATAGTAGAGTCTCTACTTATCGTAGAGAAACCTGCAAGAAGGATGTATGTCATGTGTTCGAAATATAATTGGAATATTAACAGTGCTGTATTTCACATGACTGATATGTCAGAAACTCAAGCGATCTAACATTATAGCCTGCTTTAAGTGCAGAACCGTGTAGCCTTAGGAGTGTGTGTATTTATGTTCTCTCTTACTAATTTCCCCTTTTGATACTGATCTCAGACGCTAGAACAATACTTTAAAATTGATAGCATAGCTTATTTACATATAGTGCTTCGAACTCCATTATGCATAAAAATCACCCTTTTCTTGTTCTTCTTAACTGTCTGCTATTACATCACCACTTTCAAATCTGTTACTGTACACCGATAAGGAGCGCTAACCTCCTCGAAATGGGCGCATCTGGAGAAATCTTGTGCACTTGGATGGGCGAGGGCTCGGCAAGCTCCATTAACTCATGAGACGTGGAATGTAGCGGTCTACTTCTGGTCAGCTGCATATTAAAACGGTAATGGTGCTGCAAGGCGGGTTGGTCAAAGACAGTGTGAGTGGGTCTTCCTAACACTGCCAGAATGCTCTGTGACTCCCATCTGCATAGAGATAGATTATAAATTAAGCCCTATGCTCGAGGTGCCAGAAATATGTAGAGCATTGTCTGGTATACTTTGATGATGTATACATTAGAGAATTAACAATGAATTGATGTACTGCACAGTCATCTATCTACATTCGCAATGATACTCGCAAAGTAGAGAAGGGATGGCATAGCGATGATAGTGAAATTAGGAAACATGCTGCTGCATCATTTGTTGGTGTTGAAATTACTGTAAAATTTCTAAAATTGTTCATGCTATCAACTGTGATGTTTATTATTACATTACATCGACAGTGTCTTTTCCATCCCATCCGTCCACTGGTACGCTTTTGGTTACCACATAATGATTGACTGACATCACTTGTTTGAGATGGAGAAATAATTTTGGTGAAGGGGCAACACCTTCTGGGGATGGCTAGCACCAAAACAGTGATCTCATACATAACTGCAATATGAGGAATGAGTCGAAACGGAACGCACAGCCATCACCTATTCCGTTACTGTGACAGAAGAGTTTAAATGTAGAGGTCATCGGTCACCTTTGAACAGCAGTTTGAAAACGCTCCACAACGCCGCCAATCTTTTCCAGTTTCCTTATGTTGTAACTGTCTTTTATTTAAACTCATCCAGTGTGTGTGGTGTGTTATGGTAGTGGCAGTAAGAACATGATTTACACCGTGCGACGTCTAGTTTTCTGTGTGAAATAATGGATCAGAACGTGTTAATATCAGCTTAGAACCTGGCACAGACCTCGAAGTCATGGCGGAAAAAAACAAAATGTATGGCAGTGTACAAAGCGTGTTACAGCAGAAAAAACAATGTTTCAAACAATGACACAGGGTCACAGGGAGCGTCTCTTGCTGCTCTTAGTATAGTTTGTGAGATACGGTCATCCTCCTACAGCACAAGCAGTGCAGCTTTACACTGGTCTGTGCAATGGATCAATACCTGTATATTTAATAGGATCGTCACATGTGCTTGATGCCGACACACAGACGGTATTTGTTTTCGATATATGGGAGGAGAGAGATGCAGTAAAAATCTTATGGAGTTCTCTATCGGATGAAGTTACTGGAGCTTTTATAGTTCGTAATTTTTCTGTTGGATCGTACAGAATAACGATGATAGAATGTTGGGGTGATAGACGTTAATGGGCCCTGAGGGATGCAGATCTGCTTCAGGCTGCAGTATCTGTATGTAGTTTGGGGACACGCCACAGTGCAGTAGCAAAATCCTCGTCCTTCTCCCTATTCCCGTACTGCCTTTTATACTATCTCTTGTTGCAGAAGTAAGCTCCGTTTGGCGCTGACCTTACCCATCGTACACTGTTGGCAGAGCTACGGCACCTTGTTCCCATTTCCACCGAATGGTCAAAACACGGTCCTGTCGCACTAACTCAGGTCACTCTGTTTCTACACGGTTTGCAGAAGGTAGTGGATGTCTCTCTCTCTGACTTCTGCTCAGTTCCGACTTAAATTAGAATGAACACATGCGCAAAGTTGCAGAAATGGCAGCAGTTGCAAGAAGCATAGGGTCTATCTAAATTTTTACTGAAGCACATAGGTTCGAAAAAGGTGACTCGTTTCGAGATATGAGTGTTCCAGAAATATAATTCACTAGTGGCTGTAATAATCGAAGGACTTCTCCATCAGATACAATGCAGGTATGTGGTTGAATGGAAAGACTTTATTCCGAATGATAGACATCAGTTCCACTGGAACGTGTAGCACTAGAGATCTGAAAAGGTAGTGTTCATTTCTTATGTCCTCAGTCAGCACACCATCTACTGTTTGTGATCCACCTCAATCAGCCATCACTTATTACCCAGTCGATGTATCACCGAACCTCAGACGTGGCATTGAGACATAATGCGTTGCAAATACTGGAGAAATATCTAGTGGTGGCATGACGGAGTTGCAAATACTGGTTTCATACCATATCTCCTAGCCGAATCACTTTAAATTCGGTAATTTTATTACGAGGTTGCACCGTCGGCGATGTGTAACAGCACTTTTGGTCTGGTAATATACACTCAGACAATCACCGTCCTCAATCAGTGTCGCAGTATTTGTCTGGAAAAGCCACTTCATTTGGAGGTAATGCCATACCTCGATTTATAAAGCCAATATAGCTTTTAACATGGATACTTGTGTGCACCTGTGGCGGTAAGACTGCTTCTGATAATAATATGGTCGTGTTTTTTAACATCTGGTGGTTTGTAAGACGATTACGTCTTTCTTTCTAAGACACAGTGGTACCACTTGCAAGGAAAACTGATGATACATGTCCATCCATCTCAGATTTTCGGTCAGTATTATTTCGTACAGCCAGCTGTCAGTTATTGGCGGAGTGTGTGTGTTCCGACATGTGCAAAGGGAATAAATGTGTCCAGTCATAAGGAAGGTATGGATTTTACGTGTCAAGTAATAAGAATAGGACATATATTTCTATTTTCAGAGCTACAGCCATCAGCAGGGTGTATTACCGATACTTCGCTCATTGTCGAATGTCGTCCAATTGAGACCGCGATCTAGCACGTGAAATACCGGTGGAAGACACGTTTGCTGGTTCTCTACACATGAGAATCACCTTAGCTGACTTTGTAAATTATAAGAATGATTTGGAATCTGTTATATCACCGACATCACAATTCACGAGTAGAAATATCAGTTTCGTCTATTTTTTTCGAGGCTTCACGTAAAGGTCTTCGAAGACGAGATCAGTTTCTAGTTCAGTGGTTTACACCACGCTCCACCTCGCTAAAGTTTCAGGTTTCTAGAGAAATAATTTCCAGTCTATATCTTCGGAATTATGTTGCGCGAGCGATCGATAGCATACTATGTGCTTGATATCGCGAAGTATCGTTGAAATCGTATAATAGTCTGGCAAACCATGTGAAAATACATGTATTCTAGTAATCCCAGAGTCTGGAGATGCGTGTAGAAAGCAAACAGGCTAGCAAGAAGGTCGGGGACAGAAACAGCATTACACATTACACTACATTAAATTACATTTATCGTTTTCCATGGATCCCTTGGAGAGGAGCCTTTGGGATCTGGAAAGAGTCAGAGGTTTTTTATGTTTATTTATATTTTACTCAGATACATGGATATCGCACAAGTCTCGTGCAGACAAAATTATGAGCTATAATCCTTGTGAAATATTCATCGATAGAGTAGAAGGAGTTGGCCAACAGGAACTTCTTTAATTCACTCTGAAACTGATCTTTATCACTTATAAGACCTTTGATATGCTCTGGTAAGTTATTGAATATATGAGTACCCATATATTGGACTCCTTTTTGTACTAACGTTAAGTTTTTATAGTCCTTATACAGATTGTATTTAGTTCTGGTATTATAATCAAGTTTTGCACTATTTTGTGTAAAAAGAGACATGTTGGAAATGACAAAGGACATCAATGAGTATATGTACCGAGAAGTAGTAGTTAGAATACCAAGTTTCTTAAAGAGGTCTCTGCGTGGTGATCTAGGACTGACACCAGATATAATTCTAATGACTCGTTTCTGAATTTTGAAAATGTTCTCTTTGTGAGAGGAGTTTCCCCAAAAGATTATTCCATAACTCATTAGTGTATGGTAGTAGGCCGAATAAACTAACGTGTTCATTTTTAAATCACCTTTTTCTGCTTCCATGCGTACAGCAAATGTAGCTGAACTAAGGCGTTTCATTAAATCTAGAGTGTGAGTTTTCCAAATTAGGTTGTGGTCAGTTTGTAGCTCTAAATCTTTGACGCTGTCTCGAGCTTCAATTTTATTGTTTGAATACATTATGCTTATAGAGTCAGGTATTCTTTGTGAGGTACTAAACTGTATGTACTGGGTTTTGTAAAAATCCAGTGAGAGTTCATATACTGTGAACCACCCATTGGTACTTACAAATATTTCATTAGCTAATTGCTCAGTGAGATCACGGGTACTGTTTTTTATACCAATACCGGTATCCTCTTCAAATGAGACAAAATTTGTGCCTTGTGACACTGCATGTCATTAATATATAATAGGAACAACAAGCGACCTAAAATAGAACCCTGGGGCATCCCTTGTCTGATGATTTCATATTTTGAATGACTATTGTTATGTAGTAAGCCTGATATAGACACACACTGTCTTCTATTAAAAAGATTTTTAAATGGAGTTCGTACATTCTAAGTAAGTGGGCTGAGAATGGTGCAGAACAGGGCTCAATTACTTTTGCTAGTGTTAACAGAGTGTAAACGCAACCACACAGTTACTGAAAAAGCGTCACTAGCAATGGTGTGGCTCTTGAAAAATTTCTGATACTTTTTTACATAGAGAGAAGTAAACACAGACCACAAGGTACTGTCGTTTAATAAGAGCTGCAGACTGACACATCGTAGACTTACCAGATGGGCCATTGCTCTTCAGGAATTCCAATTTCATATACATAATAGTCCTGGGACAAGGGAAACAGAGCAAATCAAATTCCAGAGAAATACGTTTGTTTTACTTGAAAGGGGTAGAGAACTTAAGTCGGGTTCGAAAAATCTTGACAAAAATCAAAAAAGAACAACAAAAAGACACGATTTAGGATATGGTAATGCAGAAATGAGAAGAAAATCAGGAACCCAAAATTAGGGTATATTATTTGATGGAAAAAGGGGTTTTGTGCCGCAGACCGAATTTAATGTGGAAGGACTGGAGGTTATGTTTACCTTAACATAACATAGAGGAGTTCATATGGTATATACACGTGAGCTACTGTCAGTTTGGACCCAAAAAGTGTGCAGAGAAGTTGAAAGAAACTTGTGTTTCTAACAAAATGATAAAGAGGGCTAGGAATATATTAGAAGGATATGAATAGTGTTAGAAAACGAGAACACCTGTAACCATCAATAAAGGACAAATGTATTGTATTACTCCGAAAGAGCTAGGTTAGCTAGCTGCAGCCAATGCGTTCTGGCCTCTTCCAACCACAAGAGGAGATTTTAATTATATTTTGGACATAACAGACGTGTTTTCTAAATTTTTAAGATTGTATACTATGAGGAAATGTACCAGAAAAGTAATAGCTAATAAATTAGGGCAAGATTAGATGCATACAGCATACTGATCGAAACAAATACTTACGGCCGAGTGCACCAATCTCGATTAACAGTTAACCGCGGCTAAGCAGATATACGATCCCGTTCAACGCAAAATTCTGGTGCACCAGAATTCACGTAATCGACCGCGGTTACATTTAACCGTTGCTCTTTTCCGCTTTTCTCGACATAACCGCGGTTTTAGAAGCGTACGCTATTAAGATGGCGGCGCGTTTTGATGTTATGGATGGCACTGAGGAAGAATTGCTATACTTCGACAATCGTGGCCGAAATCGTGCTGGAGTGATTGTGGAAAGAAGAAACCCTTTTGAAGATTTTGGCGAAAAGAAGTTTGAAGACAGATTTCGTCTGTCGAAAGAAACAGTGTGATGATTATTAAACCAAATTAATGATAGGTTAGAATTTCCTACTGATCGGAATAATCCTATTTCACCGATGATCAGTATTTGGTTAGTGATATTTTGTCAAAAACTGATATTTTGAGCCCGTGGCTGTGTACTAAACATAGTCTGACTCTTTTACAGAAGATTACTGCAACCAGCCACTTATAGTAATGCTATATATTTATTTAAACAGCGCTGTTACCGGTTTCGAACCAACAGGTTCATATTCAGACGGCTAGTTCACGTTTCACATTAGATTTTTTGGTTTGTTTCCTCACCTGAAAAATTGTGCCTCACAACGATTTTAAGTGACGTAAACAAATTATTATTATTATTATTAAAGGGACCTAAATTGCGGATTCTTCATCATAAGTAACCGAAACATCTTCCCTTTAATAATAATGATTTGTTTACATCACTTAAACTAGTTGTGAGGCACAATTACAGTTAAAAAGACGTTGTCTCAGATCTTGTTATGGTTGTAGGGCACCACCACAACAAGGAAATTTTGTCAGGTGGGGAAACAAGCGGCAAAATCTAATGTAAAACGTGAACTAGCCGTCTGAAGATGGACCTCTCGCTTCGAAAGCGGTAACGACGCTGTTAAAATAAATAAATAGCATTTTAAAAGTGGCTGGTTGCTGTAATCTCCTGTATAAGAGTCAACCTATATAGAATTTGAATACTTTAAGGGCAATCAATATTGTTATTGGGAACAATAGTAATATACATCGTACAACAGCACAACGAATCATCAGTGATGTATCAGACATCATAGCATCAATATCTCCTTGCTTTATAAAATTTCCTACAAGAGAAGAAGTGCAGTCTGTGATGCATGGTTTCAGTCTACAGGACCGATTTCCTGGTATTCTTGGTACTTTGGATTGTACCCATATAAGAATTTAGTCTCCTGGAGGACATAATGCGGAACTTTTAAGCAATAGGAAATCATTTTTTTCCTTTAACTGTCAAACCATTAGTGATCACAATTTGTTAATAAGAGATATTGTCGTTCGATGACCGGGCTCTGTGCACGACGGTACCATATTTCTCAAATTCGCTCGCAGAGCTCAATTTTAAAATAGAGAAATACCACAAGGTCATTTATTGAGAGATAGTGGTTAAGCATGTAGATCGTACTCGTTAACTCCACTTTTAAATCCGCAAAATGAAGCAGAGCATCGATATAACAGGTTTCATATTCAAACTAGGAACACCGTTGAGAGAAAATATGGCTTATGGAAGAGAAGATTTCCCATATTATCTGTAGGAATGAGATGTAATCCACAGAACGTAATGTCACTAAGTGTTAGTACGGCTGTCTTCCATAACATTTCTAGGAGTACGAACAGTGAAGAACCACCAGAAAACCCACAAATTGCTCGACTTTTGAATCAGTTAGGTGATGAGAGAGGCCCGAACATTGAAGATAACGATCCTGTGCTCCCTGGACAGCAGATGTATCGAGAGGACACATTACCAGGAAGACCAGTTCGCCGTGCTTTAATTAATTAACATTTCCAATAAGATAATATAAATTCTGAAATTGTTCAGAATAAAACATTACGATCATAGTTACGGGATTCCGCAGTATTTTAAATTTTTCCGATTATTTCACCATGTAATCTATTTTTTCTGTTATCTAGGAAACATACGGTAAAAGTACTCACTGAACTGGGTGTAAGATGAGAAATTTGTGGTTGCGGTGTGCCAGGGATAGAATGTACTGCCTACAGACAATTACCTAGATGCTGCTTTTCTGAGAGCTTTTTAGTGTGGAATTGTTGGTAATTCATAATTAAAGATGTATTTCTCATGTCACATTGGTTGTGAAACCAATACAGTACTCTGTTACTTATATACGTTTTCAGTTTCTGTATATGTACTTAAATTTGGGGACAAATGACTCCATTACATTTAGAGAGTGTGTGAATAAGAGCGAGAGGGATAAAATATAATGGGATAGCTCTGTAACATGCTCACTATACATTTTAAATATCTCTTATATTTCCTACTATAACAACAAATACGTGGATGTCCAACAGTTTAATATTATTAAAAGAGCACATTGTTTATTATGAGAAGCTTTCAGATTTTTTATTATTTTACCGCACTTATGATCACTATTAATGCAGTCTTATTGGCCAGATTAGCTTGGATTAGTGAATATGTACTAAACAAAAAGGCACAAACTAAATAATCATTTATGCAATAACATAAAAAGTCAGTTTGGGATTGTTTATTTGTTAAATTGTTTACGTATTAATCACTACTCTTTGTTTACAATATGATTTGGTTCAAACATAAATGTGTGCTGCTATAAAGTTGTAGATTTCTAGAAAAATGATGTTGCAGTGACAAACAAACTGTGCAAAGAATTCAATTACGTTGTTAATTCTAGCCAGTCATGCCTGTAGCAGCACTTTAGAGAATATTATGTACAACAGTGTGGTAGCAGAAAAATGGGTGAAATTGGAAAAAAAATTGTGTTTGCAAATTGCCACCAAAAACAAGTTCACATTGCTACAAATGGTAATGGAATTTTATGAGCAATGTCTAATATTTTGGGGATCAGTGCAAGAGCTATAATTAGTTAAGGAGTGTGCTACTTGGGAAGATATGAAAGTGGAACCGACTGCTGTGGATTATCTATAAGAAGTGTCATATTTTAAGTTATTACTGAGTAAAAATCCCTCCTTCACTCGGTCGCTAATATTGATGCAGTTTTTCCACATATTTAATGCTCACCTTCGGAGAAGGGATTTCGCCATCACAGCATAATGGCACTGAAAAATAGCTCACCACAAATACAGCTGTGATAGAAGTTATGGTTTGCCATCATAAACATTAGCAGACGAAGAGTATTTCTAAGAAAGCCACACATGCTTTGCTTATTATAGCAGAATAAAGTGCCCCATCATAGCAAGGTGTTACTGAAAAATACCCAACTACAAATTCTGTTGCGACAAAAGTTATGGGCTGACATTATAAACAGTAACAGGTGCAGAGTATTACTAGAAAAGGCACACAGTGTAATGCTTACTTATGCAGAAAAGAGGGTCCCATCATAGCAAAGTAATTCTCAAAAATGCCTCACTACAAATACTGTTGTAACAAAAGTTACAGGATTCCATTATAAACATTACCAGGTGCAGAGTATTGATAGAAAAAATGCACACACAAAGTTATGGTTTGAAGTGTTGTGGTTGGCAGGAGAACCAACACCGTGTTACTAGAGGAGGCCGAAAGGCACGCGTTTTAGCTCACGCAGGCTGGCGTGAGGTCTGGAACAGGACAAGGAAATTAGACTTCAGAAAAACGAACGTAGCTGGTGGAATACTTAACTTTAATCCATTAATGACGAACGTCGCTCTTGACGGTAATGATTTGCAATACCAATAGTAACTGATAATGGCGCCTTGCTAGGTCGTAGCAAATGACGTAGCTGAAGGCTATGCTAAACTATCTTCTCGGCAATTGAGAACGTAACTATGCAGTGAACCATCGCTAGCAAAGTCGGCTGTACAACTGGGGCGAGTGCTGGGAAGTCTCTCTAGACCTGCCGTGTGGCGGCGTTCGGTCTGCAATCACTGATAGTGGCGACACAAGGGTCCGACGCATACTACCGGACCGCGGCCGATTTAACAAGGATGGCTTATTACTATAAGAGGCGTTCAAAAACAAACGAGCCAAAGTCTGGAATGGGCAAACCGGTGACAGGAGGGTAATATCGCGGCGTGTGTAACGAAATGTGCTTCCGACCAGAGCGTGGAAGTTCACAGTCCGTTGCTAGAGGGCATGCGTGCATTTCACGTGACTATACAGAGCTAGCAGCAGCATGCATCAATCATCCAACGCTGCTGGTCTCATTACAGACAGTGACATGGAGGCGTCAAAAGCAGGGCAAAGAGGTGTTGTTCGTTTTCTGACAGAGGGAGGAGTAGGATGAACGGACATTCATTGACGTATTCACAAATGTACAGCGAACACTTCATGTCCCTTGCAATGGTCAAGGTGTGGCACATGCACCTCAGGGAAGGACGGATGCCGTTAGCAGATGATGCACGGTCTGGAACAGCACACTGCATTACCGATGACATCGTCCAGCTGGGGGAAGGACTCATTACCCAGATCCGCCGAGTGACAGTGAAATCCATAGTCGCCGTGATAGGGTTGAGCGTGGGAAGTGTTCACACCATCATGAAGGAACGACTGCACGTGCGCAAAGTGTGTGGTCAGTGGGTGCCCCACAGTCTTCAATCATATAAGGAAGCATGTCGAACGGCCCACTGCCTTGCTCATCTGCAGCGCTATGCTAGGTAAGGGAATGCATTACTGGCGCGAGTGGTGGCTGTAGATGAGTCATGGTGTCATCACTTCGAACCAGAAGTAAAACTACAAAGTCTCCAGTGGGCCATCTACATGAGTGCAGGAAAGATTACGCTGACGTTCTTCTTTGATCAAGATGGCCCCCCTTCTGATTCACTTCCTGCAGCACGGGACAACAGTGAATGCCCAGCGTTACCCGCAAATCTTGATGTGGTGTGCGTACTGTAAGACCTTCGGTACACACACCATCAGATTATTTGACTTGTCGCTCTAACGAAGTAGGCGAGTGTCAGCAATATGTCTCGTGGTCTTATCGTGGCGTGTTTATCTTCTGCCGTTAGGTCAGACGATAGAAATGCCACTTGCACGCTTAGAGTAGCAGATTGACGGTGACCAACTTTAAACAGAACTTGATTAATTTTCACACATATTTATTAAAACAATAACAATCATAAACCTTACTTAACTTGATTCTGGATGCTATTTACAATTGACAATCTGAAGTTCCTTTGGTCTTTGTACGTTAATCTTATTCTCACATATCTCTGATACTTGACAAAGTGTCTATACATTTATCTTCATGGCTATGTACAGGAATATGATAATCTTATTAGGCGCTGACTGAAACTTGACTATAGACTGGTACAGACTAATGCAGACAAAGGCAGACTAATGCAGACTGACTAATCGGAGGTCTGTACACTCGTTAAATACCTCACGTGTTCAGGTATCTCTGTGTGAGTGTGATCCACAAGGAGAAAAGGTTCTACATTAGCAGCGATCTCATTGGCTGCGTTACATATTAATACGTGGATTGGCGGAAGCAGAATTTGGTCCATCTCTTAGGCAGCGCCATCTCGTAGTGCAGAGATGGACGAGCGCTGCGCCTGTGCTGTTGTGCTCAACAGGGTGTGCTCTAGTGGGAAAGTTGTGTACGCGCTGACTACGCGGAACTATGTACACAACACTTGACCACCCTTCACCAAGCGGTCAAATCAAAAAAACGACTAGGTTATCTCGCCTTTGGAGTCATTCTGCTCCACAACAATGCAAAGCCTCATACACAGTCGCCTTAAAAAGGATCTGAGGGGCAAACGACTCACCTCAAACGACGCCGTCCAGCTGTATGTGCGGAACTGGTTAACATCGTAGACCTGGGAATTTTATGAGACAGCCATTCACCGCCTTTTGTCACAGTGGGACGAGTGTCTCAACAGCCAGGGTCAATAGTTTTAACATACAAGTACTGGTTACTGTAATTATACCTGAGCATTATTTATGAAGTAATCCTAATTGTAAGTGGTGGATGAAACTTCGTTAATTGTCAAATAAGCTGTAAGCAGATATTAGACATACAACAATTAGAATTGTAACAGTCATAACTGATGAGACAAACAGAGAGAAACAAGTTGAATTATGAGACAGCTTTAATGCATTACAATGCAACATAGCAGAAAAAATATTATAAAAATTCACTGTCACAGGAAAAAAATTCACATGTTATTGGAATTTTTCTTCTTCCAGTATTTTAATTTTCCTCTTAGGGCCATAATCTTTAAATTTTTAATTCTCAGCTCCTTCTGATGTTCTGCCTTCATCATATGTAATTGTGCCTCCTGTACTTCCACTCTCTTCTTGCACACATTTTCAGACCCTGAAGGCCTTGGTTGTACAGGCATCCTGTGACGATGCCATGTATTTTTCGGTGGGCAAACAATTTATTTGGGAGGATCAGGAGACTGCAGACCAGACTACAGCTGGGTGACGTCCACCAGAACATTCTTTGATGTCTCTGTAGTTTGCATTATGTCTTGTGTGTGGAAAGAGCTAGGTTGTGTGCACACTGCTAATTGGACAACTGAAACAGGTGGTGTGTTCTCACTGCACTGCACTCCATATTAACAACATCCACTGCCACAATCACACTAAACTGTGCATCGGAATCATACGCATTCGTTAACAGTTTAATTGAGGAACCAACAATTTCAAGCAGTTTTGCCCGATCATGAATCTTCGTTTTTAGGGTTGGCTTCCCCCATTTGTTTTATACACGCCAACTTTTTCTTATCTGAGATATTTTCGAAGCCTTCTTTTAATATTTTCTTAACAGGTTTTCAGCTGGTCAAAGGATCTTTTTGCCACACCTGAAATGAAATAAATGTTGTAGTTTGCAGTACCATAAATTAATTCTTATATTATTTACATTCATAAGACCATTTTGAAGCTCTTAACTGCAATAAAAACCTAAGATCTACATATGGCTGTTGCTTACATTTCAGTTCATTAAAAAAAAGTGGTATAGACATATATGAAGAATGTGACACAGGCCTAACTGAAAAAGCTATGTTCACATATTTCAACAAGAAAGCTTCCACTAGTCACATAACATTTAGTTAACAGTCGTGCAGCATTAGAGTTTAAATTTAAAACAAACAAAACAATTCCAACCGTAAGTGTACACAATCCTGTCATGTATTTCAGTGATACGCAATTAACACTTTCAAATTTAAAACTAAATAGCCAGAGTGTACCATATCCTATGCTTACGATGAACCCAGAAAGGTTATTAATTTATGAGTAAACCTACCAGAAGTAGAATTAAGTTGCACATCCACATGTGACCACATTCCCTGGATTTCTTTCAAACTGCAGCCGTCAATTTTCTTATCTTCAACAACGGATGCGTCTGCTCCCAAAAGTTCATCTATCTCTTACTTTGAGAAATTAGGCGTTTTTTTTATTCTCCCAAAAAAAACCGAACAGATCAGTAACAAGTTGCGAGGTACGTATAAACACTTCTGCTTGTCTACGGAAAACATGGCAAAGAGAGCAAGTGAAATCACTTGCCAGCGATTCTGTGCAATTTCATCTTTACTAACATCTTTGCATCGCCAGGGCACGTTCCATTGAAATGTACAGAGTTTACCGCGGTCAAATGCACGGTTGGCTGATGACGGTTGCTGACCGGCTATTAACGGTGGTGCACAGCAGGAAAATTTTAAAGACGGTTCCCTTTTAATCATGATCGCGGGACCTTGGTTGCCGTGCTTTTTGAATGGGGTTGGTGCACTAGCCCATTAGTGATAATGTGTACCAATTTTTATCAAAATCTTGGAACGGTACCTTGAAAAGTCTGGATCTAAAAGCTATATGTATTCAGGTCCATCCGTCTTCGAACTGTGTGGAGAGGATGTAGATTTACAACAGAAATATCGCCCTATGAATAGTTTGCTGGGTAAAAGACCTGACACTACGATAGAATGCTCAGTAAAATTCCCAAAAAGAACTGACTTCGGTTTGGAAGAAAAACGTAAATTAGCTCTGGAAAATGTAATAGCAAAGGGAGGGTATCATAAGGCGAGGCTTAACAAGAATATAACACTTTAGGAATATATTGTTGGTGATCTGGTACTGATAAGGGCTCTTCGGAAAATATCTAAAATAGCTGTTGAAATGAAGAAATTTTACGAAATTTTTGAAGGGCCATATGTAGTTAGCAGAATGTCACACCCTAATGTAGTGGAAATAACACATCTAGAGTCCCATGTAGTAATGGGCATATACAATGTAGTTGATTTTAAGAGATTCTGTGGTAATTAACCAAACTCTGGCATGCCTGAATATCAGTTACAAGATGAAATATCTCTCTAGTAAGATAACTATACATTGTGAAACCCAGAGATATGACCATGAAATATAATGTAACTAGCAGTTCTATTAAACTGCTGGGAGAGGAAGTAGTTCTAAGTATTTTGAAATAACATACATGTTTGTAAGCAAAAGGCAAAGGTTGCATGAACCTCGAGATGATGTCGTGTGCTGGCGAATTCTGACATCAGCAAGGCCATTAAAGTGATTACACAGGCAGTGAGAAGCTAATACTATGTGGAGAGCACAGCTGGTGGGTGAAATAGCCCAGCTAGGTGATTATGTGACGTGGCCAGTGTGACGTAATCAGGACAAGTTACGACTGCGACATTGGTAAACATAGCGACCCTTTATGAAGGGTAAATAAACAAACAACATAAAGCTAAATAATTCAATACTACAGTTAATAGTTGCTATTAAGGAATCAAATAAATTAAGAATGAGATCATTAAAAGGGGATAACTTTTCAAGAATTAATGAAAGTAATAGACAGTCACATAATTTTAGAATTGTTTATTATATAATAATTTTTTGAAAAAATTGCTAATTCATGAAGGTAGTTGTTAACTAGAAGTTTTGAATTTTGGGCATTTGGGTGGAACCAGTAGTGTTAGGAGGACAAACCCAGCGTTTAGGAAATGTAATTTATTACTGTTATGTTGGTTCTGAAATAAGTGTCTGTTTTATGTTTTCAAACATCATCTCTTGATGATTGCAACACGTGTAATTGTGAGCACATTTACCAAGATGAAGTGCACCGATAACCAAACCTAATGACCAGTCAACAACCAGAGACGCTTTTGGCATGTGCACAAATTATGGCTGCAATCATCAAGCAATGCAAGCACGTCACCTAGAACCAACAATTTCAGCCAGGCAAATAATAGCGTTTCTCAACAAATAAGTGTGTCAGTGCAGTGATTTGTCAAAAACAATCTTGAGCTGTAAGTGCTCTGTAAATTTCAGTGCTGATCTGTGAAACACCGTAGTAGAAAGAAAGAAAAAAATTCCTGTGCAGTTTTTTTGAAATGTGTTGTGTATTTTGATTTTAAACAGGAAGGCTTTCGTTGCTGTAATTTATTTGATTTCTGGTACCAATTTTTCCATTAACATTAAAATTTCCTAGTGGACTATTTACTACATCACGAACTTCATTCTTGACTGATAAGGTCAGTTTCTCAATTATCCTGATCAATTCGGAGATGCTTTGTGTAACATCTCAAGCTAGAGTTAGTACTACATAGATTAGCTGAATGTCTACATAGAAATTGTATGGGCCCTTTTGGGTTCTTCACACGTTTCCCTGATCTGGCACTGGAAGTGCTGTTGTGTCTACAGGATTTAGAGCAGAGAAAGTTTCTGAGGTCATAGGTAAATTTTTATCTACACAGTCTGTTCATATGTAAAGCATGAGCACTCAAGAAGTCTGTCACAACAGCCAACATCTAACACACTGACATTATTGTACTTGCCACAAAAATTGAACAACTATGAATTATATTTTATGATCACCCTGTTCCTGAAATAAAGTGAGGGCTGCACTGCTGTTTATACTCTCACACACTTATTAAATTTATTAGGTTTACTTTCTATTTTCTGATGTAACTAATGTAATATATTAATTTCGCTTTTTGTTTTGTGCTGTATTGGCATCCCATGTGTAGTTTTTACAATTACAAACCCACTCCATCACGAAAGTCAGACTACGCATGAAAAATGAAAGATTTGTTAAGAGACACTCTCTCTCTCTCTCTCTCTCTCTCTCTCTCTGTCTCTCTCTCTCTCTCTCTCTACTCGTGCAAACCAAATACACATGCACTTTATATTAAAATAGATATGAATTCTAAAATATCAGATAAAAATGTAATATTACATTGTTACTGAGTCAGCTTCAGCTAACTGACCCAAAGTAAGAAAAGAAAAGAATCAAGAAAATGGAGACAACAAACAATATAGTCATAACTGAAATGGAAACAGCAGAGGAAATCAGAAAGCTGAAACAAAATTCGGAGCTAAATAAAGAAATTATATGCGAAATACCTAGGAAGCGTAGGCCGTAAATGATAGTGTATGACATCTCAGTTACCATACCAGACAGTTAATTGTCACTGCACGAACTGAACTCTGAATGACAGAAAACAAATCTTAGAAAAAGCTCGGAGTAAATTAGGTACTAAAGGTAAATACAAAACCCTTAACGCAGTTTGTAACACCATAGCTCTAATGCTGTACGGATTTATTGTGCTTTTGTTTTATTTAATGTTACATCATTGAGCTTCTGTAAATATGTTTGATTGAATAGATAACATAAAATTCTATACTCCTTTCTTTGTACAAACTTCTATGTCGTGATTTGATTCTATGCAAAGTAGTGTATCTGTCATTTAAATTCTTTGTTCAATTTGGAGGGGACAAAACTTACTGTATATAATTGTAATCTGTGTGAATAATTTTATGAAGAAATGTCAGTGTGTGCAAATGTTCTGTTTTATTGAATGAATTTGGTTGCTGTTATGTAAACTGTTGATCCTCACTTAGGGTTCTTAGTTTGTATGTAAAAGGTGTAGTGGTTCCCCTCGGGAACGGAACTGTGTAGCGCGCGCAAATTGTGGTTGGCCTAGGTAGAAAAGGTGGAACAAGAGTCAGTCGGGGGCGAGCTACGAGTCGCGGACGAGCCACCAGTCAGGGACGAACTACCAAACTGTGCACTGCCATGTAAATGTTGCACATTGTGCTGGTCCCGAGAGAGGATTTTTCTGCTCCTTTCCAATGCCTCGGATGGATGGATAAATAGCTGGAACTATTTTGGAATTTTTATCTATCATCGCCACCAAGAAATGACAGAGTCCAGCAATTCTGCCTGTAATTCCACCTACCGACATGCAATCGCCACCACATTGCGCAATCACTGTAATGGAGCACTATAGCAATGTACAGTGAAGGATCAGCTTAATGGATGTGTTAGTGTGATTAAATATAAGGTAACTTATAACTGAATTTATGTACCTACCTTGATTTTTCTCCTTATCATAACACCTCTCAGATTCCTCTCCGTTTGAACTAAAGTGATTTCCGAGTGTCCTTACTGAAAGAACATTAAAGCCCTGTGTTTTGCTAATTGATGCTTCTTGAACATAGTAAAAAGAAAGTTAAAGTGGCAAGAGAATGAATTAAAGTTAACGCTCCTTGCTTAAAATAATTTTCCTAGTAAAACTGCTTATTAATGTGTGTTGTCAACTTCAAATTAAAAGTTCGTAAGACTGAGGCTTATAAAGTACACTCCGTGTACACGGCTTTTCCTCCTCTCGCGTCTGCGACGTTCGCCATGACTGTCTCAATGCGGGATCGCGTTCTGCTTGTAAAGCTGTATTACAAGAATGAGAACTGTGCACACGTCCTTCTGCAGAAGTTCCGGACACACTGAAGGGTCTGGAAAAAGGCGTTGGTCCGTTGACCGCTGAGTCTGGCGAAAATGATTCGAAAATTTGAAAAGACGGGTGTTTTTGGTGTGCAACCTGGTAGAGGGAGGACACTAATTGATTGCACAGGAGGAGACGAGTGCTGGGGTGCAAACATGTAGTGCACGGAGAATTGCCCGGACATTTGACATACCCGGAGCACGGTGCGTAAAATCCTACAAAACATTCTTCTTTGGTATTCATTCAAAGTTACCCATGTGTACGAGTTGCTTCCTGTTGACCTGTCACCAAGAGAGACCTTTGCTTTAGAATTTCTTGCTCACATCGAAGCTGCCAGTGATTGGCCGTGGAAGATTTTGTGGACAGACGAAGCCCACTTCCATCTGACAGGATATGTCAATACACAGAATTGTCAAATATGGACAACGGAAAATCCACACACAAATCAACTAGTACCACTTCATCCTGAAAAGGTCACTGTGCGGTGCGGGTTTACGGCATCATTTATCATAGAGCCATATTTTTTCGAAGAGACAGGTGCTTCCAATCCTGTAACCTGTACCATCACTGGAAACCGCTATGAGTGTGTTTTGCGCAATCACGTCATTCCAGCTCGTCAACAGGGCGGATGTCTTTTTTATGCGAGATGGTGCACCTCCGTACGCTGCAAATCCAGTTAAGCAGCTGCTGAAGAGCCATTTCGGAAATGCTAGAATTACCAGCCGCCATTACCCTACTGTCTGACCGCCAATGTTGTGTTCAGTGTTCCGATTGCAAACTTAGCTACATTGGAGGCACGCATTGCGGAACACATTCTGAATGTGACCTCTGAAACACTTCGACCAGTTGTGTAACATGTTGTTTCTCGATTTGAACTTGTTTCAGACGACGGTGGACAGCGTATTGAACATGTATCGCTCCAGTCACACGAAAATTAATAATCCGATTTGATTTTGATTTTGATTTTTATGTGGTTCTTGACCTTAGGACAGTTAAAAATCAATGTGGTTGATGCTTTTTATGCGGTTTTTGGCCTCGGCACAGTTAAAAATCGATTTTTCCCATCCGATGTGATATGACCTTGCCGTGGTGGATGGGCTTACGTAACTAAGAGTATCACACCTGTACACCCATGCACTCTGAGTAGTACAGTTTTCTTAATGTCAAACGTACAACTCAGGCATTTTTGCATGATTTATTTGTCATTTGTAGTCGACTACTATTATATTATGATGCTTACAGCGCCATCTATTGCTCTATTTTATAACTTTATTTTTCTTCTGCCATACATTTTCCCCCTTCTCCGGTAATATTCCGTTGCAATTTGACGTCATTCTGACCAGTGGTGTTATTTCTACAGCTGTTTGAAAGGTTAACTTTAATTATAATCACCCTGTATATAATTTTGCTTTCGCCTCACATTGCAGAAATACGTGGTTCCAAAGGGCTATCGAGCCTTTCCCTGATTACGAAGCTTACAAATTAAGCCTTGAAACACGCAGTTTGGAGAATATTTTCCAAATGTATTCATCTGGAAAACAATAAAAATCGGTAATATGGTGAAATAAACTGAAAATTGTTGAAAACGGCGATATCACGTAAATCCTGTATGGTGGACCTGTTTATCTTGACGTAAGCCAGCCGGCCGCGGTGGTCTAGCGGTTCTAGGGGCGCAGTCCGGAACCGCGCGACTGCTACGGTCGCAGGTTCGAATCGTGCCTCGGGAATGGATGTGTGTGATGTCCTTAGGTTAGTTAGGTTTAAGTAGTTCTACGTTCTAGGGGACTGATGACCACAGATGTTAAGTCCCATAGTGCTCAGAACCATTTGAACCATTTTTGACATAAGCCAATAGCAGTATAGCTTGTTCAGCGGAATGATGGGAAGGGGGGGTGGGGGGTTCTCCTGCACTGCTAACATTTGCAGCTCATGTTACGATCTGGTCAATAGCTGAGATGGAAATGAGGCAGGGAAGTAATTAGGTTTCATGAAAGCGCAGTACTGCTATGTTCACGATCACATCTAGTACTTCCAGAATGAGATTTTCACTCTGCAGCGGAGTGTGCGCTGATATGAAACTTCCTGGCAGATTAAAACTGTGTGCCTGACCGAGACTCGAACTCGGGACCTTTGCCTTTCGCGGGCAAGTGCTCTACCAGCTGAGCCACCGAAGCACGACTCACGCCTTTCAAAGGCAAAGGTCCCGAGTTCGATTCTCGGCACACAGTTTTAATCTGCCAGGAAGTTTCATATCAGCGCACACTCCGCTGCAGAGTGAAAATCTCATTCTGGAAACATCCCCCAGGCTGTGGCTAAGCCATGTCTCCACAGTATCCTTTCTTTCAGGAGTGCTAGTTCTGCATGTTTCGCAGAAGAGCTTCTGTAAAGTTTGGAAGGTAGGAGACGGATACTGGCAGAAGTAAAGCTGTGGGTACCGGGCGTGAGTCGTGCTTCGGTAGCTCAGTTGGTAGAGCACTTGCCCGCGAAAGGCAAAGGTCCCGAGTTCGAGTCTCGGTCGGGCACACAGTTTTAATCTGCCAGGAAGTTTCACATCTAGTACTTATTTGTAGCTATGAATATGAAATGAAATGACATTAATGCCATAGGTTAAAGTGAAGCTGTTCACTGCGTAAAGGCTAGTGTAGTACTATCTAGTGTCAGCTGATACAGACAGGCAAGCACGGTGGAAGGCGTCGCGAAAACGTCTGAATTCTGGGCAGTACTAGGGGACACTGCCTCGAGGAAAGTTGGTCATGCTATATGGTATGCTCATGTTACGCGAATACAGTGGTCCTTCGCGTACGAAGTACGAAACTGCAAGGGCACTTGACACAAACGTTTACGTATAATGCGAGTCAGTTGCTTGGATTGCCGCTACATGAGTGTGGAAGTATATGGAATGGTATGTTACACGTCAACTAATTTCATGTAGATACGGAAGCTTTTCGATTTTAAATTAAAGGAAAGAAAGACAGAAACAGCGAGTTACGTGTGAACAGTCACACTTTTTCATTTACATCCTATAAACTGGAAACTAAACGTGTAAGTCACACAAACATAACTCGACACACGCCAATCACACTTCACAGTTTACCCGACAGAACTAAACAATAAGTGAAAAAAATAGTCTACTGACTCTTCCACTAATACCTTCACAGTGATGTAATTTTATCGATTCTCCTGGAGTATTACCAAAGTAAGTCTGAAGAATTTTTGAACATTTCATTCTACGTAATTCTTCACTTTTCAGATTATGCAGCAAAAAACACATATTCTAGAAAATCACCTTACTCCGACTACATTCATTCTTTCGCTGTAACACACAGTATTTATGATTATTTTAGGTCTGCAACGCTACAACATTTCAACATCTGACACTTCACATTTTTATTGCCACTTCTTAGGAACTACCATTGATCCAACTCCTCAATAATATAAAAAAAAAGTCTTCCCAAGCATCAGTTAAATCTTTTTTTCAAAGTAAAGTAGCAAAACTGGAATCACCCAATAAAGACGTCACAGAAAGTGGTGAACATATGTTAGAAATGCAGGAAACTCTAGTTTCACTTCTTGTTCTCAGTCTGATGTAGTCAGTTCAGAAGGTATGTACGATTTATTAACGTTAATTCATTTCCAACTCCCTCTGTAAAAAAAAGACATATCTTCATTTATTGAGAGAACTAACGCAAGCGATACTGACAGATTTGAATTATTAAGTAATATATGGGTAATTATGTTGAGGAAGAAAGCATTTGTAGTGGACTGTCGCATAACATGCTAAATACTTGCAATTTACAGAGCAATTTACATCAACAAGCAATAGACTGGGCAAACCCGTTTATCTCTGGGAACTAGTTCACTGGTGATCTTGCCTTTCGGGAACCGTTCATTTTTATTTCTTCATCGTTCCTTTTATATCTAATTGTGTGCTATACGGATTTCTCATAAATTTCACGAAAAAATATCAAAGACTCATAAGTATTACTTCTGCACGATAAATTCATTGATTGTATTATGTAGACAAGCTGTTCATTTCAACTTCCGTAGCTGATTGCGTTCTCAGAACGCATCACATTACACATGTGATGTGACAGGACGGTAATAGAGATAGGAACATGCGCGTTGGTTTAAAATGAGGCCGCGTTCATTGTCAATACCGTACGGCAGATGGAATTTTACCGCCAGTGGCGAGAATGAAAACTGTTTTAAATAATTAAAATGGGGACGTTTTCCTTACTTGAACAGCGTGCAATCATTCGTTTTTTGAATTTGCGTTGTGTGAAACCAATTGAAATTCATCGACAGTTGAAGGAGACATGTGGTGATGGAGTTATGCATGTGTCGAAAGTGCGTTCGTGGGTGCGACAGTTTAATGAAGGCAGAACATCGTGTGACAACAAACCGAAACAACCGCGGGCTCGCACAAGCGGGTCTGACGACATGGTCGAGAAAGTGGAGAGAATTGTTTTGGGGGATCGCCGAATGACTGTTGAACAGATCGCCTCCAGAGTTGGCATTTCTGTGGGTTCTGTGCACACAATCCTGCATGACGACCTGAAAATGCGAAAAGTGTCATCCAGGTGGATGCCACGAATGCTGACGGACGACCACATGGCTGCCCGTGTGGCATGTTGCCAAGCAATGTTGATGCGCAACGACAGCATGAATGGGACTTTCTTTTCGTCGGTTGTGACAATGGATGAGACGTGGATGCCATTTTTCAATCCAGAAACAAAGCACCAGTCAGCTCAGTGGAAGCACACAGATTCACCACCACCAAAAAAATTTCGGGTAACCGCCAGTGCTGAAAAATGATGGTGTCCATGTTCTGGGACAGCGAGGGCGTAATCCTTACCCATTGCGTTCCAAAGGGCACTGCAGTAACAGGTGCATCCTACGAAAATGTTTTGAAGAACAAATTACTTCCTTCACTGCAACAAAAACGTCCGGGAAGGGCTGCGCGTGTGCTGTTTCACCAAGACAACGCACCCACACATCGAACTAACGTTACCCAACAGTTTCTTCGTCATAACAACTTTGAAGTGATTCCTCATGCTCCCTACTCACCTGACCTGGCTCCTAGTGACTTTTCGCTTTTTCCAACAATGCAAGACACTCTCCATGGCCGCACATACGCCAGCCGTGCTGCTATTGCCTCAGCGATTTTCCAGTGGTCAAAACAGGCTCCTAAATAAGCCTCCACTGCTGCCATGGAATCATGGCGTCAGCGTTGTGAAAAATGTGAACGTCTGCAAGGCGATCACGTCGAGAAGTAACGCCAGGTTCATCGATTTCGGGTGTGTAGTTAATTAGAAAAACAATCGGAGGCCTTAGAACTTGAATGCACCTCGTATTTCAGGCGGAACTGCGCAAGTATTTCGGCGACATACAACGACAGAAGTGCAAAGCTGAAGATAAATTAAGGAGCAGGGCACAGTGCCCATGAGAAACTACAGCATCCTACATTGGTTCAAATGGTTCAAATGGCTCTGAGCATTATGGGATTTAACAGCTGAGGTCATCAGTCCCCTAGAACTTAGAACTACTTAAACCTAACTACTCTAAGGACATCACACACATCCATGCCCAAGGCAGGATTCGAACCTGCCACCGTAGTGGTCTCACGGTTCCAGACTGACGCGCCTAGAACCGCACGGCCACAGCGGCCGGCCATCCTACATTCAAGACGTCTTGGAGCTGTTTAAAATAGTGGATCCTAGAATGAAGGAGGCAGATAAGGTTGCACATCTCATGAAGGGTGCTGCTGAGGACATGTGTCAGCCCTACTCCTGAAGGAGGTTTCAAGAGATGACGACTTCATAAAATGGTTCCAGTATATCGAAAAATTTATCAAAAAAGAATTACACGCAAGAAGTTTGGACAGCTTCCAAACGTCGTATCGATGTCTGTGATGGAGGAAGCAACTGATTTCACAAGTGTTCTTCGTCAGATAGTGAGAGAGGAAGTTCAGAAGGCACTTGGATTGCACGGCGAGCATAAAACTGAGACGCTTGAAGAGGTCATGCGGGAGGAAGTGGAACAGACATTGAACCCAATCTCTCGTCATTCACTTCCCTTTAAAACAGTGAAAAAGTTGAGATCCTACAATGCCGCATGAGGAAGACTAACGTCTGGAGGACCCAGGATAACCAACCAGTATATTTCCACTGCGGACGATCGGGACATGTGGTGCGCTATTGTCGAGAACGGTGGCGGATATTTGATGACGCCCGAGCCAGAAGACAGCAGACCGATCTTAGCTGACGCCAACTCGAGGCGACGAAGATGAACAAGAAGATGTGGGTGCAGGACGACGTTGGTCACCATCACCGCAAGCTAGCCGCAGAAGAGGACGCTCTCCAACACGCCGATCAAGGTTTCCATCGCCGTTTAGAAGCTCCAGCCGATCACCTAGCCGCCACAACCTGGAAAACTAAAGGGTGCGACCCTCCTTGGAGGTGAGGCCGCCGAAGGGAAGAATCCACTGCCGCCGATCGCTACAAAAATGATTGGAAACTACGTCGATATCCTCATGGATGGCAGACCAGCCCAAGCTCTTGTGGACTCTGGAGCATCATATTCAGTCATTTCGGAGAAGTACCGTCGCCAGTTGCAGAAAACCGTACTCATCGACAGCAAAACATCTCTGCTGAAGGTGGCTAATGGGAAATATGTAGAACCTACAGGAAGATGTACCATTCGTGTGGATATAAGTAGCCATACACAGCCCTTAGAATTCATCGTCTTACAAGAGTGTAGTGATGATGTAATTCTCGGATGGGACTTATCGAAAGCTTCTCATGCTATTATAGATTGTGGTCTCTCGAAGATCATGCTAGACGAGATGAGATACTGTGGACAGGAAGATGTGCATCCAAGTGTGTGGAGACTATGTGTGCTGGATGAAGTGATCATTCCTGCAGTCAGCACTAAAAAGGTAACTGTCATAGGACATGTCATGCATCAACCCATAGATCTTGTAGTGGAATGTAAGAGAAGCATACCACTGGAGAATAACTTGGTCATCTCAGTCTCTGTCGTCTCGTTTAAGAACGGATTCGGTGAATTGTGGATAGTTAACTGTCGCCGAGAAGCGTAGATCCTTCCAAGACGCCTGTGTGTAGCAAACGCTGAGCTGTTAATTGCAGAACACCTGAGCGTCATAGAAACCCCCTATGCCGAGTCTGTGGGCGAAATTAGCGCTACCACTACGAGACAAGATCTTCTAGCTCTACTATCACCAAATTTCACTAAGGCGCAACAGAAGGAGCTACTTGCCATTCTTCAAGAGTTCTCTGAATGCTTCAATCCACAGGTGAAGAGAAAATTAGACAAATCGACGGTGAAGCACCGGATTACCACTGGAGACTATCAACCAATAAGCCAGAGAGCATACTGTGTGTCTACAACGGAACGTCGAATAATTCGCGACGAGGTAGAGGAAATGATGAAGAATGACATCATTCAGCCTTCGCAGAGCCCATGCTCGTCACCAGTGGTCCTCGTCAGGAAGAAGGATGGCAGTTGGCACTTTTGTGTTGATTACAGGAAGCTTAATAAGATAACTAAAAGGGACGTTTACCCTCTTCCACGAATTGAAGATACACTAGATTGTCTGAAGGGGGCTAAGTTTTTCTCAAGTACGGACATGTACTCGCGATAGTGGCAAATCGAAGTAGATGAGACTGATCGTGAGAAAACTGCATTCATCACCCCTGTGGGCCTGTATGTGTTTAAGGTAATGCCGTTTGGTTTGTGTAATGCACCAGCAACTTTTGAACGGATGATGGAAAATCTTCTACGTCACCTGAAGTGAACGATGTGTCTTTGTTATTTAGATGACTTACAGCGTTCTCAGAGACATTTGATGAACATATAAAAAGACCGAGGGCCGTTCTTAAGTGTCTCCAACAAGGTGGACTCAAACTTAATCCAAGAAAGTGTCCCTTTAGAGCCAAAGAAATCAAAATACTTGGACACCTTGTGTCAAACGATGGTGTGCGGCCAGACCCAGAAAAGGTGAGAGCTATAACGGAACGTCCTATTCCTAAAAGTATTAGAGATGTGAGAAGCTACCTCGGATTATGTTCTTATTACCATCGTTTTATCACAGACTTTTGTATCAAAGCCAGGCCACTCAAAGAGTTGTTAAAACCTGATACTAAATTTATCTGGGGCGGTGTTCAACAAGATTCTTTCGATGAGCTGTGAAAAGCTCTGACGAATGACCCTGTACTTGGTCTGTATGATGACAGAGCACATACAGAACTACACACAAACGCCAGTGGGTATGAGATCGGTGCTGTTCTAGTGCAAATTTCAGATGGAAAAGAGAAGGTTATCGCCTATGCTTCTAGGACACTTAAAAAAGCCGAAAGAAACTACTCAACTACAGAAAGATAATGTCTTGCTGTGATCTGGGCCATTTGCAAATTTCGACAGTATCTCTATGGAAGGCCATTCACAGTTGTTACAGACCATCATTCACTTTGTTGAATTACAAGTCTTAAGGATCCAACAGGACGACTCGCCAGGTGGGCACTAAGTCTTCAAGAGTATGACATTGCCATAGTGTACAAAAGTGTAAGAAAACAAGAAGATGCCGATTGTCTCTGAAGAACTCTTGTGCAAGAACATCACGACTTTGATGTAGATAGTGACTGTCTCGCTGCATTCCAGGATATTTATGTTGAGCAGAAGAAGGACGCCAAGATATCTCAAATCACGCTTGCCTTAAATCGGTCAGAGGATGTGATAGGACAATTTAAGGTAGTTAATGGATTGCTTTGCAAGAAAAACTTTGATCCGTTTAGAAAGAGGTGGCTACCAGTGATTCCTAACCCATGCTCTTAGATGTTGCACAGCAATTCCATGACACACCTGAGGCTGGATATTTAGGACTTATTAAGATATACGATAAAACCTACAAACAAACAGATCGCCTGGCAATGGGCTCAGACCTTTCCGGATTGTTATCTGAAATATTTATAAGTAACTTAGAAGACAAAATCCAGAATTCCAATCACAACCCAAAATAACATTACCACTACAGATATGTAGATGATAACACCATTTTAATCAAATGCACAAAACATGAACTCAATGAATTGAATCAATTATTCAACAACTTCCATGAAAACATAAAATGAAATAAAGAATAGCTGGCCAGAGCGGCTGTGCAGTTCTAGGCGCTACAGTCTGGAACCGAGCGACCGCTACAGTTGCAGGTTCGAATCCTGCCTTGGGCATGGATGTGTGTGATGTCCTTAGGTTAGTTAGATTTAATTAGTTATAAGTTCTAGGTGACTAATGACCTCAGAAGTTAAGTCGCATAGTGCTCAGAGCCATTTGAACCGAAGAATAACTGACATCAGTTTGAATACCACAACACATACTACAATTCATGACTTCTCTTGTCACCCCACAGCCCATAAAATGGCAGCATTCCGGTACAGGATCAACAGAGCTATCCAACTACCACTCTCTGAAGACAAATTTGAACAAGAAATTGAAATAATAAAACAAACGACTATTGCAAATGGTTATAACAGCTCCATAGTAGACACCCTGGAACACTCAATAGTGGCAAAGCAATCACATCACAAAAAAATACAAAAAGTACACAACATTTTCCTGACAATCCCCATTCTAGGTAATGTTTCATATCCGACTCTCAATGTCTTCAAACGAAAAGGCATAAGCACATCTTTACCACAGACAACGAGATCGGACAGAAGTTAGTAGTAGATCAACCTATGTGCTGCAACACACTGCATTGTTGCCAAATTTATTCAAGATGGCGGCGATGACGTCATCCTAGATGGCGGTATGTAGACTTGGCAACAGTGCTTGACCTCATCCAAGATGGCGGATTTTGGCGGGTAAATAGGCCAATTGTGCTATGTCCACTAACCTAACCTCCAAAAAAAATGGCGGGAAGTTTGAATTTTTGGGGGGAGAATAAAGCCATTGTGCATTGTCCACTAACCTAAGCCTCCAAAAAACAGGATAATGCATGCAAATGCATGCGAAACCGTACTTGTCTTTATTATTATTCATTATTATTGATTATTATTTATTAACATTCATTATCATTTATTATCATTCATTATCATTTATTATCATTTATTATTATTTATTATTATTGACCTGTCTCCACTAGAAAATTCCCTCCAAATTCAAATTTCATCATGATAATGGCTGCAAAACCTTACTTTTGTTTATTATTATTCATTATTATTAATTATGATTTATTAACATTCATTATCATTTATTGTCATTTATTATTATTATTATTATTATTATTATTATTTATTTATTTATTATTATAGGCCTACCTCCACTAGAAAATTGCTCCAAATTCAAATTCGAACACGATAATGTCTCGAAAACTGTACTCCTGTTTATTATTATCATTTATTATTTATTCAAGATATCCGATTTTCTCAGTGAGAAAGCCATTTTCCTTACATCCATAACAAAAATCTATCACAAGTTCAAATCCCAACAGCATAATCGATCACACGTACGAACTTTCTCAGTCACTTATATTTTCTCACTGGTAACCTATCAGAATCGTGTCAGATAATAAATTGCACTTATAGTAACCTAAGTCACATCCTTTGATTTTGCAGGGGGAAGGGACTGAAGACTTTATTTGAAGCAGAACGGTGATCACTTGTTCTGCAACACAATCAGTACACATCTTTGATATCACAGTGCAGCTGCCACGAAGTCTGCGCTCCAACTGAATTAGTTCAAATCGTCGCCACCCTGTGACCCCGCTGGCCAGTGCGCAGACCCACTGCCGACGCCTGTCACTTGCGGCAGCCACTCGCACTGGACTGCCGTCTATTTTTTTTTTTTTTTTTTTTTTTTTTTTGGTTCGTGGTGCTGGTCTGATCAACTTCGTTGATTTTCACTTCTGTAGGGAATGGAAGAGATAAAAATTTTCTCTTTATTTATTTATTCTTCTTTCAGCTTTAGTTTGGGCACACAGAAGGGTCCTTTAACTCGCTGCTTTTGGTGTGTGTTTGAAAACATGTGTGTAGAAGTGCTAAAGGACTATATGTCCTTAAATTATGCAGAATTACTTAGGGATAGCATTTACGGAGGCTCAAATACTATCTCCTTCGGTACATTATACTTGTGGTTGCATAAAGGTTCTACCATATCTACTGTGGTGAGTTGTGGTGTACTGTCACGTATCATGTCCAACTTTCGAAATAAGGTTCGTGCCTTCTCCTTGACCTTGTCTGAAAGGTAAAATTCGCTTAAGGCTCGATGAATGTCATGATTTCGGATCCACCATTGGGCTCCAGTGATCCATCGTAGGCATCTGCTTTGTACAACCTGTAACTTCTGGTAGTTAGTGGCACACATAGTACCCTAAGAGGTCGATCCATACAAAATAGATGGTTTGACTGTGGCATGGTACAGCTGGAGTTTCATGTATTGGCTGAGGTATGACCTCTTCAGAAATGGGAGGAGAGCTCCCAGCATTTTGAGGCCAGACGTCTACTTCTCCATAATGTGATGACTATACAACAGTTTGGCCTCCAGATGCACTCCCAGGTATTTTACAGTTGTTGCCCAGGGGAGTGGCTGCTCTGATATCCGTAGGCATTCATTGACAATGGGTCTCCAACGTGTTAAGACAATAACTTTGGTTTTCTCTGCATTGACCGTTATTTTGTTCATGTGGGTCCAGTGGTCCACTAAATCTAGTTGGCGCTGCATCCGTGTGACGAGGTGGTCCATTCTGGTGCCTGCAGTCAGGACCGCTGTGTCGTCGGCATAGAAACTGGCAGTAACATGTGGCATCGTCGGGAGGTCGTTAATATATAAATTAAATAGCAGTGGAGATATGACTGATCCTTGTGGAAGTCCTTCAAGGACAGGCCGTGTTGTTGAATTCTTGTCATCAATGTGAACATATAATCTGCGATCCTGAAGAAAATTGTCGAGAAGTTTTAAATAGCAGTCTGGTAGGGGAGTGGTACGTCTGAGCTTGACAATCAAGTTGCGTCGCCATTCCTTATCGTACGCCTTCTCTGCATCGAGAAAGACTCCAATAGTATGTCATTTCTTGTTAAAACTGTCTTGGTAGATTCCGTGATGTGCAGTAGTTGTAACTCAGCCGATAGCTTCGCCTGGAAGCCAAACTGCTCCGGTCGGATGATGTTGTGTGCCACAAGGATGTCCAGCATGCGTTTCAGTAGGACACGTTCCAGTACCTTTCACTGATTCTATCTGTTCCAGGTGAGGAGTGTTTGCTATACTTGGTAATCCTCCGGCGTTGTCAGCCGGGGCATAGTGTTAGTCGGGGCATCCCGAATAGCTTCCCATTCCGCCACTGTGTCCTCCTCTGCACGGTGGAGTGCATCATCTCCATCCTCCGTGGGGGCATAGTCATCTGTTGTTGGTATGTATCTGCATACAGCTCCGCCTGCGCCAGTGAGTCGTACAAGAGGCCATGGGGTCCTCGAATTGCCCTTTTGGGGGGTTGTTGATGTCTGAGACTTTTAACTATTCGCCATTCATCTTTGGTGCGTAATAGAGAGTTGTCCATTTTGATTTCCCACGTGTGTTGCTTCCAGTCCTGAATCTTCAGCAAGAGTTCTCAGGTTAGTCTGTGAGTCTCCCGTCTATCGTCCAGACGGCGGTAACAGACCCATCGTTTCCGAAATCGATTGCGCCTTGTCTTAAGTTCTTGCAGTGGTGGTGGAAACTCGTCGTAATTGACTTCTGGTTGCAGGTGCTCCGTGAGTGCTTGTTGTTTCACACTGTTAATCTTTTTCGTGACTACTGCGACTGCCACATCAATCGCTTCTCTGGTAGTAACAACCTGGGTTGGTTGCACATTGTTGTTGAGGTACGTTTGGAACTGCTGCCAGTCGTAAGTTCTTGTCGGAGATGTAAGAAGTCCGTGAATTCTATTTTCTTCAGATCAGGCCGTTGTCATTCCAAATGCAAAAGTTAAGATTCCTCGTGTGATGCCGTCTATCCATTTAGGGTGTTTGAAAAGCTGTCAGTACGCTTTCTACAAGCGAAAGTATAGACGTCAGCTTCTGCTGGAGGGCGGTGAGTAGTTGAAGAATATCTGTTAACGCTGGTGTAAAGGTGGTAGACCAGGCAGATGATGTCTCCGCTGGTGTTGGCGTCGGTGGATGGGCCTGTATTGTTTCGGAGTAAGAGCGCTGTTGTCTTGTCTGTCGTAGAGTCACTCTGGGTGCCGGTTGTGGTCGAGAGGCGATTGTTCCCACAGGGAGAGGTGTCGCTTGTTGTTCTGTGGCCGGAATCGCTGCCATGGCGAGTTCTTAACAATTATAGACCGTTGTGGGGTCGACTTCTTTGGTGTCCTTCTAGTATATTTCCGTAGGAGTTCTTGAAATTTGGGGCAGCCACGGAAGGTCGCTGGATGTTCTTGTTCACAATTGGCGCACTTTGTGGGCGCCGTCCTAGGATGGGTACAATTCGATGATTTATGGGATCCACCGCAGCGGACGCAGCATGCTGGCATGCTGCAGTAGTTCGCTGTATGCTCGAAACGTTGGCAATGTCGGCACTGGACTGGTCCTTCTTTACAATTATAGGTTTCTATTATCACTCGTGTGTACAGCAGGTATTTGACATCATATATCTTGTCACTGTCTTTTCCGGTTGGGAGGGTGACTCGGTACTCAGGTTGCGGTATCAATTGTTTCGTCTTCTCGTCGCGTTCCTTAAATTGGTAGACTTGTAGCACTTTGAAGTCTTTTTCCTTGAGGGCAGAATAAAGTTGTTCTTCGGTAACTTCCACCGGAAGGCTTTTGACAACTACTTTCAGTTCCCTGTCGTCTGGTGCTTGATGCGTAAAATAGGAGAAGCTGTAGTTTGTGAAGAATTTTATTGCACGTCTTTGGTCTTCGAAGGACTCAAAGTGGTATTTGATGCGGTCCTTTTGGTATTTAGCTTTAAGGTTGCCCTCAAGAAGTCCGTTGAGCGTTTCATTGAGGTGAACGTAATCCTTTGTGTAATAAATTGTGACTGGGGGCACTTTGCGAAGCACATTCTTGTCTCTGTCCACGGCTTCTGCGGCATTAGAAGTTTGTGCCTGTGGCTTGTCGGTGGTTGATGGAGGCGCAGCTTGAGGTGTCAGTGGGGCGAATCGGTTCGTTGTGGGGATGGTCTCCGTTCGTCTCTTAGCCGGGTTGGCTAAGTCCTTGGCTAATGCGTTGCTTCTGCGCCGTTTGTTGTGTACGAGCGTAAAGTCCCCCTCTGCGTGAGGGGAGTCGTTGTCGTTTTCTCCTGGAAAGGACGCTGCCATCTCCGCGTCGTCGACCGATTGGTGGGAGTGCTGTGATTCGACATGAGTCCACAGATGGAGATGCCAGACAGGTGTCATTATCCTGCTCTTGCGTTTCCCGAGTGTAGCGGATAAGGCGTTGTAGGTCCTTCAGCGTTTCTTTGTCCTCCTCCCGACATATATCGAGTGTTCTGGCGTAGTCCTGGCGGTCGTCTTCATTTCTGCGTCCGTCGTGGTGTGATGTATGGCCGACGTCCGAATACTGTTTCGGCGTGTGGTGTGTAGTCTTCTGCGGTCGAATAGCGCCTGTCGATCGTCGTTCTATCCTGTCATGAACCGGTGCCGTAGCCTGGGTGGTCAACTTGGGATCCGTCCTGTGTGGAGCGACCGCTAAGGCGTCCGGCGGCCAGGTCTACCAGCGGCCGACTCCGGCGCGTCCGAGGCGGCTGCGGGGTCGCGCGCGCATCGTCCTCGCTCGTCGGCATCGCGAACTCAACTGTGTCGCGGACTGCCGATGCGCTGGGAGCGGCCAGCCCTAGCCGCGGGCCCAGCGACCGCTCCCACGTAGTAAACATGTTTTCGCTGGACATGCTGGAACTTGCCGAGTTTGACGTCACAGCGGTCCCTTGTCCGCTCACCACGTGTATTCGTCGCCTCCGCACGTTTCCCACCAAAATTGTTTGCCTCGGAGCTGAATCACATAACGGTCGGCCGTTCCCTGCCACACTTTTGGCGCCAAAGTTGTTTTCCTGGGCACGTTCAGATCTGTCGATGCGGACCACTCACCGTCCACCACATGTCCTAGTGCGAGCGAGAACGCAGTGCTACACTTTTGGCGCTAAAGTTTGCTCGACAGTGGAATCCGCCAGGACTGTATAACAGCACGTTTGGTCGGCAATAGAACACTCGCTAATTGACTCTTTCTCGCGCGCGCGTTATAACTGGACACTTGCCGCTCCGCCGCCCCCTTACGTCACACACCCTCCATACGTGCGATGGACATAGTCTTCTGTAAATATGCTAACTCCCACATCGCTCATCAAACCTATCAATTACCTAAGTACTTAATCCCAATTCAGTCAATTTTTTCTTGTTGAGTTCGTATTATACTGTATGTCTACTGTAGCAGCGATACATATGAGTTGAATACTGTATTTGATGCTTTTCAGGAGGACAGAGAATCATTCACGTCTAAACTTACTCACATCTTTGTTAAAGGATAACAGAGAGTGTACGGGATGATCGATTGAGATAGAGCTGTAACTAGGTACGATTTAAACGTTGACTCGTTTATTCTAGAAAAGGACAAGTTGCTGAAGGTCAATTTTTTTCCTGTGTTCTATTTGGATGCTTTAGTCGCGTGATATAGCCTGCGTTCTAGTCGTATGCAGCTACGTGTTCCGTATGTGGTTTAAAGCACTGTTTACTTGCGATCGTTAACGGTGAACCCGTCGGTCATCAGAGGACTTCCATCTCATATGTGATGATAGTTGACACATGCCTCTAAATGCACTTTGATTTACGCGATCCCCACTCTGTCGCATGCTTGGTGTAAAATAGAGACTTCAGCGTCATAACTACGTTAGCTGTGGGTATTTGTGAGGGGCTGTAATCATTGTGTACACACTTACCTGACAGATGGGCTGTTTACAGAGTTCGTGACAAGATGACTTGTAATTTGCATATGTTGGATGCTGCTGTTATGCTTATCTATTTGCTTGTAGGATGTACCGCCTGCTACTAACTATCATTTTTATATAGACCTGATGGAGTAATAGTATAATCTCTGACTCGTGATTGGACGTGATCAGTGGGCACTAGACGTGTCCGCAGGGCTATATTGCCTCGTATCATACAAAGGAAAAGTTTTACGATTGGGGGAGAGATGGCTCAACGTAGCGGAACCAGGGAGAAGACTGTATGTCTGACAGGATGGAAGAGTAGGCGATCTAAGATTATCGCCCGTTTTTAAGTGCTGAATGTTCTAGTCTTAGGAGTGCGTGTGTTTATGTTCTGTCTCTCTCTCTCTGTCTCTCTCTCTCTCTCTCTTATCAGAACTTTCGATGCACTGATCCTAGACTCTATAACAATACTTTACACATAATAGATTTGATGATTTACGTAAAAATACGTCGAACTACGTTGTGTATAAATATCACTCCGTTCTTGTTCTTCTTAAGCGTATGCTATTAAATTGAGGCACTTTGAGATCCATTATTATAGATCGATATGGTGTGCTAAGCTCGAAGAGTTGGTTACCTTTCGAGAAATGTGGTGCACTTGGAGGGGTTAGGACTAGGAAAGCTCTATTCAGTCAAGAGAGGTGGAGTGTAGCTGTATTCATCTGCTCGGTTTAGTAATAATTGGGTAGCGATGTTGTGGGGTAGGTTGGTCAGTGCCGAGGTGAGGATGGTCTTTTAACATAAGAGGGCGAGATTGCTCTGTGAGCGCCATAGGCAGAGAGATTGATCGAGTACTATGCGCGAGGTCTTAGAAATATGTATAGCGTTGTCTGGTATACTTTGATCGTTTTTATGTGTTCGAGAATTAAATGTGAATGGACGTGCTGAGCAGTCATCTATGAATGTTCGCAATGATACATGCAAAGTAGAGGACATATGGTTTAGCTATGATACTGAAATTAGGAAAACAAGCTGTCACATGATTGGCCAGTGTTGGATTTACTGTAAAATTTGTCGCGATATCAGCTGTGATGGATAACATTACAGTAGATTTATGGTGTCTTATCCATCCCATCCGTGCATTGGGTACAACATAATGATTGACTGACAATGCTTGTTTGAGTTGGGGAACAAATTTTGATTGATGGACCGCAATTTCCGGGGTTGCTAGCACCGAAAACGGTGATCCCATACTTGTGTGCAAAAATGACCAATCACTAGAACTGGAACGCAGAGTTATAAACTATTCGGTCTCTGCGACATATGAGTTTAAATGTAGCGGTGGTCGATCAGTTTCGAGGGATAGTTTGGAAAGTCGCCACAACGCCACCAGGCTCTTCTAGTTTGCTTGTGTTGTGGCTGTCCTTTATTTAAAATCATTCAATGTTATGCTATCGACTGACAGAATATGATTTACAAGGTGCAAGGTATAGTTTCCTGTGAGAGGCCGTGTATCAGTCAGTGTTGATGTCTGTTTAGAATCAGACACGGTCTTTCAAGTCGCGGCAGAAAGACGAAATTTTCGGCAGTGTGCAAAAGCATGTTAGAAAATACTGTTTGAACAAGGGTCAGAGGTAGCTTCTCATTCGCTTAGAGTATGGGTGATTAAACTTTAAAGTGGTCTCTGCAGCGTGTGTGTATTTCATATGATCTTGTTCATATAGGCATCTGCAGTTTGAGGTGTCCGACTTGGCGAGCTGTTAGCAATTCTTGGATGGTCGCACTCTGAGTTATTCGGGGCGAGTATTGTGAATTCCGTTTGTCCGCACTGGAGGTGGATCGCATTAATGCCTTCGTGACTTGTAAATATGATTAGCTTTTATAGCTGGTAATTTTTTTTCACTGTTTGATGGTAGACAATAAAGATGATAGGGTGTTGACGATCTGTTGTACTTGCATCTAGTTTAGGGCGTACAACATTGCGCGCGTTTCCCGCGAATGGTGAAAACAAGATCCTGTTGAAGTACCTGAGGTCGTTCTGTCTATAGACAGGCTGCAGAAGGTAATAGATATGTCTTTCTTTGACTTAAATTGTAGAGATCAGATGGGTGAAGATAAATGCATACTCGTCTATGATTAGAAAGGGAGAATGCTTTTTTTATTATGATGTGAGTTTTGGAAGGAGTGAATATGGTTTTATATATGTGAGTGGAAATTGTCAGCGATGGGTGAATGACGTCAGGTTTGCTGGCTGCGGGAGACATTGCGTACATGTCCTGCTGGAGATGCAAGGGGGAGATAGAGATTTGCACTATTCAGGAGTCCATTTGTGCACTGTATGTCGTTAGACAATAGCTGGAGAGCAGGTATAGAGAGAGCCCACTTCAGCATGCTGGTCCTGGGGCTGAGTAGACGGCTGTTTAGATGGACAGATATGTGGCTTTGACATGCCGCCGGCGGCGCTCGGACGCTCACTTTGTAAGGCGCTATGGGATTAGTTTGAGCATTTAGTACTTGTTTTGGTGGTTATTGAATTAAGAACTGTAATATTGAAGGTCATGTCCTCAGCGGTAACGCTGTGTAACTGAGTAAGAGTGTTTACGTATTGCCCCCAGACCTGATGGATGAGTTATTAGATAAGAGCAAGTGATAGTTGTTGAATGATGCTGTGTGTTCGTATATAGGAGTCTCTAAACGACGGCGCGAGATTTTTTTATGTGAAAATTTAAGCAATCTATAGATAGTGATATTCGGCCGCTAGTGACAACAGTTAAGAGCGGAAAAATAGGTCCAAATCGAGCGCTGGCAGAATGTTGCGGCAATGGTAATAATATTTAATTCAATGTGTAGGTGGTAAATGTGAACCAGGCTTTGAATATTGGTGTGAGTGTCGTATGTGCTTAGTGCTCTGTATAAAAGGTTGACTCTTTAATTGCGTTTGGTATTTTGGGGTGTGTGTAAAATTAATTTTACTGTTGAAAGTGCGTGAAAGATGAGCTGATTGCTGTTTAGATAGAGGCTATGTTTGTAATTCGAAAAGAGGTGATGAGAATGGTAAATTGATTGATGGACATGGTTTGTGGGGTGATATATGAATCTCTAGATAGGGTTGAGGATGTTTGCGTATGTTGATGGTGGGATGGATGTGAGGTTAGGTGTGGTGGGAGGAGTAAATAAGATCTTTTTTTTTAAATGTTGTAAAGTAAGAATAATATTGAGAAGGTTTTAGATGTTTGGTCAGGCGACAAGGCGAGAGCAGGGATGTGTAGTTATGTTTAGTTAAAGAGCCGTGTAATGTCGTGTGAGGAACAATGCGCAGTATGCTACAGGGTCATAGGAGGTAAAGACATGTGCTGCTATGATGTATCTAGCGTATGGTGGCTGCGCTTTGATAATTATGCTACGTTGATATAAAGTTGACTTTCACCCGCGTTCGGTGGTCGCGGCTCAGGGTTGTCAGGGATTGCTGTCCTGGACGGACGTATGTGTGTGCTTTGACAGCTGACGAGCGCGTTGACCGCGCCAACTCACACTTGCGGAAGCCGAGCAGGGGCTGTGCGAGGTATGAAATGAGATGGATGCGTGACTTCACAATCCTGTGGGTAAGGTGTGGAGGGGGGGTGTACCTGCGCACGTCTGCTGAGCTATTTTGCGAGTGGATCTGCAGGCTCCGCTATGCATTATTTGGATAGTTTACGAGTACTGAGCGTATCTACACATCTGAGTGAAGAATTATTTAGTAGCAGTTTGTAATGTGTGTACTGAAATTATTGGTGCGTGTCTGTGGGCTGTGCAATATGGCCTAGGGTACATCTGGGTGGGTGTTTTGTGTTAGTGTGATAGATATACTGTATGGTTAAATAAGTTCTTTGACAAATAAATAGTGTGTTCCCAATCATCACACACACCTGCAGCGCTGATCAGGGTGATTGGTTTACGGTCACCATCTCGGTTGCAAGCGAGTAGTAAATGTTTTCCCGGCCGCATTAATTGTGTGTGTCAACAAGCTATGGGCTATTCTGACAATAGCCGTGAAGGCAGGTCCAGACCTGAGACGCCGGAGGTATACATGAGCAGAACTATGCAGCTTTGACATGTGTCAGAGGAGAGTGCCCTTTCTGGTCGGCTGTCACGAGCGCTCGGAAGCTGAACTTGGCTAGAGGTTCTTGAACCTCCTCTTCCACCGACCGCACGCATGCGCGGTCTACATTGGAGCGTAATCTAAGGCGCATAGGCGATATCAATTTCTCTGGTGTTAGGCGCGAATGCGACTGTGTTGAGGTCATGTTTGGGGGAGGCTGAGCACAGACTTTTGGTCGGTTTGGCAGCTGGGGTGTTTGGGCGCGTTTGTTGCACTATTTTGCGAGCATGTCTGTGCACTGTGCTGTGCTTTATTTGGAGAGTTTAAGAGTACAGACCTCGTCTACGGATATTGTGTACTGGATTGTGTGGTGAAATTAGGAGATGTTTACCTATTTGTGGCCTGTGTCAGATGACCACAGTCGGATCAGTGCGGGTGTTTTGTGACAAATATACTCCACGACTAAATAAAAGGGCTTGAAATAAATAGAGTGCAGTCCTTCCTTACTTCCCCGAGCAGCACAGCGCAGTCTGAGCGGTTTTTGCGCAAAAACTGTGGTTGTGTTGCCACGTATAGTGCACTACTCGAGTTCAGAACCTACCTTATGTCAGCCTTACATATCGAAACCTATGAGAGATGTCCCAAATAAATAATGTACACTCCTTCCTTCTTCCATCAGCCTATGAACTGAAATTATTTCCGAAAATTAGCAGTTGCTTGGCTATTTTGACGTAAATGTTTTGTATTATTTACGAGCAGTTCCCATGTCTGTAGGCTGTGCTATGCGTTATTTTTAACTCTTTACAATTAGCAAGTGTGTGTCTAGAACATTATAAATGAATTATATAGGAGTGTTTTGCAGGTCTGTATGGTGTGGGACATGTTGGTGTGATACATATACCCCGTTCCTAAAAAAAGTAAATTGATTCATCCATCCATGGGCCTAGTGCAGGGTGAGTCCTTTTACCCGAAAGATGTAGGAAGAGGTTGAGTCCTGTGAGTTAGTTTGGTGGTAGTGAGCTTGGTTTGCCAAAATTTTCTTAGGTTGATGGTGGAAGGGCAAGTGAGTTTTGTTTACTGGCAGATTTCAAACTTGGCACTGGTTCCTAGGAGGAAGTGGCGGTCGGGTGGCTGAGGTTAGTACAAGTGCCCTTTCTTTCCAAAAAATTTGTTAGGTTGATAGAGAAAGCGGAAGTGACCTTTCTTTACTGCCAGAATTCAAACTCGGCGCTAGTTCCTAGGGAGAGGTGGGTGTTTGGTCCTCGAAAAGCAGTTGAAATTAGGTAGTTGAACACCTTTGCATACGTATATGAAATTGTAAATTGAATTATTTAATATGATTAAAACCGAAATGGAATTAAGTATTTAGGTAATTGATAGGTTTGATGAGCGATGTGGGAGTTAGCAAATTTACAGAAGACTATGTCCATCGCATGTATGGAGGGTGTGTGACGTAAGGGGGCGGCGGAGCGGCAAGTGTCCAGTTATAACGCGAGCGCGAGAAAGAAACAATTAGTGAGCGTTCTAGTGCCGACCAAACGTGCTGTTATACAGTCTTGGCGGATTCCACTGTCGAGCAAACTTTGGCGCCAAAAGTGTAGCACTGCGTTGTCGCTCGCACTAGGTCACGCGGTGAACGGTGAGCTGTCGGCATCGACAGGTTTGAACGTGCCCAGGAAAACAACTTTGGCGCCAAAAGTGTGGCAGGGAACGGCCGACCGTTTTGTGATTCAGCTCCGAGGCAAACAATTTTGGTGGGAAACGTGCGGAGGCGACGAATACACGTGGTGAGCGGACAAGGGACCGCTGTGAAGTCTAACGCGGCAAGTTACAGCGTGTCCAGCGAAAACATGTTTACTACGTGGGAGCGTTCGCTGGGGCCGCGGCTATGGCTAGCCGCTCCCAGCGCACTGGCAGTCCAGCGCGAGCGGCTGCCTCACGTGACAGGCGTCGGCAGTGGGTCTGCGGGCTGGCCAGCGGGGTCAGAGGGTGGCGACTATTTCAGTTGGAGTGCGGACGTCGTGGCGACTGCACTGCGATATCAAAGATGTGTACTGATTGTGTTGGAGAACAAGTGATCACCGTTCTGCTTGAAATAAAGTCTTCAGTCCCTTCCCCCTGCAAAATCAATCGATTATACTGTTGGGATTTGAACTTGTGATAGATTTTTGTTATGGATGTAAGGAAAATGGCTTTCTCACCGACAAAATCAGGTATCTTGAATAAATAACAAATGAGAATAATAAATAGGAGTACAGTTTTCGAGACATTATCGTGTTCGAATTTGAATTTGGAGCAATTTTCTAGTGGAGATAGGCCTATAATAATAAACAATAATAATAATAAATGATAATAAATGACAATGAATGATAATGAATGTTAATATATCATAATTAATAATAATGAATAATAATACACAAAAGTAAGGTTTTGCAGCCATTATTGTGCTTGAATTTCAATTTTGAGGGAATTTTCTAGTGGAGGCAGGTCAATAATAATAAATAATAATAAACGATAATAAATGATAATAAATGATAATGAATGATAATGAATGATAATAAATGATAATGAATGTTAATAAATGATAATCAATAATAATGAATAATAATACACTTTTGCATGCATTATCCTGTTGGAATTTAAATTTCGCGCCTATTTTTCTGGAGGCTTAGGTTACTGGACATAGCACAATTGGCCTATTTTCCCGCCAAAATCCACCATCTTGGATGAGGTCATGCACTGTTGCCAAGTCTACATGTCGCCATCTTGGATGACGTCATCGCCACCATCCTGAATAAATTTGGCAACAATGCAGCATGTCATAGCACAAAGGTTGCCCAACTACTGAAGTTATCCCACAGCATCACCACATGAAACGCACTACATCACACAGGTGTGTACAAAATTGAATTGACTGCGTGTACATAGGACAGACAGGCAGATCATATGAGATTAGATTCAAAGAACACATAGCAGCACTAAAAAAAAGACTACCATGTTAACAACACAAATATCAGCATCCCACGCATCCAACCAAAAGGCCAAAAACTAGACAGCCTTGAAACTCTCCAAATATACAAACATCCAACAAAAAAACCTGAATCCATCTTAAATGACAATATTTACAATACGAGGTGCATTCAAGTTCTACGGCCTCCGATTTTTTTTCTAATTAACTACACACCCGAAATCGATGAAACTGGCGTTATTTCTCGACGTAATCGCCCTGCAGACGTACACATTTTTCACAACGCTGACGCCATGATTCCATGGCAGTGGCGAAGGCTTCTTTAGGAGTCTGTTTTGACCACTGGAAAATTGCTGAGGCAATAGCAGCACGGCTGATATATGTGCGGCCACGGAGAGTGTCTTTCATTGTTGGAAAAAGCGAAAAGTCTCTAGGAGCCAGGTCAGGTGAGTAGGGAGCATGAGGAATCACTTCAAAGTTGTTATCACGAAGAAACTGTTGCGTAACGTTAGCTCGATGTGCGGGTGCGTTGTCTTGGTGAAACAGCACATGCGCGGCCCTTCCCGTACGTTTTTGTTGTAGTGCAGGAAGGAATTTGTTCTTCAAAACATTTTCGTATGATGCACCTGTTACCGTAGTGCCCTTTGGAATGCACTGGGTAAGGATTACGCCCTCGCTGTCCCAGAACATGGAAACCATCATTTTTTCAGCACTGGCGGTTACCTGAAATTTGTTTGGTGGTGGTCAATCTGTGTGCTTCCATTGAGCTGACTGGCGCTTTGTTTCTGGATTGAAAAATGGCATCCACGTCTCATCCATTGTCACAACCGACGGAAAGAAAGTCCCATTCATGCTGTCGCTGCGCATCAACATTGCTTGGCAACATGCCACACGGGCAGCCATGTGGTGGTCCATCAGCATTCGTGCCATCCACCTGGATGACACTTTTCGCATTTTCAGGTTGTCATGCAGGATTGTGTGCACAGAACCCACAGAAATGCCAACTCTGGAGGCGATCTGTTCAACAGTCATTCGGCGATCCCCCAAAACAATTCTCTCCACTTTCTCGATCATGTCGTCAAACCGGCTTGTGCGAGCCCGAGGTTGTTTCGGTTTGTTGTCACACGATGTTCTGCCTTCATTAAACTGTCGCATCCACGAACGCACTTTCGACACATGCATAACTCCATCACCACATGTCCCCTTCAAGTGTCGATGAATTTCAATTGGTTTCACACCACGCAAATTCAGAAAACCAATGATTGCACGCTGTTCAAGTAAGGAAAACGTCGCCATTCTAAGTATTTGAAACAGTTCTCATTCTCGCCGCTAACGGTAAAATTCCATCTGCTGTACGGTGCTTCCATCTCTGGGACGTATTGAAAATGAACACAGCTTCATTTTAAAACAATGTACATGTTTCTATCTCTTTCCAGTCCGGAGAAAAAAAATCGGAGGCCTTAGAACTTGAATGCACCTCGTAGTATCATCTCAGATTTCAGCAACTGCCTACGTTACTAAATTTGCAATACACACACACGCGCGCGCGCGCGCGCGCGCGCACGCACACACACACCTTAATATTTACCATAAATATTTAGTTATGTTACCACGAAAGCTTCCAAATGTACAAGGGGTTGACCTCATATACAAATATATCATCACACCAACAGCTTGTACCCCTGGTCAGCTTGAAACTCTATGTACATCAACTATGGGCTCAAACTGTATGTCCATTTGCATATTTAAAGCATTTACCAATGTATTACTCCAACCTTTAGGCAGTAATTACATGTAACAGATATAATCTTGAGAACGCCTGCTTTGTAAAGTTTGCTCTCATAGAATCACTCCTTCAACCCTCTCTGTCTCTCACACTTTCTCCCTCTCTTCCTCTCCCTCTGCCTCCAGCCTCTCATATCTATCTGTGAATCCCAACCAAAATTGTTATTTGTGTTTAATTTTTACCATTGTATTTTACTGTACTTAAAGTTTGTAACATGTCACCTGATTGTATAAACGAGTATGAAGTTTAAACTATATTAACTTGTCAAAATCTGATTTATATACCACCTGAAATATTTATTCCAATAAATGTATTCGACACCTCAAAACAAATATCTCCAAAATCCTTTAAAATTTACTCTGTAATAATGTTACTACGATGTATATTCTTTGTAATTTGTGATTATGTTTTCTCTGCTGCTATACAATCCTTGCACCTAATAGTTCTCAGACGCCATATTTGTTAACAAAATAAGGCAGTATACACGTGATGTGTTATCAGAGTGAAAGGAACCTGTGATCACTGGAGGTACTCTATTTTACTTATTTATATTCACTGTTAGATGCACGTTAAGCTTGTCGTCAAAACAAAAGCAAAAACATGTTCAGAAATTGTGTTTTGTTTCTCCACTAGACAGTGCCACAAGTATCTCCAAACAATCGTAACAAAACACACACATAAATGTCATACTAACAAACGTAAATCCAGCTCACGATGGAGGTTCAAACCTTTGAAACGCGTCGCGGAGATAAATGAATAGTGACTAGTAACAGTAAACTTGTTGTTTCATTTAATAATATATTTAAACACTTTGATTCGACAGACAAGTTCGTTAAGATCGATTCTTCGCAGTGACATGTAAATGAAGATGACCACACTCTACACCTACTTACTAAACTAAATGTTGTAGCTGATACAGACGTCAGGTTTATGTAACACTGTAATAAATAGCTTTTTAAATAACGAAGAACGGAAGCTATATGTACTTCAGGTTGTGCCTGATTATTCCCATAAGAGGAGACTCGGCGCAACCAAGGTGAACAGTAAACGAGCGTCGCTGAGAAGTCGTCCCTTGGTCCTTCCACTCACTTTAGTGAATCGTTCCTTTGGAATCATTCGTTCACGAATGCTAATAAGCATCGCAGTTTCTCTACGGCAGTGCTTTCATTCTCATTCACTTGTATCAGAATTTTCAGTTGACGCAACTTGTGTCCCAGTTCTAAACGGTTTATGGCAGTTAAGCTGCTAATATTTTGGGATACTGATCTCAGTTATCATTCTTCACATGAGCAGAACTGAATAGCCCCCCCCACCCCCCACCCAGAAGAAAAAATTATCAGTCCCCCTGAACTGGTTTTATTTCAATCTCTTCTTGGTTGGGTGCAGTGTGTGGAGCTGCTTTGTGAAACATCGATCGTTGTTTACCACTGCGTCATAACCAATATGTATGTTTAATGATACCATCACTACATATTTATCTCAGAATGGTGTTTGTTAGTACAAGCAACTTAATAAATTCGTCCTGCACGGGAAAACTCTCCCAGCATTAGTAGCATGCCATTACTAGTATTATTCCTGATATTTAGAAAGATCTATAATTAGAAAAAAACTTTTCTAGAACGTTTTACAGGTGCCGGCGATCAGTGTCTGATGGCTGCAGAGCACTTTCGACAAGTGACACTGGCTTCCTTATCAGACACCAGTTTCCTGCGACACCATCAGTTTGTGGGCCGTACTTGGCTCTTGTATCGTTTACCGGTCATTGAGCAGACGTATCTGTTCTGAACGTTTGTGGGCAGGGACATGGTGAGGAAACAAATTCGATCATTACCGCTAGCAACACACATGGGGTGGGATGATGTGCTGGAAGGTTTCGTGCCTGGAGCCAGTGAACGCTGTTATGTTCTACACCTGATAGCAGTTATCTATGTAAATGGCTCCTATATGTCCAAAATACAGACCCACTGTACTTCTCAGATATAAATTATTGGTTTGTACATGCAGTTTCGCAGGCACGGGACGATGGAGGCCGTGTACAAGAATACAAGAAAGTGAGAGAGAGAGACAGAGAGAGAGAGAGAGAGAGAGAGAGAGAGAGGAGGGGGGGGGGGGGGAGACTGTTATGGGTATCGAGAAGAGATGGCTTACGAGACACGTGTAGAATGTTTCTCTTCCAGCAATCAATGTGCTTGTGTTGTTCGCAAGTTGAATTCAGTTGGTGGTAGGTTAATTATTGTAACTGATGTGTCTTTGGGGCTTCATCTAAACTATTATTAGTCATGGAGGGATGAGATCTTCATTAGTGCGCTTACAGAAGGAATTTATCTTAATATTAATTAATGCATTGGGATGAACCGTTGTATTTTGTTATAACGTTTATCCTCTGTAATTGTATACAGCGATGTGTTGTGGAAGGACATATGCGGATTTTTCCCCTGTTACATCTACATCTACATGACTACTCTGCAATTCACATTTAAGTGCTTGGCAGAGGGTCTTATACTATCGTCACAGTTTATTTGTATAAATATCGTGCTGTGGCATTTTAGTAGTAACGAGTGGCTTTTACAGAAGTAACTGCTACCAGTGTCAGTTCCGCTATCATATAATCATACAATAAGGGATCCTTCTTTCTATGTATTCGCAATACATTACATTTGTCTATGTTAAGGGTCAGTTGCCACTCCCTGCACCAAGTGCCTATCCGGTGCAGATCTTCCTGCATTTCGCTACACTTTTCTAATGCTGAAACTTCTCTGTATACTACAGCATCATCCGCGAAAAGCTGCATGGAACTTCCGACACTATCTACTAGGCCATTTATATATATTGTGAAAAGCAATGGCCCCATAACACTCCCCTGTGGCACACCAGAGGTTACTTTAACGTCTGTAGACGACTCTCCATTGATAACAACATGCTGTGTTCTGTTTGCTAAAAACTCTTCAATCCAGACACACAGCTGGTCTGATATTCCGTAGGCTCTTACTTTGTTTATCAGGCGACAGTGCGGAACTGTATCGAACGCCTTCCGGAACTCAAGAAAAATAGCATCTACCTAGGAGCCTGTATCTAATATTTTCTGGGTCTCATGAACAAATAATGTGAGTTGGGTCTCACACGAACGCTGTTTCCGGAATCCATGTTGATTCCTACAGAGTAGATTCTGGGTTTCCAAAAACGACATGATACTCGAGCAAAAAACATGTTCTAAAATTCTACAACAGATCGACGTCAGAGATATAGTTTTACGCATCTGCTCGACGACCCTTCTTGAAGACTGGGACTACCTGTGCTCTTTTCCAATCATTTGGAAACTTCCGTTCCTCTAGAGACTTGCGGTACACGGCTGTTACAAGGGGGGCAAGTTCTTTCGCGTACTCTGTGTAGAATCGAATTGGTATCCCGTCAGGTCCAGTGGACATTCCTCTGTTGAGTGGTTCCAGTTGCTTTTGTATTCCTTGGACACTTATTTCGATGTCGGCCATTTTTTCGTTTCTGCGAGGATTTAGAGAAGGAACTGCAGTGCGGTCTTCCTCTGTGAAACAGCTTTGGGAAAAGGAGTTTAGTATTTCAGCTTTACGCGTGTCATCCTCTGTTTCAATGCCATCATCATCCCGGAGTGTCTGGATATGTTGTTTCGAGCCACTTACTGATTTAACGTAAGACCAGAACTTCCTAGGATTTTCTGTCAAGTCGGTACATAGAATTTTACTTTCGAATTCTCTGTACGCTTCACGCATAGCCATCCTTACGCTAACTTTGACATCGTTTAGCTTCTGTTTGTCTGAGAGGTTTTGGCTGCGTTTAAACTTGCAGTGAAGCTCTCTTTGCTTTCGCAGTAGTTTCCTAACTTTGTTGTTGTACCACGGTGGGTTTTTCCCGTCCCTCACAGTTTTACTCGGCCTTGTACCTGTCTAAAACGCATTTTACAATTGCCTTGAACTTTTTCCATAAACACTCAACATTGTCAGTGCTGGAATAGAAATTTTCGTTTTGATCTGTTAGGTAGTCTGAAATCTGGCTTCTATTACTCTTGCTAAACAGATAAACCTTCCTCCCTTTTTTATATTCCTATTAACTTCCATATTCAGGGATGCTGCAACGGCCTCATGATCAGTGATTCCCTGTTCTGCACATACAGAGTCGAAAAGTTCAGGTCTGTTTGTTATCAGTAGGTCTAAGATGTTATCTCCACGAGACGGTTCTCTGTTTAATTGCTCGAAGTAATTTTCGGATAGTGCACTCAGTATAATGTCACTCGATGCTCTGTCCCTAGCACCCATCCGAAACATCTAACTGTCCCAGTCTATATCTGGTAAATTTAAATCTCCACCTAAGACTATAACATGCTGACAAAATTTATGTGAAATGTATTCCAAATTTTCTCTCAGTTGTTCTGGCACTAATGCTGCTGAGTCGGGAGGTCGGTAAAAGGAGCCAATAATTAACCTAGTTCGGTTGTTGAGTGTAACCTCCACCCATAATAATTCACAGGAACTATCCACTTCTACTTCACTACAGTATAAACTACTACTAACAGCGACGAACACTCCACCACCGGTTGCATGCAGTCTATCCTTTCTAAACACCGTCTGTACCTTTGTAAAAATTTCGGCAGAATTTATCTTTGGCTTCAGCCAGATTTCTGTACCTATAACGATTTCAGCTTCGGTGCTTTCTATCAGCGCTTGAAGTTCCGGTACTTTACCAACGCAGCTTCGACAGTTTACAATTACAATACCGATTGCTGCTTGGTCCCCGCATGTCCTGACTTTGCCCCGCACCCGTTGAGGCTGTTGCCCTTTCTGTACTTACCCGAGGCCATCTAACCTAAAAAACCGCCCAGTCCACGCCACACAACCCCTGCTACCCGTGTAACCGCTTGTTGCGTGTAGTGGACTCCTGACCCATCCAGCGGAACCCGAAACCCCACCCCCCTATGGCGCAAGTCGAAGAATCTGCAGCCCACATGGTCGCAGAACCGTCTCAGCCTCTGATTCAGACCCTCCACTCGGCTCTGTACCAAAGGTCCGCAGTCAGTCCTGTCGGCGATGCAGCAGATGGTGAGCTCTGCTTTCATCCCGCTAGCGAGACTGGCAGTCTTCACCAAATCAGATAGCCGCCGGAAGCCAGAGAGGATAGCGACACACATCATTGGTGCCGACATGAGCGACCACCTGCAGATGGGTGCACCCTGTACCCTTCATGGCATCTGGAAGAACCCTTTCCACATCTGGAATGACTCCCCCCGGTATGCACACGGAGTGCACATTGGTTTTCTTCCCCTCTCTTGCTGCCATATCCCTAAGGGGCCCCATTACGTGCCTGACGTTGGAGCTCCCAACTACCAGCAAGCCCACCCTCTGCGACCGCCCGGATCTTGCAAACTGAGGGGCAACCTCTGGAATAGGAGAAGCAGCCATGTCAAGCCGAAGATCAGTATCAGCCTGAGACAGAGCCTGAAACCGGTTCGTCAGACAAACTGGAGAGGCCTTCCGTTCAGCCCTCTGGAATGTCTTTCGCCCCCTGCCACACCTTGAGACGACCTCCCACTCTACCACAGGTGAGGGATCAGCCTCAATGTGGGCAGTATCCCGGGCAACCACAGTTAAAGTCCGATCGGGGGATGCATGGGACGAGCTGGCTGTCCCCGACAAACCCTTATCCGGACCCTTACAGTGATGCCCATTCGCAACAGCCTCAAGCTGTGTGACCGAAGCCAACACAGCCTGAAGCTGGGAGCGAAGGAATGCCAACTCAGTCTGCATCCGAACACAGCAGTTGCAGTCCCTATCCATGCTAAAAACTGTTGTGCAAGGAACGTCTGAGCTAATCTACAGAGAGCGCAAACAAATCAACACAAAATTTAAACGGTTATTAAAATACAAGAATGCCTAGTAAATGCAGTAATGCTGCTACTTGCGCACTGCTGACACTGCTCGGCGGCGGAAGGAGACTACGCGATTTTACACCATTCAGGTACTAAAACGCGATGCTACAACTCTCAAATACTATAATACGCCCGAATTTTATGAATTAAACAATGCAAGTACCAAAAACACGCAAAGAAATTAAGAATTAAAATATGTAACAAATGAGTGAGCTAGGAGTATACGACTTGCTGCTGCAGCTGCTTATCCAGCGGCGGCAGGGAGCACAAATACGCTATGTTTTTCATATTAGGTGCATTGTACTGCTCCATATCAGCGACCTCAGTAGTCATTAGACATCATGAGAGAGTAGCAGAACTCACAGACTTCGAACGTGGTCAGATGGTTGGGTGACACTTGTGTCTTACATCTGTACGCGAGATTTCCACACTCCTAAACCTCCCTAGGTACACTGTTTCCGATGTAATAGTGAAGTGGAAACGTGAAAGGACATGTACAGCACAAAAACGTACAGGCCGCCCTCGTCTGCTGACTGACAGAGACCACCGACAGTTGAAGAGGGCCATGATGTGTAATAGGCAGACATCTATACAGGCCATCACACAGAAATTTCAAACTGAATCAGGATCCACTACAAGTACTATGGCAGTTAGTCAGGAGGTGACAAAACTTGGATTTCATGGTCATAAGCCACACATCACGCAGGTAAATTCCAAACGGCCCCTCGCTTGGTGTAAGGAGCGTAAAAATTGGACGATTGAACAGTGGGAAAACGTCGTGTGGAGTGACGAATCACGGTACACAATGTGGCTATCCGATGGCAGGGTGTGGGAATAGCGAATGCCCGGTGAACTGCATCAGCCAGCGTGTGTAGTGCCAACAGTAAAATTCGGAGATGGTGGTGAGGGGAAGAGGAGGGATACGGTGGGGTTCCCTCAGATGACCTCGAATAATTGCCGGTAGTTCCCTGAGGGGAGGGGAGGGGCATGGGCTGCATTGAATACAAGTCGCCCAAGTGTGCACTCCTTGTTGTTTTGCGTGGCACTATCACAGCACAGGCCCACATTGATGTTTTAAGCACCTTCTTGGTTCCCACTGTTAAAGAGAAATTCGAGGTTGGCGATTATCTTTCAACACAATCGAGCACTTGTTGATAATACACGGCCTGTGGCGAAGTGGTTACACGACAATAACATCCCTGTAATGGCTTCACTTGAATCCTATACAACACCTTTGGAATGTTTTGGGACGCCGACTTCATGCCAGGCGTCACCGACCAACATAGATACCTCTCCTCAGTCCAGCACTCCGTGAAGAATGGGCTGCCATTCCCCAAGAAAGCTTCCAGCACCTGATTGAACGTATGCCTGGGAGAGTGGAAGCTGTCGTCATGGCTAAGGATAGGCCATCACCATACTGAACTCCAGCATTACTGTTGGAGGGCCCCACGAATTTGTAAGTCATTTTCAGCCAGGTGTCCGGTAACTTTTGATCACATAGTGTACTAATAAAATTGAGACTTATTTTTTTTTTTGGATATCATAATTGTAATTACTTGTCTTCATTCCACCTGGGAGCTCTGTGTTATGCATAAGTGCTATTTTTCGAATCCTTATTTTAATCGATTCAGAGAGAGAAATTTGGGAGAGGAGTGCTTGGCACTTATCTGCAATGCACCCATCATATTTCCACTGCTGTGTTAGGACCTGTCTGCTTTGGAGATAGTTACACCTAAGATAATGGAAGTTTCTTGGTCAGTAGCCATGCGGTGTTCACGGTCGGGGCTGTACCCAACACGTCACTGTTAGGGGTATGCCCTACCCTGTGGGTGACATGGGACATGTTTGTCACTGGGACTGGTTGGAGGCACTAGGCAGCTCTCTCTTTATCCTTTTTCTTTTTTAGTGCTGTGCTAATTGTTATTCGCGCAGTATCTTTGGTTAACCCTCAGTGCTTGTAGGATTCGCTATGACGTCATAATACGTTGTGATGTCGTTATTTCTAGCGATATGGGAACGTGTGTATTATTAACACATTAACTATGATGTCACACAAGCATGCATGCGTGCGCACACACGCACGTACGACATGTGCGCGCGAGTTCGTGCATTTTGTGATGTTTTAGCAATGAAAATAATTCAAATACATTTGGTCACATGTTGCATTGTGAGACTGAGAACATCATGATGTCTAAGTGATATCACAATGCGACACTGAAGTGATGACATGACGTCTGTTGACCTGACACTGAGAACAGTAAGACAGAACTCTCGTAATTGGATGAAATTCATAAAACCGTGGAAAAATATGTAAAATTGTGGAACCTATGGAAAAACACAAAATATATCGAATACATAAAATTGTGAGAAAGTGGCATACTTACATATCTCCCTCGCTGCGTTCTTTACTGATGCCTCAAATGACGAAAATCGTGTAAATTTTATTTGTTATTAACAAGCAAATGTCAATTAATATGACTTAGCATAATTATTATAACTTTAATTCGTTATTAACAAAGAGACACAGCCTGATCCTCTCCCTATGTTGTACAGCTATGGAGTGAATCCACCCACTCAGGTGCCATAGTTATAAAAAATGCCAATAGTGAGAGACTGCTCGAATTTCATTGGCCCAGTGGGGACGGAAGGGGAGGGGACGAGGGGAAGAGGAGGGATAGGGTGGGGTTCCCTCGGATGACCTCGAGTAATTGCCGGTGGTTCCCTGAGGGGAGGGGGGGCTGCGTTGAATATATGCCGCCTAAGTGTGTAATCTGACGCCGGACGCGCTTATCAGCGACGTCGAGAAAAGAAATCAGTTATAACTGGATTGCGGCTTAGATGCCCACTTATAACCTACTCAAATGTGAACGATGTGTTATGCTATGGGAAAGTCTCACTGTTTAGTTCGCCCAAGTGGAGCACAGAAAAAAGGAACCAGAACAGCTATGTGCGTCGAGCATAAGCGCAGAACGGCGCAGACCAGAGCATAATTGCACGGAGTCTAGCAGAGTTTTCGTAGGTGCGCAGCAGTATTGCAGTGTGCTGGCGTGCACGTCAATAAGAATGGAAAACGTGAAACGGCTGCGCGGAACTTTTACTTGTTGTTGCCCGGACCGGCGCGCTTCGGAGCCCACACGGACGCGCAGCCCTCTTTCCGTGGAGTGGCTGGTGTGGACAAGGCTTTAGACCTGCCGCTGGTCAGCTCAGCGCTAAATTTCGTTACAGCTTCTACGTCAACATCGAGCATTCAAAAAGGACCGTATCGAAATGACACGGAAGAACGAGCTGTAAAAGTACCTCAGATAGAGGATGAATTGGTAGATAGAGAAAAAAACTGACAGAAGTAGCAAAACTGAACAACCGGTCAGAGAGGACATTCACGAAGAAATTGAAGAAAGCAAAAAAAGTATAGAAAATTTTGTAGACAATTGTAATGTAAATGAAAATAGATTGGAAGGCAGCACACCAGATAAAGAGGGAGAAAATGAAGAAGAAAACACTGAAAGTAGTTGTAATGTTCAGTTACCTGGCATCTCTCAGTGGAAATTCCCTGTTAAATAAAATCTAAGTGTTAATTAAATAAGGAGTGAGGCATTTCGAAACAAAGATGGACCATTTGTTTCTATTAACACACAACTAGAGAAGGATAAAACAAAAGCTACTAACCGACTACTGACATCTGACTGGATCTTTATCAGTCACCCAAATGCTGAGAAAATTCTGGAAAGTTGAATGGCATACTCAACAAAGAGCAAAAGTTTGTAGAGTGTTTGCTGCAGGCTCCTCAGCACAAACGAAAGTTTGAAACGAGGCAAATACCGGGTGATCAAAAAGTCTGTATAAATTTGAAAACTTAATAAAACACGGAATAATGTAGATAGAGAGGTAAAAATTGACACAAATGCTTGGAATAACATAGGGTTTTATTAGAACAAAAAAAAAGATCACAAATTGTCCGACAGATGGCGCTGGACAGCAAAAATGCTACCGTGACGGGTGAGAGGTACGCCGATATGTTACAGAATCGCATCATCCCCAGCCTGGCTTATAAACACCTGCTGGAACGTACGATGTTTATGCAGGATGGCGCTCCACCCCATATTGCTAGACGCGTGAAAGATCTCTTGTGCGCGTCGTTTGGTGATGATCGTGTGCTCAGTCGCCACTTTCGTCATGCTTGGCCTCCCAGGTCCGCAGACCTCAGTCCGTGCGATTATTGGCTTTGGGGTTACCTGAAGTCGCAAGTGTATTGTGATCGACCGACATCTTTATGGATGCTGAAAGACAGCATCCGATGCCAATGCCTCACAATAAATACGGACAAGCTTTACAGTGCTGTTCACAACATTATCCCTCGACTATAGCTATTGTTGAGGAATGATGGTGAACATATTGAGCATTTCCTGTAAGGAACATCATCTTTGCTTTGTCTTACTTTGTTATGCTAATTATTACTATTCTGATCAGATGAAGCGTCATTTGCCAGACATTGTTTGAACGGATGTATTTTTGGGTTCCAATAAAACCCCATGTCATTCCAAGCATGTGTGTCAATTTGTACCTCTCTATGTACATTATTCCGTGATTTATTCAGTTTTCAAATGTAGACTGACTTTTTGATCACCCAGTAGTTTGAACAATATATTTAAATTTCTTGCTTATTTGCAAGCTTGGTGGAAACTTATTCCTAAGGTTACAACCATGACCTTCAGAAAACAATTAAGACCAAGTCTAATTGCCGTCAGAACAATTGATCTTGTTTCCTAGACAGCATTTGAAAGAGAAAAAGGAAATAGAGAGACATTTTTAAATGACTACTGTACGTCACTATGTTTTTCGCTGGACAAACTCTTGCGTCCGCGACCACAGAGAGCATCAAGGCTGATTAGACTGTGATCTAAATACGATGCCATACTAAGAGAGCACTTGATCAATCTCTAATAGTCCGGACACGCACATCAAATGGTTCAAATGGCTCTGATGGCTCTCAGCACTATGAGACTTAATATCTGAGGTCATCAGTCCCCTAGAACGTAGACCGACTTAAACCTAACTAACCTAAGAACATCACACACATCCATGCCCGAGCCAGGATTCGAACCTGCGACCGTAGCAGTCGCAGTCGGCCACGGTGGCCGTGCGGTTCTGGCGCTGCAGTCCGGAACCGCGGGGCTGCTACGGTCGCAGGTTCGGATCCTGCCTCGGGCGTGGGTGTGTGTGATGTCCTTAGGTTAGTTAGGTTTAAGTAGTTCTAAGTTCTAGGGGACTTATGACCCAAGATGTTGAGTCCCATAGTGCTCAGAGCCATTTGAACGTAGCAGTCGCGCGAACCTGCGACCGTAAAGAAAATGACTGGACTCTGGATTAATATGCAAATACATATTTCCGTTTTAAGAAATTTTCATTCTTTTTGCAGTTTCCTCACAAATCGTGACATTTGGAGTCTGAAATTGTAACTTTCATTTTTCATATTTTTCCTTTTTTTATTTTTGCATGTTTCAAAGTTTATCCCATTATTTTCCATATTTCAGATTTTAGTCCACATTTTATACCAAAATTGCATAAATCCATGTTTTCAAGGCTACGTTATATAAAACAGATATTTTTAAGGCGTAACAGCATTAAAAAATTCATTAAAAGACACTTCAAGATGCGATTTCTGGCCTCGGAATGGACGAACCGAAAGCACAAATGGCGCCACCTGAAGCAGCCTAGTCTTTCAGAGAGGCTGCCAGCCTTTTAGTGATGTTTCCCGGGGATTAAGGGATGAGGGAAAGAAGTACATTTTCTTTATGGGATGAAGCATTGAATGATGTTTTCGGAGTGGTGACGAAGGGGAACAGTTTTTGACTTGTTGTCCACTGCTGTCAACATACCTTTCCCTACCAGTCATCTCCTGTAGTGAACGCACATTTATAAACACGATATTATCGAATGTGGTTCTTCTTTGTAGTAATGAACATGATATTAAATGAAGGCAGCTAAAATGCAATTTCTTTCGATGGCAAAGACTGTCGGTACCCTCGACGTCCGTGAATCTACCAGTAGATATGTTAAATGAGTTCTATTCCTTCACGTTTTTTGTTTCGTAATTCGAGTGTCTTTCGCGTGGAACGCAAAACAATTAGGCCGTACTATCAAGCGGGCTAGTTGATGCCAGCGATGTGAACAATATAGCTGCTGCATTAGAAGTTTCTTCTTTGTAATACTCGTGTGTTTCGTTCACCGCACGACGTCTGACGCGCACCTCCACAAGTAGTACGCTAACCGTATGTATAACTTCACGTCCGGATCATTCACTGTTCATACCGGAGAGGTTTGCCGTTACGCGCCATTGTGTTATTTACGCGTCTACGTTCTCTCAAGCATAAAAGTTGCGTCTCTATCTGTGTGCACGTGGTTCGTTAAATATACATGAAAATGCCCAAGTATAAGCAACCGTTATGTTTCAAACTGCAAAAATATACTGAAGATTTCACAAACCAGTCTTTGAGTACATATGGTAAACTACTGTTTTGCATTGCATTCCTTTCGGACCCTTGTTAGCCGTCGTTTCAGAGTTCGCAGCGTTGTGATGTAACGCTATGAATTTATTGTCGTTCTAAGATCAAGGCAACATGGATAACACCATCTGCATCCCAGAACACTGTGGCCATGATTTTTCCAGTTGAGGGCTGCGTCTTGAATTTCTGTTTCTGGGGCGAGTCTTTGTGTCGATATTCCATAGACTGACGTTTCGTCTCCGGGTCATAATGTTGTACCCACGTTTCCTCTCCTGCCACAGTTGAATGGAGAAAGGCGTCATCTTCATTCTCGTAACGCGAGAGGAGTTCCTGGCAAATTTCAAGACTGTGCACTTTCGTTTCAGGAGCCAGTATACGGGGTACCCATCGCGCAAAGATCTTGCGATAGCCAAACAAAGCAATAATGTGACTCACACGTTCTTGTGAAATGCCGATTGTGCTTGCAATTTCTCTCTGAGTGAACGATCGTCCTGAATCAACCTGTCAACATTTTACTTGTGAAACGCGGTGGTTGCTGTCACATGACGTCCAACTCTTTGTTTGTCACGCAGGTCAGAAGTTCCCACCTCAACGTACTCGCCCAACGACGCACAGTAATCACATCAACACGATCACCATAAACTGCTTTCATTTTCTGATGAATCTCTTTTTTTGGTGATTTGGTGATACCGTCTGCTTTCAAGAATTCAGTGACTGCACGTTGCTCAATTCGCATTGGCCGACCGTCTGCGCACGGTTCCATACTTTACACTGTAACAACACAACCGTTCGGTGCTAAGGCTTCCCGCCAGCTGCAGCTGTAGAGAAGAGGCTACGGAACAAGCTAGTACCTGCCGCATACCAATGCTGCCAACTATTGAAGAGTTACGAAGATGGAGGCATTACTTTTCAGTCAACCCACGTAGTAACTGGGCGACTATTTGAAGATAAATGGAAGAAATCTTTTCTGTTGGCGTGCGAAGAACTTCCTAAATGTAACCACCAAACATCAGCAAAGCTCTTTAATTGTGCTATGAATTATGCAAATTTAAGTTTGCTCCAATCATATCCTGCGACCCCGAAATATCCTTCATTCAGTATAAAGCGTTGTTCCATGCAGAAAGAAATAGTTTTTGTTCTGAAAATTTTAAAAAAAACATGTGATCGTACATTGCAACAATACAAATAATGTCATTGAGAATGAAGAAGCATAAAATTGTTTGTTTTTGGTATAACAAAGTGTGGTTTATTTGAAAATAGTAATTTTTTGTCTCCATATTTTTCCATATTTTATATTTTGAAGTCCATATTATATGTACATATTTTGTCCTTAGTAATACATATTTATCTGAACCCGAAAAATGATGCTTGGAGAGGAGGCTGTAGACGACACGTTGACTTTCACCAGAAAGGAAGGAGGAGGGCAGTTTCAAAGCACAGGGACGAGGGACAGCTTTCTACAAGAAATCGGTAGACGTTGCAAAATCATGGAACGTATATCGTTGTGCTGGTTTACAGCTCAGTAATCTGATTAAAAACCTCGGAAACGCTACTTGCCTTAATGTAAAAACTTGGTTGACAATTATGATGAGATTTCTGAAGATGGTATCTGGCAAAAATTCTACGTCTAGGAACATTTCTGCATGCTGGTAAAGTTACAAAGCAAGACTGTCTTGGTTGGAGATCTTTACGAGTCTTACAGTTCGTTGCTGAATATGATTTTCCGAATTTGTTCCCAGCCTCATTTCGGCGAAAAGATTATTCTTAACTTTGTGTGTTTCGGTAGCGTTACGTAAAAAAGTTTTCAAAACTCAACCTAATGAAGAATTATTTTAGGTCGACTATGAGTCAAGAACGACTCTCTAATTCGGCAATGTTGTCAGTCAAAAATACTGTAGCTAAAGGTATCTTTCTTGATGGCGCAATTTCAAAATTAGCAATATAGCCCAATCATCACAGATCAAAAAGTCTACTGGAGGAAAAAGAATCGTGTAGTCGTAAATTTTTGTACAGTGGTAGGGGGGGGGGGGGGGGGGGGGAAGGAAAGTGTCAAGAACAAGATACCAAAAATCTTCATCGGTGGGGTGTGACCGTGAGCGAGGGGGGTGAGCATATTGTGCTCAAGTACTTTTTTCTTGAATATCTCGAAAACTGCGGCTTCTAGCGAAGATCTATAAAATTGAAATACATTTAATTTCCTACAACAACAACAAAATCCTAGTCGTTTTTCTCGAGGTCTAATAGTCTGCACGTTCCAGGGGATGGAATAATTGTAAATTATTGAAAATAGCGCTTTGATGGTATAGTGTTGATGTTTATTGCTAAATGAAATTCGTAAATAACAAATATTAAATTTGTGTGTTCACATTTAAGCGCGGTAGAACCGTATTAGGAGATAAATTGTGTACTGGTGTTACAACATGGTGGAAAGGTGAGGGTAGAGGTTAGAAGTGTGAGAAAGATAGGTCTCCGGATTGTGATCATACACTTCCCTCCTTCATAGATCTACAAAATAAAGAGCGTGCAGGCAATTCCCCATTCTCCTTACTGCATTATGCCACAAAAAGCTGTACAGGGTGTTTCACGACCCTTTAGCGAATCACTGGCGAAACGGTGCAAACGTACCCAAGGCTGTTTATTTATTTATTTTTTCGTGAACGCCACATGGAATACAGATATGAATTACTAATAACACTAACCCGCGAAATGCGTTTGGACAAAACCTACGTAAATCTCTGCACATTGTTCTATAATACGAGAGGGACACTGATTCTTAGTCACCCTGGCCATGCCGTTCTAGGGGCTTTAGTCTGGAGCCGCGCGATCGCTATGGTCGCAGGATCGAATCCTGCCTCGGGCACGGATGTGTGTGATGGCCTTAGGTTAGTTAGGTTTGAGTAGTTCTAAGTTCCAGGGGACTGATGACCGCAGAAGTTAAGTCCCATAGTGCTCAGAGCCATCTGAACCATTTTTAGTCACCCTGTACGGAAGGACATTTCACACATCCATGCCCGAGGCAGGATTCGAACCTGCGACCGTAGCAGTCGCACGGTTCCGCACTGCGCACCTAGAACCGCGAGACCACCGCGGCGGCTTTGCTGTCCAGTTCTCTTGCACAAGTAAACGAAATAACTTCATTCAGTTCATGTTTATATACTGGAGTTACCTTCAGTTCATTAACTGACGACTACCTTTCCTCACGCTCCGAAACCCCACTACTGCCTCTTCACCCTGCTGCACCCCTAGAATCTAATTTATCACCTCATACGGTTCTAGTGCACTTATATGTGGAACGAACATTTAATATATGATCTTAACGCACTTAATTTAACAATAAACATCAATTTTATACCATTAGAACACTATTTATAAAAATCTGTTTCTATTCCATTGCCTACATGGAAACTAAAAATTCTAGAGGAAACAAATGAACAGGCACGTTTTGTAGGGAATTTTATGTAATTTAGTTTTGTACAGGCAAACATTTTCGTCAGAAACTACGGTTTTCGAGAGACTGAGGAAAAATCTAAAAATTGTGACTTCCAAACGCCCCTCCAGTTCCACGCTCATTCTCCACCGGTCGGTATTTTTAGTATGTTGTTCATGACTCTCCCCATTACACTATACAAAAGTTGGCCACTAAACGATTTTTCTATCTAATTTTCCATCGTTGACTGCATTACTAGAAGAGCTTTAAGGAAGAGATTCTAAGCTATATGTTGAAGTCACCTAGTACTAAAAAGATTTTTTGTTGTTTAGTTTAGTAATCAATTCAACCGTGTTAGTTACAAAAATATATTTTACTTATTTTTTTACCTTCATGAAAACTGTTTACTAAATAGTTAATTGTTTAACAACTTGCATCAAAAAACTTTCCCAAAATAAATTTTATGTTTTTTCGGGGATGATGAGGATGTTGTGGGCGAAGAGGGGGAGGGGGGGGGGGGGGGCTGTTAAGTTAAAGAGCAAGTTCAAACTTCACATTGAAGTAGTTTAAATTATATTTACGACAGTTCCATATAATGCAGCATCTTGTAAACGCAGTTTTAGCAGTCATAAAACGTGCTAAATCTGCGTAGAAAAAATTGCGGGAAGATAGTTGTGAAAGGTCTGGATAAGGGATGGGGGCGCAGCTGTGGGAAATTCTGTCAAGGACGCAGTATTACCACAGTAGTATTACCTTCGTACGGCTCTCACTGTAGTCGCTCTGTTGCGTCTTCTACGTGTTCTGCCAACAAAACATAGTCTTTGGATCGCCATCCCAAACGCAGTTTATATGTGATCGTTTCAATGTAAGTTGTTCTCGTTAGTTGCACGTTACATAGATCGTTTGAACGATTCTTTTATCGAAGTGGTGTGGAAACAGTCAGTTTACAGGATATGTGTTCGTAATGTAATCCCTAAGTATTTATTTGAATTGACAGCCTTTACAATTGTGTGATTGATCGTACACCCGAATTTTAACAGATTCCTTTTATTACTCAATTCGAAGACCTCACACTGTTTTTTAGAGTCAATAGTCACTTTGCGCACCATACAGATTTTTGCCTAAGTCATTTGGCAATTGGTTTTGACCTTCTGATGACTTTAATAGACGGAAAACGAAGGCTTCATCCACACAGAATCTAACAGGGCTACTCAGGTTGTCTTCTAAATCGTTTATATAGAAGCGATTAAGAACAGCAGAGAGCCTGTAACACCTCCTCGAGAATCGCCAGATATCACGTCTGTTTTACTCGAGGACTTCCCGTCAGTTATTACGAACTGTGACCTTTCTGACAGGAAATTCAGATCCAGCCGCACAACGGAGACGATGCTCTATATGCTGACAATTTGATTAGAAGCCATTTGTGAGGGATGGTGTCAACAGACTTCTGGAAAGCTAGAATTATAGAATCAGTTTGGGAATCAATTTGAGATTTCCTGTCGATAGCACTTATAACTTCGTCGTTGTCGGTTATTGAGAACTGAATGAGGCCTACTGTCCCGGGGGATTTTATTAAATTATAGTGTTTGAGGTGTTGTAATGTACTTATCAATTTTTTATTCTCTTTTTTTAAGGTGTAGCAGGTCAGAGGGCGTGTTGTTCAGACAAGCAAGCATATATCAACAGCTCTCTGAAATAGGAGATTCTCATTTACATTTGCCTGGCACAGATTTTCATTTTTCATCAACACATAGCACAGCCGAAGTTTAGCCACATTCGTAGATGCGAATATGATTCTCGTATAAGCCTGAACAGTTCTGAGGTAACTATTTCAATCTTAAATTGATTCTTGTGGCTGGTGTCTTGCATCGAACGTCTCCTTAATTCTGCCCCACTTTATTACTCATAGGTGTGTGCCTTCTACGAAGCGCAGTGCAGCACGAGGTCCCATGGTGTAATGGTTAGCACTCTGGACTTTGAATCCAGCGATCCGAGTTCAAATCTCGGTGGGACCTAATATTTTTTTCGAGTGTATTCGCCTTCGGAGGCTTGCTGTGTATAGTGTATAACCCGAAAAGATCATTTCGCTAGTTACTTACAGAAAAATCAATACTGTTTACTAACCGTACGAAATTCGCTTGCGGAAGGTTAACAACTTTCCCTATACAGAAAAATGATTTAGAAAAGAACTCTCCCTTGACCACAAACAAAGAGAAGATACACTGGACATGAAATAAGGACTGCACTTAACTGATACGAGTTGTTTACGAGTCTATTTAGGTAAAACTAACATAGTCGAATTCCAGTGGTATAGACTCTACCGTATTTCAGCACAAAGTAAGACTGCGCCTCATTCGAAGTACAAAATGGATTTTCTAAATCATATTTCCATATAGAGAAAGTGGTTAGAAAGTCCGGAAAAAAGAGAGAGGAGAGGAGAGGAGAGGAGAGAGAGAGAGAGAGAGAGAGAGAGAGAGAATCTCGGCATAGTCAGAATTTTTACTTGCGGACAGCATGTAATTGTGAGTATTAAAAAATGCAAAAAGCCTGGAATTAACAGAACGTAAGTGTGAATTTTTGTGTTATGCCTTCATTTATTTGCCTCGAGTTTCTTTTTTGTCATAATTTACGATAAAAGTACAATAAAATATGACGTCGTCTATCTTTCGTGATTGTGTAACAGACAAATGAGCTATTGTGTTGTTTTACTCGCTATCAAAGTAAAGTTAAATTTTTTACTTTGTGAAAAATTTGTAAATTATTAGGGCTGCGTTCAGGCTCACATATTCAGATATATTCGGTAAATATTTATTTCTATGGATTCTTCTACGAGATAGTAAAAAACAGTACTGCATCCAGTTACTATAAAGAGCTTTATTTAAAGCCACACGTTTCGATTTTCCGCCATCAGCAGAACAGTCAGTACTTTCGCTGTTCTACGCACTTCGACATTTCGTCAAAGTCTTCTTGTTGGTAAACAGTTCCTTGTTTTGTGTTTGGTGTTTTTATCTGGAACCAAGGTATTTCAGTCTTGATATAACACTGCACTTCTTCTCGAAAGACACACTGAGTAATCCATATGGTACCAATATGATAAATGTGAAATCAGCTCTCTCTCTGTCTGTCACCTTTTCACGCCAGAACCACTGAATGGAATTTGATGAAATTTGGTATGGAGATAGCATGAACTCTTGGGAAGAACAAAGTCTAGGTTTAAAAAATTAAATCAGTAGGCAGAGGTGATAGTAGTCGAGAATAGTGAATCAAGGGAGCAAAAAGTTTGTTGGCAATGCATACTTTTGCAATACGTTGCGCAGGCTATAAGAGCTACGTCAGATTGAAAAGTACTAAATTGTAGACGCCAAAAAGATCTACACAAAAGTCCACGAAGTCATATGCTTGTGCTTTACGTTCATCCATAATTACCATTTCCGTCTTTCGGATTCGCTGCGTCAGACGTCATTCTTACAGGTGGCGCATTTTTGTCTTTTGATTGCGACTGACGTAGCGAATGTGAAAGACAAAAATGGTGATTGTGAGCGAACCACGAAGATTGTGAGTGAACTCGCAGACTTTTTGTAGACATTTTTGACATCTATATTATATTTTGAAATCCGATTATGTATCACATACTGACTAGGCAGCGTGTTACTGCCGGCAAACTCTTTACTTTATGTAGCAGATTACCTGTAAACGAGTGAACAAACTTTCGTCAAACATATGTAGTGACAATTCTGATTAAACTAACCTTTCAATAAATACAAAATGAATTGCAATCGATGCATTCGAGCTGGAGCTCTGATGTCATAGACAGAAAGACGTTAAACTTACAAAATGGGACTTGGTGTGATGGAGGAGCAGAGGGTTCGCGAGCTGTGCTTCTCCGGTATTTACTCGTCGTAACAATAATACGCGAGCGAACGGCTAGCAGAATATACAAATAAATAGACACTGTTACTAATCGATGGAGTACCTTCGAATATGCTTACAGGTGGCAGTGTCTACGTAGCAATGTACACCTATGTTTTGAAGTTATTTGATGTGACTCAGGATCGGTTAAGCTCATTGAAATAATTTGTTTTCAAGAGAGATTCAAACTTCCGTAACCATTACTGGAATGCAACGTAATTTTATACAGGTATTAAAATTTTATTTGTTGCAAATAAAAATCTTCGACGGTATTTTTCTGCATATCAGATACAAAGGTTTTTCACGATAGTAGAATTATTCGCTAAAGAGACATTTATGTATAATTTTGGTGATCGGAAAAGCTTTCTTGAAAAAAAAATTGGAAATTTGTGGTAAGGTCTTATGGGACCAAACTGCTGAGGTCATCGGTCACTACTTAATGTAACTTAAGCTAACTTACGCTAAAGACAATACACACACCCGTGCCCGAGGGAGGACTCCGACGGGGAGAGCCGCGCGGGCCGTGACAAGGCGTCTCAGACCGATCGGCTACCAGCGCGGCTCTTTCTAGAAAACTTACCACGTTTTGTATAGAAACTTTACAAAACACGAAGAAGGAATTGATTCAGTACAACGCAACACTAAATTTGTCTCACAAAGTGTATAAGGAGATGTCCGCCCTTTTGATTCTTGTGTCCCATTCACAAACAGAAAAAGTGTATCCGCCCCTGTTTGTGGGGGACTGATGCGTATGTGTTCTTACTTGTTTGCGTGTGTGTGTGTGTGTGTGTGTGTCTTCGGGCCTATAGAAATGACAAATTACTATGTAGATAATGACTTAAAAATAAGACGAAACCAGTAATGATAGCAATATTGTGACCTCAAGCTGTAGCCTACATGCACGTGCATTCACGTGCCGTATTAGTATCGGAGAGTTGTTATTTAGGTGATCAAAACATAGGAGTTAGTTCTTCCCATCGTAGCTCTTTGCGACGAAGAGAACTGCGCTTGTTAGAGAGTAGTTAACATGCCAGAAATTCACAGTAGAGAAATAGAGTGTTTAGAATGTGCTTGAGAGAAATAAGTGGTACATGGTAGGGATAGTGAGTGAGACGGCGTGTCTCGAAATACACTAGGACTTGGTGAAGTCACTTAGGACTCGGAGGCTGTAAGCCAGTGTTTGTCAACCTAGTCCCCGTTGCCCACTGGTGCACGTTAGAACTTTCATGTCGGGCAGTAGGCGGTATGGGTTTCAAAACCATTATCATTAGGTTTTCGTAAAATTTTGATGTAAAGCGTTTGGTAAGTGATTATTATTGTATGCTTTCACTTGCTGCAACTGCTTTATAAATTTTATGAAGTTACTTCTGTACATTATAAATCACCATTATTGTGGAACTGGTGGGCGGTTAGCAAATTTTACTATTAACAGAGATAGAAAAGTGGGCGACAGGTAAAAATGGTTGAGTACCCAGCTGTAGGTAGTAAGCAAGTAAGCAAGCTTCTGACGTCACGATTACACGGCATTTCAGGAGCCTGAGGAAAACAGGCCGATTGTTTTGCGAAACGGGCTAATAGTCTGGGTACTAAAGGAGGAAAGGCCTTCAAATTTCAGCGAGTAGCATGCACGCAATCTGGTAAGTCTGCAACACCAAAATACACACGAGGGAAGTTTGGCGGCCACGCGGAGCGGCCGCATGGTTTAAGGCGCCATGTCACGGATTGCGCGACCCCTCCCGCCGGAGGTTCAAGTTCTCCCTAGCGCATGTGTGTGTGTGTGTGTGTGTGTGTGTGTGTGTTTTGAGGCAGTTAAGTTACGAAATTAGTAGCTGTGTTTTATGGGTTACTTGCGCAGATATGACTAATATTGACAGTACATTAGTCAGATTTCAGTGTCATTTTTATATATGTTTCTTAGAGATAAAAACGTCTAATTCTGTCATCTTACATGTAATATGGGTCAGCTGCCATTGAAGTAGCCTGATGTAATTACTTTCTCACTTTCCTATCTCTGCTCTACATTCACTTACACTAAATGTAAAATGTATTCAGACATCGAGATGTTTCTGCTTTGTTTATTAGTTAGAAGAATAAGAACGTGCGCTGCAGATCGTAGATGCTGTAGTAGTTATTTTAAATACCCGCACCATCACGACCAACGCCATATACTATTTACACTCCGTGCAGGAAGGCGAGGGATAATTCATCACTGGAGTTGTGCAAGAAAAATTAATAATGTCAATGAATGCTGCGAGCCGGAGAGAAAAATAAAGAGCTGCTCCACCCTTTCTCTCATCTGGTAAGACGAACAGTGACATACACAGGGGCAAACTTCAGCTTTTTGAGAATAAATCGCAAATTTAGTAAAATTAGTCTTTTGTTTGTATGAGTAAAAGAATTTCTAGTCATCCAAGAGCTGGATACACTTGCAGTAACAAAGTCGATCGTTTAGAAACCCCGATGTAACACAGTGGTACTTGGTGCCAAAGATAGTTGTCAAGAGTTCTGTCACGTATCAGTTTTTTTATATCAGAATAGAAATGACTGTCATCATTATTTTTATTCAATTGACTGTGGCTGCAGAGCATGAACCTACACTACTGTCTAGGTAGTTTCAAAAAGCTGATCCTTCCCCTGGGGACAAGGGCACCCATACCTGGGAAAAGAAAAGACATTGTACGGTCAGGTGTTTTTCGACAGGGGTATCCTGAGACAAACAACAGCAAACTCCTACGCGGTGCAGAAGATTGCTGCCAGTCTATGGGAACTTCGACCAATACTAGAGGACATCTGTGCGGAATATTTTGTCGTCCATGCTATTCCAATGGAAAAAAGTGCAGAATAAGAGGTCTTTACTGCTAGAGAGTGGAGACATTATTGATTGGCACTCGTGCTTCACTGCGGAAATGAAACATGTTAGGGAAGCAGACACAGAAATACTCTGTTGGATGAAACTTGGATAGACATTACTATGACAGTTGGCAAATGTTCACAGAAGGATGATGTCAGTGTTATGGGATTGGGAATCTACTCCAAAAAATATATTATGGGAAGGGTTGGATCGAGGAAGGGGTTCATCAGGGAGCCCAACTAAAATTCTGAGCTAGGTCCACAAAAGCCGAGTACCGTGGTGAAATGCAAATATGGTTCTCCCAAATGTTTCTCCAAAGTAAGTCACTATGATTGACAAAATTTTCACACAGTATGAAGCCAAAGCGAGGATGCTGGAATGGCTGTTAAAAAGGGGTACTGCTTGTAACATGAATGTAAGGAGGTAGGCTCTGTTCACTTTAATTCTAGAACATATACCTGGTAAAAAAAAGTATGAGATGGACGAAATGGCCAAAGAGAATGGCCACACGGTTGCCTGCTTGCCACCCTATAATTGTGATTTGAGTGCGGTAGAAGTGGGACGGTCAAAAGTAAAAGAGTCGTTTAGGGAGACCAACATTTCAGGGGATATGCCCGAAGACAATCTGTTTAAGACCGCAAGTAAATTACTTCTGTCGGTAATTGCTGACGACTGTGAAGGCTGCTTCAGAAAGGTCCATCAACTGGAAGACGATTACTGGAGGCGCAGCGGTGTCGTCGAACTCACAGTAGAAGAAATCATTATTCATACTGGTGAATCGGACAGTGGCGATGATAATCAATCGTGCAAAGATGAGGAATGTAATGAGACTTATTCTGAGTGACTGATGTGCACATACAGTTCAGCATTATATCTGAGTAAATGTTCAAAATTTTACTCATTCTCTTTTTATTGCCATAATATAAATTTTACTAATCATTCTTCCTAATTCTGAATTGTCTGTAAGAACTGTTACGGAATTAGTAGCAAAAGCACCACCATTCGACACGGAAGTAATTTCGCGAAGCCTGTAAGCTTTCAATACGCCCCTGTCCACACTTTTTCTTTCGTAGACGCGCGGTACGTAGCTGTCAAAATCAGTTACGGCGCCGGCTAATATGGCGCTGTCAGTTCCGCTCGGAGCTCGAATTGTACGTGTAGGCACAAGTGTTAGCAGCATTGCGTGATGTCAGAGCGGCTTTTATCCCAGACTGCTAGTCTACCCACGGCATCCAGTGCGCTGGTAGTCGATGGGCGGATCCCGCAATCCCGTCACAATCCATTCTTCTTCTTTTGTATCTGAAAATCTGCATAAAGCGTTCTGGCACGAAGATAAATAGACGTTGATATTTATGTAGGGATGAATTAATCGCGATATTGACTACAGCGAAGGCTGAACATCCAGAACTGTAACCGTTCGGGGTGGCGCAGTGGTTACCACACTGAATTCGCATTCGGGTGATGACGGTTGAAATACGGGCCGGGCATTCATATTTACATTTTTCACGACTTCCCTGAATTGCTCCAGGCAAATGCCGGAGTGATTCCTTTGTAAAGGGCGTGACCGATTTTCTTCCCTATCCTTTCCTACCCCGAGATTGTGTTCCGTCTGTAGATGAGCTCGTAATGGTTCAAATGGCTCTGAGCATTATAGGACTTAACTTCTGAGGTCATCAGTCCCATAGAACTCAGTACTACTTAAACCTAACTAACCTAGGGACATCACACACACCCATGCCCGAGGCAGGATTCGAACCTGCGACCGTAGCGCCTAGAACCGCTCGGCCACACTGGCCGCCTGACCTCGTAATCAATAGGACGTTAAACTCTATAAATATTCCTTCCTTCCGAAATTGTGACTTATTTACGAAAAGTAGAGACAGAAAAACTTTGGAATGAAACACGTAACTGACGGCGAGCGAGAGGGATGATGACATTTGGCAGATGCCTTAGCGGCTGTATGGCGACGTCAGTGGTCTGAGCGCAGGGTAACGTAATTCTGGATGATCTGATTGTAGAAACTAACTAGTAAGAATTAACTGTTTCACCGAATAATAGGAAACCCTTTATCGATGCTTGAGGCTGCGTCGCTCAGTTAAATGTTCTCAGCGTGGCGCCTGAACGGTAGGTTCGGAGAAGCGGTAGCAGCCGCGGTAATGCGTCTTGATTGCAGAACAACTCAGGTCCTACTAAGAAAAGGGGAGCATTTAAGACCGCAGATTTCGAAGAACGCGGCCCACTGCACAGCCAGTCTAACGGTGCACATTGGCTGAGTCTTAGGCAGGCTGCTTCGTTACATTACGGTGCCAGACACTGACTTCTTCTAACAATCGAAACCTTCTGGCACCTCTCTGGTGTATTTCTACACGAAGGATCATTCAGACTCAGCACAAAGGTCTCTCTTACAACGGAAAACGCCGAAAATTACTAACTCTGAACTTCTGAGTTAATTCCAATTATGACAAACAAAAATTGCTAACAATAATTCTATACAGTAGAAATATTACTGTCAATTGGGTATCTCCCTTTCACACTCGTAGTGCTCGTAAAACCAAGAATCAAATTTTAGCCAAAATTAGTTCACATCATTGCTAGCCTCAATGGTGCGGTCATCTCTAATTAACCTACCGTATTTCTGGTGTGACGATAATAGTTTCCCCCCTGGAGAGTGGATGGCTATTGACCCTACAGAGAAAGTGGACAAAAAGACCAGGGCTCTGTTGAAGGAGACAGGCCTGCCTGAACAAGTCATCAAGAAGCTGCGTCCCAAAGCGCCAACACCCCCTAGACTTTATGGACTCCCCAAGATTCACAAGGATGGGGTTCCACTGCGACCTATTGTCAGCAATATTGGTGCAGCAACTTACCCTACTGCGAAATACCTGAAGAAGATGTTGACACCACATGTGGGTAAATGTGCACATCACATCCGGAACTCAGAGGATTTCCTACATCGACTGGGCCAGCAACACATCACAGACACAGACATCATGGTTAGTTTCGATGTGGTGTCTCTCTTTACACGTGTACCACTGAAGGAGTCACTTGAGCTTATTGGAGAGAAGTTCGATGGGGCTCTCCTTGACCTGTTCAGGCATGTACTGACATCGACGTACTTCCTATATGGGGGTCAATTTATGAACAAACAGAAGGGGTGGCGATGGGTAGCCCTCTATCACCAGTGGTGGCCAACCTATTTATGGAAAGGTTTGAAGAGGAAGCACTCTCTTCAGCCAGATATCAACCCAAGTGCTTTTTTAGGTATGTGGATGATACCTTTGTCATCTGGCCCCATGGTAGAAGGAAGTTAGATGAGTTCCTGCTACATCTGAACTCTTGCCATCCGAACATTAAGTTCACAATGGAAATGGAGAAGGATGGAATACTTCCATTCTTGGATGTTCTGGTGAAGAGAAAGGGAGATGGCACATTTGGACACAGTGTGTACCGCAAACCTACGCACACTGACTTATACCTTCAAGCCAGCAGTTGCCATCATCCGGCACAGAAGAATGGAGTGCTCAAAACACTGGTCCACAGAGCACAAACTCTGTCAGATCCTGATAGTCTGGCCACGGAAATAGAACACTTACAATCAGTGTTCAGCAGGAATGGGTACTCCTCTAGAGATATCCAGAAGGCACTTCAACCTGCCAACCGGCCAAAGGATCCAGAAGAAGAACCAGAAGAGGCAAAGAAGATGGCATACTTGCCATATGCCGGACCTATCTCTACCAAGATCAGCAGGATTCTCCAGAAATATGACATCAGGAGCATATTTTGCCCACCCACGAAAATTGGGGCTATGCTGGGGACTGTAAAAGATGACCTGGGGCTACGCAAGCCAGGTATTTACAACATACCATGCCAGTGTGGGATGTCATACATTGGCCAGACCACCAGAACTGTGGACATCGGGTGTAAAGAACACCAGAGACATACCAGACTCAGGCAGGCAACTAAATCAGCCATAGCAGAGCATTGTCTGGAACTTGGTCATTCAATGGATTACAATGACACCAAGATTGTGACACAGACCTCAAGATATTGGGACAGTGTCATTAAAGAAGCAATTGAGATTAAGGTCACAGACAATCTAATCAACCGTGACTCGGGATACCAAATCAGCACTGCCTGGAATCCAGCGCTTGAGCTTGTGAAAACTCAACGCAGGACACTCCAGGATTCAGCAAGAAATATAAGTGGAGACCGAGGGAACAGCCGTGAGACAAGGTGTTGGACATTAGAGACCAGATCTGACACACCCCAGGTCATGAACTCGACTTCAGAAGACGGCCAGGCCGGGCGCGGACGGCGGAGGGAACACCGGCCACCAGAGAGGGACAATGTAGCCGCGCTGGCGGGTGCGGACCTCAGATGGAACACACGACGCGGCGCGGACCGATTAGGGAGCGCCCAGCACGCAACAGAAGTGGAAACCGTAGTGACAGTCATGAGATAGAGTACCTAACATCTCATATCGGGTCTGACACACCTCAAATGACAACCACAACCGTTGAGGACGGCCAAAACCGGCGCCGACGGCAGTCGGAACATCCGCGACTGGAGGGGTCCGTTGAAGCCGAGTCTGGCGGGCGCGGACCACAGATGGAACACTCGACTCGGCGCGGACCGATTAGGGAACGCCCTGCTCCTCCCAGGCATAAATACTGGACTCGATCGACCCAAGGACCAGTCTCAGGTAGCACCTGAAGAAGACAGCGAGGCACGCTGTTGAAATATCGTGCGAGAACGACGCGAACATCCGGCTGGATTCCCGAATATCCAAGATGTCAACAAATCGCCGGGAAAGTATGAAGAATGACATGATATTATTTATTTAACCTAATAAGTTTAGGGTTATACACATTCACACATACAGTCTTTTATTTACATTTTAATTATCTAACAAATAACTGTAATTTTGATATGGCAAATAACTGTAACATCAAAAATCTCTTTAGTTAGGGTGTAGGTATTTTTAATGATTACTTGTATTCTTATAGAAGGAAATATCATTAAAACAATTCTTTGATTCTGCCGTTGTCGATATGTTGGTATCAATGGTGTTTCTAGAAGAAAAAAGATACAGTCAGTGTTTCTTGTTGTTATCTATAATTACTGAAGATTAAATGGTAAATGGGCTCTAAATAAATTCGTTTATTCGTTGTATGTATGAAACATAGTTTTAGTTTTTCTGGACTGTGTTGGTGTTACATTGCAAATTAATATTTTACGAAACCTAAGGAAATTTATAAATGTTTTCAGATATTAGATTAGCTTAGGACCTTTCACCAACAAAAAGGGACGCGTTAAAGGCCTCTTGAATAAAAACTACCTTTCAGAAATTTTTAAAATTTCCTAACTAACATTAACATAAAGTTGCGTAGAAACGAATTCTTCACACCCAAACTAAAGGGTACATGTAGCAGAAAAAAGAAGCTATTTCCTCGTGCCATGCACCAGTTGCAAAAGATAGTATCGGAAGACTGGACAGTAAGCACCACCAGAAAGAAAATTAGAGATGCAGTGGCTTTCATCTCTATCACAACAACTTGTAGGAGAAGCAGAGCTGTTCGTAAACCAGGGCTTAACGGCAAGATCTCGAAACAACAATTGAACTGGACTAGGAAGTACAGACACTTAACGCTGGATGACTGGAGATCAGTATGTTGTTTTAATGTTTTCCCTTTCTCTTAAAAATATTCCACTTTCATTATACATGATAATTTATTTCATAGGTATGTTTCAGTGAAGAAAATACCATTCAGATTTTGATGAAAAGGATACAGTCAATTAGGAGAAAATGCCCCCCCCCCACCACCACAAAAAATACAGCAAAGTTAGTGTCATTAAGGCCATCAAGCATACAACATCAGTTATGACAAGATCTGTAATTTGTGGTGAAGAACTGGGAAGACTCAGTGTTGTTCAACAACAATGAGACAGCAGCAGCACACTCAAGTACCACGGACGCACCTGCTTACCCATTTATGAGACTGGTTCAATAAACAAGAAGACACCATATTCATGCAAAATGGTGCACCCTGCACACAGAAAACTCTGTAAAAAATTTCCTGAAATGTAAAAATGTACCTCTGCTGGACTGGCCAGGCAGTTCTCCAGACCTGAATCAAGTATCCATTCGTGATCCGTACTTCCTCGCATTTAATGGGGGACTCTACGTTAGCAGGTTTTGACAATATTGGTATTCAACTTAATTACATCTCGTCATGTAATGAGAATGTAATTTTACTTTGAGTGGTGTTTCTCGTTGCCACTGAGTGCCTTGCATTTCCTCGAGCCTTGCAGAGTGTAGATGTAGATGAGCATGCTTTGTAGTCTTGGTGACTAGAGCATTCTTCCTTGCAAATGCTAAAAATAAGACATTAGTTACGCAAAAGTTTTCACGCGTTATTAACAGGTACAACACACAGCAAAAAAGTTTTGCATCACCTCGATTCCGAGAATTCCGGAACCTATACAGAAAACTGGAGTAGATATCAACATAAACATCATTTCCGATCGTTTTATTGCTGGTGAAAACCACACATTGCATGTTGCGCCACCATAAAGCGAGACCTTCAGAGGTGGTGGTCCAGATTTCTGTACACACTGGTACCTCTAATACCGAGTAGCACGTCCTATTGCATTGATGCATGCCTGTATTCTTCGTGGCATACTATCCACAAGTTCATCAAGGCACTGTTGTTCCAGATTGTATCACTCCTCAACGGCGATTCGGCGTAGATCCCTCAGAGTGGTTGGTGGGTCACATTGTCCGTAAACAGCCCTTTTCAATATATCCAAGGCATGTGCGATAGGGTTTTTGTCTGGAGAACATGCTGGCCACTCTAGTCGAGCGATGTCGTTATCCTGAAGTACGTCATTCACAAGATATGCACGATGAGGGCGCGAACTGTCTTCAATGAAGACGAATGCCTCGCCAATATGCTGACGATATGTTTGCACTATCGGTGCAGGATGACATTGACGTTTCGTACAGCCGTTGCGGCGGCTTCCATGACCACCAGCGGCGTACGTCGGCCCCACATAATGCCACCCCAAAACAGCAGGGAACCTCCACCTTGCTGCACTCACTGGACAGTGTATCTAAGGGGTTCAGCCTGACCGGATTGCCTCCAAACACGACTCCGACGATTGTCTGGTTGAAGCCACATGCGACACTCATCGGTGGAGAGAACGTGATGCCAATCCTAAGCCATCTATTCGGCATGTTGTTGCGCCCATCTGTACCACGTTGCATAGTGTCGTGGTTGCAAAGGTGGACCTAACCATGGACGTCTGGAGTGAAGTTGCGCATCATGCAGCCTATTGTGCACAGTTTGAGTGGTAAGACGATGTCCTGTGGCTGCACGAAAGGCATTATTCAAACATGTTCAACATGCTGACGTTGCTGTCAGGGTTCCTCCGAGCCATAATCCGTAGGTAGCGGTCATCCACTGCAGCAGTAGCCCTTGTCCACTGCAGTAGTAGCCCTTGGGCGGCCTGAGCGAGACATGTCATCGACAGTTCCTATCTGTATCTCCTCCATGCCCGAACAACATCGCTTTGGTTCACTCGGAGACGCCTGGACACTTCCGTGTTGAGGGCCCTTCTGGGTACAAAGCAACAATGCGGACGCGATCGTACCGCGGTATTGATCGTCTAGGCATGGTTGATCTACAGACAACATGAGCCGTGTCTCTCCTTCCTGGTGCAATGACTGGAACTGATTGGCTGTCGGACGCCCTCCGCCTAATAGGCGCTGTTCATGCATGGTTGCTTACATCTTTCGGCGGGTTTAGTGACATCTCTGAACAAAGGGACTGTGTCTGCGAAACAATATCCACAGTCAACGTCTATCTTCAGGAGTTCTCTGAACCGGTGTGATGGAAAACTTTTTTTTTTAATGTGTGTACAAACGGTATCTTTTGGCAGAGGTCGATGAAAACTTCGGTGGCCTCGATTAAATGCGAGAGTACGAAAAACAGATGAGAACAAAATTAACGTACGCTAGATTATGAGCAATATACTTACAATGCATTTAAACCGTACAGATTTGCAAGCAGTTACGTATCGACATAAATCCGCAGGACACCAGCTTCTGTTTTACACAAAACAAAACCAAATATCGAATTATTTACCCCACCCAATATTACGGATAAGAGCAGAACTCAGAATAAGAGTAAAGTATTTACAATGCGATTCAAAGAGTGCAACACACATGAGAAGGTCGTAACGAGGAAACAATTTCCACTTGATAACAGGCACACAGTCGAAATTGCAAAATTGTTTCACAAATAAATACGCTTTACCACCAGAGCACCATAAAATACAAATGAAAACTGTTATCATTTAGTACTCGAATTTGGCAATTCAAGAAAACAGATTCTGACCCCGTATTTTCCCCTAATTCGAAGTTCAGTGCCATGCTACTTAGAGCGCTACTGTCGGTCTCTGTTTTCGTGTAGTAACGTGGGATTTGCACTGATGATATTTTGGTGTTGTGTGGGTACTGGCCAATCAGAGCGCTGGGAGCGTAGTCTTATGTTTCGGTTTGGACGCCTTCTGGATCTATGGGCAAAGAGTTGCATTTAAGTTGTCCAAATTCATGCCTGCTGCAGACAATGCGAAGCGTATTACATCTGCCAGAACGATTATAGTCAGCATTTTCTAGAATGCAAAATGTAGTATCCTTGTTGATTATTTTGCAGACGGAGAAACAGTAACGGGTGAGGTCCACGTAAGTGTCTAGAAATGAGGTTTAAAAGAAGTGGAAATAAGTCTGAATTGGATAAGAAATAAATTTTCTTGATCGAGACCATATACCTGCCCATGAAAGTGCTTTATCAGTGGGGAAACTGGACGATTAGAAGTATACATTGTTGATTCCAATGAAGAGTCTTTTGCAGTCAGAAATGCACTAAAGAGCCAAAGAAACTGGTACATCCGTCTAATATTGAGTAGGGCCAACGCGAGAACGCACAAGCGACACAACACGACGTCACATGACTCGACTAATGTCGGAAGTAGTGCTACAGAGAATTGTCATAATGAATCCTGAAGGACTGTCCTTAAATCCGTAAGAGTACGAGGGGGTGGAGATCTCTTCTGAACAGCACGTAGCAAGGCATCCCAGATGAGCTCAATAATGTTCATTTCTGGGGAGTTTCGTGGCCATCGGAAGTGTTTAAACTCAGAAGAGTGTTCCTGGAGCCATTCTGTAGCAATTTTGGACGTGTGGGGTGTCGCATTGCCCTGATGTAATTGCCCAAGTCCGTCGGAATGCACAATGGACATGAATGGATGCAGGTGAATAGGCAGTATACTTACGCACGTGTCATCTGTCACAGTTGTATCCAGACGTCTCAGGGGTCCCATATCACTCCAGCTGCACACGTCTCAAACTATTACAGAGCCTCCACCAGCTTGAACAGTCCGCTGCTGACATGCAGGGTCCATGAATACATGAAGTTGTCTCCATTGCCGTACACGTCCATCAGCTCGATAGAATTTGAAGTGAGACTCGTCCGACCAGGCAACATGTTTCTAGTCCTGAACAGTGAAATGTCGGTGTTGATGGGCCCAGGCGAGGCGTAAAGCTTTGAGCCCATATCCATGATGTTTCGTTGGGTGGTTCACACGCTGACACTTGTTGATGACTCAACATCGAAATCTGCAGCAGTTTGCGGAAGGGTTGCACTTTTGTCACGTTGAACGATTCTCTTCAATCGTCGTTGGTCCCGTTCTTGCAGGATCTTTTTCCGGCCGCAGCGACGTCGGAGATTTGATGTTTACCGGATCCCTGAAATGGTCGTACGGGAAAATTCCCACTTCACCGCTACTTCGGAGATGCTGTGTCCATCGCTCATGCACCCTCTATAACATCACGTTCAGACTCGCTTAAATGTTAATAACCTGCCATTGTAGCAACAGTAACCGATCTAACAACTGCGCCAGACACTTGTCTTTTATAGGCGTTGCCGACCACAGGGCCATATTCTGCCCGTTTACATACAGTATCTCAACATTTGAATGCGCATGCCTATACCAGTTTCTTTGGCGCTTCAGTGTCAATGCTTGCACTTCTTACGAAGTTGCAACTTATGGGCGGCCTTCATGAACGAAAAATTGTTGGGCAAGTTGTGTTAATGGAAAAGAAAGAGAAGAATATGAGCATAATTACCTTACTGTAAGTGAAAGAGAGAGAAAGACAGATAGTGAGACGGATTTACGGGTATGTGTGTATGATAAATCCCTTCCTTCGGAAATCTCCTTTTTTCATGCCTCCTCTTTGTTACCACAAATGACGTGTCACTGATCTCATTTGAACTAAGAATGCAGTATACGCGAGGTGCCTAGTTGCTTCCATCGTCCTGAGTGGAAAGCATAAATTCTCAATAATGGTCAACAACATGCAGTCTTCTATAGTTGTAGTCCCCTGCGCAGAAAGCAAAACACAGGTCGCGAATCCGTTATCCGGAGGCTGTGATACAGCGTTAACTAGGAACTAGGACTGTATAAATAATTAAATTTTGGATTGGCTTTTTTTAAACAGGTTGGAACTTGCTTTCTATTAGTAGAATACGAGAAACTGCAAAGCTGTAGTCCATTTTACGAGTCATAAATAATTTACAGTCTTGACTCTTTCACAGAGAATAAACAAAGTAATTAACTGTGTGTTTCCGTACTTACTATCAAATAGTTCTCAGTTACATGTTCAGACACCACAGATAGCTAATTAAGTTCTTAACCAATACCAACTGCGTCAACATGTCTGTCCTCCGAGACTGGTGACCGAGCTCTTACATTTACAAACCCGTGATTGCTAATTAAGTCTTAACTGATATCGACCGCGGCAGACATGTTTGTCCTCCGAGACTACCGATCGAGCTCTGCTCTGAAAGCCGAACCACTTCGCCTGCAATCCAACTTAGGCGCGACCGGAGATCTCCAAAGTGCTTCGTCTACGTTTTCGTTTAGCAGTTGTTTATTATTCTGCTGGTAATTAACACTTTCGATATAATGGAGTGATAGCCTGCTTTTATATGAAATAAAGTAAATTCATTGTTTACTTTTCTGATATTAATAACAGAATTTATCATTTTGGCTTGCTATTTCCGAACACACCAGCCAATCGCGGAGAAGGACCACAATTAGGCGGTCTTTCTCACGATACCCGTACCGAACAAACCACCTATCATCGGTACCTCACACCACATTACGTCCATTTCCTCACTGCACTTTTCTCAACTGCTCTAAGAAGAGCTTCTTGCAGCTGAACATGATGGCTGTAAAACTAGAAATATTACAGTCTAAAAACACAACCTGTCACTGATTGACATTTCAGCTAATAACTGTGGTGGCATTATTTTCATTGTGGAATGAGGCACTTTATACACAACTTCCTCCACTTCAACCACGTAATCCACCACCATATGATGCTTCTTAGAACTGAACTGATTGCTTTGTCAAGCATAGACGAATGCAGTACACATTTGACCATTGTTTAATAGCGGCCTCTGACAGAACCTAGCTGTCAAATCTACGTTCTTGATGTCTTGACGCCATTGACCTTTGGCCTAGGACTTTCTAGTATACTACTATTTATTTGTGGTATAATGATTTTTTCACCATCAAATCTTCTGTCCACATACACTTAACCTCTCGCACTGTTTTTTGTGCTAGTAGACCAGTATTGATTCAAAAATGCTTGAATATATTCTTTACATGTTTTACATGTGTTACTGGCCTCTATTCGCCATGATATTGCTTCTCCATCTAACCTACTGGCCGTGAATTTGTTTTTTGTTGTTCTGTCATGTTTTCAGGAATGATGCACTCAAACTGTCTATTGATGTCTACTGAGGCCGGCCGGGGTGACCGAGCGGTTCTAGGCGTTACAGTTAAGTCCCATAGTGGTCACAGCCATTTTTACACCACATTTCGACTTTTTTAAACTTCATTTTCAGTTTTGTATTGCATCTCAGGAAGTACTTTTTGCTCTGTTTCAATTTAACCTGAATCGCACATGTGTCACCTTTACAAGAGGATTTCACTCTTGTGTCTAATTCACGATACAAACTGTCAACCAGATGTCTGTACGATCGTTTGCTGCACGGAAGGTGGCATTCCGATCAATGGTCAACCATGCCAATTATGACGCCAGGGCATCTATGAAACGGGTAACTCCACATCCAAAGTCGCTGTGTACACAGTCACAGACGGTGCAGTATGACACAAAGAAGGTGCCTACCAGACTCTCTGCGGTGGCGGGCCATAGAAAGAAAGGACGCAGGACAGTAACAAACTGATTTGGCCCAATGGCTTAATACGAATTGTTTTGTTTCTCGGATGTGGCGACAGTTTATAGAGACCGAAACTGTATCGTGAAAGTCCGTAGTTCGTGGTCGTGCGGTAGCGTTCTCGCTTTCTACGCCCGGGTTCCCGGGTTCGATTCCCGGCGAGGTCAGGCATTTTCTCTGCCTCGTGATGACTGGGTGTTGTGTGATGACCTTAGGTTAATTAGGTTTAAGTAGTTCTAAGTTCTAGGGGACTGATGACCATAGATGTTAAGTCCCATAGTGCTCAGAGCCATTTGAACCATTTTTTTTTATTTTTTTTTTTTTTTGTATCGCGAAGACCAGGGCAAGGCCGACCACGTGTGACTTCAGATGAGAGGACCGTCACCGCCTTTGTAGTGCACAACTGTCATGTGATCTCGCAACATCCATTGGAAGTGTTGTATCGACGCAAACGGTGTGCAGAAGGCTTCGCAGAATGGCCTTTATTACCGGAGACGTGCTATATGTCTACCTCTGACGAGTCTTCACAGAAGGTAACGTCTAGAACATAGTCATCAACATGCCACCTGGGTGGTCGAACATTGGGCCAATGTTGTTTTCACAGATGAATCCTGATTTTGTCTGGAGAGTGATTCTCAATGGATTCGCATGTGGAGGGAACGTGACACACGACTTTGGGGCCCCAGCATTGCGGAAAGATATGTCGTGGCCTGCTCGCTCTCTCGATTTGAATCCCATAGAGCATGCCAGGGATGCACTAGGGAGACAGCTTGCATCATGTCAGCATCCACCAACCACTGTCCAAGACTGCGAGCAATTCTGCAAGAAGAATGGGCGTTACTGCCTCAACATGAGACTGATGGCATCATTCACAGCGCGCTGTAGCCGCGTGGTCTTTGGCGCCTTGTCACGGCTCGCGAGGCCCCCCTCGTCGGAGGTTGGAGTCCTCCCTCGCGCTTGGGTGTGTATGTTGTCCAAAGCGTAAGTCAGGTTAAGTTAGATTAAGTAGTGTGTAATCCTAGGGACCGATGACCTCAACAGTTTGGTCCCATAAGAACTTACCATAATCTTACAGTTTCCAAATCATTCACAGCATTTTCCGTCGTTGTCATGCCTGTATTGCTACCAGAGTTGGTCACACTCCATACTGAGCACATTAACCAGTTGTCGAAATGTGTGTGCAAATCCGTTAAGTTGGAAAAAACGAAGAACATTTTTGCCTACCGTTATGCATGTTGGAGTTGTATATTTTTTACATTGTTTCTACTTTATTATCACCTGCTTATACTGTTTTGTGGCAAAATAAACGCAACCTTGCAAATTTTTCTTTTGTTTCTTTAATATTAGACACCAGTGTATTTGATGGTCATTACTCCACTGTGTCTTATGTTTATCATTACATGCTTTGATAGCTTTGCTTTGCTCTTGCCTTACACTACTAATGTCTTTAATTATTGTTCATTCTGATTCTGGAACTCCTTATTTAACTTTTTGAATTCATGGTAACTTTTTGATTCATTTCTGAATTCCAGACTTCTAACTTTTTACCCCCTCTTTTTTTCCACAACCTATTTTCTTGCAATATCCCTCAGTTTTTGCTTCAAGATTTGAAGCCTTTTGTTCCACAGCATTGAACTTAGCATTAAGTTGAGCTATTACTACATGATCTTGTTTTAACACCTTCTTATATTTTTCTGTGCATTTGTCAATTCCTCCTTATTTGCTTTTTGTTCTTGCAGAATTAGTTTTAGCACAGACCTTATATCCTGATCAGCCTGAGTTAGCAAAGCGTCAGATAATGCTCTGCCATAACTTATTGTACATAACTCATCTGTTGGCCCATCTGTAATGACGATATCGAAGTCACTTTCTCTGGCATTAAAGTTCCAAGCTGAAAAAATGGTTCAAATGGCTCTGAGCACTATGGGACTTGACATCTGAGGTCATCAGTCCTCTAGAACTTGGAACTACTAAAAATTAACTAACCTAAGGACACCACACACATGCATTGCCGAGGCAGGATTCGAACCTGCAACCGTAGCAGTTGCGCGGTTCCGGACAGAAGCGCCTAGAACCGCTCGGCCACCGCGCCCGGCGTCGTTCCAAGCAGTCACTTCATTTTGACTAGGTACTACATACTCCAGGATCACATTATCATTGTTTGCCACTAAATCTACATTGTCACTGTCCTCATTAATAATTAACTCTACATTTCCCGTGAAATCATTCATGGCTATTTCAGAATTCTCAGTGGGATCATTGGTAATTGGATTTACTATTTCAGATTCATCACCAAAGTTTGAATCTAAGTTTTCAATTGAATTATTTTTTAACTAATTTGATTTATCATTAACCCATCTCCGACTTCACTACTGTGTATCGCCACTACTACTGTGAGACTGAACTCCTCTACTTCTGATGGCCTATCTCATTTCCTTTTCCCCAGACATTTTACTAATGCTAAAAAACTTTAAACAAATTTTATCAAAAAGTCTTCTTCGTGTTTTAAACCCTATACGACACTGTTTTGGCTTATACCCTGCCTTCACAGTTCCCATAACAAATCTTAGACCGCGACGTGCAAGCGCAACACTTACCCTAATTTTCTTCCACGACGTACTGCCGCTATTTCTCGTAGCTGTGGACTACGTCGCTTGTTGGAACTCGGCTTTCTTGCTGTGCTCTAGCTAACACTTCCACGCTCCTTGTACAGCTACACTCCTGGAAATGGAAAAAAGAACACATTGACACCGGTGTGTCAGATCCACCATACTTGCTCCGGACACTGCGAGAGGGCTGTACAAACAATGATCACACGCACGGCACAGCGGACACACCTGGAACCGCGGTGTTGGCCGTCGAATGGCGCTAGCTGCGCAGCATTTGTGCACCGCCGCCGTCAGTGTCAGCCATTTTGCCGTGGCATACGGAGCTCCATCGCAGTCTTTAACACTGGTAGCATGCCGCGACAGCGTGGACGTGAACCGTATGTGCAGTTGACGGACTTTGAGCGAGGGCGTATAGTGGGCATGCGGGAGGCCGGGTGGACGTACCGCCGAATTGATCAACACGTGGAGCGTGAGGTCTCCACAGTACATCGATGTTGTGTGGTGTGTGGTCGGCGGAAGGTGCACGTGCCCGTCGACCTGGGACCGGACCGCAGCGACGCACGGATGCACACCAAGACCGTAGGATCCTACGCAGTGCCGTAGGGGACCGCACCGCCACTTCCCAGCAACTTAGGGACACTGTTGCTCCTGGGGTATCGGCGAGGACCATTCGCAACCGTCTCCATGAAGCTGGGCTATGGTCCCGCACACCGTTAGGCCGTCTTCCGCTCACGCCCCAACATCGTGCAGCCCGCCTCCAGTAGTGTCGCGACAGGCGTGAATGGAGGGACGAATGGAGACGAGTCGTCTTCAGCGATGAGAGTCGCTTCTGCCTTGGTGCCAATGATGGTCGTATGCGTGTTTGGCGCCGTGCAGGTGAGCGCCACAATCAGGACTGCATACGACCGAGGCACACAGGGCCAACACCCGGCATCATGGTGTGGGGAGCGATCTCCTACACTGGCCGTTCACATCTGGTGATCGTCGAGGGGACACTGAATAGTGCACGGTACATCCAAACCGTCATCGAACCTATCGTTCTACCATTCCTAGACCGGAAAGGGAACTTGCTGTTCCAACAGGACAATGCACGTCCGCATGTATCCCGTGCCACCCAACGTGCTCTAGAAGGTGTAAGTCAACTACCCTGGCCAGCAAGATCTCCGGATCTGTCCCCCATTGAGCATGTTTGGGACTGGATGAAGCGTCGTCTCACGCGGTCTGCACGTCCAGCACGAACGCTGGTCCAACTGAGGCGCCAGGTGGAAATGGCGTGGCAAGCCGTTCCACAGAACTACATCCAGCATCTCTACGATCGTATCCATGGGAGAATAGCAGCCTGCATTGCTGCTAAAGGTGGATATACACTGTACTAGTGCCGACATTGTGCATGCTCTGTTGCCTGCGTCTATGTGCCTGTGGTTCTGTCAGTGTGATCATGTGATGTATCTGACCCCAGGAATGTGTCAATAAAGTTTCCCCTTCCTGGGACAATGAATTCACGGTGTTCTTATTTCAATTTCCAGGAGTGTATATGCGCCGGCCGCCGCTTGTCGCGTGGCTGCCTCGCGCATATCTGCATGCTGCGCCGTCTCGTACTCGTAGCATGAAGAATCTGGAAGTGATCATTTTTAACCTAATCCCGTGGACTGCACACACACAGTGTTAACTGTTATTATCGTAACACTTGAGCACATCTTAACCCTGCTTTATACCGATAATAAAGTGTCTTACGAAACATGCCCGGCAGGGATCCGCGTGTCCCGCGGCGAATTTGCCGACTGTTGCCTCTGCGTCTGCCGGTTGTCGCTATGCACGGCTCAGCTTTGCGCGTGCCCCGTACACAGTGCGACTGAGTGTACTGGTGTTTTCTTTTGAGTTTTTTTGTCATGTTTAATCGCTTAAAATGTTGTTGCGAGAAGTCATTACTGCAACTGTGCCGAGTATGGGGCTTTCCCAACCCGTACGTCACTAGGCCTGGTCCTCAGAGAGAAACACCGTGCGCGTCTTCTATTCGTTGCGGCTGAGTTTCCTGTCGAGTTTCCATTCGGTATGATACGTACGAAGAACCAACGAATGTTTCTGTGGTGAACTATGGAAAAGTAGAATCATATGTAGAATATCAGATTGAATTCACATGAACATTTCCTGGTGTGCATGTGCCCAGTGATTCAACGATAGCCGGCCGATGTGGCCGAGCGGCTCTAGGCACGTCAGTCCGGAACCGCGCTGCTGCTGCGGTCGCAGGTTCAAATCCTGCCTCGGGCATGGATGTGTGTGATGTCCCTAGGTTATTTAGGTTTAAGTAGTTCTAAGTCTAGGGGACTGATGACCTCAGATATTAAGTCCCATAGTGCTCAGAGCCATTTCAACCGTTTTTGATTCAACGATACGCAAATTAGCAAATTAGTGAAGAAATTTCAGGAGACTGGATCAGCAGAATCTAGTGTCTTAAACTAATACGAACTTGACGAGATAAGGGAGAGAAAATCTGTGTGCCATTTGCCACTTCAGACTGGTGTGTCAAGAGCATCTGCTCACAGAACTGTGCACAAATTGAAATTAAAACCATACAAAATAACGGTCGTGCGTCTACTGAGGAACTCAGACACTGTTGCTCGACATCGTTATTGAAACTGGCTGCCACAGTCTGTGTACCATGGGGAAGCTGATCGTGTGATGCTTTTATTTTCTGATGAAGCACGGCTGCATTTGTCAGGGTACGTAAATTCTCAGAACAATCGACGCTGGAGCTCCGAAAATCCTCACGAATTGCATCAACAGCCTCTGCATGATGTGAAAACAGGGGTGTGGAGTGGAATTGGTACGAGACGAATTACTGAACCAATCTTTTTCCACGAAACAGTACGTTCTGACAGGTATATGAACAATATACTGCATCCTTTTTTCGAAAACTAACACCTAACGAAAAAATGTACGTTTACTTCATGCAGGACAATGCTTTCATGACTGCAATACGAAGTGTTTTTGATGATTGAATAGTTACTTGACCTCGTCGTTTTCCAGGTCTAAATCCGTGTGATTTTTAATTTTTAGAAATGTTTAACTCCAAGGTGTATGCAACAAGACACGGCTCGGCTAGTGATTTCCCAGATTTCGGCAGCCGAAACTCATCGAGTGTTTGTTAATGTGTTTGGGATATGTTAGGTTGTTCTTGCCACAGGGTGCATAATTTTGAGCACCTACTGTAAATAAAGGTAAGCTTAGTAAATCAGATGGCAACGTTGTTTATACCTAACTCAAGGGAAGCGCGCACGCAGCCGAATACCGGCAGATCAGTGTCCGAGAATCGGGCGAGGCGGCGGCGGCCGGTGGCGTCCCGCGGACCCCTCCACAGCGTCTTCCGTGAGGCACCCTGTACTTTCACGGTAACACAAAATCTGATTTTTCAGCATCAGTTATTGTAGTTCAACTAAAGTTCAGAAACAGTCTAAAGGCTACTTATCACTGTTCTTATGCGCCGGCCAGGATGGCCGAGCGGTTCTAGGCGCTACAGTCGGGCAGAGATGTATGTGATGTCCTTAGGTTAGTTCGGTTTAATTAGTTCCAGGGGACTGATGACCTCAGAAGTTAAGTCCCATAGTGCTCAGAGCCATTTGAACCATTTTGAACTGTTCTTATGCACTTCTCTGATCATTTACAGTCCACATGTATCACTGTCGTTACACAGTTCGCTGGTCAGGTGCAGTCCACTGTTCTCCTTAATACAATCTCGCCTCATAATTCCAAAGCACTTCGACTTACTTCAAAGCTATCCCTGCAAAGCAAACCATATATGGCAAGTGAGTGAGAGAGAGAGAGAGAGAGAGAGAGAGAGAGAGAGGAAGGGGGGGGGGGGGGAGGGAGAGGGACAGCGAGAAGGATTTATGCGTGTATGATAAATCCGTTCCTTCTAAAATCTCTTTCCTTCATACCTCTTCAGTGTTGTACTGTATTGTATTGTATGTTAAGCGGGAGCCGGCCGGGGTAGCCGAGCGGTTCTAGGCGCTACAATCTGGAATCCTGACTCGGGCATGGATGTGTGTGATGTCCTTAGGTTAGTTAGATTTAAGTAGTTCTAAGTTCTAGCGGACTGATGACCTCCGAAGTTAAGTCTCATATTGCTCAGATCGATTTGAACCATTTTTTTTATTTTAAGAGGGGGCCTAGAAACGACGGAGAGGCTCCGTCCTCGCCGCAGCCGCAGTATTCTACAACCCCACGACGACTATCACATTCCACTTCACCCCACCACCGCTGCACACCGAACCAATCTTTGAGGGTTATTGTCAGGGAACGTCTCACACCAGACGAGTGTAACCCCCATGTTTGTGTGGTAGAATATTGGTGGTGTACGCGTACGTGGGAACCTGTTTGCGCAGCAATCGCCGACATAGTGTAGCTGAGTCGGAATAAGGGGGTACCAGTCCGCATGCGCCGAGGCAGATGGGAAACCGCCTAAAAACCATACAGACTGGCCGGCTCACCGTACTTCGACACAAGTCCGCCGGGCGGATTTGTGGCGGGGACCAGGCGCTCCTTCCCGACCGGAAAGCCGTTCTTCTGTGTTACTATAGACGACGTATCACTGATCAGATTTGCGCTAAGATTGTATTTAACTGTGGTGCCTAGTTGCTTCCACCGCCCTGACTCCAATGCATAAGTTCTGAATGATGTTCAACAACCTGCAGTCTTCTGTAGTTGTTGTCCCCTGAACAGAAAACAGCACATGGTTCGTGAATCTATTATCCCTAGGCTGTAATCAACTGATAGATAGGAACTGGTATTGTGTAAAGAACTGAATTTTGGATTGGTTTGTTTACACGGGAAGCCACTCGCTTCTTATTAGCAGAATACAAAAAACCGCAGAATTATGTTTCATTTTTTGAATCTTAAATAATTTACAATCTGGTGGTGGTGGTAAGTTCCTGTGGGACCAAACTGCTGATGCCATCGGACCCTAGGCTTACCCACAACATAATTTAACTTTAACTAATTTATGCTAAGGACAACAACCCACGCCCGAGCGACGACTCGGAACCTCCGACTGGGGGAGCAGGTCGAACAGTTCCAAGCCGCCCTAGACAGCACCGATACTTTTACAATCTCCTCAATTTCACAGAGAATAACAAAATAATTAACTGTTTGTGTAATTACTGTCAAACTAGTTCTGAATTACATATCTAAATACGAGAGAGTGCTAATTGAGTTCTTAACCAATACCAACTGCATCAGGGAACATGTCTGTCCTCCGTGATTGCTGATCGAGAGCTTACATTTACAAACCAGTGTTGCTAATTAAGACATAACTGATACCGACCGCGGTAGACAACATGTCTGTGCTCTGAGACTACCGATCTGAAAGCCGAACCATTTCGACTGCAATCCAAGTTAGGCGCGACCCGAGATCTCCAAAGTGCTTCGTCTACCGTTTCGTTTAGCAGTTGTTTATTAGTCTGATGGTAATTAACACTTTCGATATAATGGAGTGATAGCCTGCTTTTATATGAAATACAAGTATATTTATTGTTTACTCTTTTTATATTAATAACAGAATTTATCATTTTGGCTTGATATTTCCGGACACAGCAGCCAATCGCGGAGAAGGACCACAATTAGGCGGTCTTTCTCACAATACCCGTACCGAACAAACCACCTGTCATCGGTACCTCACACCACATTACGTCGTTTTCCCCAGTGCTCTTTTCTCAATTGCTCTAAGAAGGGCTTCTTGTACCTGAATATGATGTTTGTAAAGCTAGAAATATTACATTCTAAAAACACAACCTTTCTTTGCTAGGCCCAGTAATTTTCTTATTCCTCTACGGATTGAAGCCTTTTTGATCAGGTTTCGTCATCCGAAGTTGAAACTTTTTCTTCTTCGTCATTTGTGGAATTCTGTGAAAATCGCCTCAAGAGCACATTCTATTACTATGGCCCCACAGCTGTAGAATGACTCTGTAGTTAATTGAAAGTTTTTGATCTTCTGCTGATATTGGTTCTTATTACATCTGTCCCCTTTTCCGTTTCCAGTGACAAATGAAGACATTCAAATATGTTCAAATATGTGTGAATTCTTAAGGGACCAAACTGCTCAGGTCATCGGTCCCTAAGCTTACACACTACTTAATCTAACTTGAACTAACTTATGCTAAGGACAACACACACAAACCCATGCCCGAGGGAGGACTCGAACCTCCGGCGGGAGGGGCCGTGACATAGCGCCTCAGACCGCTCGGCCACTCCGCGCGGCAATGAAGGCATTTCATACGCAATTGTTGACGAGACCTTTCATCACTGTAACTACTGGAAATGCGGTGTGGCATTACGTCTCTGAGTTGCCAGTGCGTAAGGTAGGTCTATTTTCTATCATGTCTTCTTCAGCTTCAATTAAAGCATTGTTACGTCATTGCCTCTGGTTCCGTACGTAATTTCAGCTGCTTGATTCGTTCTTCCTGAACGTCATGCTGTATGACATTGTCACATACATAGCTGCACTTCGCAAGCCACTGTACGGAGTGTTTCAGAGGGTGCATTGAACTGCATTTTCCACTTTCTACTGCATTTGTAGGCTGCGCCTGGTAAGAATGACTATCTGTATACTTGATGAACGCATGATACACCCGAGAAATAAATTTTAGAAGATCAGGCATACCTTTCTTCTTGTCGGATGTCACAGTCCGCCTGGTGTTGTAAAGCCTCCCTTGTGTCATTGATGCAAGGCTTTGAAGAGGTCTGGCTAACTTGTGCTTACGAAAATCCACCTAATGAACTTCTTCAGTTTGACGGAAAATTGGTTTGAACCTCATGGAAAATGGCATTGCCCGTTCAAATTGCATCCATCTGACTTGTAGCAAATTTAATAGATGTTCATCAGTAGCCCTTTTCCTGATCATTGTTCTGTCTAGTAGCTCCTTCGTTGACAAAAAGTCGTCGTTCTTCATCATTCGAACAATGAATCTGCATTATGCTAACAATGAAAGGCTTTTTCTTTTTACACCCCTGGATAATATCTACCCAATCACCAGCTGGGTAAATATATTGTTTTTTGCGACTGGCTAATTCAGTCAGACCAAAGTCTGCATCATTAGGCAGGTAGCTATGGCCAGTTATCATAAATTTGTGGTTTATTACTTCTACTTTCGTGGCTGGGTCTTGCACTAATTTCATCAAGGAAACAAACACGTTGCAATTACGGTTCTGCACTGTACATGAATCAGAATATGCAGTTATTACTTTGTATGTCTTTGCGTATTCCTTAAGGTGTTTCACAACACAGGACACAACATCTTGAGAACTTCGACCTCCTTCTGTTTTGTAATTGTTACACTACTGGCCGTTAAAATTGCTACACCACGAAGATGACGTGCTACAGATGCTAAATGTAACCGACTGGAAGAAGATGCTGTGATATGCAAATGGTTAGCTTTTCAGAGCATTCACACAAGGCTGGCGCCGGTGGCGACACCTACAACGTGCTGACATTAGGAAAATTTCCAACCGATTTCTCATACACAGTTGACCAGCGTTGCCTGGTGAAACATTGTTGTGATGCCTCGTGTAAAAAGGAGAAATGCGTACCATCACCTTTCCGACTTTCATAAAGGTAGGATTGTAGCCTATCGCGATTGCGGTTTATCGTATTGCGACAATGCTGCTCGCGTTGGTTGAGATCTAATGACTGTTAGCAGAATATGGAATCGGTGGGTTCAGGAGGGTAATGCGGAACGCCGTGCTGGATCCAAACAGCCTCGTATCACTAGCAGTGGAGATAATATGCATCGTATCCGCATGGCTGTAACGGATCGTGCAGCCACGTCTCGATCCCTCAGTCAACAAATGGGGACGTTTGCAAGACAACAACTGTCACCCTGTATATGGCGCCAAACGTCCAAGGGCTATCTGCAACGGTCGTTCACTGCAGCACGCGAATCCAAGATCCGTTTACCTTGAGGCTTTCTTCTTTCTTGTTGAAGCTATTCTAGTGTTTGTGTATTTATATCGCTTCTCGGAACAAGCGGGTGTGATGGCGCTTCTCTACAGCCAGAACTTCCGTGTCGGCGAATTTCATTATGTGGTGGGTCTCACACAGTGCGTGCTCTGCCGCGGCCGATTTCTCCCCTGCCCAACCTGAAAATGTTCCTTATGTCCTGTGATCCTGGTGTTGATTGATCGTCCAGTCATCCCAACATAAACTTTTCCGCATGTGCATGGTATGCGGTATATTCCCAACATTGCAAGTGAGTCTCTTTTCTCCTTTGCCGTTCTGAGACACTCTTTGATCTTCTTTGTTGAATTGTAAATAGTCTTCCACGTTTGCGCAATATAGGGCGATTCTGTCCGTCACCCTGGGAATGTATGGCAGAAAGGCCGTACCTGACGTTTCTTTTTCCGATGTGTCACTTCACCGTGTGTTGGACTCGGTTATACTTCTAGTATAATTTGTGGAGTACCCATTGCTCCTCCGAACACTTTCTTGGCGTTGTATATCGTGTCTGAGGTGCTGCGGCTCACATATTATTCTTGCTCTCGTTACGAACGTATTAATCATTCCTCTTTTCTGGCTCTGGTGGTGATTTGACAGTTTGTGCAGGTATCGGTCCGTGTGTGTCGGTTTTCGATACACGCGGTGTCCCAGGTTTTCACCGTCCCTTGTGATCAGCACATCTATAAATAGTATATGTTTGTCCTTTTCTACACTCCTGGAAATTGAAAAAGAACGCATTGACACCGGTGTGTCAGACCCACCATACTGGCTCCGGACACTACGAGAGGGCTGTACAAGCAATGATCACACGCACGGCACAGCGGACACACCTGGAACCGCGGTGTTGGCCGTCAATGGCGCTAGCTGCGCAGCATTTGTGCACCGCCGCCGTCAGTGTCAGCCAGTTTGCCGTGGCATACGGAGCTCCATCGCAGTCTTTAACACTGGTAGCATGCCGCGACAGCGTGGACGTTAACCGTATGTGCAGTTGACGGACTTTGAGCGAGGGGGTGTAGTGGGCATGCGGGAGGCCGGGTGGACGTACCGCCGAATTGCTCAACACGTGGGACGTGAGGTCTCCACAGTACATCGATGTTGTCGCCAGTGGTCGGCGGAAGGTGCACGTGCCCGTCGACCTGGGACCGAACCGCAGCGACGCACGGATGCACGCCAAGACCGTAGTATCCTACGCAGTGCCGTAGGGGACCGCACCGCCACTTCCCAGCAAATTAGGGACACTGTTGCTCCTGGGGTATCGGCGAGGACCATTCGCAACCGTCTCCATGAAGCTGGGCTACGGTCCCGCACACCGTTAGGCCGTCTTCCGCTCACACCCCAACATCGTGCAGCCCGCCTCCAGTGGTGTCGCGACAGGCGTGAATGGAGGGACGAATGGAGACGAGTCGTCTTCAGCGATGAGAGTCGCTTCTGCCTTGGTGTCAATGATGGTCGTATGCGTGTTTGGCGTCGTGCAGGTGAGCGCCACAATCAGGACTGCATACGACCGAGGCACACAGGCCCAACACCCGGCATCATGGTGTGGGGAGCGATCTCCTACACTGGCCGTACACCTCTCGTGATCGTCGAGGGGACACTGAATAGTGCACGGTACATCCAAACCGTCATCGAACCCATCGTTCTACCATTCCTAGACCGGAAAGGGAACTTGCTCTTCCAACAGGACAATGCACGTCCGCATGTATCCCGTGCCACCCAACGTGCTCTAGAAGGTGTAAGTCAACTACCCTGGCACGCAAGATCTCCGGATCTGTCCCCCATTGAGCATGTTTGGGACTGGATGAAGCGTCGTCTCATGCGGTCTGCACGTCCAGCACGAACGCTGGTCCAACTGAGGCGCCAGGTGGAAATGGCATGGCAAGCCGTTCCACAGGACTACATCCAGCATCTCTGCGATCGTATCCATGGGAGAATAGCAGCCTGCATTGCTGCGAAAGGTGGATATACACTGTACTAGTGCAGACATTGTGCATGCTCTGTTGCCTGCGTCTATGTGCCTGTGGTTCTGTCAGTGTGATCATGTGATGTATCTGACCCCAGGAATGTGTCAATAAAGTTTTCCCTTCCTGGGACAATGAATTCACGGTGTTCTTATTTCAATTTCCAGGACTGTACTTCCACGGTAAATTTTATGCTGTCATGAAGGCTGTTCAAGTATCTCAGGAAGTCACTGAGCTGTTCCACACCAGGGTTCCATACAACGAAGGTATTATCGACGTATCTGTACCACGCCTTAGGTTTACAAGGTGCCAAGTCTACTGCCTGTGCTTTGAAATATAGAATGAAGAAGCTGGCCACTACTGGACTAAGAGGGCTATCCATGGCGACGACTTCCAGCTGTTCGCAGAAGTTGCCATTCCACGTGAAATACCTCGCGGTGAGATACACACGAAAGAGCTTGGTGACGTCTTGCGAGAAAATGGAATTGTTGTGCTCCAGAGACTCACTGAGTGGCACTTTCGTAAACAAATAAACAACATCAAAGCTGACCAGGATGTCGTTTGGTGAAAGTTTTAGGTTCTTCAGTTTCCCAATGAAATGTCCAAAGTACTTTATGTAAGTGTCAGTCTTCCCCACGTGCGGCTGGAGCAGAGAGGCCAAGTGTTTTGCCAGTTTATACGTCGGTGAGCGAGGACCGCTAACAATCTGTCTTAGTGGAGCGTTATTCTTGTGAATCTTTGGTAATCCGTACAGCCGAGGTGGTAGGGCAACAGGCAGTTTGTCAACAAGTGCCCACGAAAGCCTTAAAAATTTTGTATTACTCCTCTACGGGGAGAAGATTTGTAGACTGTGCCGATACCTTGACCAAAGACGGAGGAAGAAAGCGCGATTGATGTCCTCTCTCGCCTTTCTGTCGCGGTGCCGGGATGAAGGAATGGAACGAGGATTTCTTTGAGAATTAATACGAACAGTAAAAATATTGGGTGAAGCAGACATCCGTACATCATGCAGACTGTTTAAGGATCTTGGAATTCTTGCACTCACTTCGCAATAATGGTTTTTGTTACTGATAAAGATCCTTTTTAACTGTACTGTGATAAACACAGTCAAAATACAAGATACAAATAAATTTCACATAGACTTTCTTTCCATGTCCAGGGTTCAGAATGGAGTTGTGTACTCTGATGGGTAGATATTTAACATGCTCCTGTCTAACAAAGCAAGAAATTGGGAATAAATACCAGTTCAAATGAGTTTCTAGATTTTTGTCGTAGCTACAAAAAGATACACAATAGGGTATTGCTAGCTGCAAAAATGTTACAAATGAAAAAATAACACCTGATTGTAAAAAATAAAAACGAAGAAATGTGGAAGATTGTGAAACAGGGAAGGAAGAAAAAAAACATGATGACTTACAGTTAAAGAACGGGGGGAAGTCAATAAATGATTCACAGAGAAATAGCAAATGTCTATCAGAGTCCTATCATCTGTGTGTAAGAGCCAGTGCCTTTTAATTTCATACCATTCATGTCTTTATTTATCACTCTCTACGGGATTGTTCTTTGGGTATAAAGTGCATAAATTACGAACACAGTCTTCAAACTACAGAAAAGGGCCATAAGGATACAACAATACCAGTAAATGTGCTCATTATAAAGGTCTGTTTAAGGAGATGTTATCTTAACTACAATGTGTGAGTAGATACACTAAACTGTTACACACTTTACAAAAACATTAGCAGTTACTGTACGAAAAATGCATCTATGAATATGGTGCAAGAGCCAGAAATAACTTACATTTAGCAAGGGATGGCGGGACGCAAATCAGCCTTATCTATCAGGGGATAAAGTTAGACAAATTAGCAACAGAGGTCAATGAGATTACTAAGATGCACAGATTTAAAAATTAAGTTAAAGAATTCTATTTAATTAAGGCTTAACAGTACTACCCGTATACAGTCATGGACTGTACAACTAAGACACAGTAAGCATTGATAAAAAAAAACTGACTGATGTTAACAATACAACACATTTATCTTTCTCCAGTTTCTTACAATAGTTTTACAAGTCTAATGTCCCTTGAAATGAATTATATTATTATTAACAAGGAACCCCTTGAGTGCGAGGTCGCAAGTTGAATCTTTAGTAAGGCTCATCTGGAAGTATTGTATTCCATTATTGATAAATTATGGCAGGAAAAATATTAGCTGCTAATAGCTCACCATGTGCTTCAGGACGGTGACAGAAAAGAGTGTTTGGGTGGAACAGAGATCAAACTTCTATGGGATGTATGTATTACACTTCACAAAATGGGCATCGTCGGCATTCAGAAAATGTTCAACACAAACCATTAACTTGCACCATGAATACCGAATGAAAAATGGCGCTCCACAATGATCACGAAGGTTCGCACCGTAAAGGCCATTCATATGCATTTCCTCTTCAAATCGCTATTGGTCGGAGTTGAAAACATATTCCTTACTAAATGATGGGATAAGATTTTTTATCTCATCTACAAATTTTCAGGGCCGACTCCGTAGTTTGCTGTGCATCGGAAAGTTGACACTTTTTTTTTTTTGAAATGTCGGTGTACGTCTTTCAATTCTGTACAACTGTTCGAATTTATGCAACCAACCGCTGCTTCCCTTGACATCACAGTAATCTAAGTCGCCCGCAATTTGATGTGCCTAACCTCATAGGTGACTACCATTCACACCAGTAAATTGTATCGAACATTCTTGAAACTTGCAAACAGCAGATTTTTAACAAATTTTCCTTGTCGTGCTTTGAATATCCGTAATTTTTCTTATGCATTACACGGTCATGTTACTGCGAACTTATTCGAAATCTGTTCATAATGTTTTTTTCCTATGCTGTGGATGATTTTCCATGTACGTAATAATGTTTAGTACCCGCTCCTTGTACAACGATTACCCTTTACTACGTTTCTCTGGATACGGGATTTGTTGCCCCCTGTCCGACAAGAATGATGAACTAAATGGCTTAACACCTGTTTCTAAAGCATGTATCGTCATCATTGTACTCCTCGTGTACATTGTCCGCACAGTCTGTTGTATACGACTCATCTTGTAGAAACGCTAATATTTCATCTGTCACTACTTTCTCACTCTGATAAATTCCTTGGGTTCAACTTCGGCAATTACTGTTGCTGTACACATAATACAACGTTCGTTTTGTTTATCGTTGGTATTGCTCTGCTTTGTATCAACACCACTAGCGCTGTACATAGCACCGTTGTGAGTTATTCGTCGACTAGGCAGTTCAACTACATTGGATACCTCCAGTCCCACCCATTGTTGCCAGTAGCAGCCAGTATCGTGGTTACATGGCAGACAATACGTGGAGCACCGAATGACGGACACGTCATTGGCCTTTTGCGACCTCGCACTCAAGGGGCTTCTTGTAAGAGACCTCACTTTGTTATTTTGTAGCACAGATATTATTTTTTGTCTTAGCCAAGTACTGGTGTAAGTAGCCGCAATTATCTTCAGTAAATAATATTTAAATATAATCAGTGGTTCCTGTTAGAGAATATGAGGCAGCAAGCTACAGAATATGTGTTTTTACACTCCATATCCCTTAAAAATTTGACAGTAATCTTATTTAAAATGTGATTCCGGGTCAGTTTTCCCTTTGCCTCAGGGTAATCCAATATGGTTATTAGCACACTTATAAACCTTAACAACACCTCGTCCAGGAAAATGCAGTCCACCCTCATTTTCCCTTGAAATAAGGGTGTACTGTAAAGTGTTCTTTTCAGGGAGGGATTCCACACATTCTCTGCAACACGGATTTTGAGAAACCTTTCTCACAACAAATCCTACAATATATGCCACAATATCTGCCACATAATCAAAAAAAGTATTTTGGACAGCACTTGCGATCACTGCATATCAGTGATCATTTTCAGGCATGTACACTGGCAATTGCTGACATGTCACTGTCAAGAATATTAATGAAGTTCATTGAAGTAATGTTACGCGCTGTTGTCTCATCCAATGGAACGTAGTTTGATAAAGGAGAAGTGACTTGATGATGAACAAGCAACCGTTTGTATGCTGCTACAAACTGTTTTGGTGTAGGATTATTATTGAACCCGTCTTTATTCCTAATGCAACTAAAAAACGTTTCCTGGTTATATTTGGAAGTCAGTAAAAATTTCAATTTCCCTGTTTTTATAAAAGAATCACACAAATCAATCACACTTGTTATTGTTACAATAAATCCTAGATAGCCTCGTTTCCTATTGGAGTCGAACAGTGTAACCCCATTATACACTGACTCAAACATTTGATATAGTCTTCAGCCTCTCTAAAAAGCCTTAAGATTTCAGAAAGATTTGCTGGTGTGAGTGGTGATTTGAGGGCTTTGCTCAAAAGATTGCCACTGTTAAGAACCTCAAATAAGCTACGAAAAACTATCAAAAACTTCACTGTGGTTCCTGCTCCGGAAAATTTAGGGTCACCTCTGTCCTTCTCCATGTATTCAAGAACTGGAGCCACACTACTACGAAGTGGTTGTGCAGCAAGCCTCACTTTTATTTTTGCTTTGTCCCGCTGAATATATCTTGCCCTAAGTTTAGTCGCTGCAAAAAGACTCTAATTCTTTTGAGCCTCTTATAAGCACGCAATGTAGCTCCAACTGATTATTTTACACTGAGGATCTAAAATAACTTGCCTAGAAGCTAAAGGATTTCTAACTAACTTCAGTTGTGACACACATATAATACAATATAATTCTTTCTTCCCAGTTACTTTGTAAATAAAATAATTCACTATTTACATCTAGATTACCACTTAATATGTGAGCCATTGCTAAATTTCATGACGCACCGTCAGATGTGAGAAAGAGAACTTCTAAACCAATTTAAACAATGTAATCCAGTGCTAGGTTAATGAAGCTGATCCTCTCTGAAGCTCCCAAGCCATTAGTTAGAAAATAAGCATTGGAAGTTTCGAATGTGCATCAACAGAAGTTGGTACGAAAACCCATGCTTCTTTTGCTACTGGATCATTGTTTACACGTATTCCATAACCAACATACCCACTTAACTTCTGTTCTCATTCAACATGTTGCCTGATTGTAATTTCATCCACTACCATTGTACGATAAACTTCGTCACCCTTCTTTGATGCTTCAATAACTTTTGCTTTCAAAGCAAAGAGAGCTCCAGAGGTTAAACCCGCTGACCCATCAACAGCACTATACCACTTCTTCAATGTCGCCTCGTGAGACAAGGAAAAGTCAAAAGCCACTCATTTATAATTATAAGCTTTAGTTGAGTGGAACTGAAGTCTCAGTGCAAACTATCTACCTGTACGTTCAAGTGAATACTGTCCCTTCTCTTGAGCTGATAAAGTACTCTTCAGTTCCTGAATGAATGAGTGAGTGAGTGAGTGAGGAAGGGAGAGAGAGAGACAGAGAGAGAGAGGGGGGGGGGGGGGGTAGAGGGAGAAAGAGAGCTCGAAATCGAAATACTGTTTTCTATTGCGTATTTCTATGTGCCACACATTAGTCACCTATAGGTGAGGTGTTGTCTTTCCCGTATTTTATGTAAATGTGAACGTTTCATATACTTGTTTCCTAGAAAATGAAAGAATACAGTGTAACAGTACCCTTTGACTGTTACCTCTAAAACTTGAAACACTTCATCTCAAAGGTTTGTCTTCTCGTTTAGATCTGCAAGTAGATACTTCCTTCTTGCACCTTTGAAGTTCGTAGCTGATTGATCTCGTGCTTTAGTGAGGTCACTTGATTCCTTGCAATAGGAAGAGCTTTCTCTGCTTTGCTAGGGGAGTTCACGTCCTCTGCTGTGAAATTGTACATCCCATACCAGGTTAGCCACTTGGGCCCCTTCCAACAGAAATGTAAAGTGTAAAGTATACTTATCTACAAAAATTTTGGGAAATAAGCTTAATATCCTTATATCACCATACCTGTAGGGTCTCTTACTGCTTTCTGATGTTGAGGACATTGAAGGGTACATATCACTTTCACAGACACTTCCCAGGTGGTTGTTTAGATTTTATCAACTCTCTTTGACACAATCTGGTAGCACACATTTGAATGTGTTGTAGAGACGAAAATCTCCTTTTTTATTTTATGCAGCCATATTTTGACACCCTGTTCATCTTTCGGGAAACTAGGATACAAAAATCACATAATGTAGGAAACTGTCAGTTGGATAGCACTGCCAGTTCCCGGCCATACAACGGTCTTATCACACGTGATGTCATGTTGTACATCCCATACCAGGTTAGCCACTTGGGCCCCTTCCTTCCCGTCCGCATCTCGTGGTCGTGCGGTAGCGTTCTCGCTTCCCACGCCCGGGTTCCCGGGTTCGTTTCCCGGCGGGGTCAGGAATTTTCTCTGCTTCGTGATTACTGGGTGTTGTGTGATGTCCTTAGGTTAGTTAGGTTTAAGTAGTTCTAAGTTCTAGGAGACTGATGACCATAGATGTTAAGTCCCATAGTGCTCAGAGCCATTTGAGCCATTTGAACCATAACCCTTCCTTCCTCACTCCCTCTCACCTGCGGAAACACCGGGGATTTATCAAGGACACCCAAGGAAATCACCTAGAAAATTGTGCTACTTATATTCAAGGTCATGACGTAACAGGGCATGTGACACAAGTATGGCAGCAACCTGTCTTCCCCGCCCCTGGACGAATGAGGATCATGCACCTTCATCCTTAATACCAGGGACACTTGTCTGCGAGGAGTTGCCCTGGAGATGGACAGCATAGAGAGAGGAAGTGTCTTGTTAATATCAATATTGCCTGACACCAGCAGAGCAACACCCAAGCAGATATTTAAGTACTCTGGTTATTCTGTATTTTTCACCCATTTTTCTGCTTTACAACAAGAGGCTCTCTGGAGCACAGGGAAACGTTGTAGGTTATTTGTTTACAACAATTACATGACTCTAGGTTTAGTTGTTAATAACAAATTATTATTACGTGACAGCAGCAGAAGCCTCATATTTACCCCAGTTTTACACATTTTTCACACACTTTGGCATTTTTATCAGGATTCCCACAATTTTACGTATCTTATCCAATTACACCAGACTGCTCCGGACGTCCTGTCGACGTCATGATATTCTCAGGCAATCGAAATGCAGAATTAGATATCACTGATACTGAAGCGCAACTACCCAAACCTTTCTTTTATAACTGAGACACCCTGAAGCTGGACACCATAGGGATTGGTCGAGTTTGTTAATAACAAATTATGTCACTCGAGGGGTATTTGTCGACAACAATTTTCATATTTCGAGGCACCAGCATAGTCGACATACAGACAGATAATATGTAATTACTCTCAGTTTTACTTTTTTCCACAATTTTCCGCATTGCACCCAGTTAGGTGAGCTGTGTCAACAACGCGTAATGTTGTGTTACGACGTCGCGTCACAGTGTCATCTTTGGTTCCGATTTATGTATCGTTGCTAAGTCACCACTCCATTTTTGGTGTGAGACGTCATAGTGTTAGAAAGGAACACGTTGGTCGAAATAGTGACGTCATGGAGAATTCTATAAGCACTACCTGTTCCTAACGAAACATATTGGTTAAGAAATATCCTACTAGTTTATGTGATGACATTGTAAAATTCTGATTCCTCCAACCAAACGTAGTGACAGCACTACAAAAATGTTCCTCTACAGTGAGGCGAGCGGTATTTGCGCCAGTCCCAGCGAAAATCACGTCGCCTGCTGAATGGTAGATCACTTCTCAGATTCCGACGTGTGGGTGTGCAGCCGCGAAGTTGATGATTGCGCACACAATGCCCAGCAATTACCGAGAAATTGCGGTTCATGGCCGCTATATCGATTCTTGGCGAGAGATCTCTCGCCCGCAGTAATAACGGCAACCAAATCCCGACACGTTGGTGGGAATATCAGATTGGTACACATCAAAATAACGAGGACTTCTCTTTCAGCATTCGCATGTCGAATGAGTCAAGGAAGATGGTGGTAGACTTCCAGCACAAGAAGTGACCCGCATTCTGAAAACGGCCTTGTCAAAGAGGGCGGAGCAGCGGACAGAGGTTCAGGGCACTCTCTTGTCCTAGGGGTGGGAATCTGCCCCTAAAGGCGAAAGAACTAGCAATTATCAACGGCATGAGGCTTCAGAAGGCAATGGAAACCACTGCATTAAAGACACGTAACGTGTATCCACAGGACATGTGGCCTGTAGTTGAAGAAGTGTCATGATGATCTCTCCATTGGCAAAAGATTTCGGAATATTTCTCCAATAGGATCTCCGGGAGGGGGCTGCCAAAGGGCAGAAGCTTGAACGTGGTAGGGAAAGTAGAAAATCCGAAAAGGGAAATGCCATGGCTCAATCTAGATATAGTAGGGGTCAGTGAAGTGAAATGGAAAGAAGATAAGGATTTCTGGTCAGATGAGTATAAGGTAATATCAACAGCAGCAGAAAATGGTATAACCGGAGTAGGATTCGTTATGAATAGGAAGGTAGGGTAGGGAGTGTGTTACTGTGAACATTTCAGTGACGGGGTTGTTCTTATCAGAATAGATAGCAAACTAACACCGACAACGATATTTGAGGTATACATGCCGACGTCGCAAGATGAAGATGAAGAGATAGAGAAAATGTATGAGGATATTGAAAGGGTAATACAGTACGGAAATCTAATAGTCATGGGAGACTGGAATGCAGTTGTAGGGGAAGGAGTAGAAGAAAAGGTTACATGGCAATATGGGCTTGGGACGATGAATGAGAGACGAGAAAGACTAATTCAGTTTTGTAACAAGTTTCAGCTACTAATAGCGAATATCCTGTTCAAGAATCACAAGAGGAGGAGGTATACTTGGCAACAAAACGATGTGTAGAATATAAGAGTCTGGTGATATACCATCTGACGTTCGGAAAAGCATCATCCACACAATTCCGAAGACGGCAAGAGCTGACAAGTGCGAGAATTATCGCACAATCAGCTTAACAGCTCATGCATCCAAGTTGCTTGCAAGAGTAATATACAGAAGAAAGGAAAAGCAAATTGAGGATGCGCTAGATGACGATCAGTTTGGCTTTAGGAAAAGTAAAGACACGAGAGAGGCAATTCTGACGTTGCGGTTAATGATGGAAACAAGACTAAAGAAAAATCAAGACACGTTCATAGGATTTGCCGACCTGGTAAGAGCGTTAGACAATATAAAATGGTGCAAGATGTTCGAAATTCTGAAGAAAGTAGGGGTAAGCTATAGGGAGAGACGGGTCATATACAATATGTACAACAACCAAAAAGGAATTAGAAGAGTGGACGACCAAGAACGAAGTGCTCGTATTAAAAAGCCTGTAAGACAGGGATGTAGCCTTTTGCCCCTACTGCTCAATCTGTACATTGGGGAAGCGATGATGGAAATAAAAGAACGGTTCAGGAGTGGAATTAAAATTCAAGGTGAAAGGATATCAATGATGACATTGCTATCCTGAGTGACAGTGAAGAAGAATCACATGATCTGCTGAACGAAATGAACAGTCTAATGAGTACACAGTATGGATTGAGAGTAAATCGAAGAAAGACGAAGGTAATGAGAAGTAGTAGAAATGAGAAGAGCGAGAAACTTAACATCAGGTTTGATGGTCACGTAGTCGGTGAAATTAAGGAATTCTGCTACCTAGGCAGTAAAATAACCAATGACGGACGGAGTAAAGAGGATATCAAAACCAGACTAGCTATGGCAAAAAAGGCATTCGTGGACAAGAGAAGTCTACTAATATCAAATATCGGCCTTAATTTGAGGAAGAAATTTCTGAGAATGTACGTCTGGAGTACAGCATTGTATGGTAGTGAAACATGGACTGTAGGAAAACCGGAACAGAAGAGAATCGAAGCATTTGAGATGTGGCTCCACAGATGGATGTTGAAAATTAGGAATGAGAAGGTTCTACGCAGAATCGGAGAGGAAAGGAATGTGTGGAAAACACTGATAAGCAGAAGGGACAGGATGATAGGACATCTGGTAGGACATGAGGGAATGACTTCCATGGTACTAGAGGGAGGTGTAGAAGGCAAACACTGTGGAAGAAGACAGAGATTGAAATACATCCAACAAATAATTGACGACGTAGGTTGCAAGTGCTGCTCTAAGATGAAGAGGTTGGCACAGCAGAGGAATTCGTGGTGGTGGGCGACATCAAACCAGTCAGAAGACTGAAACAAATGTGTGTGTGTGTGTGTGTCTGTGTGTGTGTGTGTGTGTGTGGTTGTGTGTGATCAGTCTTCTGACTGGTTCGATGCTGCCCACCACCACGAATTCCTCTTCTATGCTTCATCGCACGACGAGTTATATACACTCCTGGAAATGGAAAAAAGAACACATTGACACCGGTGTGTCAGACCCACCATACTTGCTCCGGACACTGCGAGAGGGCTGTACAAGCAATTATCACACGCACGGCACAGCGGACACACCAGGAACCGCGGTGTTGGCCGTCGAATGGCGCTAGCTGCGCAGCATTTGTGCACCGCCGCCGTCAGTGTCAGCCAGTTTGCCGTGGCATACGGAGCTCCATCGCAGTCTTTAACACTGGTAGCATGCCACGACAGCGTGGACGTGAACCGAATGTGCAGTTGACGGACTTTGAGCGAGGGCGTGTAGTGGGCATGCGGGAGGCCGGGTGGACGTACCGCCGAATTGCTCAACACGTGGGGCGTGAGGTCTCCACAGTACATCGATGTTGTCGCCAGTGGTCGGCGGAAGGTGCACGTGTCCGTCGACCTGGGACCGGACCGCAGCGACGCACGGATGCACGCCAAGACCGTAGGATCCTACGCAGTGCCGTAGGGGACCGCACCGCCACTTCCCAGCAAATTAGGGACACTGTTGCTCCTGGGGTATCGGAGGGACCATTCGCAACCGTCTCCATGAAGCTGGGCTACGGTCCCGCACACCGTTAGGCCGTCTTCCGCTCACGCCCCAACATCGTGCAGCCCGCCTCCAGTGGTGTCGCGACAGGCGTGAATGGAGGGACGAATGGAGACGTGTCGTCTTCGGCGATGAGAGTCGCTTCTGCCTTGGGGCCAATGATGGTCGTATGCGTGTTTGGCGCCGTGCAGGTGAGCGCCACAATCAGGACTGCATACGACCGAGGCACACAGGGCCAACACCCGGCATCATGGTGTGGGGAGCGATCTCCTACACTGGCCGTACACCTCTGGTTATCGTCGAGGGGACACTGAATAGTGCACGGTACATCCAAACCGTCATCGAACCCATCGTTCTACCATTCCTAGACGGGCAAGGGAACTTGCTGTTCCAACAGGACAATGCACGTCCGCATGTATCCCGTGCCACCCAACGTGCTCTAGAAGGTGTAAGTCAACTACCCTGGCCAGGAAGATCTCCGGATCTGTCCCCCATTGAGCATGTTTGGGACTGGATGAAGCGTCGTCTCACGCGGTCTTCACGTCCAGCACGAACGCTGGTCCAACTGAGGCGCCAGGTGGAAATGGCATGGCAAGCCGTTCCACAGGACTACATCCAGCATCTCTACGATCGTCTCCATGGGAGAATAGCAGCCTGCATTGCTGCGAAAGGTGGATATACACTGTAGTAGTGCCGACATTGTGCATGCTCTGTTGCCTGTGCCTAGGTGCCTGTGGTTCTGTCAGTGTGATCATGTGATGTATCTGACCCCAGGAATGTGTCAATAAAGTTTCCCCTTCCTGGGACAATGAATTCACGGTGTTCTTATTTCAATTTCCAGGAGTATATATATATATATATATATATATATATATATATATATATATATATATATATATATATATATATATATATATGGTGGTCCATTGATCGTGGCCGGGCCAAGTGACCCGCTAGATGGCGCTGCCATAGGTCAAACGGATATCAACTGACTTTTTTTAAAATAGGAACTGCCATTTTTATTACATATTCGTGTAGTACGTACAGAAATATGAATGTTTTAGTTGGACCACATTTTTCGCTTTGTGATAGATGGCGCTGTAATAGTCACAAACGTATGGCTCACAATTTTAGATGCACAGTTGGTAACATGTAGGTTTTTTAAATTAAAATACAGAACATAGGTACGTTTTAACATTTTATTTCGGTTGTTCCAGTGTGATACATGTACCTTTGTAAACTTATCATTTATGAGAATGCTGTTACAGCGTCACACATTAATGCAATAAATGTTCAAAATGATGTCCGTCAGCCTCAATGCATTTGGCAATACGTGTAACGACATTCCTCTCAACAACGAGTAGTTCGCCTTCCGTAATGTTCGCACATGCATTGACAATGCGCTGAAGCATGTTGTCAGGCGTTGTCGGTGAATCACGATAGCTAATATCCTTCAACATTCACCACAGGAAGAAATCCGGGGATGTCAGACCCGATGGACGTGCGGGCCATGGTATGGTGTTTCGTCGGCCAATCCACCTGTCATGAAACATGCTATTCAATACCGCTTCAACCGCACGCGAGCAATGTGCCGGACATCCATCATGTTGGAAGTACATCGCCATTCTGTCTTGTAGTAACATCGGTAGAACATTACGTAGGAAATCACCATGCATTGCACCATTTAGATTGCCATCTATAAAATGGGGGCCAATTATCCTTCCTCCCATAATGCCACACCATACATTAACCCTCCAAGGTCGGTAATGTTTCACTTGTCGCAGCCATCGTGAATTTTCCGTTGTCCAGTAGTGCATATTGTGCCGGTTTACGTTACCGCTGTTGGTGAATGACGCTTCGTCGCTAAATAGAACGCTTGCAAAAAATCTGTCATCGTCCCGTAATTTCTCTTGTGCCCAGTGGCAGAACTGTACACGACGTTCAAAGTCGTCGCCATGCAATTCCTGGTGCATAGAAATATGGTACGGGTGCAATCCATGTTGATGTAGTATTCTCAACACCGACGTTTTTGAGATTCCCGATTCTCGCGCAATTTGTCTGCTACTGATGTGAGGATTAGCCGCGACAACAGCTAAAACACCTACTTGGACATTATCATTTGTTGCAGGTCGTGGTTGACGTTTCACATGTAGCTGAACACATCCTGTTTCCTGTTTCCTTAAATAACTTAACTATCCGGCGAACGGTGCGGACACTTGGATGATGTCGTCCAGGATACCGAGCAGCATACAAAGCACACGTCCGTTAGGCATTTTGATCACAATAGCCATACAACAATACGATATCGACCTTTTCCGCAATTGGTAAACGGTCCATTTTAACACGGGTAATGTATCACGAAACAAATACCGTCCTCACTGGAGGAATGTTACGTGATACCACGTACTTACACGTTTGTGACTATTACAGCGCCATCTACGATAAAGCGAAAAAGGTGGTCCAACTAAAACATTCAATTGCTTTATGTACTACACGAATATGTAATAGAAATGGGGGTTCCTATTTTAAAAATGTCAGTTGATATCCCTTTGGACTATGGCAGAACCATCTAGCGGGTCAACCATAGCGCCAGCTGGTTTCCCCCTTCAAGCTAGACAAGTTTCGTTCTTTGTAGTTTTTTCGTTTGACGCTTATTTCGTGAGATATTTGGCCCGGTCACGATCAATGGACCACCCTGTATACAAAGCATTTAAATCAAGTGATTCGCACATTGGTTCCTAAGCAGTGATAAATAGACATAAATCAGCAAAACACCATATGATGAAACCAGCTTCTGTTTTACATAAAACAAAACCAAACATGGAATTGTTTACCCCACCCAGTATTACGGGTGCGATCAGCACTTAATCAGATTAAGAGCAACATATTTAAAATGCAATTCAAAGACTGCAATACACACGAGAAGGTTGTTATGATGAACATAATTTTCATTTGATTACAACCACACAGTCGGAATTGCAATATAAATAAATACAATTTACCAGCAGACCCACCCACCCATAAAGAATTAACGAAAAATATTATCATCTAGTACTCGTAATTCGCAAAGCAATAATACAGAATCTCCCGCCATATTATCCCGAATTCGAAGTTCACCGCCATGTCACTAAGAGCGGTATTGTCGTTCTCTGTTTACGTATCGTAACATGGGCCTTCCGGTGATCTGTGTGTTTCACTATCAGTTGTAAAATAGCATACTATGCACATCTAGATCTTTGATCGATTCTTGCTGTTTTAATAGCCCTTCACACTGGTCATCTTGAAGAAAAATAGGTTCTCATTTTAGTTCAGCCGTTCATTGCTTGAGTGTTGGGTTCAATTTCAGCATGGATCAGTTCAACAATAGACAGCAGAGAACTATAGTTTTAAAAGTGTCAGCAGCTCGTGCAAGCATTAGTGTAATAATACGTTTCAATTAATATTCTCTGCCGATGGACGTTCAACGTTTTTCTCAAGATGCTTTTGCGTGTTGCCACATCCCTCTGACTCCTGAGTGTGATGTCGTCAGTCATACGACCACACCACCGCCTGAGATATGGATCCGCTGGATGCGATTCTCTCGATAAACGGAACAGAAGAACGGCTGTGCTAGCCAAAGAGTAAAGAGCCAGTCGCAGTAATTATGCTCGCCGCGAGTCGCCGTTAGGCCATTTCATGTGCAGCACGAGAGTAAGTGCACTTGTGCCAGTCTATAGTTCGTAGCCGCGTTCAGTGGTCAGCCAGCGCCGATGTTAGTCAGTCATCGTCTGCAGCTCAGTCATTGCTGCCATCAAGTCTTTGTAGCTCAGTTCTAAATTTCCGGAATAGTACTACAGTAAAGTCAACAGTACTAAGTTGGCATTTGTAAACAATTCTACGTTCTGTCATGTCGACAGCCAAGTTAGTCTTCAAATTCACCGGATTCGACATTCAAGATTACGAGAGATTAATTCGTCACTGCAAGATCTGTGACTTGTAAATTATGTCATTCTACAGACCAACAGATAATGGACTACAACAAAGTTAAGTAATAAATACTTTATTTTGCACTCCTGCTAATTAATTGTATTTTCCTGTTGTAGCAACCAAGCAGTCTTGGCATAGAAGACCCCCCCGTTTTCACCTCCTTGGCTACCTCATGTCAATGGACTCGGTTGTGGTGGAAGATCGAGAGCAATCACTGAGTAGGCTTACTTCATACGTGTGTAAATCGTTGTCAGTTTTGACGTAACTACAGGAACTTTGATCTCATAGTGGTTCAGAGCAACAAGTAACAGACTTTTTGGTATTTACGGTTCAAATCTTTGGTGTCTTATTTAAATGCTCAGCTATTAAATTAGTGCAGTCTTATGAAATATCAAAAGACCATTGCAGTCAAACTGTGATGTAATTTTCACGAAGTGCAGTTCTTTTCGAAAAAATATGAAATATTGCAACACTAAGCTACTTTCCTGCAGAACAGTGTCAGCTGCTGCATTGTTGCTATACAATAATACTTACTGCACATACCTGTGTGTGTGAATAAAAAGGCGGACAACCATATTAGTAAGTGAAAAAGACGTGTGTTGCAGGCGAGGTGCCAGAAGTGGAAGCAGCTGAGGATCAGTGTGGAACACTATAATAGCCACATCTCCATACGTAGAGTCTTCTGAAAGCAGGTTATACATGTTGACAACATCTTAGCTGTGGAAAATAATTTACGACTCTGTTGCCTGATTTTAAACTACTGTTATTGTACATAGCCTTCAGTAAGGCTATGTCATTTGTAATGACAGCAATAATTGGCAATGGGTAACACCGTTTATATTGTTTCTAGTGAATAACATGATGCTTTATCTCTGACCCTCCTAAAAATGGTTCTTGAGAACTAATTAGAAATGTCGAAATATTTTATTTGTGGTGTGTTGTGAGTGGGCCTAATTATTTACATTCAGTCTATGTATCTGCCTGCTGAACTAACACTTATTTTTCTGCAGCTGTAAGCCTGGTCAAGGTACTTTTATTTCATCGAATTTTTGGGCCTACATTCTCAAATGTCAGCTGTTGAAATCTACCATTGGGGTACACGCATTAGAATTTTGGATGCTAATTTGGTGAATATGTGTATATGAACTCGTACTTTGTTTTACATTGCTGACGTTTTTACAATACTATGACATCACATTAATTTATTTGGGTCTTACAGAGTCATTCATGTATTAGCTTCAACCAGCTATGTAGAAATCTCACGTTTTACGCTGTTGACGTATTTTGCTGACATTTTACAATTTTTCAGTATCTTAAATATCGACTATCTATTGGTGGAATCACAAAATCGTGGAACGTTCATCAAACTTCCTTGATACAGTGCAGCCGTCTGCTGATGGCGCTAAGCACTCGTTCTGTACAGTACAGCTATCAGCTGGTGTCGGAAGCAAGTAGGACACGAAAGCTGACTTGCTTTTATTTGCGTTTTCAGGATTTGTGGGATAGTATTTAATGAAAAACACATTCTCAACTACATGAAATCCTATCTCATTATTTATATTTTACGAACAAATGTTGGTTTGTAATTGTTTATAGAAAAATATGCTACCTACTCATTCCAAATTCTGTGACATATTATATGTAGCTTCAAATGAAGTTTACCAATGTAAACTGTGGGTTACTATTCTGAGCTGTGGAAAACCTCTCAAATCCTCCTCTTCCTCAAATCAAATAAACCTGTCACTAACATCTAATCCTAGTGTCCCATCAGTCTCATCTCTGTGTTAAACAAACCATATGGCTTCTGTCCCGAGTTTTCCTCCAATCACCAACCCATGTACCTTACTCATCTCTCATCCAACCAAATCAACAACCGCAATTGTCTCCCTAGATCTGGAGAAAGTTTATTACCATGTATGGCATTCCATGTTCGGCTTTAAGCTCCAGACCTGTGAACTTCCCATTAATTATGCCCACCTCATCACATCCTTTCTCTCTTTCTGACTGTCAGCAACACCAACTTCTTTATCTTCTATCGCGCAGCAAGTGTGCCGCTAGGTTCTGTCCTCTCTCCCCTCCTGCATGTCCTCTACGCTGCTGATATGCCAAAGGCGCATTGCCCCATTCATCTCCTCCAGTATGCCGATGACACTTCCTTCTTCGCTCTTTAGCTACCCTCCAGAAATCGCAATGATTCCTCCAGCGCCATATCAATCATTTTATCTCTAGGTGCAACCAGTGGCTCCTCAAAAATGGCTCTGAGCACTATGGAACTTAACTTCTGAGGTTATCAGTCCCCTAGAACTTAGAACTACTTAAACCTAACTAACCTAAGGACATCACACACATCCATGCCCGAGGCAGGGTTCGAACCTGCGACCGTAGCGGTCGCGCGGTTCCAGACGGTAGCGCCTAGAACCGCTCGGCCACCCCGACCGGCAGTGGCTCCTCAAAACCATCACTAACAAAACGCAGACAATAATTATAGGCTGAACTACCTGCAGCTTCCGCCGACACAACGTTTACTTTACCATTTACGAGTGCCCTATCCAGTTAACTAGCACACCTTCGACTAATACTTGATTGCTGTCTGGCATGGTAGCCCCATCTACTAACCATTCAACAGAAAGCCCACAGTAGGCTAAAATTAGTAAAACTACTAACTAGCTGGACATGGTGATTGCATCCTTACACCATTCTCCACGCCTATAGAGCCCTGATCTGACCCATCCTCTGCTATGACAATGTGACATGGGCTTCCACTCTTCCCTCCTGTTATCATGCCCTATAGATCCTCAAAAACCATGCACTCTGCCAAGCCTTCTGGATGTACTTACTCTCACCCACCTGTATCCTCTACCAATTTATAAAACTCCCCAACCTACTCTTCCATCTTGAACGTCTCCAAATATCCTATCTTCCCCATAAAGTCGACACTACCCGCCCCTTAGTTTCCTCCTGCTACTGATACTGGTACTCTGCCACACCTCTATCACCACATTCCCACAACACAACACCTTCACACCCTCCATTTCCTCTCCCAACGAAATTTTAATCGCAATCCCTTACCTGACCATGAAATCTGCCCTGATAAATATCCATCCTACCAGATCTAGGTGATCCCTATCGCCCTCCCCCTCCAGCCCTCTCCCTCCATTTGCTAAGCATTGGTTCGGAACTGTGTCCCTCTCCAGTCTTCCTCCATCTCTCCTCCACACATCAACCCACACAAACCCCCTCCTACGCAATACCTTTAAATGCTACAGTCCCGTGATTACCTTATCCCTGGCAGTCTACATCGACTTATCTGTTCACTCATCTATTTAAGTATTTTAATCAGTCTACAAATCGGCCTTTCCATTTTCCCTTGTGCAAAGTATATTTGATTTTATAACTTTGTCATGCAACACTCCTTTTTCATTAATCTTTGTCTATATTTTAATTAATCACCAAATCAACCTTCTATGTTTTAACTTACGTAACTGATGATTTGTCTTTTTATTGTATAAAACGTTTACTTTTGCCAGCCACCATATCCAGATTCTTTATTATGTTTCTAAAATATTACTCTCATATGACTGAAGAGAAGCAAATTGTATCTGCTGACAGCCCATCCTCTGCCCGTATGGGATGGGGTTGGAGGGGGGGGGGAGTATGAAGCAACAATAAAAAAATATCTATGTAACTGATGAACCAGTCCTTAAACGAATATTTGTAAGTCAGTAAAGCAAACCTAGTTGACGAATTTGTCAGACATTTAGGTACTTTGCCATGTATGGCTGCTGAGTGGTGGGTCACTCGGGGCAGTGGATGCCTCATGCAAAATTTGCAGAAGCACAGAGGCCTCTTCTCCCCTCCTCTCCTCTCCCCTAGCCTCTCCTCTCCTCTCCTCTCCTCTTCACCCTGCCCCTCCTTCACCTTGGCATGGGGCAGGATGTCATGTTTCGTGGAATGACTTTGGAGATAAGAAAGTGGTGACGCTTCTGTCAGCAAAATTTAACATGTGCAATTGCATTCTCAGCCCCTGGCACATAGCTGGATGTCATGGTCCATAGAATGGCCTTGGTGAGAAGAAAGTACTGATGCTGATGTCAGCACGTTTATGCCCAGAACATATACTGTCACCCTACTGAAAATAAAAAATACAAATAAAGTAAAGGTGAGTTTACTGCTGCATTACACCAGTAATATTGTGAGCCACATTGTTCCATCTAAAATTCTTACATTTCAGCTGAGATAAAGACAAAGAGGCAAAAACAAAATAATAGTCTCTCTCTATAACATGCCATTAGGTATGGGATAAATTATCATAACTACATTGTACTTCTCTACCGACTGTGCCATAGCCACAATTCTAAGCAAAATATATCACAAACAAAACACAATTTTCATCGTTATCTAATTACTTTTGGTTCGCTGAAGACATAATAAAGTTGATATCTGGTACAAACTGTTGGCACACTGGGAAGCGAAAACAGTTTATCGGATTATTAACACTGAGGCTGCCACGTGATCGTGACTTACTTAGTTTCATTATCTAAAACAATCTTTCACGTACATAAGTTCCTCCAAACATGGATATCACTATTGCAGATTTGTTATGGTAATGTGGAAACTCTTCCCGAGGAAAATATTCGTAGAACTCCTGAACGGTTTTAACGTAATAGAATTTTGTCTTTTAATCGGGAGTTACACTGTAGATCCATCAGTTCCATCTGCAAATGGCTAGGGCACTTTCAAATTATACGATAAATGGTTTTGAAAACGTCTCAGAAACAGATACGAGGTTGGCAGTGTCCTGAAAACGATCTGAAAATTGTTCCTGTATTTTTCCAACGCTGAAATGAATTGTTCATAATTCACATTTTCTTAGAACCAGAGAGCATAGGGAAATGGGCGGCGTTCTTCTTCAGAAGTTGTTCCTACCACAATGTAATTTTCATTTTAAATCCATCCACTTTTCCCATAATCAGATATTTATTGCTTCTCACCTTGCAACGTATTATTGTGAGCGTTCAAGTGAGAAGTCAAGTCAACTAAAAATGTGAGGACTTTTGTACCTCAAGTGGCGTCACGAGTTACGCTGTCTGAACAATGCACTCTTTAATGAACTCGCCATTGCTGAAAGGCTTATTACATCTGGCTATTTCGAGCGCTATTATGTAGCTTTCTTTTAATGACAAGCCGCTACAGTTGGTCGCCGGCTAAATATAAGAAACAATAGAACGGACTGTAAACACATTGGAGTTCTACAACCAAATACCTACAAATACAGATAACACTAACACAATGATTTTCATGGGTTATTCACGTTGAGGTCGGCTCGCTGTGCAGCACTAGATCTTTTTAGGTCACCCAACTTCCTTCTTCTTTCATCGCCAACTTTAAATTCCTTGTGCATTATGGTGCAGTTCTGTTCTATAGCGTATTTGCGGTGCCTGATGATAATGCGACTGCGTATTTCTACCTTAAATTATTGTTATTTTGAAAAGTATTATTCTTTGTAAATGTTGTAGACAAAACGAAACAAAAGAAAATTCCAAAAAGATGAAAGACGAAAAATGTTTTAAAGCATTAGGTAACAGGTCTGCTATTTGGAAATAAATAAATAAACAATATACACTCAGAAATTTCATCCTTTGCATCGAAAATGTACTGTAATTCCCACTCATATTTAAATTGTCGTGCTAATGCGTCACCACACTGCCTCTTTTTGAAAGACTGTGCCTGTCCAACAACCACTGCTCCTTTACTCTTCGTTTAGACCAGCAGGAAACAGCGAGACATATGAGCACTGGCACTTCGAAAAATACCACACCGTATGCCGGAAGAGACAGTGCAGCATCGCACTACTGTAGCCCGATTAAAATTACTTCATAGTTGACGTCTGTCACTTGCCGCTACAGTGTTGCCACACCCGCTGCCGGCTACCATTTGGTTATAGGCGATAAGCACGGCAGGGACTACTTCACTGAAGCTGTTGATGTGCAACGCGAAGCAATGTTGGAAGCAGCCGCCGCGAGGTATGAGGCAAATGGGAAATGTTCTGTCGACAGCTTATTTTAACTGACCAGGGACTGAACAGCAGCTGACGACGAGTTTTATAGTCCTCTATTTAAACTCACATCTCACATCCTAACCTAGCCACAAAATGAAATGAAATGGCGTGAGACGAGGGCCTCCCGTCGGGTAGACCGCTCGCCTGGTGCAAGTCTTTCGATTTGACGCCACTTCGGCGACTTGCGCGCCGATGGGGATGAAATGATGATTATTAGGACAACACAACACCCAGTCCCTGTGCCGAGAAAAACTCCGACCCAGCCGGGAATCGAACCCGGACCGGGCCCTTAGGATTGACAGTCTGTCGCGCTGACCTTTTTTTTTTTTTTGTGTGTAGATGTCATTTTGTTCTACATTGTTCGTTGAATTTGTTCGGGGAGGACGTCCGATGACGCCCGTTTATGTTCTTTGTTGATCCATTCACTCCGTTTTTTTTTTATTACAGAAGGTAGCGAACCCTCTGACCGAGCACGCTGAGCTACCGTGCCAGCAAATTAAACTTTTCACTCGAGGGAAGACTTGAACCTAGGACCTCTCGTTCTGCAGGAGCTCACGCTTACCACGGGACCACGGCGCACCTGACCACTCAAGCTACCGGGGGCGGACACCTAGCCACAATCTCGCTATGTTCTTTATATTCGTTTGGCGGTTAACAGTCTATGGCAGAAATAAATTCACGATCGCTTTATTCGTGGCGTCTGACGCTAACCTCACGACAGAAAAATTTCATAGTATGTCTGCATAGCCATCTTCCGCTGTAAAATTTCAGTTTTAGCGGTAAAAGTAAATCAAAATTTCTCGCTGTCAAATATCTTCACACTTGCTACACGGGATGTCACGTTTCCTACCGATGAGCAGACATGGTTGGCACTTTGTTTCAGCTTATAAGCGACACAAGATGCTCCAGACGAAAAAAGAATGACAGGAAGAAAAATCAGAGCAAATAAAAAAGTCAATACGATGATGAAAATGACACAGCAAAGTACAAGAAATATAATAAATTACATTTAAACCAAGTAATCGAAGAAAAATGATATCAGAGTCCTTTGATCACATTTAGAAATAGAAAAGAATCTAACTGCATTTGACTCGATTTGTACCTTCAAACTCTTATACGTGACGTTTGTCTGTAAAGCACAACCACATGCCACTATAGTAAAAACCATGTTGACGTTTTACACTTACGGTTTATATGTTAACCACTCCGCTATGCCATTACACTACAGTGTTCTATTATGACTCTGGTGTCCCAGTCGCAAAGATTTATTGAGAGCCTTCAAATTTCAGCTTCACGCAATATAGTGCGAAGCTCGCCTAATTTAAGCCTACCTCTGTGATTATCAAAACCTTAAAAATAATGATGAATCGCATCTTGTGCAGAAGGATCCAGTAGTGTTTGGTTAGTGTTGTGTATGAAATGAAAAACGCGTATTTCGTTAGCATGGTTTGTGTGTGTGTGTGTGTGTGTGTGTGTGTGTGTGTGTGTGTGTGTGTGTGTTGTTGTTGTTGTTGTTGTTGTTGTTGTTTTTGGTGCGGAGGTCATGTGTGATGAAATACGAAATAAAACGGGCAGACCCAGGATTCTGGATCCAAACACATCAAGAAAGAAAGCCAGACAAGGGACTAGAAATGAATTAGTGGTTCCCACAGTTAGTTTTTGAAACGGCGAACGCTTTGGGCGTGATGTTGAGCGCTCTGATTGGAGGAAACCAGCTACAACGCATGAAGTGTCAACCATCAACTAATTTTAATCGGTCTATACATGAAATGCTGCACCGTTTAGAATAGTAATTATTACATTCTTCTTGAGATATGCGGGTATTTCGCCTCTCTCATTCATCTTGCACACCAGGTGGAATAGTTTTGCTATGGCTGGCTCTCCCAAGGCTATCAGTTGTTCTAATGGAATGTCGTCTACTCCCGGGGCTTTGTTTCGACTTAGGTCTTTCAGTGCGCTGTCAAATCCTTCTCACAGTATCATATCTCACATGTCTTCTTCAGCTACATCCTCTTCCCTTTATTTAACACCGCCTTCAATTTCATTTCCCTCGTATACCCTTATTATATATTCCTCCTAAATTGCAGCTTTCCCAGCTTCGTTTAGTACTGGTTTTCCACCTGAGCTCTTGATATTCATACAACTGCTTCTCTTTTCTACAAAAGCCTCCTTAATTTTTCCAAAGGCAGTACCTGTCTTTTTCCTAATGATATAAGCTTGTATATCTTACATCTGTCGACTAGCCATTTCTGCTTAGCCATTTTGCTCTTTCTGCCAATTTCATTTCTTAGAAGTTTGTATTCCCTTTCGCCTGCTTCATTTGTTGAATTTTTAGATTTTCCCCTTTCATCAATGAAATTCAGTATCTCGTGCGATATCCAAGGCTTTCCATCAGGTCATGTCCTTTTGCCTATTTGATCATCTGCTGCCTTTAATATTTCATCTCTCAAAGCTATTCACTGGTCTTCTACTGTAGTCTTTCCTCCTGTTGTAGTCAATCGTTACCTTATGCTCCTTCTGAAACCCTCAAAACCATATGGTTGTTTTAACTTATCCAGGTCCCATCTCCTTAATTTTCTTCCTTTTTCTATTTTCTTCAGTTTTAATCTACAGTTCATAACCAATTGCTTGTGTACAGAATCCACATCTACCCGTGTAAATGTCTTACACTTTAAAATCTGGTTTCAAAATCTTTATCTTACCATCGTATAATCAATCTGAAACCTTGTGATATCTCCGAGTCTCTTCCACGTGTACAACCTACTTTCATGATTCTTAAAGCAGCTGTCAGCGATGGTTAAAATTATGCTCTGTGCAAAATTCTGTTAGATTGTCTCCTCTCTCATTCCTTTTCCCCACTCCTGCTGTTCTTCCTTCTCTTCCTTTTGCTATTATCGAATTCCAGTCCTGCATCGTAATTAAATTTTCGTCTTCCTTAATTATCTGAATAATTTATCTTATCATACCTTTCTTCAATATCTTCATCATCTGCAGAGCTAGTTTATATATAAACTTGTATTACCGTTCATGGGTGTTGACTTAGTGCCTACCTTGGTTACTATTATGTGTTTACCCACATTCCGCTTTTCTTATACATTATTAGACGTACTGCTGCATTACCCCTGCCTAATTTTGGATTTATAAACCTGTACTCACATGATCAAAAGTCCTCTTCCTGCTGCCACTGAACTTCGCTCATTCCCACCACATCTGACTTCAATATATCCCTTTCCCTTTTTAAATTTTCTAGGAATGTACAAGATATCTTTCTGGTTGGCAGGTATGTGAGTGCCTTAATCAACCTCTGCCTCTCAATAACTGAAAGACACAGTGCCACTACTTAAGTGACACTACTATGAAAACCATTAACAAATCATATCAACGCAAATGACTATAAAAAGTGGCTCTGTGTAGTGACACTGAGGACGACACACTGTATTTCTCACTACAAGACTACTCCTGTTATCTCCCACAGAAGTAAAAAAAAATTTTAAGGGTGATCACGGGGTCTTGTGAACTTGAGCGAACGAAAGAACTAAATTTCGCGACAGATATGTTTGATAAAGATACATGTTAATGGAATTTGGGTCAACATAATAACTTAATTATACCCTATAGAATATTCATAAAGTAGAATGATCTGATTGCCATTTCACAATGTTGAACCAAGTGTGATTACTCTTAATTGTACTTTAAGGGAACAATGTTACCTGACCATGATTAATACGTTTGACAGTGATTGTGAACTGGACTTGGAAACTAACTGCTACAATGAAGTTGGATCGGAAATCGATCGCTGCTTCCGTAGGCACATGGAAAAGTAAGAGAATTTGCTCCAATGATTCCTAGTGACTGTGCTGTGAGATTCTCACCATACACACGTAGAAAACTCGAGATGCGATGCGTAGTGCACTTCAACGTCGAGTCGGACAGTGGACGTCCATCACCTCCTCTTGCTCAGATCCAACTTCGGTCAGACTTCAAGTCCAAAAACCAAATCTCCATCTCGCCAGGACTCCTTACTCCTCCACGGATCACAACCGAATTTTATTCTGCACCCACTATCTTCCAGGCTGTGGAAAACTCCAGGTGGAGTTTTTGCCAACAAACTAAACCCCCAATCGAAAGCTAGGAAAACACTTGTGCGCCAGTTGCACATCACTTTACATACTATATAGCCTTCCTCCATAAGACGGGAAAAACTGTTCCTCTAATCCTAGTACATCGACAGGCGTCCCCTGTGACGATTGCTTACGTCACAGACTGTAGTCCAATCAACACATTGTCTTTTTGCACACAAGGGAAGCCGTGCAGACTGGAGCATACACGTGACCTGGCAAAACGCCTCCGCATTCTCGACCACCCATTGTCCGGCCACCAGCAGTGTTTCCCAGAAATGTTATCGCCAATAAGCAGATGATCTTAGCGGAAACAGGAGACAATATGAAGTCCCCTTCTGAAACATGAACTGTTCCTCACTTTGCCCAGGAACAATTGCTGCTCTCGCGCTTCTACGCAACTTCTGCAAAAGAAGTTGTGCACATCTCCTTTGGCCACAGGGTCAATAGAGTCAAGCCCCTGCTGCTGCCTCTCGACTCCGTGTGTCCAGTGTTTCTCTGTGGCTTGGGTTGAGTCCACAATGACGGGCATTGCCGTGGCAATGAGCCAGCAGTACTGCTGAATATGGGATGAAGGCTATGCTGGATGTTGCTTACATCTGACACGACTGTATGGTCTCTGCAAGCATCACAGTCACACAGTGAGACAACTGAAATAGCTACAACGCAAATGAAATGTATTCAGCTATAAAAACCCTAACTCGTTTACTGAGACCAGAGAAGATATGTGCAAAACAATTTTTAAAATATTAAAGAAATTTTATAGCTCCACAAAACTAGGGCCTTCCTGATTCCAGCTCCAAGAAATATATCTTTTAACTTACTTAAAGTCCAACATTCAATCATCTCCTCATGTCATCCCTCATTCACTCATGACAGCTGCATATTGATGATACAAGTACCAGTTGAGAATTATGGTGTCTAAACAGAAAGCTAATGTTGAAACTTGAAATATATTCGTTGGGTATGTGTCACAGTACATTACATCTCATGAATAGAAGCATATTAAGTCCATAATGATAAAATGAATCACTGGCATGAAGGATAAACACACAAATTAGATATACGAAAACAACACAACATGAATGCGTGATATTATTGGGACATAGTCCATAAAGTGAATACGCAGTGAATATGTGGTCATCAAGTACGGCCTAATAACAATGTAAAGTGTTACAACATAAAATAAAACAAGACATCACAGAAAATACGAGTATATACATTGTCACATATGAATGTTCAGCAATTTGCTCAGAAGCTTGATGATGGCATTTGATCAAAGTGAGAAGTGGAAAACATGTAGACTTGTAATTGCAGCACTGAAAGTGTCACGTGACTTCACAATCACTCTTTATTGCACTGCACATGACACTACCACTTTCTGACGAGTGGTGAATCATGGTTGGAGTTGAGTAGGTGTATTTTCGAGGCTCGGTTCGCAGTGGCGGGGACCTCTGCGCAATATTGTCTCTGTGTGTGGTACAGCTATAGTCAGTACTGGACATCCTTCCCTCCTGTCAAAGGCAGCATGGGACAGAATGGTAGACCCTCGTAGTCGTGTTGGCAGCTGAGAATAACGGTTTGGCAGTCAAGACAGCTTGTGTCGACAATCGTAATAGCTCCACGAACATGTCCTGTAAAACCACCCATCTGTTGTGCCTCCATAGTTACAGTTTCCATTCTTCGTTATTAGTGGCTCACAAGTGGCTTAGTGTTTAGGACGGGTGGTAGGGACAGAGCATCGAGTGACATTATACTGAGTGCACTATCCGAAAATTACCTCGAGCAATTAAACAGAGAATCGACTCGTGGCGATAACATCTTGAACCTACTGATAACAAACAGACCGGAACTTTTCGACTCTGTAAGCGCAACACAGGAAATATGTGATCATAAGGTCGTTGCAGCATCCCTGAATATGGAAGTAAATAGGAATATAAAAAAGGGAGGAAGGTTTATCTGTTTAGCAAGAGTAATAAGAGGCAGATTTCAGACTACTTAACAGATCAAAACGTAAATTTCTGTTCCGACACTGACAATGTTGAGTGTTTATGGAAAAAGTTCAAGGCAATTGTAAAATGCGTTTTAGACAGGTACGTGCCGAGTAAAACTGTGAGGGATGGGAAAAACCCACCGTGGTACAACAACAAAGCTAGGAAACTACTGCAAAAGCAAAAAGAGCTTTACTGCAAGTTTAAACGCAGCCAAAACCTCTCAGACAAACAGAAGCTAAACGATGTCGAAGTTAGCGTAAGGAGGGCTATGCGTGAAGCGTTCAGTAAATTCGAAAGTAAAATTCTATGTACCGAATTGACAGAAAATCCTAGGAAGTTCTGGTCTCACGTTAAATCAGAAAAATTTATCGAAACAGCATATCTAGACACTCCGGGATGATGATGGCACTGAAACAGAGGATGACACGCGTAAAGCTGAAATACTAAACACCTTTTTCCAAAGCTGTTCCACAGAGGAAGACCGCACTGCAGTTCCTTCTCTAAATCTTTGCACGAACGAAAAAACGGCTGACATCGAAATAAGTGTCCAAGGAATTGAAAAGCAACTGAAATCACTCAACAGAGGAACTCTCTAGAGGAACGGAAGGTTCCAAATGATTGGAAAGAGCACAAGTAGTCCCAGTTTTCACGAAGGGTCGTCGAGCAGATGTGCAAAACTATAGGCCTGTATCTCTGACATCGATCTGTTGTAGAATTTTAGAACTTGTTTTTTGCTCGCGTATCATGTCATTTCTGGAAACCCAGAATCTACTCTGTAGGAATCAACATGGATTCCGGAAAAAGCGTTCGTGTGAGACCCAACTCGCTTTATTTGTTCATGAGACCCAGAAAATATTAGATACAGGCTCCCAGGCAGATGCCATTTTCCTTGACTTCCGGAAGGCGTTCGATACAGTTCCGCACTGTCGCCTGATAAAAAAGTAAGAGCCTACGGAATATCAGACAAGCTGTGTGGCTGGATTGAAGAGTTTTTAGCAAACAGAACACAGCATGTTGTTCTCAATGGAGAGACGTCTACAGATGTTAAAGTAACCTCTGGCGTGTCACAGTGGAGTGTTATGGGACCATGGCTTTTCACAATAGATATGAATGACCTAATAGATAGTGTCGGAAGTTCCATGCGGCTTTTCGCGGATGATGCTGTAGTATACAGAGAAGTTGCAGCATTAGGAAATTGCAGCGAAATGCAGGAAGATCTGTAGCAGATAGGCACTTGGTGCAGGGAGTTGCAACTGATCCTTAACATAGACAAATGTAATGTATTGCGAATACATAGAAAGAAGAATCCTTTATTGTATGATTATATGATAGCGGAACAAACAATGGTAGCAGTTACTTCTGTAAAACATCTGGGACTATGCGTATGGAATGATTTGAAGTGGAATGATCATATAAAATTAATTGTTGGTAAGGCGGGTGCCAGGGTGAGATTCATTGAGAGAGTCCTTAGAAAATGTAGTCCATTAACAAAGGAGGTGGTTTACAAAACACTCGTTCGACCTATACTTGAGTATTGCTTATCAGTGTGGAATCCGTACCAGGTCGGGTGGACAGAGGAGATAGAGAAGATCCAAAGAAGAGCAGCGCATTTCGTCACAGGGTTATTCGGTAAGCGTGATAGCGTTACGGAGATGTTTAGCAAACTCAAGTGGCAGACTCTGCAAGAGAGGCGCTCTGCATCGCGGTGTAGCTTGCTGTGCAGGTTTCGAGAGGGTGCGTTTCTGGACGAGGTATCGAATATATTCCTTCCCCCTACTTATACCTCCCAAGGAGATCACGAATGTAAAATTAGAGAGATTCGAGCGCGCACGGAGGCTTTTCGGCAGTCGTTCTTCCCGCGAACCGTACGAGACTGGAACAGGAAAGGGAGGTAATGACAATGGCACGTAAAGTGCCCTCCGCCACACACCGCTGGGTGGCTTGCGGAGTATAAATGTAGATGTAGATGTAGAACTGATATTGAAGATGCCAGTTGGTATGAGTCAGTCCTGACTGGTTCCGTGTTCACGGCCGGTAGGAGTTGGCTGTTGACACTAGGAGAAAACGATAGGTTTATGCATGTTGCAGGTAATCTTATGACACAAAGCAACATTTGGTTACAGCCTGGACGAAGGTAAAGAGTCACAGAAACTCAGTCATCAAGAAGGAATCTGCGTGGGTTGTTGGGTATGATTATAGAGAGATATTACCATTTTGGATCATGATAAACGGTCCGATAAGAAGGTGTTAAGCCTTCTGGAAATCCTCCAAATGAGTTTGGGCCCAAGGGAAGGAGTTTGTTGGCTGCGCCGACCCGTAGCGCCACACTGTCTGCTACCTCTCGGGCTTGTGAACATGGGCCCTGTCTTCCAGGGATGCACACTGTCACTCTTACTTCATCGCTCCTTCCATCCAGGAACGTGAGACTGGAAACCTCATACGACCCACTGTGTAAAGCGCCGTTGGCGTCTGCCAGAAATGCCAGTCATCGTTCCACCCCAGTTGTATCCTGGCCAGCCCCTCGCTGCTGCCGCACTACGCCGCACGGTGCATCACACGTGTGGGCCATCACACACCCGGTCCAACTCCATACGCACCTCATACATGCCATCAGTAACTGAACAGTGACAAGCGTTTTACAACCATAATTTACAAGTAAAAGAAAGATACTGATCTTGAAAAGTTACAAAAGATCTTACACTAGCTGTGTGTGTGTGTGTGTGTGTGTGTGTGTGTGTGAGAGAGAGAGAGAGATTTATTTCATTACATATATACATTCACTATGTGTTCAAAAGTATCCGGACACCCCCGAAAAGATACGTTTATCGTATTAGGTGCATTGTGCTGCCACCTACTTCCGCGACCTCAGTAGTCATTAGACATCGTGAGAGAGCAGAATGGGACGCTCCGCAGAACTCACAGACTTCGAACGTGGTCAGGTGATTGGTTGTCACTTGTGTCATACGTCTGTACACGAGATTTCCACGCTCCTAAACATCCCTAGGTCCACTGTTTCCGATGTGATAGTGAAGTGGAAAGGATACGTTCAGCACAAAAGCGTACAGGCTGATCTTGCCTCTTGACTGAAAGCGGAGATTGACAGTTGAAGACGGTCGTAATGTGTAATAGGCAGACATCTATCCAGACCATCACACAGGAAATTTTGTTGTAAACAGTAATATCCTTATCAGTCTAAACTATATATTTAGTTTTTCAATTACAGTGACTGAATGCAAGTAAATGGAGGAACCTGTGGAGTATGCTCATGAAGAATCTCAAGCGAAAAGCGAGTGGTAGTGGAGCTACAAAGAATAAATCCCATTACCTAATGGACGCAATTCTATTTTTTATTCCATTCGTAAACGTAGGTGGCGTCCCTACTTGTAATCACTGTCACAGATGACAGTGTCACTAAAACAGAGTTATTAAACCCGGTTTTCCGAAACTCCTTCACCAAAGAAGACGAAGTAAATATTCCTGAATTCCAATCAAGAATAACTACCAAGATGAGAAACGTAGAAGTATCTACCATCGGTGTAGCAAAGCAACTTAAATCACTTAATAAAGGCAAGGCCTCCGGTCCAGACTGTATATCAGTCAGGTTCCTTTCAGAGTATGCTGATACAATAGCTCCATATAAAGCAATTATATACAACCGCTCACTCACAGGAAGATCCGCATCTAAAGACCGGAAAATTGCTTAAGTCACACCAATACCCAAAAAGGAAAATAAGAGTAATCATCAAAATTACAGGCTCATATCACTAACGTCGATTTGCAGTACGGTTTTGGAACATATACTGTGTTCGAACATTATGAATTACCTCGAAGAAAACGATTTATTGACACATAGCACGGATTCAGAAAATATCGTTCTTGTGAAACACAACTAGCTATTTAAACCCATGAAGTAATGAGCGCTATCGACAGGGGATGTGAAATTGATTTCATATTTTTAGATTTCCAAAAGGCTTTCCACACCGTTCCTCAGCGTCTTCTAACCAAACTGTGTGCCTATGGAATATCGCCTCAGTTGTGCGACTGGAATCGTGATTTCCTGTCAGAAAGATCACAGTTCGTAGTAATAGACGGAAAGTTATCGAGTAAGATAAAAGTAATATGCGGCGTTGCACAAGGAAGTGTTATAGGCCCTCTATTGTATCCTGATCTATATTAACGACGTAGGAGGATATCTGAGTAGTCCTCTTAGATTGTTTGAAGATGATGCTGTCCACTACCGTCTTGTAAAGTGATCAGATGACCAAAAAGAATTGCAAAATGATTTACATAATATATCTGTATGGTGCGAAAAGTGGCAATTGACCCTGAATAAAGAAAAGTGTGAAGTTATTCACATGAGTATTAAAAAAATAAATACGCTGAATTCGATTACGCATTAAGTCACACTAACCTGAAGGCTAAACTTAATATTTAGAGATTACAATTACAAATCACCTAAACTGGAACGATCACATACGTAATGTTGTCGGTAGAGTAAACCAAAGACTACGATTCATTGTCAGAACACTTAAAAGATGCAACAGGTCTACTAAAGAGACTGCTTACACCACGCTTGTCCGCCCTATTCTGGAGTATTGCTGTGAGGTTTGGTATCCGCATAAGGTGTGACTGAAGGATGACATCGAAAAAGTCCTCAGAAGGGCAGCTAGTTCTGTATTATCGCTAAATAGGGTAGATAGTGACACAGACATGATACGTGAATTGGAGTAGCAGTCATTGAAACAAAGGCGTTTTTCGTTGTGACGGGACCGTCTCATGAAATTTCAATCACCATTTTTCTCCTCCGACTGCGAAAACATTCTGTTGGAATCCACCTACACAAGGAGAAACGATCATCAGGGCTCGCACAGAAAACTTTGTGTGCTCGTTTCTCCCGCGCGCCGTTCGAGAGTGGAACGGTAGGGAGACAACTTAAAAGTGGTTAATTGAACCCTCTGCCAGGCACTTTATTGTTAATAGCAGAGTAATGACGTAGATTTAGATGTACAATACGTCATCCCTCGCCAAAACCACATGTCTCCGAAATGGGAAATCTCAACAAAATAACCCTTGTCTCAGAAAATATTTCATCTCAGCTTGGAGTTATCATAGTTGACCAGCAACAACCACCCTCCGCCCCATTATCACGTCAATCCACATCTATAGCAATACCATTTGAGTCATCTCCAGACGTGATGCCAAAACCACCTTTGGCAATGCATGAGGGCAGGGTGAAACCATCACCTGCTCCCATGGGTACGTGAAGACGAGTCAGGAAGAGAAAATGTCAACTTACAAAGCGGCGCTGTCAAAGCCTTGGCTGAAAATTTTTCAGCAAAGGCGAAGAAAATTTCAAACACGTCCACTGAAAAAGAAAAGACAGAGGCCAGCATACATAGTTTTCTCGTCAGCTTCATCGAAGACTTCAAACAAATGATCAACATTCAGCTTCGTATGGAAGAAAGGTATTGCTCCTCATAGACGACGTTACAAGGACCTCTCCGGAAATCTTGTATCATTCGAATAGAAGAGCGGTGCCATCCTATTAGGTCACGCCAGGATTCAGCGTCAACCACTATCAGTTTCAACAATCTTCCCTCACCCAAGAAAGACCAACAGTAAGTGATTTTTCCATGCTGACAGAGCCAGTTAATCACGTTCAACACTCCCTCTCTTCAGCAACGAGCGAGGCAATTTTCCACACTTTGTGAAATGTTTCATGTACTTTCACATTTTTTACTTTATAGCACAATGATTATCATGATAAAAAATCAACAACGTTGTAATGTTTTACAGATAAACATTATCATTTTCTTGCTTTTATATGTGTGTTACAAGTGCAGATTAAAATGATTATCTTAATGTCACAAGTATTCGTTCTGCACGCACACAGATTCTTCCAAATTTGTATTCATGTGCTGAATAGCTGGAGCTACAATTTTCATCAGGGTGGTGTAAGATTCCTTTGACATTCTGTAGAAAGCCAAAAATTTTGAATCACTCCCACGCAGTTCTCTAGTAGCAACAAACAAACCGTGATTAAAATTTCGTTCTATCTACGGATGCACCCATAACACTCTCTGTGTCTTTCCTTTCCTCCGCCGGTACCAGAATACCGCAGTATCCCCCTCATCACCAGAACTGTTCATTATACAGGTGGTCATTGAAGGAAATAACCAACAAAATTTTCTAGCTCTCTATTGGAAGTCGCAAGCCAACTGAAGGAAATCGCTCCCACGGCCAATCGACCAGTGTGCGACGACCATCGCTTGCATCGCATAGTTCGTACATGACGCACGCGATGCACGAGTCCGCGACGAGAGCGGATCGATCCGTGTCCTCACCGCCTTAACACCAGTGGCTGCAGCCAAGTCGACGTTCTAACTCATCCCAGAGGTGTTCCATTGGGTTCAGGTCGGAACTCCGCTTAGGTCAGTATATTTCAGGAATGTTATTATTCACAAAGCATAATCTCACAGATTCTTCTTTATGACATGTTGCATTATCGTACTGATATAAACGACCATCGTCTCCGAACTGTTTCTCTACTGTACGCAGTACAAAGTGCTGTAAAATGTGTTCATATACTTTCGCATTTAACATTTTCTTGAGCGCAATAAAGGGATCGTACCCTAAACCACAAAAAATACTGTAATACCACCTGCTCCGTAATTCAACGTGGCACTACACACGGTGGCAGGTAACGTTCTCCGAGCATTCGCCAAACACAAACACTTCGATCGAATTGCCACAAGGTGCAGAATAAGTCATCACTTCCACCCACTCGATTCCAGTCCTCCAGTGTCCAGTGGAGGACCGGTACCCTCCTCTTTTTATTAACTTCCTACGCACAGTCATTGTCCCAAAGGGACTGCTGGTACGACTTTGGAATTCACAAGTGATTCCTTCTGCCGATTTCTCACATTTTTTTACAGCCACCCTCCGCAAGCCTCGGCGGTCTCTAATGTCTGCCTGGTGTTGATTTTGCTGTGGTTGTTCCTTCTCGTTTCCACTATACCACCATATCACCAACATTCGACTTGGGCAGTCTTATAAGGGTTGTGCCTGGTGGATTTGTTACTCAGGTGACATTTTCACTGGACACGTTCGAAGACTCTGAGCCTTCTGACCGACCCATTCTGCTGTTTCTCCTTCTTTACTGACAAACAAAGTACTCCTCGGCTCCTTTTATAGTGGTGGGTCCCCCTCTCGTGACAGTAATTGGTAAATTCCGCATTACTAAGGGATGCAGCTGGCAGCACTGGCAGTGGAGGGTATACAAGGTGTTACAAAAAGGTACGGCCAAACTCTCAGGAAACATTCCTCACACACAAATAAAGAAAAGATGTTATGTGGACATGTGTCCGGAAACGCTTCATTTCCATGTTAGAGCTCATTTTAGTTTCGTCACTATGTACTCCAACGTGATCAAATTGTGAATTTTCACAATCAACATGTGTGGGCTGACGAGAACCGCACGCAATTGTGCAATCACGTCATCAACACAGATTTTCTGTGAACTTTTGGGCACGCATTGTTGGTGATGCCTTGATTGGACCCCATGTTCTTCCACCTACGCTAAATGGAGCACGTTATCATGATTTCATACGGGATACTCTACCTGTGCTGCTAGAACATGTGCCTTTACAAGTACGACACAACATGTGGTTCATGCACGATGGAGCTCCTGCACATTTCAGTCGAAGTGTTCGTACGCTTCTCAACAACAGATTCGGTGACCGACGGATTGGTAGAGGCGGACCAATTCCATGGCCTCCACGCTCTCCTGACCTCAACCCTCTTGACTTTCATTTACGGGGGCATTTGAAAGCTCTTGTCTACGCAACCCCGGTACCAAATGTAGAGACTCTTCGTGCTCGTATTGTGGACGGCTGTGATACAATACGCCATTCTCCAGTGCTGCATCAGCGCATCAGGGATTCCATGCGACGGAGGGTGGGTGCAAGTATCCTCGCTAACGGAGGACATTTTGAACATTTTCTGTAACAAAGTGTTTGATGTCACGCTGGTACGTTCTGTTGCTGTGTGTTTCCATTCCATGATTAATGTGATTTGAAGAGAAGTAATAAAATGAGCTCTAACATGGAAAGTAAGCGTTTCCGGACACATGTCCACATAACATATTTTCTTTCTTTGTGTGTTAGGAATGTTTCCTGAAAGTTTGGCCGTACTTTTTTGTAACACCCTGTGTAAAGCGTGTCGGGGGGATGCGGAAAACAGTGTAGTCGTTATCCAAATGCGAAAACGGATCGATTTATCTAACGCTCAAAATTGTATGATCATTGCCTTTCGGGCTAAAGGCTGAAGCATTTCCGAAACGGCAAAGTTTGTAAACTTTTCGCATGCCGCCTTGGTTAAAGTATGCTGTGCACGGCAGAATGGCGCTATCCAAAACCGGTGCCAGGGCAGCTGTGGTGCACAGTGGTGTATACATGACAGGGGTGGACGACGGTTGCAGATGTGTGTACTGCCTAACAGAGATGCATCTGTTGAGCATCTGAACACCCAAATTAACCAAGTAGCTACCAACAGCATCTCCTCACCGATCACTGCTGCGTATGGACCTTTGCAGTAGGCACCCGGTTCCTGCACCCATGCTGACTGCTGTTCATCGGCGACTAAGGCTGGAATCTGCACGCCACCTCACCAGCTGGACGTCCACTTAGTAACATTATTTGTTTATGGTTCATTTAAATGTTTATAATTTTTTTCTTTCAAATTTTCGCATATTCATAGTTATTTTCTATAGATGTAAAGTAAAGTGTGCTACACTGGAGTTTGATGTTCTTTGCATTGTACGTGAGTAAAATACTACGTGAACTGTTTATTACGTTAAACAATTTTCTGATGACACTTTGTATTTAAAAATATTTTTGCGTATAAATTGTTCATGTTGATGTAAATTTGACAATTTAAAAAATGGTCACGCTTGGGAACAATGTAAGAAACAGGTGTTGTGTAATAGCCGGTGTGCTTTTGTTTGAAACGAAAGTGGGTCTGGGAAGTGGAAAAGGTGGCAAGGGCGAACTGGCGCGCTTCCTAGAGCAAGTGCGGGAAGTAAGTCCCACAGTCTGTAGGCAGCAGTGATTGAGGCAACACCTTTGTGGAGCAGGAGAAGTTTTGCCTGCAAATTTGCACAAAATTGCCTCGGATGAAGACTGCAAACGGCTTACGGCATACCTGCGAGTAGTTGGATTACTGTATGTATAACTCAACGACGCCATGAAGAGAAATTGAGCCCATACAGCAAGATACTTGCAGGGCCTACTGTGGGTAGTGTAGCCGCCATAATTGTTCGCCAAACCCAAGTCTACATCCACCAGATAAGATTTTTTTTTGTATTTTTACTTTAGTGGCAACGGCCTTGCCGCAGTGGCTACACCGGTTCCCGTGAGATCACCGAAGTTAAGCACTGTCGGGCGTGGTCGGCACTTGGATGGGTGACCATCCAGGACGTCATGCGCTGTCGGCATTTTTCGGGGTGCACTCAGCCTCGTGATGCCAATTGAGGAGCTCCTCGACCGAATAGCAGCGGCTTCGGTCAAGAATACCACCATAACGACCGGAAGAGCGGTGTGCTGACCCCACGCCCTCCTACACGCATCCTCCGCTGAGGATGACACGGGGGTCGGATGGTCCCGGTAGGCCACTCGTCGCCTGAAGACGGAGTACTATTTTTACTTTGGTACAGACTGATCCATTATTTTAAACTGTGTTGTAATAATCATTCTTGAACTTTGAAGAACTGGTCCACACTGTTATTTCATCCTAATCGTACACCTATACAGTGTTCTTTCCTGGTGTTTGATTAATACGAGTATCCTGTTTTACAGACTTATGAAGTGCCAAGTTTATATAAAGAGACGCCATTTAAATTATTTTGTGTAAATAATAAAAAAGTTTTCTTAAATATTGCAAAGTGTTATAGTAAAAGTTTGCTTACGTAAAATTCAATCAGAGTGAAGCCAAGTTACTATAATCTGTTAATGACTACACAGAATTAATTCAAAGAGTAATAGCTTTTGAAAGTAAATTCCAGTAAGAAAGAGGTTTTCTTGAAGTGAAATGTTCAGTATAAAAAGTGTGTGCTTTAGTATCTAAGTTTGTTGATTATGGAAAGTGCTGTTCTAAAGGTCCCCCTTGGCCTAATTTTTTTAGCTTCCTCGAAGTAATCTACTGGGCTTTTCCCCTTTTAAAATCCTATTGTGTAAGAGTGTAGTCCAACATTGTTTAAGTGGAGTAATATTTATTTGAAGAACCAAATTAAACAGTAGCAAGAAAGTAGGAAAAATTCGTACTTCTGATTTTCCAATACTTCACTGTTTCATTGCCTGGATTGGCTGGCGACCATTGGTACATGTTTTAAGCCACTAAATGAACTTGGAACTGAGTTGTCCTAGCTTCAGTATAATATTATTCATACTGCGTTCCTATTTAACCGCTGGGTAAGGTCTTAGGAAAAGAAGTGAAATGTCTGATTTATTTATCCATTAGACACAACACACAGTCAAATCCTGTAAAAAAGGTAACTCTACTGATTAGGTTTTCCTATAAACAAGACTATCCTCCCTAGTGTACTTTATTTGGAAACTAAATTTTAATAAGGTACGTTGCAACATAGGGACAGGGTTTTCTGCTGTTTAGGTAAAAGCGTACTAAATTATAATAGTAGTGGTAGGGTTATACGCTGAGGGCGAAAGATGGCCTTCTCACATGTCTCACGTTTTATGCTCCATGGTCGTCAGCGTGTTTGGCGCGAAACGTCTGAAAGCAAACATGCTGCAACCATGAGGGAGCGTTACGGTCTGGGAAATATTTTTGTGGCATTCCCTGGTTTATCTCATCATTCGGAAGACGTAATGGACCAACTGAAGTATGCGTTTACTGTGGGGGCCATGTCCAGTCCTACTTGTAGTTTGTTTTCCATCGGCACGGTGGCATATACCAGTAGGACAATGGAGCGTGTGTGCGTGGCTCGAAGGCCAGCTGGCTGAATTTACTGTACTCCCCTGGCCACCAAACACCATGGATTAAAAAACACAATCGAGAATCTATGGGACGTCCTCTGATCGGCTACATGGGTACTCAATAGTGAAACACAGCACAGTGGGGTCTGCGTGCTTCCACGTACCTGTTGGCACCTTCTAGAACCTCACTGACTTTCTTCCTACATGTCCGCGTTGCAGAAGGCGCTTAAGCACGCTTTTTACAGGTGGTCAAATTACTGTGATTGGACTGTGTGTTTTTCTGATTTTCAGTTTCTTGAATATTATACGAAAGCAATATGCTATTCACTTAGGTAAACAAAACATTACTATTACAGTAAAGTATTTTATGTCAATGACCAGTGACGTAGGAAAAATGTGACGATCACCATATACAACATGGTGGCTACAAAGTAATATCAGTGACGATTTTTTCAAATGGGCTAAGCTGCAGTTCAGTCTGTGACCATAACCAGGTTTTATTAGACTCACATTCGTTACTTCGCCAGGTGACAACCTAACGTAGACCTCAGGCCACGCTACAGGTAAGTCGGTCACCACAACCTGGTTTTTTGTTTTCATGTTCGCTGGCTTCTCCAACCAACAACAGTACTTTGAATATATGCACCAAAATGTGACATCGATACAGCCTATGACTCGTATCGAATATTCCTCTTGATCCCCAAAAAACAAGCCCTGGATGCACACCTTACTATTGGGTTGGTGCATACGTTATTAGCGTGTTTCCATAAGCTTAATAAACGCTACAGATACACATAACAGAGAATTTAGTCATCAATAATATATTCTTCTTCACTATTTACAACAGTCAGCCAACGTTGGGGTAACTTTTCGATTCCGCGACTGTGGAAATCACGGGGTTTTGAGGCGAAGAACTCGTCGAGCCTTGTTGGAAGCGCTTTTTCATCTGGGAAGGTAGTTCCTCAAAGGTTGTTCGATAGAGAGGGGAAAAGGTGAAAATCTGAGGGCGCAAGGTCAGGTGAATAACGAGAATGCGGAATGACTTCCCAGTCCAACTACTGTATAGTGTTTTTAGTCAGTCTAGCACAATGCGGGCTGGCTTTAGCGTGGAGCAGCATTACTTCACGCAGTCTCCCTGGCCGTGGTCATTGGACTGCGTCTACAAGAAGTCTCAATTGTTGACAATAAATGTCAGCATCGATGGTTACGACTTATGAAAGCAATTCGTAGTACACAACACCGCCGCTGTACCATCAGATTGATGACGTAGTTTTTTTGTACGTACTTGAAGGTCTTTGTAATGGCGAGTTGCTGCCTTGTTTGGGCTGAACCATTCATTTCTTTTCCTTATGTTAGCATAAAGACACCATTTCTCGTCACCAGTAACGACATAGGACAGGAATGGTCGGTGTTATTCACGAGCCAATTGATGATGAACAACTAGGGATGTATACAGGATGTATCATAATTAATGGCGTAAGAGCATTCAGTTGAAAGTACACGATACTAGAAGCAAAAAAGTCTCAGTAAACACAGGGTCGAGAATGCATACCTTAAAAGCTACGAGCAAATTTTCATCTTCGACACTGTGAAGCAAATCTATTCTAGTGCAAGCTCTTTGCTTTTCACACTTTGGGAAGTAGTAGTATGGGTCAAAATAATAAAAGGTGTCCAGTAAACATTTGCTCTAAACTGCAAACCTTAAAAGTTATGAGTAATTGTTCATTAGAAGAGTTGTGTTTCCAAGTAGCGAACATGAGCACGAGCTCATAGCTCTTAAAGTATGCATTTTAGAGCACATGTTTACTGGATATTTTATTTCTGTTTTGGTCTACGTTATCATTTCCCAAAATATGGAAACCAAAGAGATTTGCTTCAGAATATCGAAGATGAAAAATTGCTCATAGCTCTTAAGGTACGCATTTTCGACCCTATGTTTACAGCGACGTTTTTGCTTGTAGAGTCGTGTACTTTCAACTGTATGCGTTTACGCTATTAATTATGATACACCCTGTCTATGACCACCTGAAGATATCTGCGATTTTGTCTTAGACCATGTGGTACCCAAACCCCAGATTTTTGAAACTTCCCTATTGCATGTAAATGTCACACGATGGTCAAATGATCGCAGTTCATCACATTTGCCACTTCTCGAGTACACTGACGTGGATCATTGTAGATTAATGCTTTTAAATGATCTTCATCAAACTCAGAAGATGTTCCTGAACGTGGAGAGTCACCAATGTCAAAATTATCTTCCTTAAAACAAAAACCATTTTCTTGCCGTGCTCTGCCCAATGGCGTCATCCCCATACAGAGCGCAAGTGTTTCTGCCTGCCTGCACTGCTGTCACACTCTACTAAGCTCAGACAGAATATAATGTGGGAAATGTTCCGATTTCTCCACGCAGGACTCCATTTTCTAGCGTCCACAGCTCCACTCACTATTTCCAAATGACAACAAGACAATATGTGAACTCAAATAGTAACAGTGAAGTACTGATAAAAAAATGACAATCGACAAATAAACCCATAGCAACCGGAATACCAATATGCAAACTATGACTTTTCTGTCTTTTCTAGGCGATCAAACATAACAAAACTTTCTTATTCGTAGTATGACAAAAGTTCTTCAATCGAACTGCTTTTTGATGTGATGTTGGGCCAGTTAAAGTAGAATAAAACTGTCTAAATCATAACTAAAGAGTGATTGATCGTGGAGTAGTTTGGTGGCGCGGTTAAGTAACTGCTGGCTGTTGTTGCTCGGTGGTAAAGATGCAGCTCACAAAAAACAGCCCACCGCCGGCGACGACGGCGCAGCAGACGTCCTTGAACTCCGCCCCGGATTACCAGCTGTGTGGGGAACAGTCCGCCCCAACCCTCGCGTATAGCATGGTCTCATACAAATAGTAAAATTTAAGACAGTTATTCCAGCGTTCCAGATCAACTTGAGCTCTGATTGCACACACTCGACGACAGTGCTGAAAGACGACTCTTAACTTCTCAGAAGAAGTTAAGTCCAATTAATATTAGATGCATAAACAGTTGAAATATCATCTGTACAACTGCTCGAGTTAACTCACTAAACACAACGCTAAGAAGACATCGCAAAATAAGTGATCTCTAAGACAATCACAGAACTGTGATCGGCAAAGCGAGTGAAAGAACTGAATTAATGTGTTACTATTCACTGCCTTGATTTTTTCTTAATGATTAACTCTCCCACACTAACTTTATAACTTAACGTTAGACAGACAGTACTTTATATCCTTTTCGAGTGCTCTCTATTTTAAATGGTTAAGACCACTCCTGTAGATCTAACATAAAATGTATCATAGTCTTGACAGTTCGTGTAAAATAAAGAACCCAGGCACAGTAACATACATTGTTTCGCGGACAGGGTTGTGAAACCTAACAGCACACCCTTCTACATCTACATCTACATCCATACTCCGCAAGCCACCTGACGGTGTGTGGCGGAGGGTACCCTGAGTACCTCTTAGATTTTCCCTTCTATTCCAGTCTCGTATTGTTCGTGGAAAGAAGGAATGTCGGTATGCTTCTGTGAGGGCTCTAATCTCTCTGATTTTATCCTCATGGTCTCTTCGCGACATATACGTAGGAGGGAGCAATATACTGCTTGACTCTTCGGTGAAGGTATGTTCTCGAAACTTTAACAAAAGCCCGTACCGAGCTACTGAGCGTCTCTCCTGCAGAGTCTTCCACTGGAGTTTATCTATCATCTCCTTAACGCTTTCGCGATTACTAAATGATCCTGTAACGAAGCGCGTTGCTCTCCATTGGATCTTCTCTATCTCTTCTATCAACCCTATCTGGTACGGATCCCACACCGTTGAGCAGTATTCAAGCAGTGGGTGAACAAGCGTACTGTAACCTACTTCCTTTGTTTTCGGATTGCATTTCCTTAGGATTCTTCCAATGAATCTCAGTCTGGCATCTGCTTTACCGACGATCAACGTTATATGATCATTCCATTTTAAATCACTCCTAATGCGTACTCCCAGATAATTTATGGAATTAACTGCTTCCAGTTGCTGACCTGCTATTTTGTAGCTAAATGATAAGGGATCTTTCTTTCTATGTATTCCCAGCACATTACACTTGTCTACATTGACATTCAATTGCCATTCCCTGCACCATGCGTCAATTCGCTGCAGATCCTACTGCATTTCAGTACAATCTTCCATTGTTGCAACCTCTCGATACACCACAGCATCATCTGCAAAAATCCTCAGTGAACTTCCGATGTCATCCACCAGGTCATTTATGTATATTGTGAATAGCAACGGTCCTATGACACTCCCCTGCGGCACACCTGAAATCACTCTTACTTCGGAAGACTTCTCTCCATTGAGAATGACATGCTACGTCCTGTTATCTAGGAACTCCTCAATCCAATCACACAATTGGTCTGATAGTCCGTATGCTCTTACTTTGTTCATTAAACGACTGTGGGGAACTATGTCAAACGCCTTGCGGAAGTCAAGAAACACGGCATTTACCTGTGAACCCGTGTCTATGGCCCTCTGAGTCTCGTGGACGAATAGCGCGAGCTGGGTTTCACACGACCATCTTTTTCGAAACCCGTGCTGATTCCTACAGAGTAGATTTCTGGTCTCCAGAAAAGTCATTATACTCGAGCATAATACGTGTTCCAAATTCTACAACTGATCGACGTTAGAGATATAGGTCTATAGTTCTGCACATCTGTTCGACGTCCCTTCTTGAAAACGAGGATGACCTGTGCCCTTTTCCAATCCTTTGGAACGCTTCGCTCTTCTAGAGACCTACGGTACACCGCTGCAAGAAGGGGGGCAAGTTCCTTGGCGTACTCTGTGTAAAATCGAACTGGTATCCCATCAGGTCCAGCGGCCTTTCCTCTTTTGAGCGATTTTAATTGTTTCTCTATCCCTCTGTCGTCTATTTCGATATTTACCATTTTGTCATCTGTGCAACAATCTAGAGAAGGAACTACAGTGCAGTCTTTCTCTGTGAAACAGCTTTGGATGAAGACATTTAGTATTTCGGCCTTTAGTCTGTCATCCTCTGTTTCAGTACCATTTTGGTCACAGAGTGTCTGGACATTTTGTTTTGATCCACCTACCGCTTTGACATAGGACCAAAATTTCTTAGGATTTTCTGCCAAGTCAGTACATAGAACTTTACTTTCGAATTCATTGAACGCCTCTCGCATAGCCCTCCACACACTACATTTCGCTTCGCGTAATTTTTGTTTGTCTGCAAGGCTTTGGCTATGTTTATGTTTGCTGTGAAGTTCCCTTTGCTTCCGCAGCAGTTTTATAGCTCGGTTGTTGTACCACGGTGGCTCTTTTCCATCTCTTACGATCTTGCTTTGGCACATACTCATCTAACACATATTGTACGATGGTTTTGAACTTTGTCCACTGATCCTCAACACTATCTGTACTTGAGACAAAACTTTTGTGTTGAGCCATCAAGTACTCTGAAATCTGCTTTTTGTAACTTTTGCTAAACAGAAAAATCTTCCTACCTTTTTTAATATTTCTATTTACGGCTGAAATCATCGATGCAGTAACCGCTTTATGATCGCTGATTCCCTGTTCTGCATTAACTGATTCAAATAGTTATGTTTGTCACCAGAAGTCCTAATATGTTATCGCCACGAGTCGGTTCTCTGTTTAACTGCTCAAGGTAGTTTTCAGATAAAGCACTTAAAAGAATTTCACTGGATTCTTTTTCCCTACCACCCGTTATGAACGTTTGAGTCTCCCAGTCTATATCCGGCAAATTAAAATCTCCACCCAGAACCATAACATGGTGGGGAAATCTACTCCAAATATTTTCCAAATTATTCTTCAGGTGCTCAGCCACAACAGCTGCTGAGCCCGGGGTCCTATAGAGACATCCAATTACCATGTCTGAGCCTGCTTTAACCGTGACCTTCACCCAAATCATTTCACAATTCCCCCTTGACAAAAGACGAAACATGTCTGCCAAACAAAGGGCTTAAATTCAGTATAGCTTTCATAGTAGATTCCAACTTAATAAAAACTACAACGGCGGAAGTCAAAACTGCATGCGATGTAGCTAGGATGAATAGTTATCAATTGAAAATAACAGTGGATGTCAACAACGCATTGAGTGAAGAGGAGCGAGATAGGCATGAGAATAGGAAAGATACAATGCAATTAAAAAGCTAATCACTTAGCTGCAACAGTATAAAGCACAAAGACAGTTCCAGAAGATGCAGCACGCGCTACATTCCAGACTGGCACATAAAAAAGATAAATTTTGATGTGTTCAGCTCATGGAAAGGTAAAAATTAGCTCTGTCAAACTATTTTAAATTTATCGACAAAATATTTTATTAGCATGATGGTTTAGACATTGGAAATAGTTTGGCGGGTATCTTGGCTGATATTTTTACTAGCAAAGTAGAGAAAAGTTTTTACACGGATTCTAACATATTTCAAAAGGTTATTTATTATAGAAGTTATTTCGATGACACACTGTTTTATTAAGATGATAAGCACGTAGTATACAATATACATGAAAAGATGAGAGAAATGTAACCAAAAGTTAAATTTATGATTGAACTTGAGAAACAGGATAACATGTAGTTTTTCAGCGGGCAAGAATGACTATACACATTCATTTGGACTGTTCAGAAAAGTGACGAGGACCTATACAATCATAAATGACTAATCTAGCCAAACAAGACACCAGTGGGTTTATTTTAGATCGGCTGTCTACATTATCCTAAAACAATAATTAGAAATTACGAAACTGAGAAACAGTTTAAGGTAATCAAGCTGGTGGTGAGGATCAACGGATGTAAGGAGGGCAACAGACGGAAAAACAGTATCCATACAATAATAAAAAGGGTACTCGTGAGAGACATTTTTTTGCGATGACACACTCAGAGAGAATTGTTCATAGTTGCAGAAGGTGAACACAGGCTTTCGTACTACACAGCCCCTGAGAACAATTCTGTGCCATAAAATCGGCGAGAAACGTAACAATTTCGTCTATGTTCCTTAAAGTACCGGCAAAAGTTTCTATTTCAGAAAAACTTGTTACATTTCGTGTTGGACAAAAATTCGAGACGGTGCTTTTCCGAGGTAATTAGAACTGAAGTTAGCCAATTAGGCCGTTGCACATGCAAATTCAAGCGGCCCTTCAGATACAGTTAGTGTTAGTTGTTCTCATAGCGCAGATGATAGAACACAAGACTGCTCGGCATTTTATTCAGAATCGATCCTTACTACTGCCCCATGTCCAATTTTTGGACCGCTCTCTTGTTGGGTTTTAGGAAACCAAACGATGGACACGTTTGGCGACGTCTCTGTCGCGCGCGCTGCAGCCTGACTAGCTAACTTCAGTGCTGACTCGGAAACGACGCAACGTATCGAGTTTTTTTCTTCACAATTATTTCTTAGCACAGCCTAACCTGTAACATCCTTGCAAACTTTTCAGATTCTTTCTTAGCGCTCTGTGTAGTGTTATGCCATATGTGAAAGTGTTTCGTCGTCACATTAGCACACAGTACATTTTACTACTTTTATAGTTAATTGTATGAAATGAATGAACGCCTAAAACCAAAAAAACAAATTATATATAATGTTCAAACTTGACCGTGAAAAGTGTATTGCACTAACTTTACACAGTGGCCACAGTTTGTTTCATTTTTATGCACGCTGCCTTGGTAAACTATAGCATTAGTCCATTGAACGGTTTTACACTGAAATCTGCCGAGTTATTGTGCACTTACGCTATTTCAATGTCTTTTGTTTCGTTTAATTTCATCGTGGTCAACCCGAAGTTAACCAACAAAATTTTTGAAGTTAACAGGGATGTTATCTTATCATTCTTTTTCAAGGGACCTGTGCTCTCCAGTCACTCGCTATTAGGTAATTGTACTGCTGTTGCTTTCGTTCCCTACACTCCTTTGTACCTCGAAGACGTGCTGAAAAGCAAAGCCTCTGAATTTTTATGTGAAAACTCTTAAAGCGTTTTAAATGAAACTAACATTAACATTCTACATCTTATCCTTCATGTCTACATATGTAGTTCTTAACGTAATCAGGTTGGTGACGCACACATTCCTCCCAACGAGAGACCAGTTTGTTGATATCGTCACTGTAGAATGTTTGACCTTGTTAACGGAGCCATAGCCTCACCTCTCCTTGCGATGCTTCATCACTATCAAAATGAAATTCTCGAAGGTGCTCTTTAAGTTTTGGAAACAACTGAAAGTCGGACGGAGCCAAGTCGGAGGTTATGGAGGATGATCGGTGACAATGAAGCTGAGGCGCAACGCTCGTGGGTCATGTGGCACTGGCATGCTGAAGGAGACGTCGCTCCATGTTTGGACGAACTCTTCGAATTCGACACTCGGTTACAACACGCTGTTTCTCACGCACCGTCATAGTCACGATACACACCATGTTACACTCTACAATTCAGAGCCCTCTAGCGGCAGAGGGCTGCAAATATGTAGAGATGATGAACAAATATTTAGAATGTTAATAACGTTCGTTTTATTCAAAAAGCTTTATGAATTGTAGCATAAAACATTCGGAGCCATACTTTTCAGCACGTCCTCGTATACTGCACTGAAAACGTTCTGCAGCAGGGTCAATGTCGATAATATAAATTGCGTGTCTTGTTTACAAACAAACGTATTCCATTTCCTCACGGCACTAGCTGTTTTGACGTAGTAATGTCCTCTTTACTCGTCGTCCTCAAGCGGGCATTCAGTTCTACTCGGATTTGTATTTACGGTAATGTTTGTTGTTCGCCAACAGTGAAAAACAGCAGTATGGTTAGCTGTACTGACGAAGAGTTGACCTAAATGCAACGTGTCTATGGGTTCAATGAATGCAGTAGAAGAGCGGCACAAAGACCCTATGCTGAGGTAACAACATCACAGTATTTTTTCATTTGAGATTTCTTGCATTTCTCTGTGTTTTCAGTCGTACGTTTCGGTTGTTGTATATTACAGGATTTTTCACTGTTCTGAAGGTATTTCCACAGAAACAAAAGTAATTTGGTCACTAATTGAGTTGAAGTTCAAAAGGTTCAAATGGCTCTGAGCACTATGGGACTTTACATATGAGGTCATCAGGCCCCTAGAAATTAGAACTACTTAAACCTAACTAACCTAAGAACATCACACACATCCATGCCCGAGGCAGGATTCGAACCTGCGGCCGTAGCAGTCGCGCGGTTCCGGACTGATGGGCCTACAACCGCTCGGTCACCGCGGCCGTCTGTGTTGAAGCACTATACATTATTACTCTGTAACAAGCCACCGGAGAGACGGGTCCCTCGTACCAAAATACAATGACAGAAAGAAGATGACAACATCGAAAAGAAGTCTTGCAACATAAACAAAGGTTGCAAGGCGTGTTCCTATATGGGAAAGATGATGTCTATTCATTTCGCCCTAGTCGCATAAGAGTGACTCTAGTGCGGCACTATGAGGATGCAAATCAGGTTTGCTTTAAATACACGGCGTAACGGTCGTGAAAGTTAGTTACGAACTTTCAGCATTGCAGCGCGTCAGCAATCGTAATTATCTAAATAAATTATGAATAATACGCCTCGATTGCGAAAATTCCCGGTGTTTACCCAGGTTTCAACGTGGATAACCACGCCTTCTTCAGAACAAAATAAAAAACAGCTTGCCTAAATGGGCATAGTCAATTTCTAAAATGAACACCCACAACGGCAGGTCCTCATAAAATTTATTAACATTACACGGTACATCCGTACCAAGTCAGTAACACTACTTAACTAAAGTAGTTATCCACGTTGAAACCTGGGTAAACACCGGGAATTTTCGCAATCGAGGCGGATTATTCATAATTTATTTAAAGTTAGTTACCTTTGAGATTGCACGTAGTGAAGTGATGTTAGTCAGCAATACCTTTAAGACGGCGTATAAGAGGTGCACGTGAAGCTGGATGTTCCTTCAGCGATATTACAGAAAGATTTAGTAGAGACGTAGCCACTGCACAGTGTTAGACATAAAAAGCTTACCGACGGCCGGCCGCTACAGACTCTAAATCTAGTCGTTCGCTTAACCCTTTCGCTACGATTAACTTCCGTAGAAATCGGGAGCGAATGTCCGCTTAGCCGGTGGACTGCTCCAGCAGTCGGGTGCGGCCCGTGCCGGCCAGTAGGTGGACTGCTGTAGCAGCTCCGCCTCGCGTCAGATTTCTCCGCTTCCCTGCGCTCAACTTGAGTCGAAGTTTGATCTACACACAATCTAACGGCTTTGTTCAACGTGCTCAGCTGCCCATTTGCCGCTTTGTTTCTAATCTGAAGTGGCGTGTTGTTAACCTCGGTTAGTTTCTACCAGAAGTGATACGGCAGATAAGCCATATACTGCGGAGGAAGCTCTTTCTCTCATACTGGGTAGTGACTTTGAAGATGCGAGCGAATATCGACCGAATCTGACGGTGAACGTGAAACACCTTTTGTAGCTGCTTCTACATCAGGTACAAGTGCTACTCCAACTGTTCCGTTCACGTCCACAGACTTGGATTTGTGCACAGACATGACACACCATATCAAAAACATGTATGATTTGTATAAATATTTTCCCAAATAAACATATAAAGTCCAATAATTCTGACAACTCTACGAGCGTGAAAACAGGACGGATTAGCGACGCGGGTAGTGCGAAAAGTGGCCGTACGGAGGGCAGGGCCGGGTGCGACAGGCGCTCGTCTAGAGCGCGCAACGCAACTACCACTGCGCCGGCGTGAAAGGGTTGAGGTGGCCAATAAAACCGACCGACCCTGACAACGCTAAGACGGCGATCTCCACTATCTGGCACGACTGTAAGATGTGCCGACGCGGTAGCTCAGCGTGTTCGGTCAGAGACCTGGCTGCACTCTGTAATAAAAAACTGAGTGAAGGGAACAGCAATGAACTTCAATGGATGTCATGTGACGTCCGCCACGACCAAACCAAAAAAGTCGTAATCGGCGTGCATTATAAAGTTATAGTCGCGTGTTCGCGTCCACCCGTATTTTTTTTTTTTTTACCACATTTCGACCCTCGTCTAAAGTTATAAGTCTGATTGAACATTGAAGTTAATTAGCTCCACAATTCCGCTAGACAGCTCACGGCTGCGTCGCTATCAGAACAGCTTACGCTGGAGCGTTTCCTCGCGCTGCAGCGGCTACCGGCCACCGGCCAGACGCCACCCGCTGCCTGAATTCGGGCGCCGCCTATGCGAACACAGCGCGACGCTGTCAGTGTATGTATCAACTGTAAGTTTCAAATCAGAGGTTCTACTTATTATCTTGCAGTTATATATTGGATTTTGCATACTTGAAAATCATGAACTATGGTTAAGTGTTGTAAAATTAGGTCGCAAGTGGAAAAGGATGTAACATCTACAACACAGTATTTACTTTTGGTATAATAGAGGGGTGAATGCAGAGAAGGCAGCTCAAAAGATTTGAACTGTGTGTGGAGCGAGTGGGAAAAATACCCCAAAAAAAGATTTTCTTGTTTTGACAGAGGTCGATCTGGCATGAATGATTTTCCATATTAAGGAGGTCTCGGTTACTGACATAAGTGATGGATTACCATTTAACCATCATGCGACATTTCCATTCAACAGCCAAGGCTCAGAAGTCTAGTGTAGAAGTACTGCATGCTCTAATTCGACACAACAAAAATCAACAGAGTGACTGTTATTGCAGTTTTGCTTGAACATAATCAGGTCGCTCATTGAGCATTCCTACGCAGTATTGTTACTGGTGACGAGTTATGATGCCTTCATCGTTAACAACCTAAGAAGAAATGAAAGGCAGAACCCTATCAAAAAACGTAAACCCGAGCAAAGAGTAGTGTGAACATAATATTTTCCGTCTGATAGCTCCAAAAGTGTGTTTTGCACTACAAATTCTTCCCCAAGGATGTGTCCATCACAGCTGGAATTTGTTGCCAACAACTGAGACACCTTTTGGCCGCAGTGTAAGAAAATCGACCATCAAAACTATATCACTTGTGCTACTGCATGATAACGCACTCTCTTGACTTGAGAAACAAAACTATCCAGGAGATTGATATGGAAGTTATCTCTCAGGCACTTGTCCCTCTGATAGTATACTCGTAAAATTTTAACTTTTCCGCTCTTGATCGATCACCTTCAAGGCAATTCGTTTCTAGACGAAAATGCACTCCAAACTACATTGGTTTAATGACACTGTTTGAACCAGTAGGTTTATACATACGTACAGTTTGTAAACTACTTTAGTATTGTCAGATTTTTTTAGATATTGTGGAAGAGTATACTGTTGCTGATTACCTTCTCTCTGATGATTGCTGTTGTGTTCAGTAATTTAATGGAAAACGCAATTTAAATATACACTGTACTAATACAAATTAAATTCAACTTCCTACAGAATCATCACGACGGCAGTCTATCTTAATAAAGCATTAAGGATCCGTAAGACGATTGTGCATATTTTAAAACGAATTAGCAGGATATTACCGACTTTTGACTTCTAGAAGATCTGTATTTACTTCATGTCCTGTATCACACTCAAGTACTATGAAAATGTGGCATTTCATAGATAAAATTATGTATCCACAACAACAAAAAAATTTGTTGGCAGAAAACAAAAGTGGCGTTATGAATTTTGAGGTTGCATTAGATTATCGCTCTGACACTAAGGGGTACTGAAAGCAGCAAGACGAATGTTGCTCGAGCGTTGCCTTACCATTCCCTTATTGAGTTTCTATCTGCCTGCTTGTAGCTCTACTACATAAGAATAAAAAATCTGGCTGTTAGTGAGTCTCGAAAGGCGAACTAAAGTTGCATCTGGTACACAAGCATGTCACCTCGGAGCTAGCGAAGAAGTGCGACAGCAGTGTCTTATTTATTGGCTCAGAAACCGCTTTGACAGATAATTCGCAACATAAGAGACGAGAGTAGTTGTATTCCCCATGTGCAACTACTATCGTGGGCTCAAAAGCCTTAACTGATATCATTGTATCACATCTCAAGAGAAAATCACTCTCATTATACAACTGAAATAACACGGTAATATCAAGTGAATTTAGCAGGATGGTTATGTGCTCGTCAGGCACAGAGTTGCCAAACATATTCTGCATTGTTGCCAAGTTTCAGTTATACTAGCTGGAAGGGTACCAGCTGATGTATCTGTGAGTGACCTCGGAAGTGACTACAGCTTCGTCTCCAAGTTGTGGGTGGCAACTGCCGCAAGATCCTCATTATATTTCAATGAGTATTGTTCGCGTTTCTGTAATTAGGTTTAGGGGCTAGAGTGTAATTATTTGTAATACATCTATTCACTAAGTGCAAACAAAATGTAATAAATTATTAACTGCGACAATTATTTGTGTCTTAATCGGACTTAAACCTTGAAAGCGTATTCACCAGATGCGATTCACAATTTTGGAATCTCTCCAGTGGTTGAGTTGGTAACGTATCTTTGCTACACAATATTATTATTGAGAGCACTGTCATTGGCAGACGGACATGACCTGGTTTCTCGCTGTCAGTTCTTCTGAAGGATGTTCTGAAATTGCTCGAAACGTGAAGACTGAAGGTGAATTCGAATATTCCAAGTGGCGAAAATCTGATTTTTCTATTCTTCCAGCTCTAATGTTCAAAAAATATTTACTATAAGAGGCAGAAAAGCGCCTGAGAACCAAGAATTAATAATGCAGTAATAATTAGTGGAATCTGACAAACTCCATCTGTCATCTGATAATTGTGAAAAACTACTTTTTTCATCTGCATAGCACCGCAGTATGAACTCAAGGGGCCGGCCGGAGTGGCAGAGCGGTTCTAGGCCCCGGGCATGGATGTGTGTGATGTCCTTAGGTTAGTTAGGTTTAACTAGTTCTAAGTTCTAGGGGACTGATGACCACAGATGTTAAGTCCAATGGTGCTCAGAGCCATTTGAACCATTTTGAACTCAAGGGTTTCGTAGCATTCCTTTACTTAATTTTGTTTTGATCGTTTTCAGTGACAGTAGAGGAGGAGCTAAACCATCTGACTTGAAATATACTTTTCCTTTGGGATTAGAATCTTTGGCTACAGTTGCAGTAGAACATCCAGTGAGTATTAAGAATGAAAGCATTCACCTTTTTCTGTAGTATAGGCTAGGGGAGAAAGAAGCAGGTTTCCCACAAAGTAAACGATGAGATACACGGTAATAAACACATAAAGTAACCATCTCGCAAAAGTAAATTTTCCGAATCGCTGACATTTATTAATCACGAATTGTTTAGAAAATTAGACCTATATCTATGAAATGTGTAAGTTAATGCAGCTCCAGTACGTTACTATCACTGAGTTGCCAAATGTTTTCTGAACAGCACTTAAGATACAAATATGTGTGTGTGTGTGTGTGTGTGTGTGTGTGTGTGTGTGTGTGTGTGTGTGTGTGTGACATGTCCGAAAGAACAGACACTACGAACCGAAACAGACAGACTTGTTAATCAATTAAATATCGAAGGATAGATGTCCAACCTGTCACAGAGCGTTAAAATACAGCATGATGGCAGATGAAAATTTGTGCCTACCCAGGTTGGAACCTGGATTGGCGATGTCTTTTCTTACAGACATGTCTAAAAGAATAGATACCGTACATACACAGGGTGTTACAAAAAGGTACTGCTACACATTCAGGAAAGATTCCTCACACATAAATAAAGAAAAGATGTTATGTGGACATGTGTCCGGAAACGCTTAATTTCCATGTTAGAGCTCATTTCATTTTCGTCAGTATGTACTGTACTTCATCGATTCAACGCCATGATTTCATACGGGATACTCTACCTGTGTTGCTAGAACATGTGCCTCTGCAAGTACGACACAATATGTGGTTCATGCACGATGGAGCTCCTGCACATTTCAGTCGAAGTGTTCGTACGCTTCCCCGGATGGATGGCCTTGCGGTTCTAGGTGCTACAGTCTGGAACCGCGCAACCGCTACGGTCGCAGGTTCGAGTCCTGCCTCGGTCATGGATGTGTGTGATGTCCTTAGGTTAGTTAGGTTTAAGTAGTTCTAAGTTATAGGGGACAGATGACCTTAGAAGTTAAGTCCCATAGTGCTCAGAGCCATTTGAACCATTCGTACGCTTCTCAACAAAAGATTCGGTGACCGATGGATTGGTAGAGGCGGACCAATTCCATGGCCTCCACGCTCTCCTGACCTCAACCCTCTTGACTTTCATTTATGGGGGCATTTGAAAACTCTTGTCTACGCAACCCCGGTACCAAATGCAGAGACTCTTCGTGCTCGTATTGTGGACGGCTGTGATACAATACGCCATTCTCCAGGGCTGCATCAGCGCATCAGGGATTCCATGCGACGGAGGGTGGATGCATCTATTCTCGCTAACGAAGGTCATTTTGAACATTTCCTGTAACAAAGTGTTTGAAGTCACGCTGGTACGTTCTATTGCTGTGTGTTTCCATTCCATGATTAAAGTGATTTGAAGAGAAGTAATAAAATGAGCTCTAACATGGAGAGTAAGCGTTTCCGGACGCATGTCCACATAACATATTTTCTTTCTTTGTGTGTGAGGAACGTTTCCTGAAAGTTTGGGCGTACATTTTTGTAACACCCTGTATTCACATACAGTGTGTTTCAGGAGGAACAGTAGATATTTTAGCAGGTGGTAGTATAGACGAATTGCTTCAAAAATTCCATATAAATGTGTCCACTTTTTGTTGATTACAGAGATACAGCTGTTAGTAGATAACCGTAGCAAAGGCAAATGAGGACGTTCAAAGTTGATATTCAAAAATTCCCCCATCAACTTCAATGCACTTTTGACTTCACTTGATAACACCACGTGTAGCCCTTCTGAGGTCATATTTGCGTTCTTTTATGAGGGCTGCACTATTCATAATCCGAACTATCAAATCGGCTCTTGGGTTTACTTTTTCTTTGTAGACTTCAGCTTTCAACCATCCCCACAGGTAAAAATCCAAAGGGATGAGGTCCAGGGACCTTGGTGGCCAAGAAAAGAGCCCATATCTACTGATCCATCTTCCGGAAAATGTTAGGATTGGATGATGTATCTTCTTGAAGAGCAAAGATGAGAATTTTTTGTCGGTCGATTTCTTATTTGAGATTATGTAGTTTTCCTGTTTGGATCAATTTACTGATATTTAGTGTTCCAATGAATGTTTTCTGCTTGTACGGAAGTTTTCCAGAGATGTCCGATATTCTCTGCTGTGCTAGCCTGTACCGCCGGAGTCCGAAGTCCAGTTGTTGTCTGTCGATGGGTGGGTTGTGTACCACCTGGGGAAAAGTTGAATTTACTTGGACAGTTCATGTTTGCTTGTGTTTCATTGGTTTGGCCTGGATGATACCAGGACCGGATAGAACCAGAGGTTGTTGATGCCTTTGTAACCAAATATTTTCAGCCAAGCTCATTGAGCTAACAGACGCTGGCCAGAGTACCGATAATTTTCACTCAGACGTGTCTGGATTTTGGGTTCAGCTGGTGGAACAGCCGTTGACGATTGTATTAGTATTTGGTTTTCCCAGTATAATCCGTAGCTGGGATGCGTTCCCCTATCCGCCACCCGCGGAGACGCCTGATGTGGTGTCTAACCACCTCACACAGGATTATCATTATTATTATTTTTCTATGTCATCAGCAAATCCAATATGGTGTATCTTCTCACCATTGATATAGATGTGTATTGTTTCTATTCATTATTTGCATCACACAAATATAGTTTATAATTACGTTACATTGGCACTAGTAGACCTATTCCTCACTTTTTCTTGGACAGTTGTTACCTGTTACTCCATCAAATGAATTTCGGTATGCAGCATTGTTGCAATACTGACGTTCAAATTATCCGATTTCTGTAATTTCAATTCGATACCAGATCGTTCTAATCGGATTCAGCCAGTCAGTCTTAATGTGGATTTCCGACTACGACACTCGTAATATGATAGACCTGGTAACCCAAATTCCTAATCGAACTGTTAAATCTAGATCACTTATCAATGAGAGGGCCTGAATTCTTAGACACTGTGGAAAACACTAATACAATGTGCTTATTACAAATACGCTATTTAAATATTAATACACTCCTGGAAATTGAAATAAGAACACCGTGAATTCATTGTCCCAGGAAGGGGAAACTTTATTGACACAATCCTGGGGTCAGATACATCACATGATCACACCGACAGAACCAAAGGCACATAGACACAGGCAACAGAGCATGCACAATATCGGCACTAGTACAGTGTATATCCACCTTTCGCAGCAATGCAGGCTGCTATTCTCCCATGGAGACGATCGTAGAGATGCTGGATGTAGTCCTGTGGAACGGCTTGCCATGCCATTTCCACCTGGCGCCTCAGTTGGACCAGCGTTCGTGCTGGCCGTGCAGACCGCGTGAGACGACGCTTCATCCAGTCCCAAACATGCTCAATGGGGGAAAGATCCGGAGATCTTGCTGGCCAGGGTAGTTGACTTACACCTTCTAGAGCACGTTGGGTGGCACGGGATACATGCGGACGTGCATTGTCCTGTTGGAACAGCAAGTTCCCTTGCCGGTCTAGGAATGGTAGAACGATGGGTTCGATGACGGTTTGGATGTACTGTGCACTATTCAGTGTCCCCTCGACGATCACCAGAGGTGTACGGCCAGTGTAGGAGATCGCTCCCCGCACCATGATGCCGGGTGTTGGCCTTGTGTGCCTCGGTCGTATGCAGTCCTGATTGTGGCGCTCACCTGCACGGCGCCAAACACGCATACGACCATCATTGGCACCAAGGTAGAAGCGACTTTCATCGCTGAAGACGACACGTCTCCATTCGTCCCTCCATTCACGCCTGTCGCGACACCACTGGAGGCGGGCTGCACGATGTTGGGGCGTGAGCGGAAGACGGCCTAACGGTGTGCGGGACCGTAGCCCAGCTTCATGGAGACGGTTGCGAATGGTCCTCGCCGATACCCCAGGAGCAACAGAGTCCCTAATTTGCTGAGAAGTGGCGGTGCGGTCCCCTACGGCACTGCGTAGGATCCTATGGTCTTGGCGTGCATCAGTGCGTCGCTGCGGTCCGGTCCCAGGTCGACGGGCACGTGCACCTTCCACCGACCACTGGCGACAACATCGATGTACTGTGGAGACCTCACGCCCCACGTATTGAGCAATTCGGCGGTACGTCCACCCGGCCTCCCGCATGCCCACTATACGCCCTCGCTCAAAGTCCGTCAACTGCACATACGGTTCACGTCCACGCTGTCGCGGCATGCTACCAGTGTTAAAGACTGCGATGGAGCTCCGTATGCCACGGCAAACTGGCTGACACTGCCGGCGGTGCACAAATGCTGCGCAGCTAGCGCCATTCGACGGCCAACACCGCGGTTCCTGGTGTATCCGCTGTGCCGTGCGCATGATCATTGCTTGTACAGCCCTCTCGCAGTGTCCGGAGCAAGTATGGTGGGTCTGACACACCGGTGTCAATGTGTTCTTTTTTCCATTTCCAGGAGTGTATATGAAGTAACGAGATAACAATTTATTTACAGGACAACAGCCTCATCTGTGGTGTCACCGCCAGACACCACACTTGCTAGGTGGTAGCCTTTAAATCGGCCGCGGTCCGGTAGTATACGTCGGACCCGCGTGTCTCCACTATCAGTGATTGCAGACCGAGCGCCGCACACGGCAGGTCTAGAGAGACTTCCTAGCACTATCCCCAGTTGTACAGCCGACTTTGCTAGCGATGGTTCACTGACTTCTACGCTCTCATTTGCCGAGACGATAGTTAGCATAGCCTTCAGCTACGTTATTTGCTGCGACCTAGCAATCCGCCACATTCAGTTACTATTGATATTGTGAATCATGTACTGTCACGAGCGACGTTCGTCATTAATGGATTAAAGTTAAGTATTCCACCAGCTACGTCCGTTTTTCTAAATTCTAATTCCCTTGCCATGTTCCAGACCTCACGCCAGCCTGCGTGAGCTAAAACGCGTGCCTTTCGGCCTCCCCTAGTAACACGGTGTTGGCTCTCCAGCCAACCACAACACCATCCATCAGAGCAGAGTAGTACAAGATTGGTTCCAGGACCAAGAGATGATAATGCTGTTGCCGTTTGTTCCACTATCACCAGACCTCAACCCGGTAAAGGATATGTGGACAGTGGTAACGAGGTCATTGCCATATGGACCTACAAATGCAATCGGCTTTTGGACGAATATAGAAAAAGTGTAGTGGGAAGTAAAGCATCACGCCATACTATCGAGGACCTTAGTGGAATCAATGCCCCGACGCCTTCGAGAAATCTTACTTAATGATGGTGGTTGGGTTGATTACTAAAACCACACTCGTCCACGAAACCTATTTGGACAATCATCTGATAATCAGTCAAGCTTTCCTTTGTCGCAGCTCTTTACATACAAGTATATTTACTTTCAGTCTCCTTCTCACAATTCTTTCAATGCAAGGTAACCGAAAAATGTCATCCACTCGACGCCAACCGAGGAATTGATTGGCGCATCTATTGTTCAATGGACAGCAGTCGTCACTCTCACTGGACTCAATGATCCTCTCTCTCTCTCTCTCTCTCTCTCTCTCTCTCTCTCTCTCTGTGTGTGTGTGTGTGTGTGTGTGTGTGTGTGTGTGTGTGTGTGTGTGTGTGTGTGTTTCTGTTCATGCACAATCTGAATCAATACTATTAACATTTGAGAGACAAGCAACAATAAATAATGCATCAAATATAACTGTAAAGTTAAAGTATTTTAATGCAGCGGCTAGTTACTACACACTCAATTTTTACCCAACCCATGTCCCGCATATTACGTTAAGTAAGTAAGATGTATTAACTCCATACTATCGTTAGCAGAGATAGCGCGCTCTTGTTGTCGCGGCTCGCGAGAAGTGCAGCAATTAGCAGTGCCCAATGCCACCGCGATTTGTTTATGTTGGCTGAGCGTGGGCATTGCAGCAGACGCTTCGCCATAAACAGAAAGAAATCACCTTGGCTCTGACAGCAGTGAGCGGACAGCACTCCTTGCATGTTCTTACAGTAACCAACGTGAGACTCTACTCGTAGGTGCTATGGAGCAATTGGAACAGGTATCATGTCATTAGCCCACAGAATATGAATCGGTGATGAAATGTCCACTCTGTTTGAATCCCAAGGAAATAGCACCCTTCTCACAAAGTAATGTGAGGTAATATCAAAATGCATCCAACACACAAAAATTAACTCAGAGCTTTCATGCACGCAGTAGTAGCACACAAGAAAATATTATGTCTTGGAAGCGTGTAGTTCATTTCCTGCTCTCAGTATGTTTTAGTATGAAGTGAGAAAATAAACACAAAATACTTAATTTTCTGAGAAGCATGTAAGTCATTTCCTCTTCTCGTATCATAGCTTTTGTTTTAGTACGAAGTGTAAAAATGAAGAGAGTAGGGTTCTGAAGCATAATGTGACACCAGATTCTTATCGTAGGCCCTATCGGGAACGCAAAAAGCAGGGAGTTCTCCATTTTTTGTCCAACAGACTCTTACCTTTCATGCATTACTGCCGCTCGCAGATTCTTATTCAAGGACTTGCGGGAATCAAGTTCTTCAGCAGAATGAGCCTTATGTCGATGTGCTAATTACGGTATGGACAAAATATAATAAAGACGAATTCCCCTAGAGCAGTGAAGATATTTGCACATGTCTGTATTCAGCGATGACAGCCAGCTGCCACAACACTGCGGAATTGATGCGGCAGGCAACACAACTGCGAGTGCACTTCAGGCTTCATTCAGCAAGTCGTCAGGAGACGGACGGAAACGTCAAATTCACGTCGCTTTCCGAGCCATATTCAATCTAAAATGGGGTGTTGTTAAGGTAGCTGAGTGTTCTAGCAATTACACTTTGATATTTCCCATGTGAGTATTCCGATAGCCAAAAGAACCCGGTAGTGTGAAAACCTCGGGAGCTACCTTAATATCAAACTGCAAGAACTCGAGACAATACATAGACCCTTCCCTTCGCTGGGTAACCCCTTATTGTTATTTAGGATTCTCTCTGTCCTAGGCATAATGCAAATGGAACTTCACATTCGTGAGGCGCTTTCCGCTATTCTTGACAAACATCAGCAACTTGTAATCACTGCGAGTAACAACTGTGTGATGATAATGGTACAGGTTGTCAGTTGTGTTATGCTGTCAAATTGCTTACAGTAAAGTTAATGTTGAAGCACATAACCTAGCGCTGACTACCTAAGTAAAGACAGTGTGGTGGCATCGTCGCTGCGCGGCATTAGCCGAGCGGTCTTGGGCGCTACAGTCATGGACTGTGCGGCTGGTCCCGGCGGAGGTTCGAGTCCTCCCTCGGGCATGGGTGTGTGTGTTTGTCCTTAGGATAATTTAGGTTAAGTAGTGTGTAAGCTTAGGGACTGATGACCTTAGCAGTTAAGTCCCATAAGATTTCACACACATTTGAACATTTTTTTTTTGGTGGTGTCGTCGCTTTTCTTTATTTGGCATCAGCTTGAGCAATCTAGTTTAACGAACATAGTACACAAGCTACTAATGATACAGTATGACTACAGAGATCATCGTGCGGGTATTACATTATTTCTATAGTGAATTGCTTGACAAATATTACTGTCAGCTATGCAGCTCAAATGACTCACTACAGAGGTACTCTATGTTGCACTTGGTGATCAGCTCGCTTCAGCCTCCTTCTACTGTTCGTAAATACTTTTATACTAACCACTCGTTATTTGACTAAATATGCGCTACAATCTGATTCGCGTGTATATGACGTGGATTAGCGCCATCACAAGCAATGACTAAGGAATGGATGCCGTTGAAGTCCTGTTACATTGCTGGCAAGACAAATGTTCCCAAATCACCTGTACTGCCTCAAAAAAACAATTGCACCTTAAATATCGAAGGACAGACGTCCACACTGTCACTAACACAGAGCGTTGAAATACAGCAACAGCGGCACACGAAAATTTGTGGCTGACCGGGGTTGAGACGTGGACCTCCTATTTACTATTCAGAAGCGCTGACCATTGTACTGTCGAGACACTACAGCCAACCTGCCTCCAGGACCAATCTACACACGCTCCTCGTCAGACGCAAATTCCCATCTTTGCCGCATACCACATACGCGGTATCCCCCTTTCCATTATTCCACTCGATGGCAGCCATACTACATTCCCGCGAGGGTTCGGACGATGACGTACGTCTAGCACTGAAAACTTTCGACAGCCCGTCGAGACATGAGTAATTATACAGGATGTTTAAGGAGGAATAGTAAATATCGTAGGAGGTGGTAATAAAGACAAATTGCAGAAAAATGCCATACAACATATGTCTAATTTTTATTGAGTACATAGAGCTGGGTTCAATGCATTTTCGTTTCGTTGTTGGTCCTCACAGGACACCATTGTCCACACTTCCTTGAAAATGAGCTTCCAGAACTTTTGGAAGAGGTTCCTTTGGCTACAATAATGCGTATGTTCCTCCATTATGACGGGGATCCTGCACATCTTCCAATCCTGACATTTCCCGGAAGATGGATCAGTAGATATGGGCACTTTTCTTGGCCACCAAGGTCCCTGGACCTCATCCCTTTGGATTTTTACCTGTGGGGATGGTTGAAAGGCGAAGTCTACAAAGATAAAGTAAATCCAAAAGCCGCTTTAGGTTTGTGGGGAAATTTTTGAATGTCGACTTTGAACGTCCTCATTTGCCTTTGCTCTGAGTTTGTTAAGTTTATGTACTAACAGCCGTATCTCTGTAATCAACAAAACGTGGACACATTTATATGGAATTTCTTAAGCTGTTCGTCTATACTACCACCTGCTAAAATATCTACTACTCCTTCTGAAACATCCTGTATATGCATATATGTGTGGTGTCTGTTCTTTTGGACATATCCGAAACAAAATACATCACGAACCCGGTTGCAAACCTGGTTAAGCACAAATTTTCATCTGCCGCCATGCTGTATTTTAACGCCCTGTGACAGCCTGGGACATCTGTCCTTCGATATTTGAGGCGTTCGGTGGTAAAACATGGCCACCAACAAAATGAAAACTTACGGGAGATCGGCTGTTAAGTTTTGAGGAAAATATCAAATAGTTTGCTCCAACAAATCTCACATAATAATGTGGTACAGATATTCTATGTGTACAGAAAAGTAAAATTCGTCTTAGCTGCTCCTCATAACATTTTGTTTGCGAATATAAGAACTAAAATCAGAGGAAAGATGCCCGTAGATACCATATTTTTCATTTACGTATGAGACATTGCTACCTTGTTATCTGCCAGATACAATGTTTCACAACAACTGACGTCAAATGTTGCTTCTGGTACGTGGCAGTTACCACATAGATGGAACCTTACCAGGATATTTACAGTGCAGTGGCGTAACATGATAATCACATTGGAAATAAAATAAAGTAGCCAAAAGTTGCATTACCAATTGTTTTATTAGTAGTTTTTAGGTACAATAATTTTACATTTACTGTTCAGGAACTAAGCTCGTGTAATATCCGTGGTATGCCTTTGGATATACTTCAACAGGCTGAGGAGATCGCGCAATTTTTCCTTATTGACTGGTATTGGTGTATTATACAGCATTCGAAGAGGTGCGTTAAATTTCCCCAGAAAATCTTCTGTAAGAGGACAACCTTTCAGCTTCAATGATATTTCTTCACCAGATCCGAAATATGATTTATAAACAGTCACAGAATCTGGTTCTTCCCGGACCAACAGAAGTTTGGCAGACGCAGAAATTACATTCTTGGGTGCTCTAAACAATGCCTTCAGTGAAGAAACTTGAAAGAAATCTCCCTGCTGCATTCTGTACACATTAAAGGGAGGTGAGCGTTGGGCGTTTTTCAAGATCTGTCCCCATTCCTCCGGGCAGTACACATACTGAATGTGATCCCTTACATACTGCTCTATTCTGCTGAAATCTCTATCTGATGGCAACATAGTATGTCTAAATACTCGAAAAACATGTTCAACACGTTTTACACGGCCACTTGCCAATAATTTAAGCCAGAGAGCGACTATTGTCCAGTTTTCATTTTGACCACAGCAGTTATCTGCTTTTAATATCAGTTTCTTGCACTGTATGTCATTCACGGTGAAGTGTTCCAATATGCAACTTGCAATTTCATCACTTCCTCTCATAGCAGTAGCCTCGTCCCAGAAATAAAAGTACCCTACGTTATTGGAGAAATCATGAATGCTGAGGTTGTAGCAAAACAATTTTCTTTTGTAAAATGCAGGTCCAGTGGATAATTTTGGACTGGGCAACGCCTGTTGGAGATCAAATGTTAGAACAAGGGCTTCTTTGTCCTCTGGGAAAACATGCAAAAGTTTTTGGCCGGCAGCAGCATTTAGGTGGTGTCTCTCGATTTTGTGTCCAATTTCTTGGACTTTAGCGTCATTTTTATCGTTTTCGGCTTGTTGCAGTTCAATTCTCATTGAGTCGCAGTCCTTACATGTGTCTGTCTTAGGAGACTTGAATCCTATATTAAATTCTTCCGTAAATATTCTTCTGAACTTGTCTGAAGATACAGGACTGCTACCACTTTCTGAACAGAACTGACTATATTCTTCAAAACTGTGTATTCCATAGACATAAACATCTTATAAGGGTTTTTGCGCCTGGTGTAGTGACTTTCGTATTTGGGAAGTTTTGATATAAAAGTATGCACATTTTTTATATCGTCTTCTGAATACTTTTTCTTGTGATGCCCATGTGGACCTCTTTTTATCTGGTGGTGGAGTATGAGCGCCATTGGTTTTTTTAAAACCAAAATTTCGACTCTCACCCTACTTTTTTTGCAGTCCGTGGATGTTGAGGAAAGCAGATTTACATACTTCTACTTTTTGCCCTTCAACCAAGATATTGTAAGTAATGGTAAATTTTCTGCGAGAGGGACTTCCACTCTTTTTCGTATTTCTGGCAGTTTTTTTGACATCTATTAGACCAAATAGATAAGCGTTTTGGATATTGTAGTTTCCCGTTGTATTGACTCTTCAAACACCGAGTGTCGTTCGTCAGTATCAATCTTTGAAAAACATTTTTTCTTACAAAGGCAATCTGGGCCTGCTTCTCGAGGTGCTTGTGGATTTCGTTTTCCTCGATAAGACAAATAGCTTTAACCTAAATTTCTTAATTTTTTATTTCTTTCCTTTGGTTTACTCCGCGTTTCCTTTTTCTACCTTTTTTGTTTGATTTTTCCTGATCATCTACATTATCCTTTTGTTCAAGAGGTACCGCCGATCCTGCATAACAGACTCTACTAGGGGGATTAGATTTTACAGAAGCAGTAGGTGACCTTACATCCGCATTGTTTTCATCGTGACTGTTGGTTGTAGACCTACTGATACATGGTTCCGATTCACAATCCAGGTTGATATTGAGCGCGGTCGATTTCTGAAAAAAAAACAAGGAATACGTGTATCGAAATTCTCATTACCCTTCTTTCTAAAAAAAAAGTGCAAGGGATAATAATAAAAATCTCGTTTGCCTCCAGGTTCTGTTGCTTGAAGCCTCTTGGGAGGTTCCCGTATCCCCAACCTGCAAGAGAAGGGATCTACAGTTCATCGCGGAAGCCTAACCGCACCTGTGTCTGGCGTAATTCGTATCTTATTGAAAATGATCGCTGTGTCTGGCGTAATTCGTATCTTATTGAAAATGATCGGTCCGAAGATTAACTGAAAACGCTTCGTGATCCGACCAGGATTCAATCTCGTCACCTTTGGCTTGGTAGTCAAGCGCTTAAGTCGCTACACTATAGGACGTAAGGTAAAAGTGTTGTGTTAACGTTTCAGGTAGACATTTCTTCTGAAGAGCTGAGTTACACCATGATAATAGAAAAAATCCTGAGTGATTTAACCTAGTGGGTGCAAAACATGGTAACTCTAGTAGATACCTTGGTCACCTTTGCACATATTTATAATTTGCGAGTCACGATGGAACCTATTTCGGTTATTTCTATATAACGCATTGCGTTTATGTTTTATGAAGTTTGGTTACCACGCACTCAGTACATATTTGATGAAAGGAACGTTCAGAATTTCCGTTTTTGAAAAGTTTCAATACGGCACAGGCAGTAAAACTTGGTAAGTGCAGTACATACCATCTTTTACTTCAAACAGATTAAGAAATAAAGGCATCTGTTATTACCTTTTTAAGCAGTAATTTGCATCCGATTTGTTTGCACTCATACAGAAGATAATACTTTGGGCTTTCATCTTCGTCATTACAGGAAGACCTGTAGTCAGAATTATTGTTAGCGCTCGAAACTTTCGATTCAAGTTCCTCATTACTATGGAACAGACTGTGTCGGGCCGTTTGTTACTTACAATTTTTTACCTGCAGTCAGCTGTCACTTACCATAACATAATACCAACATAATATCTTACAACGTACACATCTCCCACAGATGCCTTCACCAACCTATGAAGTCATCTATAAGGAGTCCGACGTTGACAAAAATGCCAATTGGCAAAAATTGTTAGATACCATGTTTTACGACCGAGTGCCTCATTTAATTGATTAATAAGGCTGTCTGTTTCGGTTCATAGTGTCTGTTCTTTCGGACATGTCACACACTACCATACACACACACACACACACACACACACACACACACACACACACACACACACACACACACATATCCACATACACACACACGCATATTTGTATCTTAAGCGCTGTTCAGAAAATGTTTGGCAACTCAGTGATGGTGACTGACTGGAGCTGCATTAACCTACACACTTCACTAGATATAGTTGTAATTTTATGAAAAATTCATGTTTAAATTTGGAAAAATTACATTTGCGAGATGGTTACTTTATGTGTTAATTACAGTGTCTCTCATCGTTTAATTTGTGGGAAATCTGCTTCTTTCTCCCCTGGCCTATACTACAGCAAAAGGTGAATGCTTTCATGCTTCATACTCACTGGATGTGCTACTGCAACTGTAGCCAAAAATTCAAATCTTATGGGAAAAGTATGTTTCAAGTCAGATGATTTTGCTCCTCCTCTACTGTGAAAACGATGACAACGAAATTAAGTATAGGAATCCTACGAAACCCTAGAGTTCATATTGCGGTGCTGTGCAAATGAAAAAAGTAGTTCTTCACAATTATAAAATGACAGATGGAGTTTGTCAGATTCCACTAATTATGACTGCGTTATTAATTGTCGGTTCTCAGGAGCTTTTCTGCTTCCTATAGTAAATATTTTTTGAACATTAGAACTGGAAGAATAGAAAAATCAGATTTTTGTCACTTGGAATATTCGCCGGCTGATGTGGCCGAGCGGTTCTAGGCGCTTCAGTCTTGAACCGCGCGACCGCTACGGCGCAGGTTCGAATCCTGCCTCGGGCATGGATGTGTGTGATGTTCTTAGGTTAGGTAGGTTAAAATACTTCTAAGTTCTAGGAGACTGATGACCTCCGATTTTAAGTCCCACAGTGCTCAGAGCCATTTGAACCATTTGGAATATTCAAATTCACCTTCAGTCTTCACGTTTCGAGCAACGGCAGAATATCCTTCAGAAGAGTTGACAGCGAGAAACAAGGTCATGCCCGTCTTCTGGCATGTGTGCCAATGACAGTGCTCTCAATAATAATATTGTGTAGCAAAGATACGTTGCCAACTCAACCACTGGAGAGATTCCAAAATTGTGAATCACGTCTGGTGAATACGCTTTCAAGGTTTAAGTCCGATTAAGACACAAATAATTGTCGCAGTTATTAATTTATGACATTTCGTTTGCACTTAGTAAATAGATGTATTACAAATAATTGCACTGTAGCCCCTAAACCTAATTACAGAAACGCGAATAAGACTCACTGACATATAATGGGGATATTCTGGCCCTTGCCACCCACAACTTTGAGACGAAGCTGTAGTCATCTCCGAGCTCACTCACAGAAACATCAGTTGGTACCCTTCCTGGTAGTATAACTGAAAGTTGGCAACAACGCAGAATATGTTTGGCAACTCTGTGCCTGACGAGCTACTTCCTTGATGGCACATAACTATCCTGCTAAATTCACTTGATGTTATCGTGTCATTTCAGTTCAATAATAAGAGTGAAATCAGTTAATGCTTTTGAGTCCACGAAAGTACTTGCGCACGGGAAATACAGCTACTCTCATCTATTATGTTGCGATTTATCTGTCAAAATGACTACTGGGCCAGTAAGTAAGACGAGCTGTCGCACCTGTTCGCTAGCTCCGAGGTAAGGAGCCTGCTTTCCGCAGCGCTGCGACGAGGACGTCCCTTTTACGTCCCCACCGCACGGTCGCCAGTTTGCGTAGTTGTTTACTACTTGTACATCTACATCTAATGGATACTCTGCAAATCACAATTAAGTGCCTGGCAGAGGGGTCATCGAACCACCTTCACAATTCTCTATTATTCCAATCTCGGATAATGCGCGGAAAGGACTAACACCTATATATTTCTGTACGAGCTCTTATTTCCCTTATTTTATCGTGGTGGTCGTGTCTCTCTATGTAGGTCGGCGTCAACAAAATATTTTCGCATTCGGAGGAGAAAGTTGGTGATTGGAATTTCGTGAGAAGATTCCGTCGCAACGAAAAACGCCTTTGTTTTAATGATATCCAGCCCAAATCCTGTATCATTTCAGTGACACTCTCTCCCATATTTCGCGATAATACAAAACGTGCTGCCCTTCTTTGAACTTTCTGAAAGATGACGGACAAGTGTAGTGTAAGCAGTCTCCTTAGTAGATCTGTTACATTTTCTAAGAATCCTGTCAATAAAACGCAGTCTTTGGTTAGCCTCCCCCGCAACACTTTCTATGTGTTCCTTCTAATTTAAGTTTTTCGTAATTGTAATTCATAATTTAAAACTGAAGAAACTGCAAAAATGTGGGAAATTAAGGAGATGGGACCTGGATAAACTGAAAGAACCAGAGGTTGTACAGAGTTTCAGGGAGTGCATAAGGGAACAATTGACAGGAATAGGGGAAAAAAATACAGTGGAAGAAGAATGGGTAGCTCTGAGGGATGTAGTAGTGAAGGCAGCAGAGGATAAAGTAGGTACAAAGACGAGGGCTGCTAGAAATCCTTGGGTAACAGAAGAAATATTGAATTTAATTGATGAAAGGAGAAAATATAAAAATGCAGTAAATGAAGCAGGCAAAAAGGAATACAAACGTCTCAAAAATGAGATCGACAGGAAGTGCAAAATGGTTAAACAGGGATGGCTAGAGGACAAATGTAAGGATGTAGAAGCTTATCTCACTAGGGGTAAGATAGATACTGCCTACAGGAAAATTAAAGAGACCTTTGGAGAGAAGAGAACCACGTGTATGAATATCAAGAGCTCAGATGGCAGCCCAGTTCTAAGCAAAGAAGGGAAGGCAGAAAGGTGGAAGGAGTATATAGAAGGTTTATACAAGGGCGATGTACTTGAGGACAATATTATGGAAATGGAAGAGGATGTAGATGAAGATGAAATGGGAGATACGATACTGCGTGAAGAGTTTGACAGAGCACTGAAAGACCTGAGTCGAAACAAGGCCCCCGGAGTAGACAACATTCCATTAGAACTACTGACGGCCTTGGGACAACCAGTCCTGACAAAACTCTACCAGCTGGTGAGCAAGATGTATGAGACAGGCGAAATACCCTCAGACTTCAAGAAGAATATAATAATTCCAATCCCAAAGAAAGCAGGTGCTGACAGATGTGAAAATTACCGAACTATCAGTTTAATAAGCCACGGCTGCAAAATACTAACGCGAATTCTTTACAGACGAATGGAAAAACTGGTAGATGCAGACCTCGGGGAGGATCAGTTTGGATTCCGTCGAAATGTTGGAACACGTGAGGCAATACTGACCTTACGACTTATCTTAGAAGAAAGATTAAGAAAAGGCAAACCTACGTTTCTAGCATTTGTAGACTTAGAGAAAGCTTTTGACAATGTTGACTGGAATACTCTTTTTCAAATTCTAAAGGTGGCAGGGGTAAAATACAGGGAGCGAAAGGCTATTTATAATTTGTACAGAAACCAGATGGCAGTCATAAGAGTCGAGGGGCATGAAAGGGAAGCAGTGGTTGGGAAAGGAGTGAGACAGGGTTGTAGCCTCTCCCCGATGTTATTCAATCTGTATATTGAGCAAGCAGTAAAGGAAACAAAAGAAAAATTTGGAGTAGGTATTAAAATTCATGGAGACGAAGTAAAAACTTTGAGGTTCGCCGATGACATTGTAATTCTGTCAGAGACGGCAAAGGACTTGGAAGAGCAGTTGAACGGAATGGACAGTGTCTTGAAAGGAGGATATAAGATGAACATTAACAAAAGCAAAACGAGGATAATGGAATATAGTCAAATTAAATCGGGTGATGCTGAGGGAATTAGATTAGGAAATGAGACACTTAAAGTAGTAAAGGAGTTTTGCTATTTAGGAAGTAAAATAACTGATGATGGTCGAAGTAGAGAGGATATAAAATGTAGACTGGCAATGGCAAGGAAAGCGTTTCTGAAGAAGAGAAATTTGTTAACATCGAATATAGATTTATGTATCAGGAAGTCGTTTCTGAAAGTATTTGTTTGGAGTGTAGCCATGTATGGAAGTGAAACATGGACGATAACTAGTTTGGACAAGAAGAGAATAGAAGCTTTCGAAATGTGGTGCTACAGAAGAATACTGAAGATAAGGTGGATAGAGCACGTAACTAATGAGGAGGTATTGAATAGGATTGGGGAGAAGAGAAGTTTGTGGCACAACTTGACTAGAAGAAGGGATCGGTTGGTAGGACATGTTTTGAGGCATCAAGGGATCACAAATTTAGCATTGGAGGGCAGCGTGGAGGGTAAAAATGGTAGAGGGAGACCGAGAGATGAGTACACTAAGCAGATTCAGAAGGATGTAGGTTGCAGTAGGTACTGGGAGATGAAGCAGCTTGCACAGGATAGAGTAGCATGGAGAGCTGCATCAAACCAGTCTCAGGACTGAAGACAACAACAACAAAACAACAATTTAGGGCCCATCACTACCGACGTAATATGGCACTTTCATACAGACAAACCGCTATCAACATAAATTTTCAACCCAATCATGCACGGCCGGAACGTTTTCTATGTGACGACGTCAAAATTGAACTGCAGGACATAATTGCTATCCATCTCTCTATCGCGAACAGTGTTGTCTACATCAAATTAGTAAGTGACGATGTGTGCAACAGAATCGTGTGAGCACATGCGAACGGCCTTAAATTCATACACTCTGATTCCATATTGGAGCAGTCTCTGTCGTTCACTCAGGGCTTGTCCTCCACACGATACGAGTCTTTGAACCCCCGTCCAAAGTATCACCGGACGTAGTCAGCGCGGCTTTCCAGCCTTACGGCAGAGTGGTCAGCCACATGGCTGAAACATGGACCAACTTTATAACGTTCCCCTTTCTTAAGATCAAAAATGAACTGACCAAACATGTACCATCCTGTCATCGGCGGATGTAGGGCGATTATTATGTATGACGGACAGCCACGCACTTGCTCCGGTTGTGGCCGAGCAGGACACGTCAGTTCGGATTGTCTCCGATGTCGGTTTGCTCAAATCCCGACAGGTGAATCCATCAGTCCTTCTGCAGTGACGACCCTTCCGTTCAATTCTGCCGGGGTTGCGCGGGCGGCCACCCTTTCCGAGGCCAACGAAATTCGTCCGATAGCCGCCCCCGATGACGAGGCCACGATGGATTCTGCAGTATCGGATCCAGCCACTGCAACGGCTCTCCCTCCTGAGGACAATCACCGACCGACCTTGCAAGAAAGCACGAATGACAGGATGGACATTGACCCACGGGCTGTGCCGACAGTGGCTTTTCTTCCAGACACCGGAACACCTGAAGAGATGCACCCACATTTGGATACTGAAACACACGTCCGTAAACAGCGCTCTCCGCTGAAACACAAGAGACGGTGGCGTGCTCCATCGGACGAGTGCTTTCAGCGAAAGTCCGAGATGGACTATGGAATTTCCGACGACGGTACCGGCGGTACAGAGGCCGCAGTAACATCCCATCCAACAGATCGTCATGGTGACGGCATCAGTCCCTCCGACCCCACAGAACAGCAGGATCAAGTGCAGACAGCCGCAGCCGATTACCAGCCAGTAGCGCACAAGGAATCTGCGCAGAGTGCCGCAGCAGCCACCGACAGCCGATGGTACTTCATGGCGACTGGGAAGACGACGGTGAGGAAAATTTCGTGTCGGACGACACGCGGGGGAATTCACCCCACCAGTGTTGATCCTTTTCCAACATCAGTGACAGTGCTGAGACAACCTGACGACACGTGCACACACCCCTTACAAGGGTGTCGATGGCCAACACGGGTGCTATGGACAGACCTCAAACTTATCGTGTTGCAACTATAAACATCAATACCATACGGACGAGCCCTAAGTTATGCTTGCTTCAGGATATGTTGAAATCTGCTTCCATCGATATAGCCCTTCTCCAGGAGGTGTATGTTGACGATTTCCCAGGCATGTATGGTTATGACGCATGCATCTCTCCAGCTTCCCCCACAGGCAGCGGCGTCGCTGTATTTCTTCTGGAAGGATAGTGACGGACGATATCCTCTTTCTGCCTGGAGCAAGAGGAATGGCACTCACAGTACTGAGTGTCCACCTTATCAATATCTACGCACCTTCAGGAACGAACAAACGTCGCGAACGTTCACGATTCTTTGCGGAAGACGCCACCCCACTCTTCCAAGGCTGCCACGATCATCTGTTGTTTGGAGGTGACTACAATTGCGCACTGGCACCCAAAGACCAATTCCCACGACATAATCCGTGACCGGAACTCGAGACGCTAATCCTAGACCTGCAGATGATGGACACTTGGGAATATCTTCACGGCCACCGACCGGGATTCACACACTTCACGAGTCACTCCTCCAGTAGCGTCGACCGGATTTATGTCTCACACTCTCTTGCCGCTGGGGTACAAGATGCAGAACCGTGACCTGCAGCTTTCTCAGACCACTCAGCTTACATCTAAGCCTTCACCCTACGGCGACAAGAAGTCTGGAGCCGCCGCAACCCGTGAAAATTAAACGTCGCTCACCTGTCGTACCCGAATTGCCACCAAGCCGTTGAGGATACCTGGCATTCGTGTGAAAATCGCCTTCGTGCATATCCCACAACGATCCGCTGGTGGTTGGACTGCGCCAAACCGGCACTGAGGCGGACGTTGATAACCTACGATCGCGACCACGCTGCTTGGCGTAGACATACACACCATTTTCAGGGTACTGCGAGACTGCGATGCTATAGCACCGTCTCCGGAACGACAAACAGTGGTCCACCGTGCTAAGGCTCAGATCATCGTTAATATGCGACGCCACCTAGATGGGGTGGTCATCCGCTCGAGGACGCAGGATAGGATAGAGAGCGAACGCCCGCCTATGTTCCTCGTACGTCGTGAACGTAAACGACGCGAAAGAGCGCTGATACGCTTCATCGACACGGAGGACGGTCGTCGCCTCACCACGCAACAACTTGTAAGAAGAGCGTTCTACGATCATTATTCCCAGCTTTATTCAGCTCAGAGTCCTGTTCCGACGGCACTGGAGGACGTCTCTCAGACGACTTATTTCACCGTCATCCAAGCAATGGAAGCGACCTTGATGGAAGAAATTACGGAAGAAGAAGTGATCGACACCTTTTAAAAAGAAGATATAAACAAGTCTCCGGGTCCTGATCGCCTCTCCTCGGAATTTTACAGGAATATTTGTTAGTCACCCGATGGACGGATATCTGTAGTGAACTACTATCCCCAGAAGTGCCGCTCCACGTGACCCTCGTAGAAGGCATGATTATTCTTATTTAAAAACCGTTCGTTGGCTCACGGATACAGGACTACCGCCCGCTGAACCTCTTGAATTACGACTTAAAGATCTTTTCTCGACTGTTCGCTCCGCAGATACACCAAAGCTTACAACACGTCATCCAACCAGATCAAACTTTATTAGAAGGCGACAATAATATTCAAACACCACTCAGTGAATATCGTGACTTGATCTCACTGGCGAGGGCATGTCGTCTGAAGAGTGCGCTGGCAGCAATCGATTACAGTCAAGCTTTCGATCGCGTGGACTACGACTATCAGGAAGCAGTCCTCCAACATATGCAATACCCACAGCCATTTGTCACTGTCGTGACGCGACTACTCCGTGGTGCGACATCCAGGGTGATCGTCAATGGCCGACCTACACAGCCCCACACCATTTCTCTATCGATACGCCAAGGCTGCCCTCTGTCCACTCTACTTTACGCAGTGGCCATGGAACCACTCCTATGCGGCCTGTGCCAACGGCTAACGGGTATGACGTTACGAGACCACATTTCCTCTGTAAAGCATACGCTGACGACCTGGTGAATGTCATCCGCAACAGCAACGACACTGCCAGCGCACTGAATTGGATAGCTACATATGGCATGGCCACTGGTAGTCGAATCAACGTCGCAAAATCAGTGGCGGTGAACATCGGGGTCGGACTGCCTGAGGACCGCGCACCCCTTTACAGCTCAGAGATACTTTGAAATGCCTAGGGATTGATTTCACAGACGATATACGACGAACCGCTGCTCACAACTTTTACAACTTTTACGAAATCTTCGGACTGGGATAGCCAACAACCACCTACGAGCACTGGACATCGTCCAACGGACCCAATATGTCAACAAACATTTAGCGTCACGCATCCCGAACAACGCCCCGATATTACCTATGCCGGTGATGTTAGCTCTTCGTACACTAGCGGCTTTTGGGTCCTTAGTGAGTTCAAGATCCAATATGAAACTCTCACCCTTCTCTCGGGGTGGGCTTGGCCTATATCACGTTCATGACCGAGTGGTCGCCCTATTTGTGAGCACGTTAGTCAAACTATGCACCACCGTCCGGACTGTCTAACTAGCGCAGCCCTCCCTCTCACCATCTGTGCCGATACACCACGTCCCCTCGCCACTCTTCTACATCGGTCTCTTTTACCTCGAACTCAGTTACGATCGACTTGACTTACCAGCTACTCGACTGGCGACGGCAATGACGGTTTATCGTGTCCTGCAGCGTGGACGACCCGATAACATCGTGGAGAGGAAGCATCCAAACGTCAGCTGGCGAGTAGTGTGGAGGACGATTCATCAAGTAACACTGGACACTGACGTCACGGCGATGTGGTATGTCACTGTCTACGGTAAGCACGTGACCAGATCAGGGTTACATGCGATCCATATGGTGGACTCACCCATGTACACGAGCTGTGGCGTTCAAGACAACGATGAACATCGTCTTAGCTGTGGCGAGTCTGCGGCAGTGTGGCACCTAGAGAAGCAAATGTCAGCGTACTTCTTTGGAGTGACGCCGAATCATATCGAACCAAAGGCCATATTATTCCCGGATGAGACGTATTGTTCAAATGTGTGTGAATACCTAAGGGATCAAACTGCTTAGGTCATCGGTCCCTAGACTTACACACTACTCAAAGTAACTTAAACTAACTTATGCTAAGAACAACACACACACACACATTCCCGAGGGACGACTCGAACCTCCATCGGGAGAGGGTGCGCAGTCCATGACATGGCGCCTCAAACAGCGTGGCCACTCCTGGCGGCTGAGACGTATTACCCACGCACGAAAACTAATGCCTTGACGTGGCTTCGTGGACATGCAGTGCAAAATTTTTGTTTCAAGACGGCACTAGGGACACTTTAGACTATTGGAACTATTTACAGGAACGGTATTGCAAGATCCTTCGTAACTCAAAGTATTGAAAATATTTTTCCAATTATTTGTGGAGTGCGTTCCACGACCCTCCACGCAACTGGATCATCACGGGTAAGAGAAGCTAAAATTACAAGACGATGATAGAAAACTACACAGTACAACGTAGGATCTACCTTGGTAATTGCGAGAAGTCATACCTGGGTGTTAAAGCCGACTGAGTGTTTCGTCGTGACGCTTCGCATTGTATAGAAACATTTTCCCCCTTTCCTCCTTTTGTCCCCAGGTTCTTTGCAGTTTTTGTTTCCCATCCGGTGCAACATCTAGTACCGATTAATGTTGGTACGGGTTCCACCCTCAGGTTTTATGCACTGGCTCAGCCTCACACTTTGCTCTCTTTCTTTTTGTCCTTTGCTGCAACTATCAGTATGTTTCCCCAATCCGACGCTTAGTTTCAGTTACTTACTGCTTATAAAAGAAAAAGGTAATGTGCTGCTTTCGTTCGCCTTTCGAGACCCGCTAACAGCCAGATTTTTTTATTCTTTTGTAGCAGAGCTACAAGCAGTGAGATAGAAACTCAATAAGGGAATCGTAAGACAACGCTCGACCAAAATTCGTCTGCTGCTTTCAGCACCCCTTTGTGTCAGAGTGAAAACCTTATGGAAATGCAAAATTCAAAATACCACTTTTGTTTTCTTCCAACATACTTTTTGTTGTTGTGAATACACGATCTTATCTATGAAATGCCACATTTGCATAATACTTGAGTGTGATCCAGGACATGAGGTAAATACCCACCTTCTCGAATTCAGAAGTCAGTAATAACCTACTAATTCGTGTTAAAATAGGCATAATGGTCTTCCAGACACTTAATTCCTTATAAAGATAGACTGCCGTCGTGATGTTTCTGTAGGAATCTGAATTTAATTTGTATTACAACAGTGAATGTTTTAATTGCGTTTTCTATTAATTTATTGAACACAACAGTAATTATCAGAGACAAATTAATCTGCGACAGTATATTCTTTCAAAAAATGGTTCAAATGGCTCTGAGCACTATGGGACTTAATTTCTGAGGTCATCAGTCCCCTAGAACTTAGAACTACTTAAACCTAACTAGAACTACTTAAACCTAACTAACCTAAGGACATCACACACATCCATGCCCGAGGCCTAGAACCGCTCGGCCACCCCGGCCGGCAGTATATTCTTTCACAAAATCTAAAAAAATCTGACAATACTAAAGTAGTTTACAATTTGTACGCCTGTAGTAACCTACTGGTTCAAACGATGTCATAAAACCAGTGTAGTTTGAAGAGCATTTTCGTCTAGAAACGAATTGCCTTGACAGTTGATCGATCAAGAGCGGAAAAGGTAAAATTTTACGAGTATGCAATCAGAGAGACAAGTGCCTGAGAAATGACTTCAGTACCTGAGAGATAACTTCCCTATTAATCTCCTGGATAGTTTTGTTTTTCAAATCAAGAGAGTGCGTTATCATGCAGTAGCACACGTGATATAGTTTTGACGGTCGAGTTTCTTACATTGCGGCCAAAAGGTGTCTCAATTGTTGGAAACAAATTCCAGCTGTAATGGACACATTCTTGGGGAAGAATTCGTAGTGCAAAACACACTTTTGGAGCTATCAGACGGAAAATATTATGTTCACGCTACTCTTTGCTCGGGTTTACGTTTTTTGATAGGGTTCTGCCTTTCATTTCTTCTTAGGATGTTAACGATGAAGGAATCATAACTCGTCACCAGTAACAATACTGCGTAGGATTGCTCAATGAGCGACCTGATGATGTTCAAGCAAAACTGGAATAACAGTCACTCTGTTGATTTTTGTTGTGTCGAATTAGAGCATGCACTACTCCTACACTAGACTTCTGAGCCTTGGCTGTTGAATGGAAATGTCGCATGATGGTTAAATGGTAATCCATCACTTATATCAGTAGCCGAGACTTCCTTAATATGGAAAATCATTCATGCCAGATTGACCTCTGTCGAAACAAGAATATCTATTTCTGGCGTATTTTTCCCAGTCGCTCCACACACAGTTCAAATCTTTCGAGCTGCCTTCTGTGCATTCACTCCTCCATTATACCAAAAGTAAATATTGTGTTGCAGATGTTACACACTTTTCCACTTGCGACCCAATTTTACAACACTTAATCACAGTTCATGATTTTCAAGTATGCAAAATCCAATGCTTAACTGTAAAATAATAACTAGAACTTCAAATTGGAAACTTACAGTTGATACATACACTGACAGCGTGGCGCTGTGTTCACCTGGGCGGCGCCGGATTTCAGGCGGCGGGTGGTGTCTGGCCGGTGGCCGGTAGCCGCTACAGTGCGAGGAAATGCTCGAGCGTAAGCTGTTCTGATAGCGACGCAGCCATGAGCTGTCCAGCGGAATTGTGGAGCTAATTAACTTCAATGTTCAATCAGACTCATAATCTTAGACGAGAGCCGAAACGTGGTATAAAAAAAAATACGGAAGGACGCGAACACGCGACTATAAGTTTAGAATGCACAACGATTGTCGCTAGACCACGGTCTCACACAGCCCGACAGTCTCTCTGAAGTAGACAACACTGCCTTCTGACGCTTCCTCGTGTTACTGTGTTGCCAGATTGTGCAGGTAGCCGGACTTAGCGTTGTCAGGGGAAGTCGGTTTTATTGGCCACCTTAACTGAACGACTCGGACTTAGTCTCTGTGGCAGCCGGCCGGCAGTCAGTTTTTATGTCTACGACTGTACATGGCTGCTGACAGCGATGGTCACAAGAATGTAAGGTTGCAAGAAGACTGTGCTCCTGATGGGCACCTGGTAGTACCGAGAATGAAGACCACAGTGTTCAGCATATAGCTCTGACGTATCATACATCATCTGCCGAACGAACTGTTACAAATCAGTTACATCTAAAACAGCTCTGAGTCAGACGCCCCGCAGCGTACATTTCACTGATCTCAAACCACCGCGATTGCAATTTTAGTTGTGTCAAGCGAGAGCTCATTGGAGGGCAGGGTGCAGGTCTCCTGTGTTTTCTGATGAAAGCTGGTTCTTGCTCCGTGCCAGTGATAGCCGTGTATTAGTTAGAAGGAGGCCAGTTGAGAACCTGCAACCAACCTGTCTGCATGCTAGCCCCACTGGACCTATACCTGGAATTATAGGCTGGGGTGCGATTACATATGACAGTAGGAGCACTCTCTTGGTTATCCCACGCACACTGACTGCAAATTTGTACGTGAGTTTGTTGATTCGACCTGTTGTGCCACCATTCATGAACTGCATTCCACGGGATGTTTTCCAAGAGGATACCGCTGGCCCACATACCGCTGTTATAACCCAACATGCTCTACAGAACATCGAAGTGTTGCTTTGGCCTGCTCAATTACCAGATCTGTCTCCAATCGAGCACATATGGGACAGCATCGGAAGACAGCTGTAGCGTCACCCACAAACAGCAGTAATAGACCGAGTATTGGCTGACCAAGTGTAACAGGCTTGGAACTCCATGCCACAAACTGATATCCTGTACAACGCAGTTCATGCACTTTTGCATACCTGCCTTCAGAATTCGGATGGTTACGCCGGTTATTAATGTATTAGCATTTCGGATTTGCAATGCATTATCTAGTGCTTAATTAACTTGTGATCATGCAGTGTTAATCACCTAAATATGTTACTTAAACAATTTATTCCAGAAATTTCATTACTCTACATTAATTATTTTTTGGTGTGGCAATTATTTTTCCGTCAGTGTATTCAGAAATATCCCTGGTACCGCCACCGAAGTTATGTCGTGGGAGTTCGGTTTAAACGAGAAACTCTTTGTTATTCGCAAGGAATACTAGAATGTGGTAATTATGAAGGGCATGCAGGCGTTTCCACACAATTATTATCCTATAATTAGCAGTGTGCCAGCAGAAGTTCCGAAACAGGCAGCAGCTGCTTACACTGCCCTGCTGGTGAAAACATTTCTCAGGCTTCTATGTCAACATACATGCTCTGTAAACCACTCTGAAGTGCATGACAAATGGTGCTTAGCACGCAACAAATGTTAGGGTTTTTCCGTTCCAATCGCGTTTGCAGAGCGGAAATAACTGCTGCTTAAATGTTTCCGTTCATGCTGTAACAAGTTTATTTTGTTTTCACGACTCCGACAGGAGTGACACGTAGGACGCATAAGAATACCTTTAGATTTTTCGTCAGTACTGGTTCTTCCAATTTTGGAATTACGCTTTCGAGGCGTGATTGCCGTCTATCTACAAGAGGCTGACAATTCAGGTTTCCCTGAATCAAACAAACCTGTGACCATTAAGACAGGAAGCAAAAGTGATTTGTAAGTAGTCAAAATGAAATGATCGCATGGCATTTATTGGCCGGGATATCCCCTTCGGGGTTCGGCCGCCGTATTGAAAGTCTTTTTATTTGACGCCACTTCGGCGACTTGGGTGTCAGTGATGATTAAGGACACATAACACCCATTCCCCTGCCGCAAATCGAACCTGGGCCCCCTTGCGTGGTAGGCGGTAACGCTACCGCTGCGCTACGGAGGCGGACATTCTTAGTGTACTTATTGCATTTCCCCATATCCCGCCACAGAACCGAAGGTTACCATCCGCCTTACCTACGACTGAGCCTATGTGATGATTCCACTTTTCATACCCAGGTATTTGTATTACTGATTCCTGTCTGTATGACTGATGCCAATTGTCACTTACCAACTTTGTAATCATAGGACAATACTTTTTTTTAGTTTTCTGAGTCGCATTTTGTTTTACGTCGGTGAACATTTAGAACAAGCTGTCAATCTTTGTATCACTTCTACATACCAGAGTTGTCTAGAAAGTAAGTTGCGATCCGTCGCGAAATTGACACAACAGTGAAAACCCGATGAAACTTTGCAACAGCTGTGTTGGGCAGCGTCTCTAGTGTGGCTGTCGATCGCATCAAGACGCTCTTTTCAGTTGTGAGCGCACTTTGAGCGAGTAAAGGTGCCTAGAACAATTATGTCTCCCGCCAAGTAGGAGGGTCCGCTGAGAGGCTTCGCCTTAATGAATGCAAGCCCACCTAACAAAACTGCCATGCACTTCTTCTTCATGGCAATACTCAGCCGCATTCTGCAGCGCCATTGAAGACACTCCTGCAGCCTTTTCGATGGGAAACGTTAGATCACCCACAACACAGCCCTAATTGGCTCGTCCTGACTATCATCTCTGTTTACATGAAATGCTGGATACAAAGACAACACTTGGGCGCACGCTACGCGCTATAAACCAGCATAGAAAGTATCGAAAAGCACATGCGGCTGCCTTCTATGACGATGGTGTTTGAAATTTGGTATAACGCTCCGACAAATGTCTAATTTGGAGCGGCGACTATGTAGAGAAGTATCTGAAAGTGTAGCTAACTCTTGCAAATAAAATGTTTGTGGTTTTCACTGTGGTTTCCATTTAGCGACCGATCGGAACTTACTTTCTGGACAAACAGGTATTACTGATATGTGAATGGATACATTTGCAGCTTTTTCAGGTAGAACTTCATTAATTTTTTTTACACGTTTAGTAACGTAGGACCAAATTGAAGAGGAAACCTCCGTCGTCATTGAATGTGTCAATACATGCAACTAAAACAGAAAAATATAATAGATAAAATAAAATGTTTAAGAATCCTAAAAAGATAACAAGCAATAAGTTTGTATTAACACAATCAAAAATATAACACAAGAACCAGCTTAATTTTTCAAGAAAGTGCTAGACAGAATAGGAGTGACACATGAGGAAACTCTTCAGTTTAGATCCGAAAGCTCGTGGACTAGTTCTAAGATTTTTGAATTCTGTGGTAGCGTATTGAAAACAGATGCATCAGAATATTGCACGCCTTTCTGCACGAGTCAAGGATGTGCAATCGAAACGCAGATTGGATTTCTGCCTAGTATCAACTAAGTGAAAGCTGCTAATTCTTGGGAATAAGCTGATACTGTTAACAAGAAACGACATTAAAGAATATATATACTTAGAGGCCAATGACAGAATATCCAGGCTATTGAATAGCGGTCGCGAACTTACACCTCTTATTGCCGATCATCCTTCTTGTGAGCCAAAATTACTCTTCGTTAATGGGAAGAGATACGCCAAAATATAATACCAGACGTTATAGGAGAATGAAAACAAGCAACGTAAACTACTTTTCGTATCAGACTAAGTCTCTGAACAAGTGAGTCATTTTCTCTTTCATTTTATATTCACCAGTTTTTCTAATGGACGGTAAAACATTATGAGTAACCCATTTTTTAAACTACTTTTCGTATCAGACTAAGTCTCTGAACAAGTGAGTCATTTTCTCTTTCATTTTATATTCACCAGGTTTTCTAATGGATGGTAAAACATTATGAGTAACCCATTTTTTAAATTATTTTGCTTCTCCCCAATAAGGGGACAAGGACAACAACAACAAGAAGCACTGAAAGAGAGTGCCAACATGAAGAAACCGAAAACGAAGGAAATGAACAAATGGAACAGCCAAGGGGAAAAAGTTACATGGAAAAGAAGACAAGGAGGAAGAAATACAAACCACAGGAAGACCATAAAAGGGACGCAAAAAGACCAGGACATGCAAGCAGCTGACAAAATAGAATGGTTATACATCGGCAATCTCACGAAAAGCACTACAAACGAAATAGTGATGAAGTATCTGTTAAAGAACAGAATAACGGGGCCTTTAGAATCCGAGGAACTACACACATTAGGAAACAAAAAAGCCTCCAAGGTGAGAATTCCCATTAGAAATCTAGAAATCACACAGAATTCAGATTTATGGCCTTAGGACACTTTAATATGCCGATATAGATTCTTTTGATTCACAAGAAGCCCAACAAGAGAGAGTGTGGAATTGCACTAAACAAAGAAGAAAATAAGAAAGAAACACACTGATATGGAGCTGAGAAGACACACCACCAAGCAAGAAACTAATATAATCACAACAGACAACATAGAAGAAACTATGGTCAAGAGCACCAGACTAAGAAGGAGCAACAATATCGAAATCATTGTAGGAACATTGAACGTACAAACGCTGAGAACCATAGAGAGAGAAGAAGAGCTCTAAAATACACTAAAAGAAATAAAATTCCATATACTCAGACTATGAGAACTAAAGAAAACAAGGGAAGTCATCATAGAGAAATCAAACTGCGATCTGTTGTATTACAAGGGATCAACCCCATGAGGGATAGGCTTCATCATCAAAAGCGACTTAAAATCATCCATACAAGAAGTAGTGTGAGTGTCGGAAAGAATAGTTGCTTTGAAACTTACCACACAAAGTCATCAAATAGCAATCATACAAATATATGCTCCAACAGAAACGAGTACCGAAGAAGAATTAGAACATTTCTGTGAGAAACTAGATGACACATTAGAGAGATATAAATCACCAATAAACCTAATAATTGGATATTTCAACAGTAAAGTCGGCCCCGGCAGTAACAATGACGTAGATGGAGTCGGACGACACGGCTTTCGATCAAGGAACAGGAGAGGAGACGGAATGGTACAATTTCCTTATGAACACAAACTGAAAATAATCAACATCTTCTTGAGCAAAAATCAGAACCAAAGATAGACTTAGCGCTCACCTGGTGGCAAGACGAAAAACGAAATAGATTACATTTTAAAGAACAAACAAAACATGAAAAAGAACATCCAAGTATTCTCACAATTAAAATTTAGCACAGACCATAGAATGGTGAGGGCAAAAATAAAAATTCCAAAGAAATAAAGAAACGTAGGAGAAGCAAGCAAACCAGAAATACAAAACTGAAGGCAACTAACTTTCACGACCGTTACGCCGTGTATTTAAAGCAAACCTGATTTGCATCCTCATAGTGCCGCACTAGAGTCACTCTTATGCGACTAGGGCGAAATGAATAGACATCATCTTTCACATATAGGAACACGCCTTGCAACCTTCGTTTATGTTGCAAGACTTCTTTTCGATGTTGTGATCTTTTTTTCTGTCATTGTATTTTGGTACGAGGGACCCGTGTCTCCGGTGGCTTTTTACAGAGTAATAATGTATAGTGCTTCAACTCAGCCGGCCGCGGTGACCGAGCGGTTGTAGGCGCATCAGTCCGGAACCGCGCGACTGCTACGGCCGCAGGTTCGAATCCTGCCTCGGACATGGATGTGCGTGATGTCCTTAGGTTAGTTAGGTTTAAGTAGTTCTAAGTTTTAGGGGACTGATGACCTCAGAAGTTAAGTCCCATAGTGCTCAGAGCCATATCCGTGAGCACCGATCAGCAACAACTAGACAAATACTAGAAACAAACAAATCAATTAGAAAAGCGAGGATAAGTTCCCAGGCTGGGAAACAATGGATACTAGGAACGAAGAATCAGGTGGGAGAACGTCTAAACACAAGAGAGGATATAATCAAATCAGCAACGGAATTCTACAAAGCAATATACACAACAAAGCCACAGACCACAACCTAAACACTATTGAAACCATACATGTAACAATACACAGCCATGTTAGAACAACCATCACAGAATTGAAAAATGGAAAATCACCTGGATAAGACAACATATACAATGAACTCTTAAAAAAGCCCAAGATATCCTAATAACAATCATCACAGAAGTGTTCAACAAAATCATACAAACCGAAGACATTCCCGATCAGTGGAAAACAAGTACGATTGTACTTTTTCACAAGAAAGGTACGAAATATGACATGAACAACTATAATCCATAAGCCTGATGTCTAACCTATATAAACTCTTCATAAAAATATTAACACAGCGGCTAAGAAAAACACTAGACGAAAACCAACACTCAGAATAATCAGGATTTCACCAAGGATTTAGCACAGTGGACCATATTCAAACCATTAATCAGAAATAGAAAAATCGGTAGATCGTCACCTCAAAATGTACCTTGCTTTTGTTGATTACAGCAAAGCATTCGATACCATCGAACACACAAACATACTTCAAGCACTAAGAAATCAAGGAATAGAAGCCAAATAGATCCAATGAGTAAGAAAAATTAAAAGTTGAAACCGAAAAGACAGGCCAACCTTCCCACATGGAAGGAGGAGCTAGACAAGGGCATCCCATCTCCCCAAAACCATTTACCTGCAGACTGGAGGACATATTCAGGAAACTAAAATGGAATACGAAAGACAAAAAATGCCTCAACAGCAAGAGACTAACAAATGTGAGGTTCGCTGACGACATAGTTCTCTTCGCCAGAACTACAAGGGAACTGCAATCAGTGCTCCAGGAGCTTAACACACAAAGCAAGATGGCAGGACTCTCAATGAACAAATCTAAAACGCAAGTAATGACAAATTGATTAGAAAATCCTATATATCTTGAAGGAACGGAACTAACGTATGCATCACAATATATATGTCTGGGCCAAATAATTTCTATTGACAACAAAATGGAAAAAGAAATAATACGACGTTTCCTTAGCTTGGAAAGCTTTCTGGGCCTTAAAGTTCATATTGCTAGACAGAACCCTGAATAGGAGGCTCAATATGGAGGCACCGAAAGCTGGGTTTTTCCAGTGTTATTATACAGATTTCAGACGTGGGCTCGCAAAGGCAAAGAGAGAAACACTCTACAGGTATGCCAAAGGAAAATGCAGAGGAAGATCATTTGCATCTCTCTGAAAGACAGAATATCCAACTCCTCGATACCCAAGATGTTAGCAACAGTATACGTAGCACAACAGGCTACGAAGTCCAAATGGAAATGGGATGCAAACGTGGCGAGGCTGCAAGACGACAGATAGATATCATGAGCTAGCACATGGGACCCCTACATCGGCAAGGGACTCCCAGGAAGACTTACTCAGAAAACAAGCAGGAAGACAGTGGACCAGGATAGTCAGAAAGAGAAAGGAGTGGAAACAAGTAGAACCACAAGTAAGTGCTCAAGTGTAATTCAGTGTGTAGTGTGCATTAAGTGCCGTACTCTCTTACATGGAATAGCTCACCACGTGAATCTTTAAAAGCAGCTACCCCTACTTGTAGGATGCCTTTGCCCTCAATGGGACAACACCGACTATTTTCATTCATTCGTTCATTCAATATTAAATAATACAATCCATATTCATTAATAAACATTGTCTTATTTTTGTTTGAAGTTAGACCCTCCAAATAGGAGGTTCCTAAATTTTCTAAAAATTTTTGACACCTATGTGTTGAAAACCTTTCTCTATTTTTTATAATCTAAAAGTACTGCCACATCTTTTGCATTAAACTATGGTTTATTATTTTCATCAATAATTATTAAAACATTCATCGGGAAGGATGTCATTTACAACACATGCACGATGAGAGCGCGAATTTTCGTCCATGAAGACGAATGCCTCGCCAATATGCTGCCGATATGGTTGCAGTATTGGTTCGAGGATGGCTTTCACGTGTTGTACAGTCGTTACGGTGCCTTCCATGACCACCAGTGGCGTACGTCGGCCTCACATAATGCCACCCCAAAACAGCAGTGAACCTCCACCTTGCTGCGCTCGCTGGACAGTGTGTCTAAGGCGTTCAGCCTGACCGGGTTGCCTCTAAACACGTCTCCAACGTTTGTCTGGTTGAAGGCATATGCGACACTCATCGGTGAAGAGAATGCCAGTCCTGAGCGGTCCATTCGGCATACTGTTGGGCCCATCTGTACCACACCATGGACGTCGGGAGTGAAGTTGCGCGCCATGCAGCCTGTTACGCACAGTTTGAGTCGTAAAACGACGTCCTGTGGCTGCGCGAAAAGCATTGTTCAACATGGTGGCGTTGCTGTCAGGGTTCCTCTGAGCCATAATCCGTAGGTAGCGGTCATCCACTGCAGTAGTAGCCCTTGGGCGGCCTGAGCGCGGCTTGTCATCGACAGTTCCTGTCTCTCTGTATCTCCGCCATGTCCGAACAACATCTCTTAAGGTTCACTCCGAGACCCCTGGACACTTCCCTTGTTGAGAGCCCTTCCCAGCACAAAGTAATAATGTGGACACCATCGAACCGCGGTATTGACTGTTTAGGCATGGTTGAACTACAGGCAACACGAGCCGTATACCTCCTTCCTGGTCGAATGGCTGGAAATGATTGGCTTTCGGACCCCCTCTGTCTAATAAGCGCTGCTCATACATGGTTGTTTACATCTTTGGGCGGGTTTAGTGACATCTCTAAACAATCCAAGCGGCTGTGTCTGTGATACAATATCCACAGTCTTCAGGAGTTGTGGGAACCGGGGTGATGCAAAACTTTTTTTGATGTTTGTACTAAGCACTACAATGGAGAATAACAGCGTATATGTTGTTAACTGTATTTATTGTTTTGATTCCCAGCTTCAATCTGATGCACAGACTATCTTCAGATTTAAAAGATAACTTTGCTTTGACACCCTCTTTTAACTCATCTCTAGTAGCTGTGAACTTTTGGAAACAGGTGAAACTCGTTTTGTGAGCTATCAGACTCTACAGAGAACCGTCCAACAGTTCCTAGTTGAAACGTCTGTATGTGTGTGGCAATATGTGGCCTAATGTTATGGTGCACAAATACGATGTTAGAACAGATCATATTACGCATTTTACTCTGGATGGCTCTTCTGAGCTTGTCTAAGTTTCAAAGTAAAGTTCGAAGTTTATTTTGGTGCATCTTTCCACAAAATCACAAAAAATAATTGTCGTAAAATTTCTGCAGAAAATTTTTGGTGACACTTTGAAGGCTTACGTGGCAAGTTAATGTAGCCTCACTGCATTGATTGGGTTTTTGCCTTCACGTTGACTTATGCAACCTATGTTTCAACCCCTTTCCCAGTGTAATTGAGGAATTCGTCTCCTTCTGCATCAGAAATATAAATGCACCTCCCAATAATTTCCTTTCGTGGACATCAGTCCGAAGCTTTGGGACCCATTGTGCATAAAATTTGTGATAACAGAGCTTACTTGTTACAAGTTCGTACAAAGCTGTCTATGATATCTGGGGGAATTGACTGATAATTCTCTACTCGTGAGCAGACGATTTTCTCTCATCCTGTCATTAAAGTTTGCAACAAGTTTATTTGCCACAACATATGATGTTTCACTTCGTTCTTCACTATGGACGTTCTCCGATCTCCCGGAAACAAACAACGCCATCTTCCTACTGCAATATCACAAATAATGTTCTTTGTGCATACTGCACAAAGTTTATTAAAATCTTTATAGCTTTCATATTTTTCTCACACAGAAAACGCATTACAGCACACAATTCACAAACGGTGAGATTTTAGATGATAGTGGTCATTCTGATTTATATTTACAGCGCAGATAACAGTTGCGTAACCTTTTCGTGGCACTGAGTCAGGCGACACAGCTGTGTCGAAATAACGCCTCTGCGCGATAGACAGCTCCGGAACTTGCTTTCCGAGCTTTTTCTTATTGGAAAAATATCTTCGATTCTTACATACAGAATGTAATCGTTGTAACGACTAAATGTTCAATTGACATTAATTTAGCATCTGTGTTGAAGATATACCGCAGCTCTTTTGTCAGGACCAGATCTTTAGCTTACGGCAAATAATGGAGAAGTGTTATGAGTGGAACAGGGAACTGTATCTATGCTTTATAGATCTAGAAAAGGCATATGACCGGGTTCCTAGGAGGAAGTTATTGTCTGTTCTACAAGATTATGGAATAGGAGGCAAACTTTTGCAAGCAATTAAAGGTCTTTCCATGGATAGTCAGGCAGCAGTTAGGGTTAACGGTAAATTGAGTTCATGGTTCAGAGTAGTTTCAGGGGTAAAACAAGGCTGCAACCTGTCTCCACTGTTGTTCATATTATTTATGGATCATATGTTGAAAACAATAGACTGGCTGGGAACATAATTACTGACTGCATGCTGAAGATCCCTCAACCCCATACCACGATTTGCAGCACCTCAAATATTAAGTGCTTCCCGTTAAATGATAGTGTCATTTAATTAATGAAAATGAAAAGGAAATAGTCATACATCTTAACTTTTGATTTGCTAATTAGTTTAGATTCGAGAAAATATTATTGGCGAATTGTATATGTTTAATTTCGTTGTAGTGTGCAGGTAGACTTATCAATAACATGCCCAGGTAAGTGGGTCACTGTACCCAAAGTACCAATTTGGAGGCATACGTTGTTAATTCAGTACCTGACAGCTACCACATAGCTGCTAATGAGAAGCAGCCGTTGCTTACTTGACAGCAGCTCCTTTGTCGAGGCTTCCCTCTTCTACTCATAGTGGGTGCCAACTGGACGTAGTTTCATCATTCCCTCCCGGGTTTTTTACACACTGGTGCTAGAGGTTTGGTATCACTGCGACTGGGCCAGTCTCCTGTTTTTTTTTTCTTTTAACCGAGCTAATAAAACTGTGATCGCACCTTCACTCTGTACCTGTGCTTCACATTGGCGGGGACGAATCATCCTGTATAGGACACAGAAGGTGGACTATTAGTAGAAAGGCCACTAGCCTAGGGCATCCATCTTGGTCTGTTTTCCCATACACGCTCATGCGCATGTTTAGCAAGTGTTGGTGAGCAATGGAAGTCGGGGATTTCTCTGTGCGTTAAACCATGTCTTACAGAATATCAATTTCACCACCTACTTCACGAAGTTACAGCCACCTTTAAGCGCTGCTAAACTAGGGCATCCATCTTAGTCTGACATGTTTAACAAGTGTTGACGAGCAACGGAAGTCGGGCGTCCCTCTGAAAGTCAAGCCTTGTTTTACTGAACATTAATTTCAGCAACTGCGAGACGATGTTAGTGGCCGCGACGCTAGATCTTACCGCCTACTCTCCTGACTTGGCAGCTAAGCCAGGCTTAGAACCTAGAGTTCAGTTCTGCATATGAGTTCTCATCCTCGCTATGCCTAACTCTCGTTCTTTCCAACAGTTATCAATACTTCGGCCTCGGGAATTAGACTTGTAGTGTTTTCAAGCGTTCTTCATGACAGACGTGGGCTATAGTCAGAAACAATTATTGTCTTCGTATCTACCTTGTTAACGATAAGGACAAATCCTATTTCAAATTATGGTTACAATTTTTGTTAACTATTCCTTGAATCATTGAACTGATGTTTCTGTTTTGTTTAGTAGACAGTTCTGTCAACTGCTTCCTTTCTGGATCAGTCTGATTGTTTGTTGAAGACTACAACTGTATTATTTCCTGCCTGTTTCGGTACTTATTATGTTAGTTTAGCGACCTCACTATCTTCAGGCTCTTTTCTTTTATACTATGCATTTATCCCAGCCATGGGCATATTCTGGAACAAAACGTTTATGGCTGTAAGTAAGTGATGAATCCGAATGCTAATTGGCGCACGGGATTAGCCGAGCGGTCGAAGGCGCTGCAGTCATGTACTATGCAGCTGGTCCTGGCGGAGGTTCAACTCCTCCCTCGGGCATGGGTGTGTGTTTGTCCTTAGAATAATTTAGGTAAGTAGTGTGTAAGCTTAGGGACTGATGACCTTAGCAGTTAGGTCCCATAAGAATTCACACACATTTTTCGAATGCCAATTGCAAACAGTCATTACAATTAGCCAGTTTGTTTCTCGTTGCTGGGTATAATCGGAGGGGAGGAACGGAAAGCTAAAGGAAGTACTATGCCTGACCGTGAAGAAGAAAGCGACTGCCTCTTCACCATCCCCTGAAGAGGACAAACAAATGTCTCGCCAGAGGAGGTAAGGTCATTGTTTTCATACACGCCATCCGACCAAGCACATTTTTATTACTAGCTCATCATTCACTCAGTTTCAAAGCACAGGCCTTCTTCTGTCTGGCCAACGGCCTCGCAGCATTGGTAACACCAGTTTCTATCAGATCAACGAAGTTAAGCACTGTCTGGCTTGGCTATTACCTGGATGAGTGACCGTCAGGTTTTACTGAGTGCTGTTGGCAAGCATGGTGCACTCAGCCCTTGTGAGCCCAACTGCGGAGCTACTTGATTGAGAAGAAACTTCTCCAGTCGTGAAAGCTGACAACAGAGTGGCAGGCAGACCACACGTCCTCCCATATTCGCATCCAGTGACGCCCAACGGTTGAGGATGACACGGTGGTCGGATGGTACCATTTGGCTTACAGAGGCCTGTTCCGACGGAGCTAGTTTCTTCCATCTGGCTGCTTCCTCGACAGTTGTAATGACGAGTCATGGGAGCTTCGTTTTGAATGCGTTCTCACAAAATTATTTTGAACAATTAGTTCAGGAGCCCATTCGAAGCGTAAATGGTTGTGAAAACATACTTCACCACTAAACAACAAATAATCCTGAACTAATAGGAAGCACCATGATGTATACTGGGTTCAGTGACCACAAGGTTCTTGTAGGAGACTGAATACTGTGACATCCAAACCTGCCAAAAGGAAACATAAAATACATCTATTTAAGAAAGCACATAAAAATTCGCTTGAAAACTTCCTAAGAGACAGTCTCCACTCCTTCCAATCTGAATATGTAAGCATATAGCAGATGTGGTTTAAATTCTAAGAAACACTATCGACAGTTGTTGACAGACGTATGCCAAATACCTTAATAAGAGGCGGTACTGATCCCCCATGGTACACTAAACAAGTGACAACACTGTTGCAGGAGCAACGAAAAAAAGCATGCCAAATTTTAAAAAATGCAAAAACCTCAAGAGTGGCAAAGTTTTACAGAAGTTCAAAACGTAGCGCGAACTTCAATGCGAGATGGTTTTTATATTTTCCACAACGAAACTCTGTTTCGGAATCAGAGGAAAATCCAAAGAGATTCTCATCGTATGTGAAGAACATCAGCGGAAAGATACAATCCATAACTTAACTCCGCAATAACAATGGTGATGTTACTGATGACAGTGCACTAAAGCAGAGTTACTAAATACGGTTATCCGAAATTGATTCACCAAAGAAAACGAAGTAAGTATTCCAGAATTCTAACCAAGAACGACTGCTGAAATGAGTAACTTAGAGTAGATAGGTGTAGCAAAGCAGCTTAATTCACTTAATAAGGTAAGGCCTCCGGTCCTAATTGTATCTAGTCAAGGTAGTCCATATTTAGCAATCATATACAACCAATCGCTCGTTGAAAGATCCGTACCTAAAGACTGTAAAGTTGCACGAGTCCCACCAATACCCAAGGAAGAAAATAAGAGTAATCCACTGAATTACAGACCCACATCGCTAACGTCGATTTGCAGTAGGATTTTGGAACATATAATGTGTTCGAACATTATGAGTTACTCGAAGAAAACGATTTATTGACAAACAGCGAACATGGACTCAGAAAATATCGTTCTTGTGAAACACAACTAGTTCTCTGTTCTCACGAAGTACTGAGTGCTACTGACTATGGAGAAAAATTGTTTCTATATCTTTAGATTTCCAGAAGGCTTTTGGCACGGTACCTCACAAGCGACTTCTATTCAAATTGCGTACCTGTGGCGTATCGTTTCAGTTGTACGACTTGATTAGTGAATTCCTATTAGAAAGGTTACAGTTCGTAATAATTGAAGGAAAGTCACAGAGTAAAACAGAAATACACTCCTGGAAATTGAAATAAGAACACCGTGAATTCATTGTCCCAGGAAGGGGAAACTTTATTGACACATTCCTGGGGTCAGATACATCACATGATCACACTGACAGAACAACAGGCACATAGACACAGGCAACAGAGCATGCACAATATCGGCACTAGTACAGTGTATATCCACCTTTCGCAGCAATGCAGGCTGCTATTCTCCCATGGAGACGATCGTAGAGATGCTGGATGTAGTCCTGTGGAACGGCTTGCCATGCCATTTCCACCTGGCGCCTCAGTTGGACCAGCGTTCGTGCTGGACGTGCAGACCGCATGAGACGACGCTTCATCCAGTCCCAAACATACTCAATGGGGGACAGATCCGGAGATCTTGCGTGCCAGGGTAGTTGACTTACACCTTCTAGAGCACGTTGGGTGGCACGGGATACATGCGGACGTGCATTGTCCTGTTGGAACAGCAAGTTCCCTTGCCGGTCTAGGAATGGTAGAACGATGGGTTCGATGACGGTTTGGATGTACCGTGCACTATTCAGTGTCCCCTCGACGATCACCAGAGGTGTACGGCCAGTGTAGGAGATCGCTCCCCACACCATGATGCCGGATGTTGGCCCTGTGTGCCTCGGTCGTATGCAGTCCTGATTGTGGCGCTCACCTGCACGGCGTCAAACACGCATGCGACCATCATTGGCACCAAGGCAGAAGCGACTCTCATCGCTGAAGACGACACGTCTCCATTCGTCCCTCCATTCACGCCTGTCGCGACACCACTGGAGGCGGGCTGCGCGATGTTGGGGCGTGAGCGGAAGACGGCCTAACGTTGTGCGGGACCGTAGCCCAGCTTCATGGAGACGGTTGCCAATCGTCCTCGCCGATACCCCAGGAGCAACAGTGTCCCTAATTTGCTGGGAAGTGGCGGTGCGGTCCCCTACGGCACTGCGTAGGATCCTACGGTCTTGGCGTGCATCCGTGCGTCTCTGCGGTCCGGTCCCAGGTCGACGGGCACTTGTTGAGCAATTCGGCGGTACGTCCACCCGGCCTCCCGCATGCCCACTATACGCCCTCGCTCAAAGTCCGTCAACTGCACATACGGTTCACGTCCACGCTGTCGCGGCATGCTACCAGTGTTAAAGACTGCGATGGAGCTCCGTATGCCACGGCAAACTGGCTGACACTGACGGCGGCGGTGCACAAATGCTGCGCAGCTAGCGCCATTCGACGGCCAACACCGCGGTTCCTGGAGTGTCCGCTGTGCCGTGCGTGTGATCATTGCTTGTACAGCCCTCTCGCAGTGTCCGGAGCAAGTATGGTGGGTCTGACACACCGGTGTCAATGTGTTCTTTTTTCCATTTCCAGGAGTGTAATATCTGGCGTTCGAAAGGAAGTATCACGGGCCCTCTGCTGTTCCTGCTTTACATAAACGATTTAGGAGATAATCTAAGAAGCACTCTTAGATTGATTGCAAATGATGCTGTCATTTACCATCTTATAAAGTCATCAGATGAGCAAAACAAATTGTAAAACGATTTAGACAAGATATCTGTATGGTGCGAAAAGTGACAATTGACTCTAAGTAATGAAAAGCGTGGAGTCATCCAAGTGACTACCAAAAGGAATCCACTAAATCTCGGTTACACGATAAATCACACGAATCTAAAGGCTGTAAATTCAGCTAAATACGTAGGGATTACAATTACGAATAACTTAAGTTTGAACGATCACATAGGTAATGTTCTGTGTAAAGCAAACCAAGCTACAATATATTGGTAGAACACTGAGAAAAGGGAATAGGTCCACGAAAGAAATGCCTTCACTACGCTTGCATACATAGTGCAGCTGTCTAGTGTGGAACCCGCACCAGATGGGATCGACGGAGGACATCGAGGAAGTTCAGAGAAGGGCAGCTTGTTTTGTACTATGGCGAATGAGAGGGATGAGCGCCACGGATATGATACGTGCATGTGGGTGGCAATCATTAAAACAAAGGTGTTCTTCGTTGCGGCAGGATCTTCTCATGAAATTTCAATCACCAAATTTGTCCTCAGAGCGTGAAAATATTTTGCTGGTCCCATCTACATAGGGAGGAACTATCATTGTAATAAAATAAGAAAAATCACAGTTCGCACAGAAAGATTTAAGTGTTCGTTTCTCCCGCGCGCTGTTCGAGAGCGGAAAGATAGAGAAATAGTTAAAAGTCGGTTGGATGAACCTTCGGCCAAGCACATAATTGTGAATTGCAGAGTAATCAGGTAGATGCAGATGTGTATCTTTATACGTCAGAGACGAGACCTGGAGCATCTGTAACACTGTGATGTTGATTTTGAGGGTGTGCTGAGTCCGCCGGGTGTTATATGTTTTTTGACTTAACACACAAACTCAAACTTGTAATTTCACCCCACTGAAACTGAATGGAAACCATGCTTACACGAATATAACACATGATTAACTTCTACGTGTTTGTTGAAAATTGTCTAACATAGTGCAGCCGTTGTTGAACAGCAGTTTATATGCTTCTCACATCGTCGCGTTTTTCCGAAGATTTATATTTAAGTTTCCCGAGGAACTATATTATACCATCGCACGAGCTGTTATAATCCTAGTAGCACATCTCTGAATTCCTTCGATGTCACTGTCAAGCCTACTTGTCAAAGACTAGAATGGTCTCATTAGTGTTTCACACACAGTTTCCTTATCAGATACGATTTGGTATAATCTTGCAGATAACAAGGTTCAAAGCGATCTGCGGTTTAATGCATCATGTTGAAATACCGTCTACATCATTCTTCTTTTCTTTATAATCATCAAGCGACGATATTTTCCTGTACATAACACCACCGTCAGAGAAAAGTCTATGAGAGCTACTGACCCACCTCATAAATCGTTTCTGTATATCGAAAATACGAGTGGCTACCTAACATTTCCTTGATGTACACGCGATGTTACATTTGATACTTTTGAACATTCGTCGTCCGGTATAACATACTGGGTGTCCGCCTGCTTAGCTGGGTGGTAACGTGCTCGCCTCCCATGCAAGTGGGCCCGGGTTCGATTTCCAGCGGGGTTCGAGATTTTCTCCGCTCGGGGACCGTGTGTTGTGCTGTCCTCATCATCATTTCATCCTCATCACCGGCTCGTAAGTCGCCCAATGTGGCGTCGACTGAAATAGACTTGCTCTTGGCGGCCGAACTTCCACGGATGGGGCCTCCCGGCCAATGATACCATACGCTCATATTTCCACGTACTGGATTCTATCGATCAACGTTTTTCAGAACAATCGCAAAATTGTGAAGATACACCGTACTATAGTATTTTCGTTCTCAGTCAGCATATGGTTTGGTGTGGAATGCCTTTGGGGAATCTAATGGGACGGAACCTAGATGCTCCCTGCTTCTAATTTTTCAAGGTAACTTGTGTGAAAATATCGATGTGGATTATATACAAATAGTAGTTTCTGTATCAATTTTGATTCTTTACGAGTAGCGCTTCTGCCTCGCACATAGAAGACATCCTGTGACTCTGTAATAGGAAGAAGTCAAGGATACTGGCCTGTAATTCAGCGTATCCGTTCCAGATTTCACACAAACAAGTGAGCCCACAAACTCACGAGGCAACCGCCGAGTTCCAACTCCAACAACACCACAAATCAACACAACGTCAACACAGGGTCCGTGCGGTATTAGCACAGCGTTGCAGTCATGGACTGTGGATCTGGTCCCGGCGGAGGTTCGAGTCCTCCCTGGGGCATGGGTGGGTGTGTTTGTCCTTAGGATAATTTAGGCTAGGTAGTATGTAAGCTTAGGGACTGATGACCGTATCAGTTAAATCCCATAAGATTTCACACACATTTGAACTTTTTTTTTTCAGCACAGGGATCAACACAAACAATCCTGCGACTGCAGGACTCACAAACTCACAAGCAGCTACACAGACCCAAACAAATCCGCGACTGGCTTCCCACCAGTCATTATACACAACTATGGAGACCTTAGTCTCCTAAACAAAGATTTTAGTAAAAACCACAACCGCACAACATACTACTCAAAACTCACTGGGGACCACGCCGCTACTGTAAGTGGCAAACAAAACAGACTACTTAAATCTGCTGGAATTTCTTAAAGAAAGGAAGGTAGAACATTTCACGTAAGAAGAGTCCTTGAAAAGACACAGCAGTACGTGATCAAAGGGATAGATTCACGTACCCCAATCGAGACAGTAAACGAAGAACTCGCCGCTCTGGGATGGAAGTGCATTCGGGTAAACCGAATGACAGAGTTAGGCACAGCGAGACCATCACACAACTAAAAGGCGGAATTGAAGTTAAAATTGTTTCTTCACATGGTCGTCAGTGTAGAGATACACAATACGCCGCGCACCCCCCCCCCCCCCCCCCCCCCAACAATGCCGCAAGTGCTAGCGCTTTGCGCATGCGGGTATCCGATGCGGTCTCGCTCCCCGTTGTCGCAGATGCGCTGGCGGTCACACGACCCAACAGTGCAAACTCCCCAACACAGCACCTCGCAAGTGCGCCAACTGTAGTGCTGCCCATCCGGCAAACTACAGGGGGTGCATTGCATACAAAGAAGCTGTGAGGCGCAAAATAGCTAAACATGCCAAACCTACCGCCATCACAGTTCCGAAACCGCCCCCGTGCCCAGTCACAAGTGGAATATCCTTCGCTGGAGTGGTCACCGGCATCCCCAGCAGCGCGGGACGGTCAGAGGAGCCCCAGAGCTCAGGACACGCGCAACAAACACCCCCAGCAACAGACAAACACAACGCCTAACACCACACCCGAATCGGGTACACCACACCCGCATCGGGTGCACCACACGACACCAATAACAACACTACTCTACCCCCTGAGATAGGGAACTGTAGCCCACCACAGGCTACACAAGACGCTCCAATACAGGGACGACTACAGCGTCAGAGGAGGAGAAGGAGAAACAATCGAAACAGGAGGAACACGACCACACCACAACAAGTACACAGGAAACAGGACACCAATCCCCACGAACACGATCCGGACACCAACTCGACAACCCACACAAGACACCCACTCACTACAGTGAATACACAGACGCCCACAACCGTCACACGAACAGCTGACACACAAGCCAGCCCTCACCAGTCGCCAACACAGGCACCAGCGGCCGCCAACACGACCGACAACACACAGGCCGACACGCCCAATATTACGTCAACATTCCGAAGAATAATGGAGACAGTATTCCCCGGACTCACGATCACCGAAGTAATCGCGAAGATTATGGGGTGTGTCACACAACCCTTCAAGCAGTTCATGTCGAGTACGCTCAACTGGACTAGCTTCCAAGCCACTGTCACCCCACTTTTTACACTACTACATGGATAGTACACCACACCAGCCCCGAAACTTAGACGCTAACACATACTCACAGATCCTGTTTTGGAATGCCAACGAGATCGCAAACAAAAAAGCCGAAATGGCCGCGTTCATGGAGCGAAAGGGTATCAGAATGCTCTTGTAAACGAAACACTGCTTACGCCTCGCAAACAACTAAACATCCCAGGTTATTGCGTTTATCATACCGACCGAGCGGATGGCAGGAGGGGAGGCGCCACATCAATCATCATACACAGAGACATAGAACACACCAACATCGAGCTCCCTGCGCTTCAAAGACTAGAGGCCACGGTCGTCAGGGTCAAGTTCAACGGAGCCAACACCGCACTGGTATCGATGTACAATCCTCCAAAAAATATAGTAACACGCGACATCACCGCAGTACTCAACACAGCACCGCGGATAATCGCCGCTGATGACCTAAACGCAGAACACCCCGATTGGAACTCACGGATACGAACCTCCAACGGCAATAAACTATACGAACACGCACTAGGGCGAAACTACATTATACTTGGGCCGGACTTTCCCACGTTCGTGCCTACACAACCCTAACACAGGCCAGACGTGTTAGACATAGCCCTCATAAAGGGCATCACACGCACACTCAACCTTACGGGTGAAAACGATCTGGACTCAGACCACATGCCTGTAATACTGCACGCGGGAGAAACACTGCAGGACACTGAAAGAAGCAGGATAGTGAACTACAAGCGCGTGAATTGGACACTGTCCAAGGAAATGCTCGATAGTCGTATTCCTGACACCCACGAAATTAACAACACGCAGCAAATCGATGAGGCTGTGGAGGCTCTCACAACTGCCGTCCAAGACGCAATGACTGACGTCATTCCATATACAACACCAAAACAACACTCGACGGCCCTACCCCAGGAGATCCTGGGCCTTATCTCAACGAGGAACCGCATTAGGAGATACTGGCAGCGTACCTCGCGCCCGTTCTATAATCTACGCGTCAGCAGACTCCAGGGCGTAATACGGGATAAAATAAAAACATTCAAAAACGAACAATGGGGACAGAAACTCGCTGGAATAGATACCACACGTCCTGGCGTGTGGAAGCCAGCCAGATGCATCACCAGGGAGAAACATTACATTACCATGCTACAAGGACCAGACGGCCCAGCTTACTCCGCGAAGGAGAAGGCAGACCTTATGGTCATAACACTTGCAGTGTCTTTCATGCCGAATCTGGCTCCATCAGATCCAGTATTCACACTTGAAACGGACCAGGAGGTTACACCACTTGTAGCCCAGCCCACGCGCAACGAAATTGACGCACTAGCACAAACGAAATCACGTGGGTTATCAAGCACACCAACGCTAGGAAAGCCCCTGGGCCTGATGTCATTCGAAACTGTGTCCTCCAGGAGTTCACGGATCAAGCCGTAGAATACCTTGCACACTTAACGAATGCCATCCTAAAACACCAACACTTCCCTGACTTTTGGAAGACAGCTAAGGTCCTGATGTTCTGGAAGCCAGGGAAATACCACTCCCTCCCACAAAATTACCGACCCATCAGTCTGCTGTGTTCGCTCAGCAACATTGTTGAGAACGTAATATTAAAATGTATCACTAGGCACTGCATCGCCAATGACACCCTAAGACCGGAGGAATTCGGCTTTAGGAATCACCACTCGACAACACAACAACTCCTCCGTGTAGTCGAACATATAACACACGGCTACAACATGAACAAAGCCACAGGGGCCGTGTTCCTGGACAATGAAAAAGCTTTCGACCATCTCTGGCACAACAGCTTCATACCCAAACTAAGCGAAGCTGGTTTCCCTCACGGACTCGTACGTCTCATACACTCATATCTCACGAACAGGTGTTTCAACACTAACGTGCGGCATAAAAAAATCAACAAAACATGGTATCCAAGCTGGAGTACCCCAAGGAAGCATCCTAGGGCCCATCTTGTTCAAACTGTACATTAACGACTTCCCAGCAACACAAAACACGACGTTACGCATCTACGTGGATGACACCGCCATCCTTCCGCAAGATTGGAAACCGTCGAACATCAATTCACGAATACAGACAGCACTCAGAACAGCCGAGCCTTGGTTGGAGCGATGGCGTATTAAATTAAACGTCGACAAATGCGAAGCAGTTCTGTTTACACGCAGACCGAAACTACTGCGCAAACATTAACACAGTAGACCGATAACACTACATACACGCCCAATACGTTTCGGAGAGAAAGTCAGATACCTATGTGTCTGGCTGGACCGGAAACTTACATGGGGAGACCACATCGAGTACGTTGTCAACAGAGCGCACGCGGAGCTCTAACAGCTCTTCCCAACGCTCAACAGGGAAAGCACACTGAATAGGAGGGTGTCGAGGTCCATATACATGACACTGATTAGACCTCTGATGACGTAGGCAGCTCCCGTCTGGGGATACGCAGCTCCTACACGACTGCGCCACCTGCAGATCATGCAGAACAAAGTGCTTCGAATCATTAGCAACGCTCCACGCTACACACGCACCGTGGATCTTCACCAAGAATACCGCCATGAAACACTCAAGGTAGTATTCAAAAAACACGCCACACGACGATACAGGAACTCGAGACACTCGAACAATCCTATCATCCTCACTGTGAGAAACTACGATCACAACCATAGGTGGATGCACAAGTGGCCAAAGATACAACTAGCTAGGACATAGCCAACTATGGTAAACTAACACACACTAACAAGCGACAAACGTCGGCAAACCCCTACATATCAGCAACACTGACTGGTAATTACCAGCTGCTATTAGAGCCGACCAACAGGCCACAGCAGGGATACCGACGAGCTCGCCCACTGACGTACAATCAATTCGCCAAGATCACCCTACACTGTGCATTCGATATATGACCTATCTGAGACAAAAACAAAGAAAAACCTAACTGTTGCAGGTTGCTGACGCTGATCGAGAGCTCAACACCGGCACCCAGCGGCAGCCGCCGAGCAACACTAATGCACAACGTCAAAGGTACCGACATGCATGATACCCACTAGAAACAAAACCTGCCCTTGCACGACCTATCGCAGGCAGCAAGACAACCGCTACTGCTCTTACCACCCGACCTAACTATCGCATAGGTTTCGTTCCCTTGGCTCTTGCCTTGGCACTTTTTTTTTCCTCTGCCCTTCAAACCGCTACCCTTCGTTCGACTTCGGCCCAATCTCCAGATGAGCGCGTATTAATGGTTAACCTTAACCAGACGTACGCAAACATCGCAGTACCCACATCCTGCGACACCTCACTTTAGTGAAAATTAACACTTATGCAGAGATGGCAGTAGACCTTTTGAGTTGGCCATCATGCCGGTGTGGGCGTGAGGGGCTCCACCTCTATTAAAAAAATTCCAGATTTATAAATAGCCGCTACTTGTGCCGTCTCCCCGTCGAGCGGATCTTCGCTGCACAGGAGATTCTGTATAAAAATGAACTAGAGAAGTGCCGCAAAGAATTCAATGTAAAATCTGGTATTAATTACTACAACAACTAATGTCTTTCTCGCAATGGCGGGCTTCAGTTTTTTATGACAGGATTACTTATTGCAGTATTCCGTATTGGTGAGTTTACGATGAGCAGATTTTCCAACATTTTCTGAAATTTCTGTTGCCAGTGTCTGACTGGAATTTGTTGTAGGCCTTACGCATAACCCTTCGTACGGATGCCTGAGTTGCCGTCATGTTTTTCTCTTTTTCCCTGCATTCTGTTCCGGAGCGAGAGTTTCCGCAACAACCTGCCAGTGGCACCATTCAGTCACGACGGGTTTTTGCCGTCATTTATTACCTTAGTTTTTACTTACCTCCTCTGGGGTGGAGACGATAGACAGGCTTTGTTTTATATAAGTAGGCAACAAAATGCGCTTCGGACACGTATCGGCACATTTGTACCATGATCAGTGGATACTTTTATTTAGGTCTATGAAACTCAAATATGTTTTAAGCAATATTTATTGGAAAGTCGATTAGAATTAAAACATTTATTTCCATTGTAATTATCATCTTGTTTTCTAAAATATTTAATTCTGTTGGACCTTCATTTCATTGTTATATAGTTTGCCATCTGCAACAAAATGATGTTATTGTGAAATTGGTTGACGAGTTAATGGACAACTTTACTTTTAATCGTAAGTCTGTTGCAACTCGAGAACTTATGGTGCGACCGTGAGCATTTTTTATGACAGATGAACATGCAGATGAGGAAAGATACCCTGAAAAACTGTTGTAAGTCGTCGCAAAATATTTTGAAGCAACAAAGTTACGGTTGCAGAAAACGTTGTTTGTTAACTAGTCAGCCAGCCGGGGTGGCCGAGCGGTTCTAGGCGCTACAGTTTGTAACCGCGCCACCGCTACGTCGCAGGTTCGAATCCTGCCTTGGGCATGGATGTGTGTGATGTCCTTAGGTTAGTTAGGTTTAAGTAGTTCTAAGTTCTAGGGGACTGATGACCTCAGAAGTTAAGTCCCATAGTGCTCAGAGCCATTTGAACCATGTAACTAGTCAACGAACCTCACAAGAATATCATTTCGTTGCTGATGGCAGGCTCTAAAAGCCGTGCTTTACTGGGCATGGTTCTGTTGCTAGTGTTACGCTGTTCCCTTCTGATTGACTTACCGCCTAGTTATAGTGGTACCTACAGCTTAATCTGAATTCCGAACCAGTTTGCAAATCGGAATTTTTCAAATCAACAAACACTTAACGAAGTGAAAGAAGTGGTAAGTCACAGGTAAAACTTCGAGGACTCACCAGAAGTAGAAACCAACACTTTTAGATTCATAGTTTGGCACTTTTCCACCTAGCCACCGAGATATAATAATCAAAACTAGGTGCTACAGACCTCAATATTCTAGATAATAAGGCAACACAATACACATGAAAAGTTTTATCCCTAATTTACGTTTTATAGCTATTATTTAAAACATATTTGCGCTTTACACACCTGAATAAAAGTATTCACTTATGGTGACACAAACCTGGCGATACATGTTTGAATATTAAAAAGAAAATTTCTTTGCATGATAGGCGGAGGTTAATTCCCGTAATTTAGTCTGTAAATACAGCTGATTTTAGAGCTTCAAAACCAAAAGACGGTGATTAGATATTAATTCATAGAGCCAGTCGTGCAGAAATAGGTATTACGTGAATATTACGCAACGCAGAATGTCAACAAGCATCATTTGTGTGCCAGGCGAAATGGATGCTTTTGCGGTGAGTACGCATTCGTGGTGCGGAAATGGAATTTCGTCGAGACGGACAAATGTCCGCCAGTCGCTGATAAATTACGCTATATTACGGGTCGTCGCCTCTCCAGGCAGTTAGGGGTGTATTCTGACACCGCTTCATTGCCAGCAAGGGGGAGACCGCTGGACAAAGGGGACTCGATGAGAGGTTCGTGGCCGCTGGGGGAGGCCTACCCTTCCCGCTCTTTAATGCAGTCGGAGAAAAGCACATACATCGCAGGGATGTGAGCACATCACTGCATATGCCTCACGAGTACAAACTACTCATGTGCTTTACTAATATTTCAATTCAAACAGGTCTTTTTCTTACTAATATCTTGACCGACAGTTTTGTGGTGCTAAGCGTTTCACTAACATAGTTCTTCAGTTCCAGAGGTGACCACACGCCTGAGTGTGCAACAAAGGATCTGTATTCCAGTATTGTCAAGTTCCGCCAAAAAGACTTATCGTTGTTAGTACATAACTGTTCTAAGTAAACACACTTGCAAGAAAAAAGGAAAAGGAAACAAAATTCTTGAAACAGCTGCGATGCTTCAAACTGGGGACCTTCTTGCAGGCGTGGTAGCATAAAAAAAAAGCAGTTCAATGCTACTGCAACCTACTGTTGTACGGCAACAAACAGTTTAATGGAGCAATTAATGAGATAATATCACAAGAATTAGTGCCTCCGTAGCTGTTCGGTCAGCGTTTCTGACTTGGGAGGACGTAGGCCCGATTACCAACACTGTTCAAAATGGTTCAAATGGCTCTGAGCACTATGGGACTTAACTACGGAGGTCATCAGCCCCCTAGAACTTAGAACTACTTAAATCTAACTAACCTAAGGACATCACACACATCCATGCCCCAGGCAGGATTCGAACCTGCGACCGTAGCGGTCGCACGGTTCCAGACTGTAGCGCCTAGAACCACTCGGCCACTCCGGCCGGCTACCAACACTCTCAAGGATTTTTTCTCTAGTAGGAAAAATATTTCCTCAACTCAGCGCCGAGAAGGAAACTGACGAGTTACATGAAATAAACGTGTGTGTGTGTGTGTGTGTGTGTGTGTGTGTGTGTGTGTGTGTGTGTGTGTGTGTGTGTTTTAATTGGTCCTTTGAATATTGTACGTCCAACTAGAGATAAAAAACAGAAACTCTAGTCTAATACATTCATTGTATTACACTCTCGAGCATTCACTGGGCACAGTACAGGAATTAGAAGTTAGCATAGATAATGAGCTGTACTCTGATGAATTGACACGATAGAATTAGTAACGGCACAATTAAAGTCCATACCTATACCTCTGGCTCGACTCGAAACCAGGAAATTGGCTCTGCCGAATGTAATGTAGCGGCTGCGTTTTCAAAAACTGCCATTTACGGCACGAGGTGTGGCCTGCTGTATCTCTTATCCTTCCTAGACAGCGTTATATTGACGTGTTAACGAAGGAACAAAGCTACCGTTTGTCGGTTGCATCACTTGGTTCCCTTGGCATGATCGTGCAGTTGCTGCTTCACACCAGAATAATAGCGAGTGTGTTGATACTTTGCCGTGTTCGAGTAGAGGCGACGAACCGTAACATAACTCTTTTTCAACAGCTTATTCATTGAAGTCAATTCTTGAATACAGGCTCTGAGTGTTCCTGTCAAAATATGGAGTGAATGCAAAGCAAAATTGTTCTGCTTGCGACTATTGCAGTAATGGCTAGCAAATTAGTTATTAGTTGTGTAGCAAATGTCAGGTCAAATTAAAGATATTTTGTTTCGAATGAGGCGCGAACCTATTTGTTACGTTATACACAGAGGAGACAAAAGCCATGGGTTACCTCCTAACATCGTGTCGGAACTTCTTTTGTCCGGCTTAGTGCAGCAACTCGACGTGGCACGGACTCAACAAATCGTTGGAAGTCTTCTGCAGAAATATTAAATCTTGCTGCCTCTATACCCGTCCATAAATGCGAAACTATTGCCGGTGTAGGACTTTGTGCACGAACTGGGATTGGTGTGGGGCGATCTGGGTGGCGAAATCATTTGGTCGAATAGTGCAGAATGTTCTTCAAACCAGTCGCGAACAACTGTAGCCCGGTTACATGGCGCATTGACGTACATAAAAATTCGATCGTCGTTTGGGAACATGAAGTCCATGAATAGCTGCAAATGGTCTCCAAGTAGCCGACTGTAACCATTTCCAATCAATGATCGGTTCAGTTCGACCAGAGGACTCAGACCATTCGATATAAACACACCCCACACCATAATGGGGACACCACCAGTTTGCACAATGCCTTTTTGAGAACCTGGATCCATGGCTTCGTGGGGTCTGCGCAACTGTCGAACACTACCAGCAGCTCTTACTAACAATCGTCTAGGTTCCAACCGATATGGTCACGAGCCGAGGAGAGGCGCTGCAGGGGATATCGTGCTGTTAGCAAAGGCACTCGCGTCGGTTGTCTGTTGCCATGGGCCATCAGCACCAAATTTCGCCGCATTGTCCTAACGGGTACATTCGTTGTACGTCACACATTTATTTCTTCAGTTATTTCTGTTAGTACTGACAACTCTATGCAAACACTGTGCCTGGTAATTTGTATATTCAGCACACTCTTAATCTCAGAATACTGAATTCCCTAACGATTTCCGAAATGGAATGTCTCATGCGTGTAGCTCCAACTGTCATTCCGCGTTCAATGTCCGTTAATTCCCGTCGTGCGGCCATAATCACTTCGGAAACCTGTTCACATGACTCACCTGAGTACAAATGACAGCTTCACCACTACACTGCCCTTTTACACCTTGTGTACCGACACTGCCACCATCTTTATATGTGTAAGTAGCTATACCGTGATTTTTGTCACCTCAGTGTAGACATTTACCTAATGCGTGCAACAGGCAGTAACATTTCTCCACTGCGATGCTCAAACGTCAAATAGTGTAGTAATTGCAGCGATACACATACAATTGAGTGGAATATCATTTACAGACAAGTTTACACCTGCCCATTTGGTCCCGGGTGTCTACCATCTCAACTACACTAAGGTGGGTGCCTGTAAGGGTCACTCCAAAATAAATACAATGATTTGTTGTACGAGGGGCAGTCAAAAAATAAAGGGACTTTTGAAGTTTCTCTCCGTAGGGCTTGGTAACACTGCTAGTATCCAGGGCTGAAGTATTGCAGTCTGCAAAAATTTTATACAACGACTCACTATCAATCAAGCGTTAATCGTTGTATTATAGCACACCGTGAAACATGACAGCTCCATTGTCGATCTGCGTCAAGGAGGAAATGAGGTAGTGATTCAATTTTTGTCTGCGGAAGGTGTTAACCTTGCGGAAATTATTTGTCGAAAGCAGGAGCAGTATAGTGACAGCTGTTTATCGCGAAGCAAGAGCTGCGAACGGATGGAGCGCTTCAAATAGGGGAAAACTTCTCTATGTGACGAGGAAAGATCGGACATGCCATCTACATCAACAACTCTCGACAGTTTGGAAGTCGTTCAGATTAGGGAATGGAAAATAGACGAATCACTGCTGATGAAATCACCAATACTTGACATATCAGTCATGGTTTAGCGTATTCCATCTTACACGACACCCTAAATTTTCGGACAGTGTATGTATGATGAGTACAGAAAGAATTGTCAGTGTAGCATAAGGCGCAAAGGATGGAAACCTCTCGTAAACATTTAGCCCGCCATAATCGCGAGGCAGATGGATTTTTACAGCAAATCGTTACTGTAGACAAAATGTGGGTGCATCATCACGAACGGTAAAGTATGACTGTGGGTATAGTTTGGTAAAACCAATCCTCACCAGAACTTAAATTCAAAATCCAGCCATCAGCTGATAAGATTATGCTAACACTAATATGGGACATGGAAGGTGAGGTAGCCGTTCATTCATCTCAGGAAGCGAAACTGTGAACAGTGTGAACTATTGTGATGTGTTGCGAACTAAATTGAAACCTGCAATCACATCCAAACGCCGCCGAAAACCGCGAAAAGGTGTCAACCTGCAGCAAGATACCGGCGATTTCCATATGCTTGAACCACTGACGGAAGTGATTAGGGGAGAAAGTTTTGCAACCGATGCAACCAAAAAACATTTTTCCCGACGAAATCAAAAAACTTGTAAAAGGTTGGACAAAGTGCGTTCACATGCAGGGAGGCTATGTATAAAAATAATGTATGTTTCAGTTTTCTATATATATAGTCCCTTTACTATTTGACTTCCCCTCGTAACATCCTATTTATTACCCTTACCTTAGATATTATCACACTATGTTGACACATTCTTCAGAGATGAAAGCCTTTTTTTCCATAGTCTCCGATCTTTCAACTGTCTTACGCCATTGTGGAACCGAGGTGTGTATACATGCACGTTGGAGGTCAGGACCAGCACGTTTGAGATAGTGTTTATCAACCTTAACAATGGAGTCATAATTTTCAAATCCCATACCGTGAAGGAATTCCTTCACTTTTCCAAAAGTTCACTGCACTTTTGAAAGATATCTGTGGACAATACAAGATGAAACCTATATGTTTAAATAAAATCTATATGAAATTCCGCTGCAGAGTGAAAATCTCATTCTGAAAATCTATATGTACATTATGGGATTTACTCAGTTGAGTACACATTTAATTCTATGTTAATTTAAAATTTAATGTGAATTTAACTTTTATTCTATGTGAATATGGGTCACCATTAAATAAATTAATCGACAGTCTCAAATATTATATTCCAAATTAATAGATTAAATGAGCTTTGAATTTAATAAGGAGAGGATCCCCCTCATGAGCCATGGACCTTGCCGTTGGTGGGGAGGCTTGCGTGCCTCGGCGATACAGATAGCCGTACCGTAGGAGCAACCACAACGGAGGGGTATCTGTTGAGAGGCCAGATAAACGTATGGTATGAAGAGGGGCAGCAGCCTTTTCAGTAGTTGCAGGGGCAACAGTCTGGATGATTGATTGATCCGGCCTTGTAACACTAACCAAAACGGCTTCGCTGTGCTGGTACTGCGAACGGCTGAAAGCAAGGGAAAACTACAGCCGTAATTTTTCCGGAGGACATGCAGCTTTACTGTATGGTTAAATGATGATGGCGTCCTCTTGGGTAAAATATTCCGGAGGTAAAATAGTCCCCCATTCGGATCTCCGAGTGAGGACTACTCAGGAGGACGTTGTTACCAGGAGAAAGAAAACTGGCGTTCTACGGGTCTGAGCGTGGAATGTCAGATCCCTTAATCGGGCTGGTAGGTTAGAAAATTTAAAAAGGGAAATGGATAGGTTAAAGTTAGATATAGTTGGAATTAGCGAAGATCGGTGGCAGGAGGAACAAGACCTCTGGTCAGGTGAATACGGTGTTATAAATGCTAAATCAAATAGGGGTAATGCAGGAGTAGGTTTAATAACGAATAAAAAAAATTAGAATGCGGGTAAGCTACTACACACCGCATAGTGAACGCATTATTGTGTCCAAGATAGATACGAAGCCCATGCCTACCACAGTAGTACAAGTTTATATGCCAACTAGCTCCGCAGATGACGAAGAGACTGATGAAATCTATGATGAGATAAAAGAAATTATTCAGATAGTGAAGGGAGACGAAAATTTAATAGTCATGGGTAACTGGAATTCGATAGTACGAAAAGGAAGAGAAGGAAACGTAGTAGGTGAATGTGGAATGGGGGTAAGGAATGAAAGAGGAAACCGCCTGGTAAGACAGAAGTTTCCATCAGGTTTTAAATTGTAAGACATCTCCAGGTGCAGATGTGGACTCTGACCACAATCTGTTGGTTATGAACTGTAGATTAAAACTGAAGAAACTGCAAAAAGGTGGGAATTTAAGGAGGTGGTACCTGGATATACTGACAGAACCAGAGGTTTTGGAAAGTTTCAGGGAGAGCATTATGGAACCATGGACAAGAATGGGGGAAAGAAATACAGTAGAAGAAGAATGGGTAGCTTTGAGGGATGAAGTAGTGAAAGCAGCAGAGGATCAAGTAGGTAAAAAGACGAGGGCTTGTAGAAATCCTTGGGTAACAGAGTATCAAGAGTTCAGATGGAAACCTAGTTCTAAGCAAAGAATGGAAAGCAGAATGATGGAAGCAGTATATAGAGGGCCTATACAAGGGCGATGTTCTTGAGGACAATATTATGGAAATGGAAGAGGATGTAGATGAAGATGAAATGGGAGATACGATACTGCGTGAAGAGTTTGACAGAGCGTTGGAAGTCCTAAGTCGAAACATGGCCCCGGGAATAGACAACATTCCATTAGAACTACTGACAGCCTTGGGAGAGCCAGCCCTGACAAAACTCTACCATCTGGTGAGCAAGATGTATGAGACAGGCGAAATACCCTCAGGCTTCAAGAAGAATATAATAATTCCAATCCCAAAGAAAGCAGGTGTTGAAATATGTGAAAATTACCGAACTATCAGTTTCATAAGCCACGGCTGAAAAATACTAACACGAATTCTTTACAGATGAATGGAAAAACTGGTAGAAGCCGACCTCGGGGAAGATCAGTTTGGATTCCGTAGAAATGCTGGAACACGTGAGGCAATACTGACCCTACAATTTAACTTAGAAAATAGATTAAGGAAAGGCAAACCTACATTTCTAGCATTTGTAGACTTAGAGAAGGCTTTTGACAATGTTGACTGGAATACTCTCTTTCAAATTCTGAAGGTGGCAAGGGTCAAATACAGGGAGCTAACGGCTATTTACAATTTGTACAGATACCAGATGGCAGTTATAAGAGTCGAGGGGCATGAAAGGGAAGCAGTGGTTGGGAAGAGAGTGAGACAGGGTTGTAGCCTCTCCCCGATGTTATTCAATCTGTATATTAAGCAAGCAGTAAAGGTTCCAATGGTTCAAATGGGTCTGAGCACTATGGGACTTAACTGCTGAGGTCATCAGTCCCCTAGAACATAGAACTACTTAAACCTAACTAACCTAAGGACATCACACACATCCATGCCCGAGGCAGGGTTAGAACCTGCGACCGTATCGGTCGCGCGGTACCAGACTGAAGCGCCTAGAACCGCTCGGCCACTGCGGCCGGCTAAGCAGTAAAGGAAACAAAAGAAAAAATCGGAGTGGGAATTAAAATCCATGGAAAAGAAATAAAAACTTTGAGGTTCGCCGATGACATTGTAATTCTGTCAGAGACATCAAAGGACTTGGAAGAGCAGTTGAACGGAATGGACAGTGTCTTGAAAGGAGGATATAAGATGAATATCATCAAAAGCAAAACGAGGAAAATGGACTGTAGTCGAATTAAATCGGGTGATGGTGAGGGAATTAGATTAGGAAATTAGAGGCCTAAAGTAGTAAATGAGTTTTGCTATTTGGGGAGCAAAATAATTGATGATGGTCGAAGTAGAGAGGATATAAAATGTAGACTGGCAATGGCAAGGAAAGCGTTTCTGAAGAAGAGAAATTTGTTAACATCGAGTATAGATTTAAGTGTCCGGAAGTCGTTTCTGAAAGTATTTGTATGGAGTGTAGCCATGTATGGAACTGAAACGTGGATGAAAAATAGTTTAGACAAGAAGAGAATAGAAGCTTTCGAAATGTGGTGCTGCAGAAGAATGATGAAGATTAGATGGGTAGATCACATAACTAATGAGGAGGTATTGAATAGAATTGGGGAGAAGATAAATTTGCGGCATAACTTGACTAGGAGAAGCAATCGCTTGGTGGAACATATTCTGAGGTATCAAGGGATCACCAATTTAGTACTGGAGGGAAGCGTGGAGGGTAAAAATCGTAGAGGGAGACCGAGAGATGAATACACTAAGCACATTCAGAAGGATGTAGGTTGCAGTAGGTACGGGGAGATGAAGAAGCTTGCACAGGATGGAGTAGCATGGAGAACTGTATGAAACCAGTCTCTGGGCTGAAGACCACCACAACAACAAGAAGCAGACAATAAATCTTTCATCAATAAATAGCGCATATTCACTGTATTAATTCTAGGGTTGTGGGCGGGCTAAAAGCACGCGACTCGCAGCTTAAATCTTAAATCTATTATCAAATCAAACACCCAACCCGTTCCCATGTTGATTACTCTATAAAACAAATCTTTGCTAAGTAAGAAAATGAACTAATGGACCTGTGTTCATTTGGGTAAGGGAAAAGGCGGTAGGATGAAAACTACGGAACAAAGATGAGATGTGTGGGATAAACTACCAGCAGATAAACAATTAGAAAGGCACTACGCATTTGTGTAAAACCATAACCGTCGTTGGTGCCTGTCTTAAATAACCACACGAGTGCAACGCATAATCCTACACCTCGCCAGAGGGACTAGTAAATCATTAGCGCTTCGTAAAATAGGAATAACTTAAACTTAAGGAATCATAAACGCACTTCGCATTCACACGAACGGCAAGCAGAAGATAGAAAAGAAACTAGAAGAGCTACAACATGCACCACAAATACAATTTATTCGACAAAAAGTTCGCTGCGCCGTCCTAACGCGTAACACGGAAAACTCAAGCCGAGAATTGAGCGAGAATTACGATCCGAAATGCAGATCAGATCGGCTATGCACGCAAGTCACAACACACACACACATGCAGGGAATATAATTTAAGTCCTGCCAATACTATACGAGAACTGAAAACCGACTAGCTGAAAGATCGTTCGTTTTTCAAACACGTGACCCAAGCCGTACAGAGCCGGACCAAGAAAAAATACAAAAATCTCGAAATGTCGGCTACTCTATGGAAGGAATTACCCTCATGAGAAAATTACCGTGGCACAATTTCAAGATGAAACGGGTTCCAAGAGCTGAGGGCTCTCCAAATCAACGACGAACACGTGGGGTCGAACAAACAAAGGCATACATACTACGGACATAAATTACTGAATGGAGATTAACCTTGAAAAGCAGCAAGAAGTTTACTAGAAACTAAATCGGGATCCTCACAGGTAGCGTGAAGTCGTCAGAGAAAAAGCTTTCCGCACCCTGCACAAGAGCGTTCCGACCACAACAAACAAATCCTCTTTGCCTCTCTCTAAGCCTACATAAAAGTTGGCCGAACTGCCACTGCAGCAGACAAGAAGTGTACCCGCCACCACAATATCCAAATGTATTCACTCATTCCGTCATTCTAAAATGGTAGGAATGTGAAAGGACAGCAGTGCAACATTAAAACATCACAATCAAGTATGGGAAAGGTGGAGGAACAGATACAAAACAACGATGAATTCAGGGAATTAATGAATATGTGCCTGATAATGTCACACTCAGTTGCTAACTCTTTATCTCAGCTTGGTTTATTTAAAAAAAAAATGGTTCAAATGGCTCTGAGCACTATGGGACTTAACATCTTAGGTCATCAGTTCCCTAGAACTTAGAACTACTTAAACCTAACTAACCTAAGGACATCACACAACACCCAGCCATCACGAGGCAGAGAAAATCCCTGACCCCGCCGGTAATCGAACCCAGGAACCCGTAAGTGGGAAGCGAGAACGCTACCGCACGACCACGAGATGCGGGCGGTTTATTAAAAGCACCAGAAAGTATGAGGTAGTAAAGACATGGAAAGTGAAGTTAATTTTAGAAAAACATTATGAAATGGCTCATACAGAGACCTTGCATCGCCCTTATTCTCTGAGGGAAAGATTATGCAGGAAGTGTTCCGGCCACACTAGAACACTACCAAGGAGGCTTTCTGAACTCATCCCTCAATGGTTCAAATAGCTCTGAGCACTATGGGACTTAACTTCTGAGGTCATCAGTTCCCTAGAACTTAGAACTACTTAAACCTAACTAACCTAAGGACATCACACACATCAATGCCCGAGACAGGACTCAAACCTGCGACCGTAGGGGTCGCACGGTTCCAGACTGAAGCGCCTAGAACCGCTCGGTCACTACGGCCGGCGAACTCATCCCTCTCATGTAATACTGTCAATGAACTGACACGGAAACGATTTAAAGTAAATATGAAAAACAGAGTACAGACAACCAGTACTATAGTCTAAAATATTATTTATGACAACCAGTATTATAGTCTAAAATATTACTTATGATTAACAGTTTATATTCAAATTGGTTAATTCTGTGGCACCTGACTTCAATACTTAATTCAGACCTCAGTTAAGTCAGCAAAACGTAACTGCTCGCTGTACTGTTCACTAAAATGAACAGGAGGCTCTTACTTTTTTGGTGTTCGCCTCTTATAGCTCAATGCAACGGAAAGCAGAGACATGGGCCATCAACAACCAAAAAATATTCATAAATACTATCAATAAAAGCGAAAGTGCGAACAATAATGGATTAAATAAACAATGAAATAAAGCAAAACGTTACACGAAAGACTATACTACAAACATCAGTAAATAATGACAAGAAAAAATAATGGAAGATTAAACATGCAAATAATATGATCCTAACTTTGGAATGTCGATTTAAACCGTCTCTACTTCAAACACTCTGAATTAAAGAAAATATAGCTATTAAAATAACACATTATCACAAAAAAACATGTCAAAATTATGATCAAACAAAGATAAGAATACAATATGATACTAACCAAAGAAATAATTACTAATTTGATCATAAACTTTGAGTTAGGTACGCAAGAGTTAGCCCTTTCGATCATTCGAAGATTGTAAATGTCTTTGGCACATTTGTGTGCAAGAAAGAAAAAAAGACTGTCGCATTTGTCATAAAAGTTGAGTAGCTACAACGATAGAAAATGAAATTAAAAAACGAGAGCGTAAATTAAATTAACCAAGGAATAATATTCAGCCTTGCTGAAGGAACACTCGCATTTTTTACTTCAGTTAGCACACTTTTCACTGATACAAAGCACAGTCTTGAAGGAGACACCTTGGGATACCACTGGTGAGAATAGTAAAAGAGGGTAGCGGCTTGTCGTCACAGCTGTCAGCGGATATCAACTGCTCATTCACGTGACGCGGATTTCCTGTCCCCGATATACCAGAAATACCTCCTACAGTGGCTACTATGTCCAACTGGAGTTGGCAGTGTTTTGTACTGTGGTGTGCTGACAATTATCTGCAGGTTTCTGATGAAGAGTGGCACGTATAAGCTCTTCTTCATGTTCCCCATATAGATATATACAATCATTGCACACCTGTAACGTAACAGTATGTCATCCTTCACAAATATGTAATACATTTCACCACTCAAGAATAATTTCTGTTGACCACACAACCTAATATAATCTATAAAGAGGATCTAAGTTTCACTGAATTATTTCCAAGGCACTTTATCTGTCGATGCCCTGATGATGACTTAACCTTTGATGTGTGGTACAGCCCTCTTGATCGTCACGATCGAAGGTTCTCCACCTCCATTGCGTTGAAATGTGGGATGCACCTCATCCTAAACTAGCAAACGAAACCTTCACTTGCGCCAGGCGTATCCAAAGACCTCAGCATGTGACCTCTAAGCCTAGAGAATGATCTCATTCGGTCGGCCTCTGCTGTTCCAACCCTAGATATACATATATCAGCGAAGACTGCGTCTCTTCTGCCCTCGTAAGATAGGGAGATCAACACACCAATGCAGCTGATAATGACCTCCAGCTGGGGTCACAATCTGCATTGAGTATCAAACTTCAGGCAACTCACTTTGGACTCATCATGCGCAATACACGTGTCAATTATTGCTTTTATGGGGTTTCCTTTTACCTCCAACGTCATAAATCCTCCACCCAAGTTAATAACCAACCGATGGGAAGGTATAAAGTCTGTTCCCACAATAACCTCCACATTCATCAGGGAAACATTTAGAAAATTGAATTCAGACTCATCTCCCTGGCATTTAAATTAATATCAGCCAGACTTCGGATTTCAACACTCTTTCCATGAATCACCCCCTCACCTTCATACGTCGCAATGGCTAAGGTTCCACCTCCTCATAGATCTGAAACGCTGCCTCGCTGATAATGCTCAAGAGACTCCTAGCGTCCATAATGCATGCAAGTGGCACCTTCCTAAACGGATCATTACCATGGGACTAACAACCGGAACTCTCATGTTGGGTAGTCTTTTGTAATAATTCCTTTCTCACCTCTTCCCTCGCAACGTACCTCACATGACACTTCCTCGGCCGGCCGGTGTGGCCGAGCGGTTCTACGCGCTTCCGCGCGACCGCTGTTGGTTTTGAGGAGCCACTGCCGGTCGGGGTGGGCGAGCGGTTCTAGGCGCTACAGTCTGGAACCGCGAGACCGCTACGGTCGCAGGTTCGAATCCTGCCTCGGGCATGGATAAGTGTGATGTCCTTAGGTTAGTTAGGTTTAAGTAGTTCTATGTTCTAAGGGATTGATGACCTCAGATGTTAAGTCCCATAGTGCTCAGAGCCATTTGAACCATTTTGAACACTCCCTCGCCATGGTTGTTCCCGCCACAATGCCTTCCATATCGGTGAACTGTCATTGCCGTACCCATCAGCCCTAATACTGTGGATTTATACGGTGATCCGCTGGCCTGATTTCGACACCGGGCGGTAGAGCAAAAGATCTGTTGTTCCCACCATGCTCATCACGGAAACGGTCGTTGTTTCCGTAATTGTTCCTTTGCCAGCTCTGGCCGTTACCATTGTCACACCCATCGTTTCGTTCATTGCCATAATGACCATTTTGGTTATTGTGGCTCGAGTTATTCTGATTGGCTAGTGACAGTGGTTCTCCTGATTATGCCGCCGCATGGGGTCCCGTCTTCTAGTCCTACTGCGTCCGCATGGCCCGTAACGGCTTTGCATACCCTTTGCGTTTTTCTGTGCATGCAGACCTATATCATATTCTAGCTCCTGGAGCAAAGTTCTAAATACTTCGATACCATCTTTACATCTGCTCGCAAGAATAATGTGGTGGGAATGTACTGGCAGTTTCGTAACGCAGGTACAGGTTAGTTCTGTCACTCCATAGAGATCATACAGAAATTGGTTCCACTGCAGCGTATGCTCAAACAAGCATGCAGGACTCTTGAAACTGGACTGATTAAGGTTCTGTTGCGTAATAACGTCATGTCTCACTGGATCATGTGTTGTCTCCGGCAAGTAAGCCGATAAGAATGCCTGATAAAATTCGTGAACACCGTCACGTGCAACTGTCGGAATTTTAACCATGATGTCCGCTCCGTTTCACCACTGCCACATAGTACAGTCCTATCACTATTCTCCATCATGGTAAGGTTCGATAGAATTTTAGTGTTTTCTCTTCCCGGTTACTTTTTAATGTATAAGTCCCTCCCCAGCAAGAGGATGCCTGCACTATTTTTTCGTGGTATATAGTCCTGAGACGCTGCTCCACACTTTCAAACTTAGCTAAGAGGTTAGCCACGGTTTGCCTTGCAGTCTCTTCCATCAGATTTTCCTGCTGTTTCTCATTGTCCACAGTTAGTTCTTCGCGAACCTTCACATTCTCCAGTGACAAAGCTTCTCGTAGCTTCCCGATGTTCACAGCTGATTCTTCTCGACTTTTAGTAATTTGGGTTTCTAAGCCTTTACTAAGTCGTCTTCCTAATTCCGAAATGATCTGAACAAAGTCCGGCATGCGCCATTGGTGGTTTCTGAAGAGACTAGCCACGATTTCTATCGTGACTTCCTTACTACTAAGAGCTTCGCGCCCTATTTGCTGGAGGCTGCTGAGCATCTTCCAAGTTTAGAATTGCTCCAATGCCATTGACATCCAGTTCACTAATTTACCATAGTTTTGTCTTTCAGTAGACTGAACAGAAACATTATTCCGTACATTCTCTTTCTCTTCTAGTTCAGTGCCTCAGACTTCTGCTTGGGGCATGTTACCCTCTGTCGCATTGCGCATGGAAAATGGTTCAAATGGCTCTGAGCACTATGGGACTTAACATCTGTGGTCTTCAGTCCCCTAGAACTTAGAACTACCTAAACCTAACTAACCTAAGGACATCACACACATCCTTGCCCGAGGCAGGATTCGAACCTGCGACCGTAGTGGTCGCGCGGTTCCAGACTGAAGCGCCTAGAACCGCTCGGCAACACTGACCGGCATTACGCATGGAACTGCTGTTTGAGTGGCTGCGCGTGTCCATGTTTTACATACAAATTAGATAGCTGCACAAAAAAATCCCTTACACAGAATTACATCCACCAAAATACAGTTTCAGACGCAAAATCTTTACACACAACCCTAATGTATACAAAAATCAAAAAATCGCCACACGCAATTTACACAAAATCCCACACACCAAATTATACGACAAAAAAAATGTAGATGAATGCACACAACGGACAAATCTACGCTCAGTGTTACCCAGAGACAACACAGGAGGTGTTTGAGTGCTGAAAAATATTTGCAGTAGTACATGAATGCATTCTAAAAACACAACGAACTTTTTTTCAGCAAGGACCGCGAGGAGGAGCGAAATTCTGACAGCGTAGGGCCGTGTGAACGGTATCTATTGAGAATATAATATGAAAGCTATTTGTTGAAATAAAATTTATATTTACATTATGAAATTTACTGAGTTGAAAGATATATTCAAAGCAGATTTAATTCAATCTTAATTTATGATTTAATGTAAATTTGTATTTGATCCTAAGTGAATTTAATTCAGAGTTGCCATTAAATAAAATAATCGATGATCTCAAATGTCATATTCAAAATGAATAGATCAAATGAGCCAGTGCTGCAATTGCTGAATAAGTATTATGGTTAATTATAAGTAACTCCAGCACCAAGTAATTGCCTTACTCAACAGTAAATACGAATTTAACAAAGAGAGCATTAGCTTCTCATCAAGAAATAGTACACATCGAAAATATTAATTCTTTATTTTTGAGGCAGGTAGAAAATATGCGACTCATAACTTAAATCCACTACTAATCAAACAGCCAATCTGTTCCTTGGTTGATTACTTTATACAATAAATGTTCATTCATTAAGCAAATGATTGAATGAACCAGTACACTTTTTCACAAGGAAGAACACTGTAAGATGAATCCCAAGGGACAAAATTTGGGATGCATGGGATGAATTACCAGCAGTAACAATCAGATTCAGTTTAACTCGTACTGAATATTCCTTTTACCATAAACAATTAGAAAAGAACTGCAAGCTTATATAAAAACACAATCGTTGCTGGCGCCTGTCTTAAATAACCACGCGAGTTCAACGAATAGTCTGATACCTTGACTGATGGGCTTGTAAGTCATTAGCGCTTCATAAAACAGAAGTAACTTAAAGATAATGAACCACACGCGCACTTCGCATTCACACTAACAGAAAGCAGAAAATAAAAAAAGAAACAAGAAGGACAAACAAATATAGTCGGCAAAAGCTTCGCTCCACCGGCCTAACTTCGAACATGGAAAACTCAAGCTTTGGGACTGAGCAAAAATTACAATCCGAAATGCAAATTGGATCAGGAGTGCACACAAACACGCAAATGCAGGGAATATAATTTAAGCCCTGCCAGTACAAAACAAGAATTTAAAAACGACGAGGCGAAGGCTCGCTCGCATTTCAAGCACGTGTCCCCCCCCCCCCCCCCCACATTAAGTCCAACCAAGAAAAAAATATAAAAATCACGAAAATTCGCTTAATTTGTGGAAATAATTACCCACATAAGTAAATTGTCATGGCATAATTTAAAGAAGGAAAATATTCCGAGAACTAAGGTCTCTCCAAAACATTGATGAACATGAGGGGTTGAACAAACAAAGGCTAACATGCTAACGGATAGAAATTGCTGAATGCAGATTAAAATGAAACTTTGTTTGCACGTATGAAGTTGATGACAGTGTTATATTACACATTCGCACGACATAAGTCTCAGGTGGTGGACAAATTCCAATATTTGTCATCTGTGGTACTCTAAATAGCAATAAAAAAACTTTGATTACAAATATTCTGCCCAAAATTGTTGTCCTTCGCTCTACCCTAATTCTTTTTAACTGAAGTTATGTATTAATAGTTTCATGATTCAGAGAACAAGTACTTCACGTATCAGAGATAACTAGACTGTATTATCAGAACGATATGAGCGGCACCATTTAAGATACTCCTTATTTTTGTGACACATTATATAAACTTTAATTAGAAGCGTGTGTTTATTTGTGAGAACGAGGTTTAACGAAATGTGGTATGATGCTCGAAATAGCTGCTAATAGTTCTGAGCTGTCATATCTTATGTCGTAGCACATTTAGGAAACAACTCTATCCAACATGAGGATGTCACAAACTAACATTTGTTCCGTACGAAATATCTTGAACACGTGAAGAAAAATTGTCATATGAATACTTCCCGCAACCCTCCTAGAAACCCACCCTCCACCCACAGTGTGAAAACTTCTGCTGTATATTCCTCCTCCCTTCCATATCACGCGTTGCACACTTTCATCTGTGAGACATTCATCAGCCAGAGCAACTCGATGCGCACGGCTGCTTTACTGAATGGAGAGGAATGCCTCAAATCGTGAGGCGTATTTAGATAATGCCTCAAGAATAATGTCGATGTTTCACACTTAAGCAAAAACGCCATTGTCACAGTTACGGAGGCTTGTACTATTTTTCTTTACCTCATTTTATACGTTATCATACAAAGCCCCCTTGTAACTATAGATAAAAGGTGCAGTTGCCGCATAGGCGACATGGCTGCAACAGCAATTGCAGTACAGCGTACTCTTGAAAAGGACTTCACAACTTAAAAAATTCATAAAGAATTATTCATATTCACAGGCTAGATTTTAGTGTCACTTTTTATCAAACTACATCTTTTTTTTTTTTTTTTTACTTTACATCTAAATAGTTTGAAGGTGACACCAGTATATATATAGCGATCCCAGTCCACCCCGATAGCTGAGACGTCAGCGTGACGGATTGCCGTTCTACGGGCACGGATTCGATTCCCGGCGGGGTCGGGGATTTTCTCCACTCAGGGGCTGGGTACTGTGCTGCCTTCATCATCATCATTTCATCCCCTCCGGAGCGCAGGTCACCCAATGTAGCGTCGAATGTAATAAGACCTGCACCGCAAGGGGCCTCCCGGCTAATGACGCCAAACGCTCATTTCCATAGCGATCCCAGAACATGGTCCAAGTTTCTGCCACTAGTTAGCGTTGACGTCATGGCTCTACAGTCACTGGAGAAGGCATAAAATAAAAAATTCAAGATGACAGATAGCTAGAAATTCAAACACTAGAGCCGGCCGGTGTGGCCGTGCGGTTCTAGGCGCTTTAGTCTGGAACCGCGTGACCGCTACGGTCGCAGGTTCGAATCCTGCCTCGGGCAAGGATGTGTGTGATGTCCTTAGGTTAGTTAGGTTTAAGTAGTTCTAAGTTCTAGGGGACTGATGACCACAGACGTTAAGTCCCATAGTGCTCAGAGCCATTTGAACCAATCAAACGCTAGATAGCGCTTGTGGTAAATTTAAAAATGCATGGTGATATTGGTGATAATTTCAAAAACTCACGATAGAAGGAAATTTAAACAAAATTCAAACAGTTAGCCCCTCTTCTAACTCCAATCTATCGTAGATGCCTCGAACAAAAAACCGTGCCCAGTTCTTGGAAAAAAGCACAGGTTACACTCGTCTACAAGAAGGGTAGTAGAAGTGATCCGCAAAGCTACCATCTAATATCCTTGATATCAACCTGTTGCAGAATCTTATAACATATTCTTAGCTCAAACATAATAACGTACCTCGAACGAACAGAATGACCTCCTGATGCCAACCTGCTTGGATTCCGGAAACATAGATCATATGAAACCCAACTCGCACTTTTCTCACATGACGTAATGAAAGCTTTGGATCAAGGCAGGCAGGAACATACAGTATTTCTTGATTTCCGAAAATCATTTGACTCAGTGCTACACCTACTCTTACTGTCAAAAATACGATCGTATGGGGTATCAAGTGAAATTCGTGACTGGACTGAGGACTTTTTGGTAGGGAGGGCACAGCATGTTGTCTTGGACGGAGAGTCATCATCAGATGTAGAAGTAACTTTGTGCGTGCCCCAGGGAAGTGTGCTGCGATAATAGTAACCTCAGACTTTTTGCAGGTGATGCAGTTATCTATAATGAAGTATTGTCTGAAATAAGCTGCATAAATATTCTGTCAGCTCATGATAAGATTTCAAAGTGGTGCAGAGATTGGCAACGAGCTTCAAATGTTCAAAAATGTAAAATGCACTTTACAAAACGAAAAAAAAAACATAGTATCCTGTAACTATAATATTAGTGAGTGACGATTGGAATCGGCCAACTCATACAAATTCCTGGTTGTAACGCTTAGTGGGGATATGCCTAGGTGGTAGACTTCGGTTTATTGGTACAGTAGTTGGGAAGTGCAATCAGTCTACGAAGGAGATTGCTTACAAATTACTCATGCGACCGTTTCTGGAATATAGGGCAACGTGTGAGACGCGTACCAAATAGTACTAACAGTGGGTACTGAATGTAGTATACAGAGATGGGCAGCACGAATGGTCACAGGGTTGTCTGATCTGTGGGAGAATGTCACAGAGAAACTGAAGAAACTGAACTGGCGGACTCTTTAAGATTGACGCAGACTATCCCGAGAAAGTCTGTTAACAAAGTTTTAAGAAGCGCCTTTAAATTATGACTCTAGGAATATACTACAACCTTCTACGTATCGCTGACATCGGGATCGTGAGGATTAGATTAGAATAATTACAGAATGCACAGAGGCATTCGAACAATCCTTCCATCCGCACTCCACACTTGAATGTAACGGGAAGAAAGCCTAACAACTGGTACAATGGCACATACTCTCTGCCATGCACTACACGGTGGTTTGCAGAGTATAGATGCAGATGTAGATGTAGATGTAAATGTTAGTAGTTTGCTATCTTGCTTCCTATCAAGTCGTGAGAGAGCACCGTTTGTTATAATACTACAAACGGAACGCTACGAGACTGTTTCTATTCAAAAAAGGTACTACTCCGTTATAGATATGCACGGACTTTGTTCTCAGTTACTCTAACTTGAAAACTTGAACTGAAGTGATATTCTGATGGTGTACGACGAGTTAATAAACTTTAATCATTGGAGATATTATTGTTGGACTCAACCTTCATCAAAGTGAACAGTTACAACGAAGAATGGACATAGTATCGAAGACTGCAATACCTGATTAGCCTTGAGTAGGTAACATCAGTACGACCACACGAAGATAATACAAATACACCGATTGTAAAAGTTGTCGTAATTGTCACGATCACCGAACTGAAAAGAATCGTAATTGATCTGATCCATCGGTGTGCGTGTGGTGCGATTATTATAAACTAACTGCTAAGAAGAAACAATAAAAATTGTTCCTCAGTAATGGAAATCTCACGTGTTGGCTCCATCATTAATTGAACTGTGTTATAGTTGATGATCAAAATTAATTAAATGTGATCATTTTAATTGAAAGAGTGACTTAATGAACATTGAGCATTGAAAGGAGTGTTTTGCCGAAATAATATTACGACGCACGAAAGCAAGATTATCTCTGGATTTGCGTCGTGCCGTAGCGAACAATTCTGCCTAGCAACGTAACAACAACTAGTGATACTGAACCGCAAATGAATTTTTCCTCGCTTCAGAGGTGCGAAACGACCCCGTTGATGAAAGATTCACTCACTACTGCAATAACTAACTAACCGGGAATAGCAAATCATCATAAAACCATAACAGACAATTGAAATCAGCAGTACACATCCCTGAGAAGACTGTGCGGACTCGCAAACGGACTTCCATACATTACGCGAGGAACAACTTTCTTTAGAGATTTTCAGGTGCTGTTCCACGTTATCCGACGGGGACAACCATCACTGAGCGTCGCGTCTCCATTCCACCGACCGAGCTGTAGCAGCAGCAGTAGCGGCTCAGCATCAACGACGAAAACAAAAGGGGAGAGGTACAATGGGACATACTCTCTGCCATGCACTTCACGGTGGTTTGCAGAGTATAGATGCAGATGTAGATGTAGATGCAAAGTTTGGACTACTGTACCCACATTAATTAAATCTAAATGGCTTTGAGTTGCATTTAGAGAGCAAACTGTGTACAATGCGAATTTAAATTTTATTAATGTGACAACCAACTAGTTTATTCTTCTGAAACAGAATCAGTTCATTCATACTTCAAAAGCAACAAAGTGTTCAGAATCTGCGAAACCTCCCCTCTTAATCAAGTGTATTGTTTTCGTATTCACCGAGCGAGGTGGCGCAGTGGTTAGCACACTGGACTCGCATTCGGGAGGACGACGGTTCAATCCCGTCTCCGGCCATCCTGATTTAGGTTTTCCGTGATTTCCCTAAATCGCTTCAGGCAATTGCCGGGATGGTTCCTTTGAAAGGGCACGGCCGATTTCCTTCCCAATCCTCCCCTTACCCGAGCTTGCGCTCCGTCTCTAATGACCTCGTTGTCGACGGGACGTTAAACACTAATCTCCTCCTCCTTTTCGTATTCACTTCTGAAAAAGCATTTAGATCACGACCACAACTAATGACTTCCTGTTTGAGAACTAACCACTCTTGGGAATTAACAGTTTATTTAATAGACACATATGAATACATATGTTGAATTATATCGCTCTTTCTAAATCGACTGTGTCCATGTTGTTCACTCGGCCACAATATGTGATGCACACACTACCACTGTTGACAAAGTCAAATTCACCACCAATGATGGTTTAGAATCTTGACTTCAGATATACTGGATGGCTATAATTTATAATTAAACCGACATTGTGTTCCAGTTGCTGCAGAGCGAACTGTATACATCGCAGTACGCTGAAATATTGTAGCCGTGTTCATTAATGGCGCATTCATGGAGCGTGCTGAAAAAAATAACAATTCCACTTTCTGCCACCAGGTGAAAATATAGCGCTTTAAGCAGTCACAATGTGGTGTGGGTGCAGGAGGACGGAAGGAACGACCAAATACATGATAATGGTGGTTCTAGCACATTTATTAGAATATGGTCACAATGTACATCATGTGTTCAATATGGTTCCCCGACTCAGCAACATGCTTCATCCGTTACATGGCAAGGTCGACAGTTGCTAGCAGCATTTCCGGTGTAATCAGAGCGATATGTCGTCGTATGCTATCCTTCAGATCAATAAGAGTCCCGATATGTCCCTGACAGACATGATTTTTCAGATATCCACGCACCCAGAAGTCACATGAACTTAGGTCTGGGGATCTGGAAGATCACACACCTTGAAACTGCTTAAAGATGATACATTGGTCATCGAAGGTTTCTCGAAGCAAATCTTTGACCTGGCAAGCGACATGTGGTATCACCCCATGGTGCATATAAACAGTCTTGTGCACACAGTTACGTTCTTGCAAAGCCGGAATCGCGTGTTGCACAATGAGGTCCTTATAGTGTGAAGATGTCACTGTAGACGTAATAGGCCTGCGAGGTGTCATCTCCTCGAAGAAAAACAATCATTTCCAAGCGTGCCAAGAAACGAAGGGCAAAGTGAGGGCGTTGGGTCTTCATTTGGTGAACTTTCTGAATCTTGTACTGATACCAGAGTAAAATGTACCGCAAACTCTTTTGAACTGGTGACCGTGACACAGCTTGAGCAGTGGCGGCAGAATTTCAGCTATGGATATAGGAACTTCATCAGCAAGAGCCGTGAGAATGCGCCACTTACCTCTTCCTGCTGCACCACCTACTTTTCTTGATCATATTCTTTAGCCATTTATTGAGATGGGGCCTCTCCGCAGCTGTTTATGTCGGAGACTCTCGCGCAGTGCAGCGCTGCTATTGTTACCAGCAGTGAGCGGCCTTTCTTCTCAATAGCCATGTGCTTCGTATAGAAATCTTCAACCTTCTTAACCCTTTACACCCAACAGTCACTTCATAAAAAAAAGTCAACACGCGTTGCCAAGTGACAAAGAGTATTCTGACTTCAAAACACGAAACATTTCCCATTCTGCCATATTTTCACCTGGTATCAGAAAATGGAACATTTTATTCAGCATACTCCACGAGTGCATACCTACGATATTTCAGCATCCTGCGATGTATACAGCCCACACTGCAGCATTGGAAACGCCAATAGTTTAATTACAACCACCCAGTACTTTTCAGTCTTTCAGGTAAACAATAATCTCCCGCCAAATTTCAGTTTACGCACCTCGCATTCGATATTAGATGGCACTGCTCCTTCTCCAACGCAGATAGTCTTCCAGTGTGTATTTCACTGCTACGCATGCTCCGTTACTTCATACAGGCAAGATACAAGGGTTGCTGTGCTTTCGCCTACCTACTTTCCGCTACCTTTCGAGGTCAGTAGATTGCCTAAATCTGATTACTTAGCAAGACCACCGTCCAAAAGAACCACGTAGATCATCAAAAATAGGAAAACGTTTTCAGGATTTTGGTAGGGTAATGGACAACAAAGCACATATCCTTCTGCAAAATATTTATTAATTTTTGCATATAAGTTTAAGTAAGCAAAACAAATCTTTCTTTATTTTTGGTTGGTATGGTTTTCATAACATCCCATTTAATTTTTGATTTATGAGCTACTTCACATCTACAACGGGTGTTCAATATGTAATGCAACACATTTTTTTTCTCTCAACCAAATTCAGTTGACTTACTGCGGAATTTGTTGTTGGACATCGTTGAATATTCCCCCTTGAGCCCCTTTACACTGAGGTGACAAAAGCGCTGCAACTCGACATGGCATGTACTCAACAAATGGTTCAAATGGCTCTGAGCACTACGGGTCTTAACTTCTGAGGTCATCAGTCCCCTAGAACTTAGAACTACTTAAACCTAACTAACCTAAGGACATCACACACATCCATGCCCGTGGCAGGATTCGAACTTGCGACCGCAGCGGTCCCGCGGTTCCAGACTGTAGCGCCTAGAACCGCTCGGCCACCCCGGCCGGTTGAACCCCACAAGTCATTGCAAGTTCCCTGAAGCGATATTGAGCCATGCTGCCTCTATAGCCGTCCATAAATACGGAAGCGTTACCGCTGAAGGATTTTGTGCGCGAACTGACCTCTCGATTATCTCTCATAAATGTTCGATGAGATTCGTGTTGGGCAATGTAGGTGGCCAAATCATTCGTTCGAACTGTCCAGAATGTTCTTCAAACCTAGCACAAACTATTGTGGCCCAGTGACTTGTCCCATTGTCAATTATAAAAATTCCATCGTTGAATACCTGCAAATGGTCTCCAAGTAGCCGAACATAACCATTTTCATTTAATTATCGGTTCAGTTGGACCAGAGGACCCAGTACATTCCACTTAAACACACCCCACACTATTATGGACCCACCATCAGTTTTCACAATACCTTGTTGACATCTTAGGTGCCGGCCGGGGTGGCCGAGCGGTTCTAGGCGCTACAGTCTGGAACCGCGCGACCACTACGGTTGCAGGTTCGAATCCTGCCTCGGGCATGGATGTGTGTGATGTCTTTAGGTTAGTTAGATTTAAGTAGTTCTAAGTTCTAGGTGACTGATGACCTCAGAAGTTAAGTCCCATAGTGCTCAGAGCCATTTGACCAACCTAGGTCCATGGCTTCGTGGGTCTCCGCCACACTCGAATCTTACCATAAGCTCTTACCAACTGAAATCAGACTCATCTGACCACGCCACGGTTTTTCAGTCGTCTAGGGTCCAATCAATACGGTCACGAGCCCTGGAAAGGCGCTGCAGAGGATGTCGTGCTGTTAGCAAAGGCACTCGCGTCGGTCATGCGCTCCCACAGCCATCAACGCCAAATTTCGCCGCATTATCCTATCGGATAACTTCGTCGTACGTACCACATTGATTTTTTCGGTTATTTCATGCACTGTTGCCTGTGTGTTAACAATGACAACGCTACTCAAACGCTGCTGCTCTCGGTCGTTAAGTGAACGTCGTCGGCTACTGCATTACCCTTGGTGAGAGGTAATGCCTGAAATTTAGTATTCTCAGCACACCCTTGACACTACGGATCTCGGAATACGGAATTCCCTATCGGTTTCCGAAATGGAATGTCCGAGGCATCTAGCTCGAACTATCATTCCTATTTCAAATTAGTTAATTCCCCTCGTGCGGCCGTAATCATGTCGGAAACCTTTTCGTATGAATGATCTGAGTACAAATGACAGCTCCGCCAATGCACTGCCCTCTTATACTTTGTGTGCGCAATACAACTGCTATCCCATATCCTTTGTCATCTCAGTGTAGTTTCATGAAGTTGTGATAGGTGGTGTCTCAATACGTTGGCATCAAAATGGCATCTGTAACAGAGGTGTGTTCCAAGCAGAGACCTGTCAATAGGTTCATCACTTCGAAGCGGAAAAGAAACGGCAATCTGTGAAGTTTTGCCACACCAGCTCTCCTCCAAAGAAAACATTCAAAGCCGCGCTCTCAGCCGGTGAATTCATGGTGACAGCCTTTTGGGATTGTGAAGGGGTTACTCTGTTTGATTTCCTCCCTCATGATGCAACAGTCCATTGTGGTACGTTCAGGAAATTGAAGAAACGACTTCAGCATGTTTGTCGCCACAAAAATCAAACGAACTTCTCCTTCTCCATGTCAATGCTATTCTTCCTACAGCCCAGATCTCGCACCTGCCGACTTCCATCCGTTTGTCCGAATGAAGCACGAACTCCCCAATAGAGTGATACCCTCCCAGTAAGGTGGCGTAGTGCCGCCTCACTGAACGGAGATTATGTTGAAAAATAGGATTTTGTAGCCAAAAGAGTGACGAATAGTATGATGTATTGCAATTCTGAATAATATCAACCTGGTTTTAGAAAAAAGTGTGCTACATTACTTATTAAACGCCCTTCATACATCCGAATCACCAAATTTTTTTCAAGAACTTTCAGCGCGTCAGCAATCGTAATGCGACAGTGATGGTTTCTGTTAGCAGAAATTGTGTGGTTTTATTCGTTAACAACATTTGAGATTTTCTTTCCACCACCCCCCCCTCCCCGCCCCCACACCATTATCCGTTAAGGTGTCAAGTTTTTTAGACCGTTTGCTCTGTGAGTTACAACTTAATGGTTCCCGCATGTGGTATGGTTTGGAACCGATTGCACTTTACTATGTTCTCATGCATAGCCATTTCTGTATGTTAGTTGTAATTTTTACCTAATTTCAGGGCCTCCATATTAGTTAGTGGCTGATGCACGACCTGTGCGCAATGTTGGTCGAGAATTAATATGTCGTAATTTCCGCATCAATGCTTGTATCACTTACTATTTGGGCGACAACTTTTTGTAGTTACTTAGGCCCCGATTCATGTTAACTGTTGTATACCGTTTCTATGCATAAGAAGAGCGTTTCTTAGCCGCGCGCATGCGCAGAGATTGTCGACAGTCGCTCAGGGGAACAGCCGGCGAGGCCTTAGTGCCTGTGACCCATCGCACGCTGGCTGGGGCGAGGCAGCACACACAGTTAAGTAGTGTTATTGACTTGGTACGGATGTACCGTGTAATGTTAATAAATTTTATGGGGACCTGTCGTTGTGGGTGTTCATTTTAGAAATTGACTATGCCCATTTAGGCAAGCTGTTTTTTATTTATTTTTTATTTTGTTCTGAAGAATGCGTGGCTATCCACGTTGAAACCTGGGTAAACACCGGGAATTTTCGCAATCGAGGCGGATTATTCATAATTTATTTAAATTTTTTTCAGACAGTAGTTCGATAAATATAGGAAAGGTATGTTCTCGGTTTCCAATATATATCTAATTTTATTCTTATACAGGGTGTCCAGAAAGGGACTCCCTGATTTCAAAATTAAATATCTCGAAAACAAATATCGACAGCGGAATGCAGTAAACGGTATATTTATTGTGAAAGCTGTAAGAAGTTTATACGGCAGTTTGAAATAATAGTTACAAAAGCTGCTAACAGATAGCGCTGTAATCGCCATACGTAATGCCTAGTAAAAATAGTGATCCGAAGCCCAGAGCGATCAGTTCCACTACTGAAACGTGAAAGGTGGTTAGCGTACCGAAGGAAGAGATTAAAACCATGTACTCCATTGAACAACGCGTTTTTCTGGTGCTAGAGTACCACAGGTTAGAAGAGAGTCCTACGGCAACAAGGCAAAGTTTTCAAGCACGATTTAATGTTCCAAAAGGACCCGATGCGAAAACCATTCGTACGCTCTTCGCAAAATTTCAACGAACAGGCAGCGTAACTGATGATCTAGTGGGGCATGTTGGCCGCAAACAAACCGCAGTTACGCCTGAAAATATCGCCAAAGTTTCTGGAATTATTCAGCAAAATCCAATGTCATCCGTCCGTAGAATTCCATCTGAGACTGGTTTGAAGCGTTCCAGAACGCAGAAAATACTGAGAAAGAGCCTACACATGTTTCCATTCAAAATTCAAACGTACCAGGCCATACCCGTACGAGCTGTGCAACAAATGTTTGCCTTTGCTAATCAGATGCACACAATGATTAATAGTGAAGGATTTGATGTTGGTTGCATATGGTTTACAGATGAAGCACACTTCCACCTGAATGGATACGTGAATAAGCAGAACTGGCGATTTTGGGGTTCCGAAAAGCCATATTGGTGTGAAGCGAAACCCCTGTATTCTCCTAAAGTTGGTGTGTGGGCTGCAGTATGCAGCAGAGGCATTATTGGCCATTTTCTCATTCGAGAAACGTTCACTGGTGCACGTTACGTTGCAATTTTGGAACAATTTGTCGCCACACAGCAAGCGTTAGAGGATCGACCAGGTACTGAATGGTTTATGCAACATGGAGCCCGACCCCGTCGGACCGAACAAGTGTTTCCCTTTCTTGGAGAATACTTCGGGAATCGACTCATTGCTTTGGAATATCCCAAATTTACTGGTGCAGGATTGATTGGCCTCCATATTCGCCGGATTTGACTCCCTGTGACTTTTTTTGTGGGGCACAGTGAAAGACATGGTCTACCCGAAGCATCCCGCCACGCTGGACGAGCTTGAATCGGCGATCTCTGTGGCATGTGAATCCATTTCGGTTGAGACACTACGAAATGTGATGGCGGATTTCATTCTTCGTTTGCGCCACCTCTGTAGTACCAATGGTGAACATTTTGAAAACATTGTGATGTGATTGTTTGCAAAGATTGTTTTCATACGATTATTTAACTTATGTATGCTGATATGAGCTGTACAGCGTACAGCGCCATCTGCTAGCAGCTTTTGTAACTATTATTTCAAACTGCTGTATAAACTTATTACAGCTTTCACAATAAACAGACCGTTTACTGCATTCCTCTATCGCTATTTGTTTTCGAGATATTTAATTTCGAAATCAGGGAGCCCTTTTCTGGACTCCCTGTAAATTGCTTCTTTCGTGGCTTTAACAATTAGCTCCATTCCTTCTTGCAACACTTCTTGCTAAGATTATTCATAGGATTTCATTTTGCCTTTTATTTCCAGCATTATGCTACTTTTGAAGCATTCCACATCTCCTAGGGTTTACATTATCAGCTCTTCCTTGCTACATTCTTGCATATTAACCAAATGCGAATGGATGTTCATAAACAGATTTTTTGCATCCTTTAATACAGTAAACGTTCTTGGCTCCACTGATTTTCCCAAGTACTGCAGTAAGCAGCCAGTATACACTGGTGTTTACAGTAAATACTGATAACTCGTATTCCCCAGTCGTGTCTAGATTATTCTGTTCACTGTGTTTCAAGTAATATGGTAACCTTGCTTGCACGTCTGCAGTGGATTCTTCTTTTTCCAACTGCAGTCGATATTCTTTCGTTGTGGCATTTTTCTTCCCCACATACTTCAGTTTTCGATTTTTGACTCCGACCTCTTCCATTTCCAGTTTTATTTTGCGTAAGCATCGACTATTTGTAACTGCAACCTTGGAGCCTTAAATCTTACCCTGAAACAAGACATGTAGCGTCAGTTCACATTATTATTATTATTATTATTATTTACAAACTTGCAGCATTCTGCAGGTGAAAATAGGTCCGTAACTTGCCTTATAGCTGAAATTAATGGCTGTAGCTCCGTCATACGTTGCAATGGGTATTAGCCTTTTTTATGTACAATACTAGTCACCATCAAGAAATAAAAAAAACATACTTCTCAATACAACTCTTTCACAGTTTGTCATCTCCAACCATATACAACTTAATGAATAAATAATTTGTCTACATTAAGTTGTATATGGTTGCAGATGACAGACTGTGAAAAAAAAACAGGAACTATAAAAACATAATACCTCAGGAAAACCTCACCATGTGGTAAAAAGGTATGAATACATAACTGTTATGTGTTCTTCAAAAATTTGTAATTATGATTCTAAAAACTAATATTTACATGTGTAAAAACAGTAAAGATCGCTCTTTATGTTTAACAGCCATAAAATAAAAGCCCACTGATGATGCTACAACTGCAGTGAAACATGTTTGGGATGTAAAACAAAACTGTGTTTTGCTAAAGGCGGACCCCATCCAAAAACACATGTAAAGCTGTGTTTCATTATCCAACGATAACTATATTATAAACCTCAAAGTTAAATATAAGGGAATTCATAGATTAGAAAAATCATATTACGAATTACAAAATGTGCTATCATTGAAATCCGTGCCTAAGGACTTATCCACAGTTGTCAGATATGAATATCATGATAAGTATACGACAATGACACTTAAGTCTCGAAGTTTTATACGTGTATTAAAGCAACAGAATATTTACAGATTTAGTATACATGTGTTTGAAATTACAATACATGCTTTGCATATTTTACACAACCATTTCTCCACTATTCTTATAACTTCCCTTCCACCTTTGAATCCATTTCCCTTCCTAATTTTACGTACATGTGCATTGCATTACGAAATACTATGCCCTTTTGACACATACACTAGGGTGACGGAAGTCATGGGATAACTCCTAATATCGTGTCGGCTCGACGTGGCAGGGACTCAACAAGTCGTTTGAAGTCCCTTGCATAAATACTGAGGCATGCTGCTTCTACAGCCAATCATGATTGCGAAACTGTTGCCGGTGCAGGATCTTGTGTAAATGTTCGGTCGGATTCAGGTCGGGCGATCTGGATGACCAAATCATTCGCTCAGACTGTCCAGAGTATTCTTCAAACCAGTCGCCAACAATTGTGGCCTGTTGACATGCCACATTGTTATCCATAAAAATTTCATTGTGAATGACTGCAAATGGTCTCCAAGTAGCTGAACATAATCATTTTCAGTCAATTATTGGTGCATTTAGACCAGGGTACCCAGTCCATTCCATGTAAACACAGCCCACACCATTACGGAGCCACCACCAGCTTGCACAATGCCTTGATGACAACGTGGGTCTATGGCTTCGTGTGGTATACGCCATGCTCTAACCCTACCATCAGCTCTTATCAGCTGAAACAGGGACTCAGCTGACCAGGTTACAGTTTTCCAGTCTAAGATCCAACGTGTCGTGCTGTTAGCAAAGACACTCGCGTCGGTCGTCTGCTGCAGTATCCTATTAGCGCAGAATTCGCCGCCCTGTCCTAACGGATATGTTCGTCGTACGTCCCGCATTGATTTCTTCAGCTATTTCACTCACTGTTGCTTGTCTTTTAGCACTAACAACTCTACGCAAACGCCGCTGCTCTCGGTCGTTAAGTGAATGCCATCAGCCACTGTGTTCTCCGTGGTGAGCGGTAATGCTTGAGATTTGGTATTCTCGGCACATTCTTGATACTGTGAATCTCGGAATATTGAAAAGTGGTTCAAATGGCTCTGAGCACTATGGGACTTAACATCTATGGTTATCAGTCCCCTAGAACTTAGAACTACTTAAACCTAACTAACCTAAGGACAGCACACAACACCCAGTCATCACTTCGGAATATTGAATTCCCAAACGATTTCCGAAATGGATTGCCCCATGTGTCTAGCTCCAACCACATTCCGCGTTCAAAGTGTGCTAACTCCCGTCGTGCGGCCGTAACTTCGTCGGAAACCTTTTCACATGAATCACTTGAGTACAAATGACAGCTCCTCGAATACACCGCATACGCGATACTACCGCCATCTGTATATGTGCATATCGCTATCCCAAGACTTTTATCACATCATTGTAAATACGGTAACAATTATTTTCACTCTCCGTATATCTCGTAGCTTGCGACAGAAATTAATTCCGTACCTACAACGTCATTTCAGTTCTATCACCTAAGATAACACTCCAAGCAATTCTTTTTGTCACTGGCTGGTAGAGCTCCATAATATTGCTGTTGACATACTTTATTGCAACACGTTGCTAGCATATGACAGTTCTCACTATTTGTATTATCATCAAGAGTTTTCGACGAACTTACGCAGACATAGGATGCAAAAGCTCATCCTTGCGTATTTTGATTCATAAGTTGGTGTGATTATCTTTTATGGTTCACATACTCAACGGATACCGTATCGGTACTAAAGATGATGGAAAACTGTTATAAGTTGAGGAGATTGTTCCCGTAATGTTTGCTAGTAAAAGGAAATTTCTAGTAAGGTCTTATGGGACCAAACTGCGGAGGTCATCGGTCCATCGGTCCCTAAGCTTACGCACTGCTTAACCTAACTTAAACTAACTTAACACTAAGGACAACACACACACTGATGCCCGAGGGAAAACTCGAACCTCCGAGGGGGAAGGGGGGGGGGGGGCTAGCCCGCGCGGCAGATTGCTAGTAAAGTGGGTCGCTATGTTCAGACACACTAAGTGACGTTGTCACCCCCATTAGAAACAATTAGGCTAAATCGTCCCTACTGATGTCCTTTACGATAGGACGCTACATGTGAAAAGAAAAATAAAATCTTTCCCGCGCGAGGGAGGAGTCGGACCCTTCTCAAGTCCAACAAAAACGCGCAATGAAAAAATGAACACCCCGTGGCGTGCACGGATTTTCCAACTTGGCTTGCTGTTCGCGGTAGTTCCTAATATCAGCCGAAGCAGTGTAGTATGTTGTCCTTATACCGGTATACAGAACAGAGTGACAAGGCAGAAATCTCTAAATTCTCCGTGGCAAGGGGCCAAGAGGTGGAACCTCACGCATATGCATGCGCAGCGAAATAATGGTAAAATTTAAAAATATCTGACAAGTAAGAGTTATGTTGAATGAAGCGAAGAAGGTTAGGGGTTAACGCTCCGTCGACATCTAGGCCATTAAAGACCGAGTACGAGTTCAGAATAGACGATGACAGAAGACAATATGTTCCACTCTCTCAGTGAAGCAACAATAACAACATTAACCTATAACAGTTGATTAAAGTGTTATACGGGTGATATAAATAAATGTGAGAACTTAATAAATATAAGGAGGAAATAAAGTGCCAGCACTCTGAATGATATTGCCAAAAAAGTGGAGGTGAATACGAGCGAGATCTGTGCTATAAACAAATCAATAAAAATAAACTGAGGCTGCATCTACATGGATACTATGCAAATCACACTTAAGTTCCTGGCAGAGGGATCATCGAACCACCTACACAATAATACTCTACTATTCTCGAACAGTGCACGGAAAAAACGAACAAATATATCTTTCCGTGCGAGCCCTGATTTCCCTTATTTTATAATGATGATCATTTCTCCCGCTATGTAGATCGGCCTCAGCAAAATATTTTCGCCTTTGGAGGAGAAAGTTGGTGATTGAATTTTCGTGAGAAGATTCCGCCGCAACGAAAAAACACCTTTGTTTTCATGATGTCCGCCCCAAATCCTGTATCATATCAGTGACACTCTCTCCCCTATTTCGCAATAGTACAAAACGTGCTGCTCAACCTTTGAATTTTCACTATATACTCCGATAATCGTATCTAGTAAGGATCCCAGACCGCGCAGCAGTATTCCAAACGACAATGGACAAGCGTAGCCCAGCCAGTCCCTTTAGTAGACCTGTTACATTTTCTAAGTGTTCTTTGGTTTGCCTTCCCAACAAAGTTTTCTATGGGCTCTTTTCAATTTAAGTTGTTCGTAATTGTAATTCCTAGATATTTAGTTGAATTAACGCCCTTAAGATTTCACTGCTTTATCGTGTAACCGAAGTTTAACAGATTCCTTTTAGCACTCATGTGGATGACCTCACACATTTCGTTATTTAGGGCCAACTGCCAATTTTCGCACCATAAAGATATCTTTTCTAAATAGTTTTGCGATTTGTGGTAAGCTTCTTGTTGTGGTTGGCAGGAGAGCCAAAACCGTGTTACTAGAGGAGGCCGAAAGGCACGCGATTTAGCTCACTCAGGCTGGCGTGAGGTCTGGAACAGGACAAGGAAATTAGAATTTAGAAAAACGGACGTAGCTGGTGGAATACTTAACTTTAACCCATTAATGACGAACGTCGCTCGTGACAGTACATGATTCACAAAATGGTTCAAATGGCTCTGAGCACTGTGGGACTTAACATCTTAAGTCATCAGTCCCCTAGAACTTAGAACTAGTTAAACCTAACTAACCCAAGGACACCACACACATCCATGCCCGAGGCAGGACTCGAACCTGCGACCGCAGCAATCGCGCGGTTCCGGACTGCGCGCCTAGAACCGCGAGACCACCGCGGCCGGCACATGATTCACAATATCAATGGTAACTGAATATGGCGTCTTGCTAGGTCGTAGCAAATAACGTAGCTGAAGGCTATGCTAACAATCATCTCGGCAAATGAGAGCGTATTTTGTCAGTGAACCATTGCTAGCAAAGTCGGCTGTACAACTGGAGCAAGTGCTAGGAAGTCTCTCTAGACCTGCCGTGTGGCGGCGCTCGGTCTGCAATCACTGATAGTGGCGACACGCGGGTCCGACGTATACTAACGGACCGCGGCCGTTTTAAAGGCTACCACTTAGAAAGTGTGGTGTCTGGCGGTGACACCACACTTCTGATGTCTTTACTAGACGGTAAACGTCAGCATCATCTGCGAACAACGTAAGACATCTGCTCTGATTGTCTCCTAAATCGTTTATATACGTAGATAAGGAACAGCAGAGGAATTATAAAACTACTTTGGGATACGCCAGCAATCACTTTTGTTTCACTCGATGACTTTCCGTCGATTACTGCGAATGTGACCTCTCTGACATGAAATTACGAATCCCGTCACATAACTGAGACGATATTCCATAAGCACGCAATTTCACTACAAGCCGATTGTCTGGTACAGTGTCAAAAGCCTTCTGGAAATCTAGAAACACGGTATCAGTTTAAAATGCCTTGTCAATAGCACTCAACACCTAGTGTGAATAAAGAGCTAGTGTGTTACACAAGAATGATGTTTCCTAAATCCGTGTTGGCTGTGTGTCAATAGACCGTCCTCTTCGGGGTAATCAGTATGTTCGAACACAATATATGTTCCAAAATTCTGCTGCATATCTACATTAATGACGGGCCTGTAATTTAGTGGATTACTCCTCCTACCTTTTTTGAATGTTGATGTGACCTTTTCAACTTTCCAGTCTTTGGGTATGGATCTTTTGTCGAGAGAGCGGTACGACTGCTCGAACACAAGCTGGTCGAGAAGTCTGACGAACTTGACAATATTAGAGGCGCAATAATCTCAGATTGTTCGGCATTACAGAGAATAGCAGAGAGAATACAGACGAATTAGTGGCGAATCTTGTCCGCAATAAGGTAGGCCTGCGGATGACGTTGGATAATAGTGATAGAAGTCATAGGGCCGGAAGTAGGACGGCGGGATCTACAAAATCTATATCAATAATAGTGAAGTAAGTGTCGTACAGTAAAAAGTCTGAAATCATCAGGGTGAAGGAGAAACTCGCGAAGTCAGGTCTGACAATACAAGAGGATCGCACCTCTTAAAGCTTAAACAACTTGAACAGCGCGTTTGTGGGCTACAAAACGTATGAAAAATTATTGCAAGTTAATGGTGAAGACCGAAAATGGAATAAGATCAGTTTGCAACGTCAATAAACTCGAATTCCTGTGCCTTAGGAGCTAAGAACATGTCAATTCTTACTGTCGTCCGTTGGTGTGTTTGTATTGTCACTGTAGATGACAGATAACCATAACTTAACTAATAAGTTAATAGTTTTGGTTTTACTTCGTTGCTAATTCCTGTCTTTATTGCTACTTAGTTATTTAGCATTTTATTATCATATTATTGTTGTTATTCGTCATTAGCGCCATTAATAGTACACTCTGATTTTATTCCGTTTGTCTTACTTTCATTACTTCTGCGCAGATTACTGTAACTGTGTTTAGCGAGTCTCTTTTCTTGTCACCATTCAGCTGCTTAATGACTGCTTCAAACCCCAATGGCCTTGGTCACAAAACCTCCCTCTACTTGGAAGATACCTGCCAGTTTCATTTCCGGGAACTCACGCTCCCCCACCTTAGCGTGTTTCTCATCTATATCTACATCTACATCCATTCTCCGCAAGCCACCTCACGGTGTGTGGCGGAGGGCACCTTGAGTACCTCTATCGGTTCTGCCTTCTATTCCAGTCTCTTATTGTTCGTGGAAAGAAAGATTGTCGGTATGCCTCTGTGTGAGCTCTAATCTCTCTGATTTTATCTTCATGGTCTCTTCGCGAAATACACTCCTGGAAATGGAAAAAAGAACACATTGACACCGGTGTGTCAGACCCACCATACTTGCTCCGGACACTGCGAGAGGGCTGTACAAGCAATGATCACACGCACGGCACAGCGGACACACGAGGAACCGCGGTGTTGGCCGTCGAATGGCGCTAGCTGCGCAGCATTTGTGCACTGCCGCCGTCAGTGTCAGCGTTTGCCGTGGCATACGGAGCTCCATCGCAGTCTTTAACACTGGTAGCATGCCGCGACAGAGTGGACGTGAACCGTATGTGCAGTTGACGGACTTTGAGCGAGGGCGTATAGTGGGCATGCGGGAGGCCGGGTGGACGTACCGCCGAATTGCTCAACACGTGGAGCGTGAGGTCTCCACAGTACATCGATGTTGTCGCCAGTGGTCGGCGGAAGGTGCACGTGCCCGTCGACCTGGGACCGGACCGCAGCGACGCAAGGATGCACGCCAAGACCGTAAGATCCTACGCAGTGCCGTAGGGGACCGCACCGCCACTTCCCAGCAAATTAGGGACACTGTCGCTCCTGGGGTATCGCCGAGGACCATTCGCAACCGTCTCCATGAAGCTGGGCTACGGTCCCGCACACCGTTAGGCCGTCTTCCGCTCACGCCCCAACATCGTGCAGCCCGCCTCCAGTGGTGTCGCGACAGGCGTGAATGGAGGGACGAATGGAGACGTGTCGTCTTCAGCGATGAGAGTCGCTTCTGCCTAGGTGCCAATGATGGTCGTATGCGTGTTTGGCGCCGTGCAGGTGAGCGCCACAATCAGGACTGCATACGACCGAGGCACACAGGGCCAACACCCGGCATCATGGTGTGGGGAGCGATCTCCTACACTGGCCGTACACCTCTGGTGATCGTTGAGGGGACACTGAATAGTGCACGGTACATCCAAACCGTCATCGAACCCATCGTTCTACCATTCCTAGACCGGCAAGGGAACTTGCTGTTCCAACAGGACAATGCACGTCCGCATGTATCCCGTGCCACCCAACGTGCTCTAGAAGGTGTAAGTCAACTACCCTGGCCAGCAAGATCTCCGGATCTGTCCCCCATTGAGCATGTTTGGGACTGGATGAAGCGTCGTCTCACGCGGTCTGCACGTCCAGCACGAACGCTGGTCCAACTGAGGCGCCAGGTGGAAATGGCATGGCAAGCCGGTCCACAGGACTACATCCAGCATCTCTACGAGCGTCTCCATGGGAGAATAGCAGCCTGCATTGCTGCGAAAGGTGGATATACACTGTACTAGTGCCGACATTGTGCATGCTCTGTTGCCTATGTCTATGTGCCTGTGGTTCTGTCAGTGTGATCATGTGATGTATCTGACCCCAGGAATGTGTCAATAAAGTTTCCCCTTCCTGGGACAATGAATTCACGGTGTTCTTATTTCAATTTGCAGGAGTGTATACGTAGGAAGGAGCAATATACTGCCTGACTCCTTGGTGAAGGTATGTTTTCGAAATTTCAACAAAAGCCCGTACCAAGCTACTGAGCGTCTCTCCTGCAGAGTCTTCCACTGGAGTTTATCTATCATCTCCGTAACGCTTTCGCAATTACTAAATGATCCTCTAACGAAGCGGGCTGCTCTCCGTTGGATCTTCTCTATCTCTTCTATCAACCCTATCTGGTACAGATCCCACATTGGTGAGAAGCATTCAAGCAGTGGGCGAACAAGTGTACTGTAACCTACTTCCTTGGTTTTCGGATTGCATTTCCTTAGGATTCTTCCAATAAGTCTCAGTCTGGCATCTGCTTTACCGACGATAAACTTCATTTGATCATTCCTTTTTAAAACACTCCTAATGCCTACTCCCAGATAATTTATGGAATTAACTGCTTCCAGTTGCTGACCTGCTATATTGTAGCTAAATGGTAAGGGATCTTTCTTTCTATGTATTCCCAGCCATTACACTTGTCTACATTGAGATTCAATTGCCATTCCCTGCACCATGCGTCAATTCACTGCAGATCCTACTGCATTTCAGTACAATTTTCCATTGTTGCAACCTTGCGATATACCACAGCATCATCCGCAAAAGCCTCAGTGAACTTCCGATGTTATCCACAAGGTCGTTTACGTATATTGTGAATAGCAACGGTCCTACGACACTCCCCTGGGGCACGCCTGAGATCACTCTTACTTCAGAAGACTTCTCTCCATTCAGAATGCCGGCCGGGGTGGCCAAGCGGTTCTAGGCGCTACAGTCTGGAACCGCGTGACCGCTACGGTCACAGTTTCGAATCCTGCCTAGGGGATGGATGTGTGTGATGTCCTTAGGTTAGTTAGGTTTAGCCGGCCGCAGTGGCCATGCGGTTCTAGGCGCTACAGTCTGGAACCGCGCGACCGCTACGGTCGCAGGTTCGAATCCTGCCTTGGGCATGGAAGTGTGTGATGTCCTTAGGTTAGTTCTAGAGGACTGATGACCAAAGAAGTTAAGTCCCATAGTGCTCAGAGTCATTTGAACCATTCAGAATGACATGCTGCGTTCTGTTATCTAGGAACTCTTCAATCCAATCACACAATTGATCTGATAGTCCATATGCCCTTACCTTGTTCATTAAACGACTGTGAGGAACTATATCGAACGCCTTGCGGAAGTCAAGAAACACGGCATTTACCTGTGAACCCGTGTCTATGGCCCTCTGAGTCTCGTCGACGAATAGCGCGAGCTGGGTTTCACACGACCATCTTTTTCGAAACCCGTGCTGATTCCTACAGAGTAGATTTCTGGTCTCCAGAGAAGTCATTATACTCGAACATAATATGTGTTCCAAAATTCTACAACTGATCGACGTCAGAGATATAGGTCTATAGTTCTGCACATCTGTTCGACGTCCCTTCTTGAAAACGGGGATGACCTGCGCCATTTTCCAATCCTTTGGAACGCTACGCTCTTCTAGAGATCTACGGTACACCACTGCAAGAAGGGGGGCAAGTTCCTTCGCGTACTCTGTGTAAAATCGAACTGGTATCCCATCAGGTCCAGCGGCCTTTCCTCTCTTGAGCGGTTTTAAATGTTTCTCTATCCCTCTGTCGTCTATTTCGATATCTACCATTTTGTCATGTGTGCGACAATCTAGAGAAGGAACTACAGTGCAGTCTTCTGTGAAACAGCTTTGTAAAAATGCGTTTAGTATTTCGGCCTTCAGTCTGTCATCCTCTGTTTCAGTGCCATTTTGGTCACAAAGTGTCTGGACACCTACCGCTTTGACATAAGACCAAAATTTCTTAGTATTTTCTGCCAAGTCAGTACATAGATCTTTACATTCGAATTCATTGAACGCCTCTCGCATGGCCCTCCTCACACTACATTTCACTTCGCGTAATTTTTGTTTGTCTGCAAGGCTTTGGCTATATTTATGTTTCCTGTGAAGTTCCCTTTACTTCCGCAGCAGTTTTCTAACTCGGTGGTTCTTTTCCATCTTTTACGATCTTGCTTAGCACATACTCACCTAACGCATATTGTATGATGGTTTTCAACTTTGTCCAGTGATTCTCAACACTATCTGTACTTGAGACAAAACTTTTGTGTTGAGCCGTCAAGTATTCTGAAATCTGTTTTTTGTCACTTTTGCTAAACAGAAAAATCTTCCTACCTTTTTTTAATATTTCTATTTACGGTTGTAATCATCGATGCAGTAACCGCTTTACGATCTCTGATTCCCTGTTGTGCGTTAACTGTTCCAAATAGTTCGGGTCTGTTTGTCACCAGAAGGTCTAATATGTTATTGCCAAGAGTCGCTTCTCTGTTTAACTGCTCAAGGTAGTTTTCAGATAATGCACTTTAGAAAAATTCACTGGATTCTTTGTCTCTGCCACCCGTTATAAACGTTTGAGTCTCCCAGTCTATATCTGGCAAATTAAAACCTCCACCCAGAACTATAACATGGTCGGGAAATCTACTGGAAATATTTTCCAAATTTTCCTTCAGGTGCTCTTCCACAACAGCTGCTGAGCCAGGGGGCCTATAGAGACATCTAATTACCACGTTTGAGCCTGCTTTAACAGTGACCTTCACCCAAATTATTTCACATTTCGTATCTCCGTCAATTTCCTTCGGTACTATTGCACTTCTTATTGCTTAAACACGCCTCCCCCTTCACTGTCCAGCCTGTCTCTGCGGTATACATTCCAATCTGAGTTTAAAATTTCATTACTGTTTACATCTGGTTTCAGCCAACTTTCTGTCCCTAGTACTATATGGGCAATGTGACCGTTTATTAATGAGAGCAGTTCTGGGACCTTTCTACAGACGCTCCTGCAGTTTACTATTACCGCATTAATATTGTTATTCCCTGTTGCGTTTTGCCTACTACTACCTTGTCGCATCTCAGGAGGCGTCTTGTCGGGCCTAGGGAGGGAACTATCTAACCTAAAAAACCTACATGTGCACTCCACACGTACTCCGCTACCCTTGTAGCCGCTTTCTGCGTGTAGTGCACGCCTAACCTATTCAGGGGGACCCTAAATTTCTCCACCCGATAGCGGAGGTCGAAAAATTTGCACTCCAGATCTCTGCAGAATCGTCTGAGCCTCTGGTTTAATCCTTCCACTCGGCTCCAAACCAGAGGACCGCGATCGGTTCTGGGAACGATACTACAAATAGTTAGCTCAGATTCCACCCCGCGAGCGAGGCTTTCCGCCTACACCAACTCCGCCAACCGCCTGTATGAACTGTGGACTCTGTGAAACTTGCTTTCTCTATGCTTTGTTCGCTGGCAAGCACTGACCCAAAGTCCAAAGTGCCCAGCAACGGCATCCTCGCACGCTCTTCACCTGAACGCACTCAAATGTCCAGTCTCTGCTGGCTCATCTCGGCGAGTTCTGTCACATATTTCAAGACCAGACAACCACATAAAGCTTATGTCGGAGATCCTGGCTCAAACCAAGTATTCCCACAAGTTCGGTAAATCTAGATGGCTGTATCTTTCTAAGACATAACAGACATAACAGAAAAGGGGGTGGAGTATGGGCAGAGGCGGCTGCTGTGTAAGAGCACAAGAGAATGTGAACACCCTAACTTTTGACACCTTGCGAATATATTGGTAATTTTTCTTTGAATGTTTTTAAATTTAACACAGATGCTGTAATCTGAAACACACGGCGCTAAATCTACCATGCTTTGTATTGCGTTTTCTGTGGACTCTGTGAAACTTGGCATCAGATGCGAGCACATCTTCAGTTCTGCACGTTTTAAGGGGCTTTTGGGCATGCTCAACTGGCGTGACGTCATTGACTTATGGGTTAAATACATACGGTTTGATAACCAAAGTGCACGCTTCATGGCTTGTGCAGCTAGCCTTTATCATTCAACTACAAGTTTATGTCAATGGCACCAGGTAGTAGCACACTGCAGCAGACTTTTAATCTCTCTTTGCTTGGTATAAATGTGTAAATCCCACTAGACCATAGCACACACCTCAAATATACCAATTCACCCACTATATAGTAAAATTAGATCAGATGTCAGTACATTTCATAGTTATACTGATAGAAAAACCTATTTTGTGGTCTTCTGAATGAGTTATAGTATACTGAGTTTTGGATTATATCAGACGGTAAACCATTTGAGGTACTGAGAACCATAAGAGCCCAATACATGTCATTGTCAGTTGTGAGACTGTAGCATTTATTCATGCTTCTTGACATCTGTTGATCTTATGGTGAGTCAAGTTTATATGTGCTCTAGGCCCCCATTGTAAACATGAACATTCACGAAAATCTGTCTCACTAGTTTCTCTGATATTCACTTCAACGTAAGATCGACGACAGTGGGTAGGCCCTTATGGTTCTCAGCAGCTCACTTGTATTCTAGTCAAGTAGCCATGTTGGTAGATATTACTACTTGAATTTAATCTTTTCCACAAACAGCAGTTTCTGTTTGGAGTTGACTGTTTATTGTGTGGCAATCGGCTTTCGTGTGCAGTGTCATCATGAAATCTGTTCAATCTATTTTAAATAATAACAGAAAAGTAAATTACCAGTGAAAGTTAGCTGCAAAGGAACTAAGGCTTCCCAGACCAGAATCGTTGACTGAGAAAGTGACAAAATGAAATAAGTGCGAACATGTAACAAAGAAGTTAACAATTTGTGTAAGTTGTCTTGTGGGTGCAACGCAAGAATGTCTGATTTCCAGCCCTAAAGTTAATTCATGGACTAATAAATATGCTAGGGATCTTGTACATTTTTCTGAAAAAATAGAAAAGCATGAAAACTCCCACTTACACAAAAATGCGAAATGGAGAGTAGCGTACTTTGTTTTTGCCCTAAACTGTACTTAATTATGTACAAAACAACAAAATTCGACAAAAACAATTTTTTGTGAGATAAGTTGTATTATTATCATTAACAGCTGGGACAGTGAGTAAGAAGTTTACTTACCATAAGCCGATGAATCCCAAAGACTAGCAAGCATCTGGTAATTTTAACTTTCAATATTCACTTTTTTTAAATGTAATTGACAGTACGCTTAAGGAAGAAGAAGGCTGCCTGGGGCCATAGTGTTCTAATCAAATTTATTATCTCGATATTCACCTGTATTGTATGTAAATAATCTAGATTTGATTAATTTGTTTGTTGTTCCACCAACTTTATTGAAATGAGCTTTCTGTTGTTGTTTTGTTGTCACCACATAGATTATATCATTCTTTTCTATTTTCGACATGTTTCTTTTTTTTACTTAATATTTTTAGATTTTTCTTCTTCTAGCTGTATAGCAAGTTGTTGATTTTGTTGTTCAAATTCAATGGCTAGTTCTTAATTTGAATATTTTGATATTCTTTGAAAGGTCTCTGTTAGATTCCTTTCATGCTATTTTGCTCAATTTATTGTCGTTTACATCATACATTTGCACCTCTAAATTTGCTGTTGTACTTCTAAATTTATCTGGGAGGAGACTGAATAGTGAAGTATGTTATATTTACATATAAACAAGGACAACTTGTCATACAACACTTTCAACACATTTTGATATGCAAATCTTATCATACCGGGTTTCCTATGAAACCCACATCAGCCTCCATTACGTTGTGTATATAATGTCTTAAGATATTGTCATCACCTTCCCTTCTGGTATGGAAGGATGAATGAGTTCGAGTATTTGTAGTTGCATGCTCGGTGGTAGCAAAGAAGTTCTACCTGCTAGAGAACAGTAGGACCAACATCTGAGTAGGTAGATACGATTTCTAAGGCAAATAGGTTTGTCTCATTGGTGTGGTTCTGTCCATCCCATGTCAAGTTGGTAAAGGAAGCTACTTCGCTGGTAACTTCCTATTGTATCTGTGGGATACACTCCAATGGGGCCGACGCTAGTCAGTCTGCAGGCAATTTCTCAGGTGGTAACATTGTCGGATAAGCGCATGTTAAGTGAGTTTGAAGGACAACGAAATTCTTAAGTTTTCAGCCTTACTGAAATATTAATTACTTTTCTTACAGTTTTATAGCAAATATGCTTTTATATTATTTCAAATCTGGATGCAGTGCGATTTCAGTATTGATTTCAGAGTTTGTTGCGGTAGTTGCTTTGTTTCCAATCCAACAAAGGAAAGTGGAGGCACGTTAAGTCATGAGGCGTAATTCTGATTAAAATCAATGCTCTGTACTGTGAATGTGTGTATAAGTGTTTCCTCTCGATGAAATTCTTCAAATTAATAATTTCTCGGTGTATTCAACCCACGTGTTGTGTCGTTTCTAGTAACAGTACCACGTGCTCGTAAAAATTGTTTATCGAGCCATCAGGTCAATACTACGCCATTATTAATGCAGTATGGAAGTTTCTTTTGTAACTAATGTGTTTGGATTTGATTTATTCATTAAACTCGATGTGGAATTAGATACTATCTGTAAATGTACTAGCACACATGTGGTATAGTAACTAAAATGGCCCTCAGCTACTTTTGCATAATATATCGCATATTCAGACGCAATTAATCACTATCGGGAGCAGTTTTCCTATTTCACGATTTCTTGAAATATTTTTATACAGCATTTTGGGAAGATTGTGGTTATATTGAACCATGTGATATTTGTCTTAGCTACCAATACCAGTCTGTGGTTATCCATTGGGAACATGACTACACTAGGAGTGGAATTTCTTTGCATAAATAGAATGGATTGGTGATGGCTCAGTTCCTGTTTTATGTACTCTTGAACTATCTTCATGTGATTGTTTGAATGTGGTATCCAATCCTGTTGCCTATTCTTAGTTTCCTATTCTTAGACACTCATGTTTTATGTTATTTGAACCCCTCTGAGAAACACTTTTCTTAATTAATTTACAATAGTAAATAAGGCTCTAGGTTTGAGACAAACATAGCATGTGGTAACCGTTTTATAGAACACTGATGAATTTTAAAATAAATATGAAAAAATTAAACTTATTTTACTTTCCTTGAATCTAATTTTCCCCATCATCTGTTTGTTAAAATGATGATAAAATGATAAAAGATGAGCTGATAGTGTGGGTGACTATTGCATAGATTGGAAAATTTATAACAGTAATATAAATTCATATATCAGTCACCCACAAATACTTTCCACTCTATGTTTGGAAGGTGATTTTAAAAACACTATGCTCATTATATCTATTTTAGATAATCTATACATATTTTTTCTATAGTCAAATAACATTTTCTTAACTGCTTACATTGTTTTGCATTGAATGTCATTACTGTTTCTTCAAAATTATCAACTGTTACTAAAATCCACTTCTTTCCAATAACATTTATTGGTTTTAAGGTTTTTATTTCATTGTGAATGTATTCATATTTCTAAAGCTAAAGTATCATTATACATAATTTCTGTGCTAGAAATTTCGTTTTGTTCAAGAAATGCTATATAATGTCATTTATTTCTTGACACAATTTCAGGTTTCGGGTCTTTGGTGCCTCGAATATTACACAGATAAGATTCTTTGTAATTAATACATTTTTCTCTTCAAATAAAAGAACTCAAACATCTCTAAACCACCTTCCTAATTTTAATTGATAATCTTTGTTTTGAATAAATTCAAATATATTCATTATATGTCTTTCTGAATTATCGAAAACCACATTAGCATCATCTGAAGCAGACTTTTGTGTTAGCAAAGAGCTGACCTTCATCTGCAACTTTAGACTGCCACTAGATATGCTCAGAATTGGCTCCATTTATTAAAAGTTATTTTTTTAGACTTTTATTTTTTCTTTTAAAATCTGTGACCACAGTATTTTATTTCTGTATATTCAGGAGTATAATTACAGTATTTAAAGAGTATATTACATTAGTTTTTATATTCATCAATTTTCCAGAGAGTGGGCAGCTACTCACTGAAATTCCAAAATGAATAAAGTTTAAAATATCTTTTGTAATTAAGACTTTTTCTCCAAGACTGGATTATTTTTTGAATTTTCAATTCCTTACAAATTAAATAAAAATTCATCCTAATAAATGGTGAGCCTAAATAGTCTGAAAGTCAATGAACTCAAAGTTAGAGCAAAAGAATTAGGACTTACAGGTTATTCTAAAATGAGAAAACAACGACTTATTGAACTTATTAATATTTACATGACCAAGAGAAATGTGAGCTCATCTCAGCGCAATAGGTTAAATGAATTAAAAGCTAAACAACAACAACTTCTTCCATTGGTTTATCTTATGTGTAAGAAATTAAATAATCAAGAATTATATTAAATGTATTTAACAATGGAAGATATGTTGAAATAGTTGTTGATTGTATTAAAAAAAGGTAAATCAATTTAGTGAATTTCAATGGAAAGTATTAATTTCGAGATTTCTGATTCAGAGGAAAAATTTATAATAGAATTTCATGATAAAATGAATTAGAATCATATATCAACATGTCAAAAATTATCAGAGGAAAGAATTTAAAGATAAATCACGTAGGGGGAGAAATATCAATGAGACACAAATTTCCAGAAAGAGATTTTCACTCTGCAGCAGAGTGTGCACTGATATAAAACTTCCTGGCAGATTAAAACTGTGCCAGACCGAGACTCGAACTCAGGACCTTTGCCTTTCGTGGGCAAGTGTTCTACCAACTGAACTAGCCAAGCACAACTCACGCCCTGTCCTCACAGCTTTACTTCTGCCAGTACCCCGTCTCCTACCTACCAAGCTTTACAGAAGCTCTCCTCTGAAGCTTGGGTAGCTCAGTTGGTAGAGAGCTTGCCCGCAAAAAGCAAACGTCCCGAGTTCGAGCCTCGGTCCGGCACACAGTTTTAAACTGCCTGGAAGTTTCGGAACAAAATTTGGTAGACAAAAATTCAAGCAAAATCACGTTAACAGAATTTATTAAAAATAATGAATAAGAATATTGGCAATACTTACCTCTGAATTTACAATGGTGTCGCAATCGATGGGCGACAAGCAAACCATCGAAGTACTTTGTATATACAAGGTCCATGTAAGCAATTTATGTGGATAATACGGCACTGCTATGATAGTGCTCTCCTAGTACTGTGGTAATACTGTCCAGCTGAGGCTGGTAGGAGTGGCCCTTATGTTCTATTCGGCTAGAGGGCGCTCCTGTCGTGATGTGCTCCTTGTCAGAAGGCTATTGGCTGAAGTTATATCACCGCCTTCTTTGCTCTTGCGATCTTCGTCTTTGTGCCTGCATTTGTTGATACGCAGGAACATTCCTATTCCTTCCCCTCCCCCCCCCCCCCCACCTCCCCAAAGCGACGGACCGTCGTCGTGTAGAGAGTGCGACCACGACGGAGGAGGCAGGAGTGTGGGCGCAATGTAGAGCCGGAAGTGATGGCTACAGGGGACTTCAAGATTCCGGCCATACCCCGCCATCCGGCCTGCGCTCTGGTGGAAACGTCCTTCATAAAGCGACCAGAAAAGTACGCATCCACCTCCTGATGCAAGGAATCAGAAGAAGGATGCAGGGTTGGCTGCGGTGTAGGCATGTCCAGCTCCATCGTTAGGACGAGACCAGATGGAGGAGGCAAAGGCTCCGTCTCCCTGGGGTCGTCCCGCGGTGTCGTGAGGACACCCTCCGGCGGCTGCTGTGGCCGTGCTGTCCTCTGGATCCGTGAATCTGGGGGAAGAGAGACTGAAAGATCAATGTGCACATGACAGAGGCGAAGCTGATTTTGATCTCGGCGCTGGAAGCCATCTGGACTTGAAATAAGATACATGCAAACGCCAAGTCGATGGACGATCTCGCCTCGCGCCCACCATCTGATTCCGCTAAACACCCTGTAAAAGACAATATCAAGCAGCGCTATGCGATACTTGTAGCCTTCCTTCGATGTCGGATGCTCAGGAGAATGGAGCAGGTGGAGCAGTGTCCGATGGAGGCGACCGTGAAGAAATTCCGCAGGCTATGGTCCGTCTGGTGGGTGCGAACGATAAGAGGAAAGAAACAGTTGCAATGTTTGATTCCTGGTGTGTGAGGAGAGAAGTCTGACCATTTGCTACTTGAAGGTTCTGACAAAACGTTCCGCTTCGTCGTTTGACTGAATGGAACGGTGCTCTAGTTAGATGCTGTAAGCCATTGCGTTCACGGAATGTTTCAAATTGATTTGACATGAACCGAGGGCCTTTGTCTGACTCTATAACTTCAGGTAAACCTTCGAGGCAAAAAGTCGATGACAACATCTGAATTGCGCTACATGACTTAGTCGAGTTCATTGGCAGAGGAAAAGGAAATTTGCTATACGAGTCAACCACAATCAACCAATGGCTGTTCCAAAAGGGTACCACAAAATCCATGTGCACATGTTGCCATGGTGATTGCGACTAGGCCAAGCAGAGAATTTTTGTGGCGGAGTGGACTGATTTTCCGCACATGAGTGACACTGTAACGTCATCAGTTCTATTTGGGCGACCTTACCCAGCCAAGTACAGTGTCAACGCGCTAATTGTTTCTTACAAACAATCCCCCAGTGTCCTTGGTAAAGTAACAGCAACATTTCTATTTGCAAAGCTTTTGGGATCAACACACGTGACTGTCCACTGTCAATCTGAGCAAGAGTCACACCTTTCTGTAGAGCGAGTTTATGCCAGCGCTCAAAGTATCGGCGCCCTACGGGGTACTGTATGCTATGCAAGGAATGAGGCCAAAACGTGCAAATGTATGTTAGCAAAGTGTTCAAATCTGGATCACCTTCCGTGGCCTGTCCAATTTTCTTATAGTTCAACTGAAAAGACTGAAGCAATTGAGAATCCTCATCACCGATGTGACAACAAGATGCAGCAGAAGCGTCAAAGTCTGTATCAGGGCTAATCGGATGACGTGGAAGCATGTCCGCATTACCATGTTCAGCTGTCGGACGATACACAATCCCGTACCTGTATTGAAACAACAACAAAGCCCATCTTTGCAATTTTTTGGCAGTTCGTACAAGAACCGGTTTCGTCTGATGAAACATGGACTGCAAAGGCTTGTGCTCCGTTACTAAGTAGAATTTTCTGCCATACAAATAGTTGTGGAATTTGGTGACACCATACACAAGAGCCACTGCCTCTTTCTCTATTTGTGAATAGTTACACTGAGCTTTGGACAACACTTTTGATGCGAAAGCGATAGGCCTGTCCTTATCATTAATCCTGTGAGAAAGCACTGCACCGATGCTGTAAGAGGAAGAGTCAACCTGCAATACAACTGGTTTGTCAGGGTCAAAGTGAACTAAGCATCAGTCACTGAGCAACGCATATTTACGTTTTTGAAAAGCTTCTTTCTACTCATCTGTCCAAACAAAGGGAACATTCTTGCGACCAAGCAATGCAATGGAGCTGCGATGTGTGCAGCATTCAGTATGAACTGAATATAATGGTTCATTTTCCCTAAAACAGCCTGCAATTCTGTGACACTGTGAGGAACTGGCAGGTCTCATATAGCTAAGAAATGTGACTGAAGAGGATGTACACCTTGACTGTTTATGACACGACAAAGAAACTGCAACCCAGGTTTTAAAAAATCACACTTGCCTATTCTACCCTTTTTCCTTGCCTCAGATAACACACGAAACAAAGCACGTAAGTTTGCAATATGTTATTCAGGTGTACGACTTGCTGCTACAGTATCGTCCTAATAGTTTGAACAGTTTGGTAGTTGCACATTCAGCTGTTCCAAATACAGTTGGAAAATGGCGGGTGTGGAAGCACTGCCAAAAGGCAAACGCAAATATTTAAACAAGCCTAAATGAGTATTTACTAAATACACTTTCTGAGGTTCTTCATGGAGCAGTATTTGAAGATATGCGTCGCGCAAATCAGTTTTTGAAAAGTAATCTGTCCATGAGATCCTATGGGCGTGGCATTGGATAATGTCAGTTTGTGGGTTGACTATAGACTTAAAGCTAACACATAGGATAATATGATCTGAATGTTTGGGGAGCAAAACCAGTTGAATTGCCCACTGACTAGCTGTTATGGGCGAAATAAATCCGTTATCTTGCAATTCCTTAAGGTCACACCGACTTTAACCCATAATGCAATGGGAACAGCTCTGCCCCACTAAAATTTCGGCTGAGCATTGTCTTTCAGAGTAATATGTGCAACAAAATTGTTAGTTTTGCCTAAACCTTCAGAAAAGAGTTCTGGGAATTCTTTTAGCAAGGTAGCTACACTGCCTTTGGCATTGAATGCAGACACTGACAACACAAATCCAAACAAATCAAAAGAATCATAACCAAATATGTTCTCACACTTCTGTGATCATAGCACTGTAAAAGTATACGAGCGATATGTGGCACGCAAAGTACATTTTCCAAGAACAGAAATGTCTTGTCCATTATAAGCTGTCAGTTGCGTGCTAGTTTTAGATAGGCGCGAGGAGCCTAACAGTTCGTATGTGTGACGATTTAGCAATGTGATGAAGGCACCCGTGTCAAATTGAAATTTCACGTTTCCCACAAAGAAGTAAATGAACAAAACGTTTGTTTGACTGGCGTATCAGTGAAGAAACAGCGCCCTTGCTAGGTTTGCTAGTTCCCGTTCCAGGCTTTGATGACACTGCATTCATGACAAGGGCCTCGTGACTAGATTTTTGAGAGTGGGCCGAATTCTTATGCGTGTTCTGTTGCAAACATTCAGATAGTGCGTGTCCTTTCCTGCCACAAGCTTAACACAGAGCTTGTAGGGAGGGGCAGTCTTGGTGTTTGTGCCGTGAATAACAGCAAGGGCAAGACTTAATTCTGTTCGCCCACGTAGCCGCCTGTTTAGCGAAGTGCTTACGCGGTGTGGAGGGGTGTTTACTCGGCGTTGCGAACTGCCGCAGCTGAATGGGCCGGTGGGAACTAAGCGTATCACACAACATAACATCTGAATATAAAGCTCTACATGCACGTTTGAATTTGCATTTCCTTGTCATACCCTGCAAATCTGTTACCCACTCGCAATAAGTTTGTTCTGACCGTTTTTTGCAATTAAAGAATTGATACCTAGCTGACACCACATTCACTTGTTGGTCATAATAGTTAGCTAGCGAAGTGATTACTTGGTCGTGAGACAGTTCACTCGGAGTGGCGTTACGAAAAGTTTTTGAATGAGGCAGAACACTGCACTTCCTACCCCTGATAACATATAAGGAAGTTTCACAGTAGGTGATAAATTGAGAGCTAGTAAATGTGCCTCGAACTGTGAAAAGCACTCTAGCCATTCCTCTTCCAGGTCATGAAACAGTCGAAAGGGTGGTATAGCAGCTGTAGTAGGCAGTGCTTGTTCCATCAGGCACGCAGCGTTGACTAGTAGGTACTGCACCATGTTGAGTAATGCTGAGATCTGTTGCGTCTGGAACTGAAACATCTGCATTAGCTGTGTGGTATCTAACGCAGCTGTGGCACCTGAGCAGAGGACGGGACAGGTGGGGTAGGCATGCTAGAAGACATAAATGCAACGAACAGACAAGGCAAAAAAGCAAAGAAAATTCCTGCAACACCCATCTGAAAACATTGATTAGCAAAAACGACAGGAAACTGTTAAAGCAGTAAGCACCTCTGTAAAGGAAAGACAAGAGAATATTAAGGCGCCAGTAAAAAACAGGAAATTCCGTGGCCGTCAGGTGCGAAGTTCGGTTGTAACACTTCATCGCAAAATGTAGGGTGTTGCCCAATCGTCTCGTATTCTGTACCTAAAGGACGATTTTTTCTCGGAATGCTATACAACAATTCAAGCAAAATCACATTAATAGTTTTTATTACAAATAAGAAGATCGACAATATTTAAAATAGAATGTACAACAGTGTTGCAAGTGATGAGCGACATGCTAACTATCAAAGTCCTTTCCTGCATACAAGTTCCATGTAAGCAATTGATATGGATCACACGTCACTGCTATCGTAGTGCTCTCCCAGTACTGTGTGAATACTGCCCAGCCTTGGCTGGCAGAAGGAATACTTATATTCTCTTCTGCTAGAGGGCACTCCTGTCGTGGTGCAGTCCTTGTCAGAAGGCTATTGGCTGACATTGTCTTACCACCTTCTTTGCTCTTGTGATCTTTGTCTTCGAGCCAGCACTTGTCGATACTCTGGAACAAATAGTACATACCACTAACGTTTATCTCCTACACGTTATGGATAAATTACTGCAAGAGTTTGTTTTACATATTGAGATTGCTACCTAACTGTCATACAGAATGCTAAACATTGCCAGAGGTGAAACAAGTCATAAGTGACACATATACATAGGTGTATGTATTAAAACAGTTGTGCATCTCAAAAAATATTTTAATCCAGTCTGAATGATGATATACCTACTTACACAAGCAGTAGGATAGTATTGTGAGCATCCATAGTGACATTTTTTCTAACAGAAACAGACACTACAAATGTACAAAGAGATTAATGAGCATATACAACCAAGAATTTGTTTTATAGGAGATTAATAATAAAAGAAAGTGGATGAGGGACAGATCAGTGTAACTCAATCACTATCTAAACATTAGGAGAGAATATATATATAAACCAACAAACATTATAGCTTTTAAAAAGGAATTGTAATGAAATGACAACATTAGGAAAGCACAAGAAATACTGATATTTCTGCAAAATTACTAATTATTGAAAATTATTTATCAGTAATGGGTTTGACAACTAAATTACGAAAAATTATTAGAATATATTGGATATAAATTCAAGATAAATATTGACCAATAAAAATATTAATTAAGATCATAAGGAAGTGATACACTGATGTACTTACAGTTCAGATGAAGACATAGTTCTGTCATACGGAATAGGAATAATATCAAAGATGGAATAATAAACAAAAGAAATGAAGAAATAAATAAATAGTTACAACATGTAGTGCCTCAAATAAATTATGAAAATTTAAGACCACCTTTTGTTATTTTAATATTATATGATTACAATAATAATTATCATTATTACATTATTGGAAACACATTGAACAATATACAAAATAAATTATATATTATCAGAAGTAGACATCCACATTATGACAATTTTTAAAAATGAATTATGTACCTAGTTCAGTAAATTATATAACCTTGTGAAAGAAAATTTAGGAATTATTAACTGTCGAAATTACTTTATGATTTTACATAATTATTCACAAGTACAATTGTATGAAGGTATAAATAATCTAACAAACTTTTCTTAGAGGATATTTTGGGACCCACTCCTCTGGCAGATTTTATTTGTAATGAAGAAAGAACAATACTTATTAAATAAGATATAAGTAATCTAATAAAGGTTTCTTAGAATAAAAAAACTAAATTTTGCAACATTTTTTTCATAATTAAATAAAAAATAAGATTCATAAGTATTTTTATGATCACCTAAGAAACAAAATTCTATAAATCCATCATTTAATTCCATCAACTCTAATTTCAAAACCTCTATAATTTTGACATTAAATCGTTTTGGTTAACCTTTACTTGAACATGAAAGTAAATTCTATCTTCCTCAATGAAACCATAAGCGTTATGACAATTATATTAAATGTAAAACTTTTCTATATATTCAATAACGAACTCCATTTATACATACAATTTTTAAATAAAATTTAAAAAAATTTCTTTACTTTTATTTACGCAACTGTAGTATGAATTTTCGAAACCTAATCATTTAACATAATTTTTATTGCATTCTTATTTAAAACTTCCTCCACAAGGTAAACATCTAGAAAAATCGTTTTCATTAGCTCTTGGTCACTAAAATTTCCTTTTACTTGTTCACAAGTTATACCTTTCAAGACTGGAATCCAATGCATAACATCTTCAATTTCGAAAATTTCTGTTGACCAATATGCTGTAAATCGGATTTCAAAAAATTCCCTAAAGTTTACCTATTCTTACTTTATCACCTATTTTATGTGTATGTTCACGATCTCACAAATTTTTCACATAAACAGTTTTCAGTAAGATACTTTCGGTTTCTTTATTTACATCTTTTGAGACCATTTTTATTGTTGAATGTTTTGTGTTGTTATAGTCATCGATTAATTTCGAAACTATGTCAACTCATTTATAATATCCATAAGCAGCAACTTTCTTCCACTACTTTTTTTCAGTGTTCTATTGAACAGTTCAACAACAGTTTCTTTAATTCACTAAAAGCTGGATTGTGGTTTATGATAAATTTTTTATTAATGCTTGAAATTCTTTGTCATAAAACTGTTTACCATTTGCTATTTGCAAATATCTTGGGTTACACAACTAAAATATTTTTTTCGAAAGAATCAACAATATTTCTAACTGTTTTATCTTCAACTGGAATTTGCCAATGCAAATATTCGAAACACATCAATCACAGTTAACAAATATTTATATCCTTTACCTATTTTTGAAATTCCTTTCAACTTTCCAGAATCAATTTCGACTGAATCAGCTTGCCATAAATCGTTTGTTCTAAGAGAAAATACTCCTTTCCTTTAAATTTTTTCTACATGTATTATCTAATACATCAATAAATTTTTCACAAATATTTAAATGGGTTGTCTCAGAGAAAACCCCTTCATCTATAATATTTTTTGACCTATATACTTTTCTTACGCTTTACAAGTAGCGCAAAGGCCTTCAATTTTCCGTTTTCCATTTTAGTTGTTAATCTATTATGATGAAGTGTTTCAATAAACTAATTGAACTTCGAACAGTAAATGTGATTGCCATTCTTGATCTCTATAGAATAAAATATAAATAATTTAGTTGTAAATTGTTTGTGTCTTAAGACTTCGGTAGTTCCAGATCCTTTTTACTTTCTCTTCCAAATTATCAAATTTTGAATCCAATTACTTAAGGTTTCTAGCGAATTTATTTTAGCCATTGAATCATGGATACTTGTTTTTGTTTACTTATTTATTATGATGTTTCATGATGCCATTATAAATACCGTTTCTTTGCCATAAATCTGTGATTTTTTGCTATATTCAGTTTCTGAAACAAGAGTTGATAAAACTTTCTCAATAACTTTCTTGGGATACTAATTTTGAAACATAGTGAAAACAATTACATATTGTTGTTTAAGTTCTGAAAGCCTTATTTCTAAATAACTTCTTCTAACTGTATCCAAATCATCATGTGGATCATGAATATTAAGAATTCTTCTATTTATAAAATTAATATAATATTTAGCTACTTTAAAAATGTTATTTAATTCTTTCTTAACTTGTTTAATTACAATAAGAAATGACTGAATACTTTTATTTTTGAAAGTAATTCATTATTTATTTTTGGACGAAATGATTGAAAGTTATTATTTTCTCGAAGTCTTTGGTGAGTTTATTTCCAAAAATGTCCATTTAGTAAATTTAAAATGTCATTAAACTTATAATTCATGCAGAATAGTTTTAAAACAAATAAACAAAAATGTTCACAAATTACTACATGGAAGTTTCGCACTCTTTCGATCTTATAGTATACATCATTTTCCCCACATATTTAACTAATTTATTTTGGAATATTTCCTCCATATAAATCAAAACAAATGTTATATGTTAATTTGTATAATAGCAAATACAATATTTTAGGTCATTAGGTAATTCATCAGTCATAATAATGCCACGAAAATATCAAAATTAGATAAAGGATTATTAAAATTTTTGATTATTTCTTTAAAATTCTTTTTACTCCATTTCCTTTCTCTTCAATTTCGTAATATGTCTTTTTGGTTCTTCTAATTTTTTGTCACCTTTTTTCTTGTTTTAGAATGCATGTGCAAATGCTACAAAACCACTAGCAAGTGAGCCAATTGTTCCTAAATAAAGTAATGCAGCTATTCCTATTAAAAGAAATTCGCCCTCTGTACTGTTAATACTGATTTTTCTTACTTTTTTCTTAGACATTCAATATTCTTTTTTACAACAGTAAAACCTAATGTAATCAGTAAATTTATGCCAGTATTTTTTAATGCCCAAATGTCAGAATTTTGAAATATCGTTTTTTTTCTCTCTCTTAAATTTTTCACATCAGGAAAAAACGGTACAATACGATGTAGTTGTTAATTATTTAATTCACTTTTTTTGATTTTAGTTTAGTTTTGCAACTTGGTAGCAAGGTCTAATTAATTGAGATCTTATTCATTTATATAGATTTTAAACATTAAAAATTTTATTAACCTCATCCATTAATTTCAAGTTCTAAACGGAATCCTATTTCTCATTTTCCAGACATAATTCATCCTAGTGATGCATCACTTGCATGCTCTATTTCTTTTGCAACTGACTGAAGTATTTTTATCAGTTTCATGTCTCTTATTATCTCAATAAGAAATACCATGTTCTTTACAAGCTTCATCTAATGGATTAATTCCTTGATATCTTTAGCTAAGCCTTCTTCTATTTTGGTTCCTAGACAAAAAAATTTTAGCCTGGAAGACGCATGACAAATGGTAATTTGTTAATTAAAGTATTAACTAAGCCCTTTCCATATTTTTCACTTTTTCAAAATGTGTGTATTAAGTTATTGAAATAGCTAATCAAGTATGGAACATTCTTTTTCACCAATTTTTAATATATCACCATTGAATTCTAGTGGTAATTTGCCAATATATTTATAAGGACCGACAGGTCTTAATCCAGAAATAGGATCTTCAGTATGTTTGATAAATTATTATATTTTTCACTTATATTTACGTTTCATCTTCTTTTTCTTTTAATTTGTTCTCTCTTTTTCATAATTCTCTAACACCTTATATATTTCTAATTCGCATAATGAATAGTCATACTTATCAGGATTATCATCAATCCATTCAAATAGTCGAAATCAGTAAATTCAACTAAATAGAAGGACCCACTTCTTTTTCAACTTCTTTCTATTTTCTTAAATTGCTTTTGAAACATATTCTCCTTGTCCTTCCATTCGTTGATTAACTTTTTCAACTGTATAAATGACAAGTTATTCTTGTTTTTTAAATTTTTCATATGGTGTTCTTGGTTGTTTTTTTCGATTTCTTGAACTCCCCTTATAATTCTTCTTTTACTTTTTATTAAGTTTGGCTTTCTTAACAATTTCTGAATGATATGTCACAAATGTTTATTAAGAATGAAGAAAAGAATAAGCATTTTTTTTATTTTAGGTTGAATGTTTATGGCAATCGCTTACATTCAGTGTTTTATGTTTAACATTTATGTTCGATGTTCATGTTCATTTCGTTTAACATTTATGTTTAATGTTTATCTTTTACTTTTATGCTTACATATGATCATATAGTTTAACGTTTATGGTTCACATTTACATTTAACATTCATGTTAATGTTCAAGCATTATGTCCAATGTTAGAAAATTCTTAATCTTATCTCTGGATTTACCTTCATTGCCTTTTCTTATCATATCTTTTTTAATAAAACCAAGTTTATCTTTATTCCAGCATTTACTACATATTTCTTTAAATTCATCAAAATTTTTAATCTCCACCAAGAATTTCATGATAAATATGATTTAAATTTGTATTATCTTACCTACAAACATTTAAAAAATTACAATTATCGCTAATCCATTGTTCTGAGATTTCTGAATATGTTTCATGTAAATAAAAACATTTTATACCTTTATGTCTTCCTCTAGTAAAATATCCTCTAACTGTAACTTGATTTTTCGAAAATGAAATCATCGAAAACTGCAACTGAATTTTCTTCACATTCATCCAATCGTATAATTTCATCATTATTTTCATTAAAAGTAACAATGTTTTCACTATCTTTTTCTTCATTTTTTCATTTTTTATAAATTCTTAACATTTTGTTTGAACTAAACATTTTGAATAAACATGCAAATGATTAATTTCTTTCCAGTTTAAACATTCAGGTACTAAAAAATAATTCTCAAACACTAGTGTTGTTTTTCCACACCTACTTGGCCTATAATTGCACATTGAATAGAATTTGGTGTATGCTTACCAGATTTTTTCTGGTTTCTTTTCTCGAGTTATTATTTTTGGTTCCCAATTTGTAATTTATTTACACAAAATTTACTGATATAAATGAGTAGATTAAATGAATTGAGTGATAATTTTCTGTTCTGAAATGACGATTACCTGTTCCAATGTGAAAAACTTATAATAACGATTCACTAGATGGTTGTAAATTCTAAATTATATTGATAAGTAATAAACTTTACTGTGATGGAGAAACAATAGAAATTCCTGTTGGTCAATGTAGTTTGAAAAATATAGAAAAACTTATTCTCTCAAAAAAAACAAATATTTATATTAAAGCAGCTAAAATTTTAAATAAAAGTGTTATTTATAATGATAACAATAATGAAAGAACCATACATGGATAGAAAAGAAAATAATATAGCAATTGTGTTAGGATTTCATACTCAAATTATTGAAACTAATAAAAAAGCCGTTGCCAATTATGTTCCTAAAATCGTTCCATTTCAATTGATTAATGTAAATTTTAATTTGGCTGATGGAATATTTGTTAAACATAATGTTCATTTTCACTGAGAAACTATTATTATTGCACCATTTAACCCTAATTCTGAATTTGCTGGACCGATAATTAATTATCCAAATCATACTATAAAAATTCCAGTTTTCGACACTATTCAGTATTTAGAAATAACGATAAGAAAATGATAATTTAATTGACTTCAATGATGCTAATCCAACAGTAATTTTATAAATGAATTAATCAATATATCTATTCATAAATAATGAAGCAAATCGAAAGTTATCCATTTTACTCATTCCTGCTAGTGAGATAACAAAAAAAATAATTTATTTCTTCCTAATAAAGAAACATAAATTAAAATTAAAATTCTTGATGGTTGGATTCATTCTAATTGTCAACAAATTTATATAAATTTTGATGTTATTCACACAGATGGGACTGATTTTTCTGCATATGAAGGAAAGTCATGTATTAAACTAATTGATGATTATGTTTTAAAATTGTTCAGTGTTATTACAGTTGTTTTCATTTTTTCAGAAACGTTTTTGGAAAACTAGAGATGATCATAACTAAAAACTTTAGTTCTTCAAACCTGAAACGTTCCCCAAGCTTTTCCAAACGTTTGGGAGGTGTTTCAATTTTTTGTTCTTAAATTTTTTCTTTACAAATCAAAATGACCTTGAACAGTAGCAATGAAAATCTGTTAACTGAACTTAACAATTATAGTAATGGTTGTTTAGAAGTGTTCACTATTTTATCAGAACTTAAAAAGTTAAACTTTTACCTATTATATTTGGTGATAAAATGTTATTGCCATTATATGGAAAATATAAACTTCCTCTTCCTTTGTGTTATACTAAAACCTTTATAAATGATTAAATGATGGTGACAAATTAGAATAACTTCTAAATTTACATTTTGTTTATTGAGGTAAGGCATCAAATATAGAATGACCTGTACATGTTATTAAATTTGCATAAATTTTAAAGATTTTGTATTTTTCTTCTAATTAAATTAAGATTTCCTTCACTATAATTTCCTAAGCTTTCTAAGTATGGCAATTTTGTTTGTCGTTTTTGTTTCCATTGTGTTTACTGTAGAATTTGGTTATTTTTATATAAGGAAACGAGATGTTTCGGTTGAGGAAGCTGTGAAATATGATTGTTGGTTTGACTCCTGGAAATTTGGCTCGGAAATGGTCTTTGCTTCAGAATTGGCAGGACTACACTACTATCATGGAACAAGAACGATACGAAACTTACATTTAGTATGAGAAAACAAATGAAATATACAGAGTAATATTACCTACAAAGGTAATAAAATTTTACAATAAACTACTTCCAGAGCCAAAAGACAGCTGAAAATCAAACATTTAAAAAGTCACTTCAAGCATACTTGGACCTTACGTCATATTACAAAGACAAGGATTCTCTGAGTAAAGAATGCAAAAATTTACCATTATTTAACAGTGCAACTGACATTTTACAGTGCTTCATCATGGTTTAATGAACCTTAGTTTCATATCCTATACCCAGGATCTGTAGTGAATAATTCTATTCTGGTTTAATTTGCTGGAGTTCCACAGCTCATTCATTGTGATGAGGTGCTGTGTCAGCTTTTTCAGACATGTGAAAGGGACAATAAAATGAATGCGACAGGTTAGCAGAAGTACTATGAAAGTCCTGACAATAACCAAAAGTGAGTGAATATTTGTACTGTGGGCAGTGAGCAGTTATCTGAGCAAACAACAGACATGTAAATGTCCAATATCTTATTTTCCCATTGGTGTGGGATGTAAATATCTGGTGATGAAGCAGTAATTGTGAAACTTACGAAACAAAAGAGATACAAGCACTGAAGCATTCAGATCGAGCAAGTGGTCTCTCCAAGCTAAGGTTAGCGCCCATGGCAGCAGAAAGCATTAGAGAATATGTTGGACTCAGTGTACAGTGTCTACAATCCAAGCTTGTCTGTATCAGGTACTTAGTTGCACGCTCTGTACTACAGCCTGGCTGGTATGTGAGGGGCATCACTTCTGAAATGGCGTTGTGTCTAGTGCTCTGGCTAAAGGTAGCTTCTTCCATGCAGATGGCATGTTTAGCACACTGTTCTCAGCAACTTCATGGAGCTCCACTCACACAGTGACAGCGTCCTGCCACTGTGGCTTCAGCTGGGTGCATCACTTGCATGGAGGCAGTGTGTTCTGTGCTGGCCTTGGTCAGTGCATGGGACACATAGTTTACACGTAAAACAAGATCATTCGGACTAGCTAATCAGATACATGCATTCTGTCCAATAGCAGAACCTGTGAATTAGTTTTGACATCTGTAGGATTTACAATTATGTCGCTCTGAGAGGACTAAACTTGTGTTCGGTCTGTACTTATCACAAGGATAGTTCTACTGGAATTGTGTTCTAACTGTCGATTGTGAGACTGGTTCTCTAGTCAAGGGTGGTGCATCCTTTGACCAATTTCAGTTGGTCACAGGATGTGCCATTTTTTGCTAAGTACCATGGGACTTCTAGCAACCGCTAGAGCTGCATTTGTCAAGTGCACTCTGCAAAGTACAGGATCCAGCACAGTTAAAGCCTGGAGCAGTCCAACTAGAATCAGCGAAGGTAGTCAAGCAGCAACCCAGTGGCCCAGTCGGGAAAAAGCATGTCATGGCACAATGCAGACCCTTATGCTCTAGCAACTGTGGAGCTGATCATGGCGAGGCTTGTAGGAGCTGTAGACGTTGCAGACAAGTTCCTTACCAGGTGAATTGGTAGAGCAGGCAGATATAAGGAGCTTCAAGGGACAGCTGAGGACCACACTGTAGAGTTGGGAGATGGTACAGATAGCCCTAACATGCAAGGTAGAAGCCTTGGAGAAGGCGTTGGCGAGGACTGTGGAAGTGCACAGAGACAGCTCCAGATCTTCACCCAGGCAATAACTGCACCAAAACAACCAGTATCAGAACGACTGGCCACAATAACTAATGCTCACTCTTCGTGAAGTCAAAGAGCACAGAAACCGGCTATGAAGTAAAAAAGAAATTCATCTCCCTCATCAAGTGAGAAGTAGAAGATGTGAAAATCACAAGGATCCATAATGCGGGTCCATCGCTAATTGTTGATGCTGTATCAGAGAATGATCGCTGAAAACTACTGGCAAACACCAAAATAATGGATAGACTCAAATGTGAGATTACCCAAAAATCAGTCTGCTGATTACAATCTGGTATCAGGTTAATACCGGCATTGCCAGAAGAATTACAAACCCTAAAAACTAGAAGATGTTCCCTGCAACCCTAAAAAAAGAATTCTGTAGTGTGGTTGTGTGCATGAACAGACAGTTATTCAGACGTTCACCCTGTGAGTGATAAATTTTATGTACCTCATTAAGATAAATTAGCATTAGAAATTAGTACTAGAAAGTAAACTAGAATTATAACCATTCATGTACAATGAGATAATGTTATGTCACAAAATTGTATTTTTTTAACTCTGGTGATGTGAGTCATTATTTAACATTATGCAACAGTATGTATATACTATGCAAGTTATTATCTGCACTTGCTGTGCAAGCTGTTATATGTATACATTGTCTAGATTGTAAGCATAATGGCATGTCCTATGTTACATGTACATGAAAGAATGAAATAAATGAAAATAGCCCTTGTTGTCCCATTGAGGGCAAAGGCCTCCTACAAGTAGAGGGAGATGCTTTTAAAGATTCACACGATGAGCTATTCCATGTAAGAGAGTACAGTACTTAATGCACACTAAACACTGAATTACACTTAAACACGTAGTTGTATTTCTACTTCTTTCCACTATTTTTTGGCTATGTTAGTCCACTGTCTTCCTGCTTGTTTTCTGAATAAGTCCGACCATTTGCGTCTTGGTCTTCCTGGGAGTCCTTTGCCGATGTGGGGGTCCCATGTGGTAGCTCGTGCGGTCCATCTGTCGTCTTGCAGCCTCGCCACGTAACCGCCCCATTTTCATTTGGTTTTCGTAGCCTATTGTGCTATGTCTATTGTTGCTGACATCTTGTGTTTCAAAGTGTTTGATATTCTGTCTTTCAGAGAGATACTAACGATCTTCCTCTGCATTTTCCTTTGGCATACCTGTAGAGTGTTTCTTTCTTTGCCTTTGAGAGCCCATGTTTGACATTCATATAATGATGATGATGTTGTCTTCAGTCCTGAGACTGGTTTGATGCAGCTCTCCATGCTACTCTATCCTGTGCAAGCTGCTTCATCTCCCAGTACCTACTGCAACCTACATCCTTTTGAATCTGCTTAGTGTACTCATCTCTCGGTCTCCCTCTACGATTTTTACCCTCCACGCTGCCCTCCAATGCTAAATTTGTGATCCCTTGATGCCTCAAAACATGTCCTACCAACCGAACCCTTCTTCTAGTCAAGTTGTGCCACAAACTTCTCTTCTCCCCAATCCTATTCAATACCTCCTCATTAGTTACGTGATCTATCCACCTTATCTTCAGTATTCTTCTGTAGCACCACATTTCAAAAGCTTCTATTCTCTTCTTGTCCAAACTAGTAATCGTCCATGTTTCACTTCCATACATGGCTACACTCCAAACAAATACTTTCAGAAACGACTTCCTGATACATAAATCTATATTCGATGTTAACAAATTTCTCTTCTTCAGAAACGCTTTCCTTGCCATTGCCAGTCTACATTTTATATCCTCTCTACTTCGACCATCATCAGTTATTTTACTTCCTAAATAGCAAAACTCCTTTACTACTTCAAGTGTCTCATTTCCTAATCTAATTCCCTCAGCATCACCCGATTTAATTTGACTACATTCCATTATCCTCGTTTTGCTTTTGTTGATGTTCATCTTATATCCTCCTTTCAAGACACTGTCCATTCTGTTCAACTGCTCTTCCAAGTCCTTTGCTGTCTCTGACAGAATTACAATGTCATCGGCGAACCTCAAAGTTTTTACTTCGTCTCCATGAATTTTAATACCTACTCCAAATTTTTCTTTTGTTTCCTTTACTGCTTGCTCAATATACAGATTGAATAACATCGGGGAGAGGCTACAACCCTGTCCCACTCCTTTCCCAACCACTGCTTCCCTTTCATGCCCCTCGACTTTTATGACTGCCATCTGGTTTCTGTACAAATTGTAAATAGCCTTTCGCTCCCTGTATTTTACCCCTGCCACCTTTAGAATTTGAAAAAGAGTATTCCAGTCAACATTGTCAAAAGCTTTCTCTAAGTCTACAAATGCTAGAAACATAGGTTTGCCTTTTCTTAATCTTTCTTCTAAGATAAGTCGTAAGGTCAGTGTTGCCTCACGTGTTCCAACATTTCGACGGAATCCAAACTGATCCTCCCCGAGGTCCGCATCTACCAGTTTCTCCATTCGTCTGTATGGAATTCGCGTTAGTATTTTGCAGCTGTGACTTATTAAACTGATAGTTCGGTAATTTTCACATCTGTCAGCACCTGATTTCTTTGGGATTGGAATTATTATATTCTTCTTGAAGTCTGAGGGTATTTCGGCTGTCTCATACATCTTGCTCACCAGCTGGTAGAGTTTTGTCATGACTGGCTCTCCCAAGGCCGTCAGTAGTTCTAATAGAATGTTGTCTACTCCGGGGGCCTTGTTTCGACTCAGGTCTTTCAGTGCTCTGTCAAACTCTTCACGCAGTATCGTATCTCCCATTTCGTCTTCATCTACATCCTCTCCCATTTCCATAATATTGTCCTCAAGTACATCACCCTTGTATAAACCTTCTTTATACTCCTTCCACCTTTCTGCCTTCCCTTCTTTGCTTAGAACTGGGTTGCCATCTGAGCTCTTGATATTCATACACGTGGTTCTCTTCTCTCCAAAGGTCTCTTTAATTTTCCTGTAGGCAGTATCTATCTTACCCCTAGTGAGATAAGCTTCTACATCCTTACATTTGTCCTCTAGCCATCCCTGTTTAGCCATTTTGCACTTCCTGTCGATCTCATTTTTGAGACGTCTGTATTCCTTTTTGCCTGCTTCATTTACTGCATTTTTATATTTTCTCCTTTCATCCTGATTTCCTTATTCCATTGGTCTGCCATAATCAGCCTCTCGCAACTCCGTCAGTGACATGCTACAAGTTTTAATTCAAATACTTACCCTAAAATAATTCTAGAAACCCGCTAAAAATCTCATTTCTTTAAAATTATCTTGTGCATTTAGAATATTGCTTTGTTTCTTTTCATGGATAGCTATCTCGAATTCCTCTAGTAAATCAAGTTTCCTCCCTTTCTTTTCTACAAGCAATATTTCTACGTTGTCTTCTATGCTATTAAGGGGATGACCTGTTTCGTATATATGGTTCGCAACAGCTGCTTTGTCATAATGTCCTAACCTGAACGCATCTTTATGTTCTTTATACCGGATCGCGAATGGTCTTCCTGTCTGCCCTATATATTTTGCATCACAAGTTCTGCACTGAATCTTATAAACTCCCGGTCTTTCAAACTTATTTCTCTTCTCGCCAATATCGTGCTTGAGGCTATACCTCACTAGGTTGTTAGTCTGAAAAGCTATTTTGATATCGTATGGTTTAAAAATATTTGCTATCTTTTGTGAGACTGTTCTGTAGTATGACATCGTGATAATTTTCCCTTTCTCACCATCAGGTTTATTCTTTTTGCGCTTATTACTTTTCTGTAACAGTTTTAAAATCATATCTATTCTGTAACCGTTATTCATCGCTATTCTCTTAATGGTATTAATTTCAGTCTCCCTATCTTTTTCACTCATAGGTATACTGACTGCCCTATGTTCGAGACTACGGTAAGCAGCTTCTTTATAAGCCTGCAGATGGCATGAATCATTCGGGATCACGGCATCAGTCGTAGTTTGTTTTCTATAAACGGAGAACACATGTTTGCTGCCCTGCTTTTTTATATTCAGGTCCAGGAACTGTAAAGAATTGTCAGTTTCATACTCCACGGTGAATTCTATTTTATTATGTGCGTCGTTGAACTTTTTACTATTTCCTCAATGTCCTCATGGGAACCATCGACAAGTAACAGAGTGTCGTCTACATAACGTTTGTAATAGACAATTGTATCCATAATGTTATGGTCAGAATTTAGAACCTTATCTTCAAGGTCATTGATAATTGAATTTATTGAACTCCTACAGCTCATTACAAGTTTTAATTATTTTACGTTTAATAACAAATTTTATATTCAGGACGATGGGTTAGCTATGGGGTCCAGTATTTCAGGAACTATGGCAGACATTTCTAGAATTAAATTAAGGGTAGGTATGCGACTTTAAACTTGTAGCACGTCACTGATGGAGTTGCGAGAGGCTAATTGTGGCAGACCAATGGAATAAGGAAATCAGGCGCCCAATAGCATACCGTTACCGTCAAGCACACGGCTGTAACCATGCCACAACACCTAGGCACTTCAGTCCACAACAGCTCCCGAGCCGGCGCAGTGCGACAGCATATTTGGTAGCTATGGGACGGCCATCGACTTTTGTCAACAACTTCAATGTAAGACGAGGACCCACAGTCCAATATATTTTTAATTCTGTTTTACTCTATGGACTTCCCAACTATTTTTGATGGTATTTTGTCTTTTTAGTCCGTTTAATTTCATGACGTAGACTTAACAACCTGATGATGAGAGCATTGTGTCTCAAAACGCGTTGTTAAAATATATGTATAAGAATGGCGGTTGAATGCTAACAGTGGTAACCACCATAACGGCAACTGCTACCTCGACTCCATAATGGATTATATTAAAATGACCTAGATATATTTATTGTGATGCATACATTAGTTCCGTTCCTTCAAGCTATATTCAGGTTTCTAATCCATTTGTCATTAATAGTGTTTTAGATTTGTTCATTTTGAGTCCTGCCATATTGCTTTGTGAGTTAAGCTCCTGGAGCATTGAGTGCAGCTCCCTTGCAGCTTTGGCGAAGAGAACTATGTCGTCAGTGAACCTCAAATTTGTTAAGGTGAACACAGACCACTCTGATGTGACGTGTTTCCACGTCACGTCAGGCAGCGTGGGACCACGTCAGACATGAAGCTGTGTTCACATTGGCCTGATGTATAGCAACACTACTTCATCTGCACTGTATTTTCTGACAGTTTGTTTTGAGCCTGCAACCATGAATGAACTGCGTGTTTTTGACATGCTGGAAGAAGAAGAAGAAATGGCTGCTCTGTGTATTGCATCCATTTTCTAGTCTAGAGAATGGGTGCATCTTATCAATATGGGGCGAGACGAATTTGGGGAGTTCCAAAATTTAGTGCCTCAACTAATAGAAGTTGAAGAGTGGTTTAAGTGGTATTACAGAATGACAAAAACTGAATTCTACCATCTCCTGAACTTGGTTGGTCCGATAATAGAGAAACGCTCCACTCAACTCAGGGAAAGCCTTCCGGCGGAGATACGACTTGCACTTTGCTTGAGGTAAGTGCTAATACTTTATTCTGTTATATATCAGGGAGGGAAAAAAATTATCACAGAGACATTTTAGAATTTTTATTGATTCTCTTTTCACAAAGTGCTTTTTACTATACGTCAGAAAGGTAATTACAAATTAGAAAAGTTTTCTTGCTGTTTCTCTTGCCAAGTGTAGGACAATGTTGAGTCGGCTGAGCAGTTCAAGCTGTGTTCAGATCGTTGAGGCGATGGTGTTGAGGAGGATTCATAGAATGATGATGGATTTGTATTAAGAGTATTGTGGTAACCAGGGTTCACCTGAAATGAGCTCCCACCTGCTGCTTGCAACGCTGCCTCAAAAACAATGTTGCTCACTTCCATCTTCACTCTAATTTGCTCATCAGAACGCAATTTTTTCACATTTTTCGCCATGCTGAGGAAAAAAAGTTCGCATTCATCGTCCACGTTGTCACTTGATGTAGCGTGTGCACTTTGAAGCAGTACTTGGGAGCGCAAGCGTTGGTTGTCTTTCATTATTTTAACCATTTCTTGTACGGATGACGACAAACGTTTTTTTCCAACATAAGGCGTTACAGGCTTCGCTGAAGGTTGAGTAAAAGTTACTGGAGAATCTGATACATTAGCAGTGGGATTGTCGATGGCCTCCGCCATTGTAGGGACTGCACTTTTCAGTAGATCGTTTCTTATTGGATTGGGAACTTTCTGATGAGGCCACTTGTGAGTCTGTTTCATCAATCGGACATAAACCAGTTTCTTCTCGTGTTCCATCATAATCTCCATTATTGGGGCTGTCTTCCGTATTTCCTCGAGTTTTCTTTGTTACCAGAGTTGGATTCAAAAAAGCCATTTCATCTTCAAATTTCCATTTACTCAAACTCTTTGCTGCCTGACCTGATTTTATGGCTCTACGGTGTTTAGCCTGGATGTACGCATTCCGCAGGTTATTCCAGTTGTCTTTACGTTCATTAGCTAGAACAGAGAAATTAGTTTAGAATTCTACACAAGTCTTTATAATGCGTTTAAAATTAGTTGCGAATTTTGACGTTTGGCTTGCCGAAGGTGACGTGACTCCGTTACCAAGGCAACACCAATGGCGAGCCAGGCTTTCCCCCGAGCCACCACCGGTGTCGGCCTGTAAGGCATTCCTGTCGCCAGGCCGTAGGTAAACACTACTACAATTGTTTCTTTGCCGCCAAAGAACGTTCTCTATTCATTATTGTCGTTTCTCTGCCGTTAAAGAATGTTTACCTGGCGGCCGGCTCCTTTTAGGGGTGGCGATATCGCCACCTGCTGGCATGCGTTGGCAACAACGGTCCCCTCCACTCTCTCCATACCGAACTGTCAAAAGTAGCAAGTAATTTTAAACGCACCATAGTTATCTATTAGTTATCATTTATTCTCCTTTGACGCTCAAAGACAAAGGTCGCTTGGTTGCCAAAGGACAATGTGAAGATTAATAATTCAATAAGTGGGCTTTTTTTCACTGTTCACAGATACTTGGCAACTGGCAATTCTTACAGAACATTGGTTTTTTTTTCTTTTCGGATTGGATTTTCAACTATTGGAGAAATAGTTAAAGAGTGTTGTGACTTAATTTGGAAAACTCTACGACCGATTTACATGTCAGAACCAAATAAAGATGAATGGGAACAGATAGCCAAGTATTATGCTGAGAAGTGGAATTATCCACACTGCATAGGAGCTTTGGACGGCAAGCACGTTCAAATTCGATGTCCAGCTGGTGCTGGTTCATTGTACTATAACTACAAAGGAATATATTCCATTGTTTTATTGGCTTTGGTAGATGCAAATCACAAATTCACGTTTGTTGACATTGGAGCTTACGGTAAAAGTAGCGATGGAGGAACTTTTGAGCGATCTGAGATGGGGAAAAGATTTGAAAGCAACAAATATGCCATTCCAAAAGACAAAGAGCTACTAACAGCAATTGAGATTCCTTATGTAATTATTGCAGATGAAGCCTTCCCTCTTAAAACCTATTTGATGCATCCATAGAGCAAAGCACGACGAAGTGAAGGTATACAACTACCGTCATTCAAGAGCTCGACGGACTGTAGAAAATGCGTTCGGAATTCTAGCCGGGCGCTGGAGAATATTTCTAAAGCCTATTGAAACTAAACTAGAAACTGCCACCTGTCTACACAACATGCTTCGGAATACATCAACAAATATTTCCCCTTTCGAGGAACAAATCAGAATGGAAACTGAACACATTCATGGTGTAGCCAACCTCGAACCCATTCTTAGAAATTTCGTGAGAGAAGCGGCCATCACCAGAGATAAGTTCAAAAAGTACTTCGTTTCTGATTATGGTTTAGCAAGTTGTCCTTGGCAATGGCACTCTATTCGAAAGGGTAGATTTGCTCCATGAGACGTCCAGTATCATTTACTTAATACGCGCATTCGTTATAACAGACCGTTTTAAGTTCAATTGGGTGTTATTTTTAATTACAATTCATATAATCCAATTTATAAAATAGATATCTCTTATATTCATATCTGGTTTTACTTGTTATGGATTGATACTTTTTTCCTGTCAATATAAAATATAATGCCTATTGAACTATTATAAATTGTAAAAAAGAAAAACTAATCAAAAATATGTAAAAATAACTGTTTTCGCTAACCTATAATGCCGAGTTTTTCTCCTATTTCGTCCCAAGCCTCTTTCCTTGAATGCTGGTTACAATATTCCTGGTTTGTAGGGTCATACAGCACCGGATTTGGCCTAACGGATTCAATCAACATCTCCTCCATCTTCAAATAATAACTGCAAACGCTAGAGGAGAATCCACTTCACACTTCAGACGCCTTCCCACGACTGACGAAAATCTAGAACTTTAAATATTCTTCCCAAGCGTCATAAGGTGTGTAGCATCAGATTGCATCATCCAATGCATTCCCACCTCACGTCAGCTCAATATAAACACAAGCGCAGAAAATCTAGTGTTGGATTTTTATATCACGCGCGTTATGACGTCAGCCACGTCCCGTCAGAGTAGTCTGTATTCGCCCTTAGTCTCTTGCTGTTGAGGAATATTCCATCTCTCTCATTCCATTTTAGTTTCCTTAATATGTCCTCCAGTATGGAGGTAAATAGTTTTGGGGAGATAGGATCACCTTATCTAACTCCTCTTTCCATGCGGAAAGCCTGGCCTGTCTTTTCGGTTGTAACTCTAGCGAAGCTGTGGTATTGAATATTTCTTAGTAATAGGATGTATTTTGCTTCTACTCCTTGATTTCTTAGTGCTTGAAGTATCCTTGGTTGTTCGATGGTATCGAATGCTTTGTTGTAATCAACAAAGCAAGGTATATTTTGAAGTGGCGATCTTCCGCTTTTTCTATTATCTAATGACGTTTTGTACAGCAATTATTGCACTATGCGGAGTAAGGAAAACAGGGGAAGCCATCATAGAGAAATCAAACGCCGATCTGCTGTATTACAAGACGTCAACCCCAGGACGAAGGGGGATAGGTTTCATCATCAAACCACAGTGATAATGTGAAGTGTTTGCTGCTTATTCAGCATAGCAGTTGATGCAAAAACATATTGCCGACTTTGGTGGAACAATGTTGTGAATAGAAATATGCTTTTAAGCTTAGTATAAGTGCGGCTTAAGGCACATTTACACTGAGTTTAAAATAAGTTCTGCAACAGTGTTCACAGCTATAGTGGGGAGCACATAAGAAGGGGAGAGTACGAAACATTCTGTGGAGAGAAAGACAGAGTGTACTTTGCAGCGTCACCAGTGTGCCATCTCTCTCTCTCTCTCTTTCTCTCTCTCTCTCTCTATCCCACGAATCATTCTCCAGTTGTTGCCTACCATGGATACTGGCAGCACAGGTGTGAACGCTCCATCCACTAACAATTTCTGCTTCTGATCCTGCCTAGTAGAATTTACATGCATGGAAAACCATTCCAGTCGTTTCTCAACACCATATTTGTCCTGTGGCTTTATATCACCAATAACTGTAGTATTCCTGTAACCACACCATACGTAAACTAACACGAAAATCAACCCTAAATGTTACACAGGCACCCCAATGTGCATGGTACAGGCTGACGCAGCAGAATGACGCTGTTGGCTGGAGCATCGCATGGGACACTGCACCTTGCCATTGAGCTTCTGCCCCCCACCTGTCTTCTTATGTGCACGTCATTATAGTACTGGACTGCCGCTGTTGGCAACACAAAACCTGTATCCTACGGCTGTGTCCATACGAATCAAAGGAGATTTGTTCCTGTCTGTTAGCACTAAATGTCTTTACTCTGTCTGCAATGTTTCGTGTTGTCTTACCATGTATTCCTTTACGAAATGGAATGGACAAGAAGAAAAATTTAAGAACTTGTCCAACTCTGTAAGGCAGAGGACTGCCTGTGGAATGTTCGAATTCATACTTAAAAATTTTTAAACGTAAGTATAAGAAGTATGAGTCTCTACAAAAAAAAAAAAAAAAAAAAATGGTACGTTACTTTGCATGAGGAGTAATGAAGTAAACACAAGAATTAAATCTCTCGTTTCCCAACACCACAGAACAACAACAACGCAATTTGTCTTCAACAAGTTACGTGAGGTGCCGTCCAACGAAAGGGCGCTGACAATAAAAAATTTTCGATGCTTTCTATGAGACATAAATGAAATATGTGGCAGGCGTAGTCATCTGATTGTATATGACATGTTATGTGACAATAAAGTTTCTATTCCATTCTATTACGCTCTTTGAACTTGTTTACAGCATCGACCAGCCTCAGATTATCTTCAAAATATTAGTTTTGACAGATGGAACTCGTATCGCTCTGGTTAAACGCGCTAAGTTATTACTGCAGATGAAGGTTAAATAAATATGAATGATGTGCGGGAATTAACCAACGAAAAAAACCTTCGCTCATAGAATTGATGTGCGGAAAAGTATCTTCAAAAAAATATGTATGGTCGAAGATGGAAACGCTATTCTAGGAATAACGAAACGGGGAAAAAATCGCGTCTTGCCAACGCACACTACAAGTTAAGCAGTGGTTAACCTATTCCTTGGTTAGCTACTCCTGGATTAATCCCGATATTGTACAACCGACCCCTTGCAAAACAAATCACTGCAATGCACGCTCTGTATATCGAATTTATAAGAAGTCGAAGACGCCATAATCGTAGGTTAATGAGGATCTATGCTTTTGGCGCGAAATATCGTGTTGACAGTCGGCGTTTTGTGTACGTGCTGTACGTGTAAACTTTGTGGTATAGTTTTGGTGCGTGAGGAATACCATGGGCATACAAGGACTAATACCGTTCTTGAAAAAATGTACCAGATCCGCCCACATATCTCATTTTTCTGGACAGTGTGTCGCTATTGACGCTTATTGCTGGCTCCATAAAGGTGCTTATGCATGTGTAGAAAAGCTTGCAAGAGGCGAACCATGCGATGCGTAAGTATTTCAGTATGTTGTGTTCACATAAAAAAAAACCTCACATGTTTTACATGTCATCTAACGCCTTAGTTTTAATCTTTGTCCAAGTTGAAATATATCTACAAGAACAGACTGTTGTTGGCATACACTGTTATGCTCGGTATTTATTGATTGCTAATAGTTTATCATTCATGTATAAATAAAACCTGCATTGATTGCGACTGGACTTCATTATAGGCTTATTCCTGGGCGTATTCTGCGCTATTGTCACTACCACATATTTTAATATGGCTTAAAATGTGTATGATTTTGAATATTTTTGTATATCGTGCGCTCTCATGTTTTGTAAGTCCTTGGATTTACACTCTGAAAATCGTACAGTTATCGCAAGGCAGCACATCATCTGCAGTGTATGTAGGCATAACATGCCAGTCTGATCTGTCGTATTGATAAACCTTGCACAGAGCCCAGACTTACATTAAAACACTTAATGAGATTATATATTGGTATTACGACGACTTAGGGAAAGCACAACCGTTGTGTGATTGGACATTGCAGTAAACAACTACCTGCATTGAGTCATTCCATGTCAAATCAACACACCTATTTTACCTCACCCTCTTAGATTTTGCCAAAAGTTGGTATACTTATAGTGGGCACTGAGACTAAGAAAAATACCAAATTACAATTTTTTTTATCTCAAACCATTCCTGAAATATGGTCATGTAAACTAACTTTTCAAAAACCAGCCAAAAATGTGTGAATGAACTTTTTTTAAATTGTCCTAGGAGCTGCCCTAATTGAGCTAGAGAACTGGGAAAGGTGTCATTTTGCAGTATTTTCCCTGCTCTTTCCAGTGATAGACAAAAAACATAGCTCCTAATTAATAACCTTTTTCATAATGGTAATTCATATTTTGATTTAATTTTTTTACAAAAAGGAAAAATTCAAAATTTTCAAAATGTTTCCATAACTACTTCATACTAATGTAAATCACATTCTGTGCCAAGTGGTCTAATATCAAGAAATGTTCCCGCATGACCATCATGGATTTTGATGAAATTTTATATGAACATTCAAACATGTTCTCAATGAACACTGGTAAAGCTTCAGTTTCAGAAATTCAATACTTGCAGAGATATAGTCACTTGTTTGAAACTATAGCACAGCTTCCAATAGTGCATCCTTGAATTTTCAGCAACTTTGAGATGAGATATCTCTGTAAGTATTTGCATGAAAGAAGCAAAGCTCGGCCATCTTATACATCTTTTAGAGCTCTTTAAAGTAAAATATCAAGAAAAGGATTTCTGAGCAATTTTCATATAGATAATTTGAAGCAAACTCGGGCGAAAAAATAGCTGTTTTTAAAAAAATGCAAATTTTAGTTTTTTATATCTCCAAAAGTAATTGTGAGATGTACATAAAACTTTGCACACCATAACTCACCAACACAAGGTCTTAGAATATAAAATTTCATTCTCCTATTGGTTTCCATTATTTCACAAATCTAGGGTGAATTTGACGATTTTTCAAAAAGTACTAAAAATGGGTATTTTTGGTCAAATTTTTCAAAAAAGTGTTTTCTCCAAACTCTTCTAAACTATAGTAATTAGAAAGAGCATATTCTAAACTATCTAGAAAAGTGGATTTGGTTTTGCAATGCTAGCATATAAGGCCCTAAAAAGTAGCATCATCAAAGAGGTGCACTGGAAGTTTGAACACATTTTTTCTGGCACTCAAATTATACTTGAAGTCTTTTATTTTGCCTTATACATGTTTATTAATGTCTGGGATAATTGAAAGTCCTGATGAATAGGACCTAGCTGAAAGACCTTAAATGTCATCTGAAAGACAAAGAGCTGTTATCGTAATGGATTTTGCAGAAAATCATTCTTTTATCATTCAGGATGCTGTGCAAGGCTTCCACTGGGACAGTGGTCAAGCAACAATTCATCCAGCTGTTATCTACTTTCGTCAAAATGAGAAAGTAGAATCTTTAAGTTTTTGCGTTATCAGTGATTGTTTGCGGCACGACACTATTACAGTTCACGTTTTTACCAAGGAGCTCATCAAATATATAAAAGCACGGTTTGCACAGATATCCCACATTCATTATTTCAGTGAGGGCTCCAGTGCTCAATATGAAAATTTCAAGAATTTCCTAAATTTGTGCTATCATAAGAGTAATTTTGGAATGGCAGCCGAATTGAATTTTTTTGCTACTAGTCACGGGAAATCACCTTGTGATGGGATTTGACGTACAACAAAGCGGTTAGCAGCAAGAGCAAGCTTGCAACGGCCACTTAATGGATAAATTCTTACTCCCCTAGATCTGTTTCACTTCTGCTCTGAAAACATTAATGGAATTAAATTTGTTTTCGTCAGTAAAGATGAAATTGAAAAAATATTGTTACAAGAAGAGATGCTTAACCCTAGCATTACCAACGTATTTTTTGTTACATATAATACCAACGGGGGGTCTCAAAGGCCCATAAAGAATACCACAATTTATTTTATCATAAATCAAGTTTATTTACTTCTGATACCTCTAATAACAATTCAAAATGCTTAGACATTGTTTTTGTATACTGGATAATAAAAGATGTTATTATAATAGGAATAAAATGAACAAATCATGAGATTTAGTTTATATATTTTTTGGACTAATGTTTCAAAATAGTGTTTTCTTATAAAAACGACTTTTTTAATTCGGTACACTACATGAAGCAAACAAAATTTACTGTGTCATTCTGCAACGCATTTTTCACACAACACTGTGTTTCCCACGGACGTGTTTGTGGCACTGAGAGCAGGTAACAGTTGACTTTCCCAGCTTGTTGTACTTGATCTTTTTAGATGCAGCTTCTTGGCAGCATAGGTGGCACCGTCCACGTGTTCCTGGTTCTGCTGTTGAGGATGATGGTTCTACAGAGCAGCTGAGCTTCCGTTGTGTGATGCTTTCCATTGCCATTATTACTGGCTTCTGAAGTCCATACAAATTTTGTGCCCGTTTATCTACTTGAGATCTTATTAGTTTGAGACCTAAGTTAGTGATAAAAACCCTTCTGCGGTTTAGCAAATTCTTTTTCCAATTCGAAAAGTTGAGGAGGAAGAGTGAATATGCATTTATTGCTGCTATGTCAATGAGTGTGTAGAAGAGGGACAAAGGCCATCTTCTTGTTCCTCTCTTTGTGCTGTAGTGTCTTGCCATCTGGTCTATGGTGTCCACACCTCCCTTTGTAGAATTATAAAAAAGATTTATGTTATTCTTTTTTGAGTCTTCATTCAACACCCCTTCTGAGTGATAAGTTGAAAGCATCAACAGCAGTCGCTTTGGCTTCTCACGGACTAGCGTTGATGCAAGAGTAACTGGTGGCCTCTGTGTCTGAGGGTCAGTATAAGCAAAGATGGAAGAGTGTAAACTGCGGCCAGCTGTAATCTTCAGCTCTTCAGGTATTTGTCGTCTGTTAGACTGTAGGGTGCCAACAAGTGTGAGGTGAAAATCATTCCATAGAGTCTCAGCAAGCTCCACTGAAGTATAGTACCGATCTGTGGTAACATTACGGCCTGATTTTTCAATAGGTTTTATTAGTCTCTTTACAATTTCCATCGGTCCATTTGAATGCTGTGTATTTCCTGACTTGCCTGTATAGATGTCCATGCTGATCACATATCTAGTCTCAGAATCAGACAGCATTCGAATTAGAATGCCGTATTTTCCAGGTTTTTCTTTTAGAATCACCTTGAATGGACAGCGACCATGGAACAAAGACAACATCTCATCCACTGTTGTATGTAGACCAGGAATGAAATACAATGGAAGTGAAGAATTGAAGCTTTCAAAAATTTCCCTCATTGGAGCAAACTTGTCAGTCTGGCGATGAATTTCTCTTGTGTTCTTATCATCAAACCTCAATATTTTAGTCAATTCGAAAAATCGAGTCCGACTCATTGATCCATAGTACACTTG